>NC_089504.1:40074074-40690776 GCF_036850995.1 Saccopteryx leptura | reverse complement strand
CCAAGCCGGCAACCTCGGGGTCTTGAACCTGGGTCCTTCTGCATCCCAGTCCGATGCTCTATCCATTACGCCACTGCCTGGTCAGGCCATACTGTTTCTTAATTGGCGTCCTCACTTGCACTTTTTTTCACCTGTGGGTAGAACGAACATTTCTGTGGGTGCTTAGACTATGCTGCTGCACTGATGAATGTTAAAAAGAGTAAGGAATATAAACTTGTGATATCCACATTGGATGGCTGCTCAGAAGCCCACCTTAGAGAGAACCTTGATTAGAAGTGCCATTTTTAATAGTAGAAGATTTTAATACCCCACTAACATCAATGGATAGATCCTCCAGACAGAAAATTAACAAAGAAACATCCACCTTAAATGACACACTAGATCAACTGCATTTAATAGATATCTTCAGAACATTTCACCCTAAAGCAGCAGAATATACATTCTTTTTAAGTGCTCAAGGTACATTCTCTAGGATAGACCACATATTAGGACACAAAACAAGTCTCAATAAATTTAAGAAGATTGAAATCACATCAAGCATCTTCTCTGATCACAATGGCATGAAACTAGAAATCAACTACAATAGAAAAACTGAAAAACATTCAAACACTTGGAGGCTAAATAGCATATTATTAAATAATGAGTGAGTTAACAATAAGATCAAGGAAGAAATAAAATTTCTTGAAACAAATGAAAATGAACATACAACTCAAAATCTATGGGACACAGGAAAAGCAGTCCTGAGAGGGAAGTTCATAGCATTACAGGCATACCTTAAGAAGCAAGAAAAATCTCAAATAAACAACTTAACCCTGCATCTAAAAGAACTAGAAAAAGAACAACAAATAAATCCCAGAGGAAGTAGAAGAAAGGAAATAATAAATATTAGAGTGGAAATAAATGACACAGAGGCTAAAAAAACAATACAAAAGATCAATGAAACTAACCGCTGGTTCTTTGGAAAGGTAAACAAGATTGACAAGCCTTTAACCAGACTCATCAAGAAAAAGACAGGACTCAAATAAACAAATTAGAAATGAAAATGGAGAAGTAACAACTGACACTGCAGAAATACAAAGGATTCTAAGAAAATACTATGAAGATCATATGTATGCCAAAAAATTGGACAACGTAGGTGAAATGGATAAATTCCTAGAAACATACAATCTTCCAAGAGTCAATCTGGAAGAATCAGAAAACCTAAACAGATCGATTACAATAAATGAAATTGAAACAGTTATCAAAAAACTCCCAACAAACACAAGTCCTGGACCAGATGGCTTCACAAGCAAATTTTACCAAATATTCAAAGAAGAACTAACATCTATCCTTCTCAAGCTATTTCAAAAAATTCAAGAAGAGGGAAGACTTCCAAGCTCCTTTTATGAGGTAAGCATCATCTTCATTCCAAAACCAGGTAAAGATACTACAAAGAAAGAAAACTATAGACCAATATTCCTGATGAACATAGATGCTAAAATTTTCAACAAAATATTAGCAAACCGGATCCAGCAATACATTTAAAAAATCATACATCATGATCAAGTGGGATTTATTCCAGGGAGGCAAGGCTGGTACAATATTCGCAAATCAATCAATGTGATTTATCACAAAAACAAAACGAATGATAAAAATCACATGATTATATCAATAGATGCAGAAAAAGCATTTGATAAAATCCAGCACCCACTTATAATCAAAACTCGTAGCAAAGTGGGAATATAGGGAACATACTTCAACATAATAAAGGCCATCTATGACAGACCCACAGCCAACATCATACTCAATGGACAAAAATGAAAAGCAATCCCCTTAAGATCAGGAACAAGGCAGGGGTGCCCCCTTTCACCGTTCTTATTCAATATAGTTCTGGAAGTCCTAGCCACAGCAATCCGACAAGAAGAAGAAATAAAAGGCATACAAATTGGAAAAGAAGAGTAAAACTATCATTATTTGCAGATGATATGATATTGTATATAGAAAACCCTAAAGTCTCAGTCAAAAAACTACTAGAGCCTGACCAGGTGGTGGTGCAGTGGATAGAACATCAAACTGGGATGCGGAGGACCCAAGTTCAAGACCCCAAGGTCACCAGCTTGAGCATGGGCTCATCTGGTTTGAGCAAAGCTCACCAGCTTGGACCCAAGGTTGCTGGCTTGAGTAAGGGGTTACTCCAGTCTGCTGTAGCCCCACAGTCAAGGCACATATGAGAAAGCAATCAATGAACAACTAACGTGCCACAACAAAAAACTGATGATTGATGTTTCTCATCTTTCTGCGTTCCTGTCTGTCCCGTCTATCCCTCTCTCTGACTCTCGCTCTCTCTCTGTAAAAAACAAAACAAAACTACTAGACCTGATAAATGAATTTGGCAAGGTGGCAGAATATAAAATTAATATTCAGAAATCAGTGGCATATTTATATACCAACAATAAACAGTCTGAAAGAGAAATGAAGGAAACAATCCACTTCACTATTGCAACAAAAAAAATAAAGTACCTAGGAGTAAATTTAACCAAGGAGATAAAAGACTTGTATTCAGAAAATTGTAAGACATTGAAAAAAGAAATCAAGGAAGATACAAACAAGTGGAAGCATATACCATGTCCATGGATAGGAAGAATAAACATCATTAAACTGTCTATATTACACAAAGCAATTCCTATAGATTCAATGCAATTCCTATTAAAATGCCAATAACATACTTGAAAGATATAGAACAAATATTCCAAAAATTTATATGGAACCAAAAAAGAACACAAATAGCCTCAGCAATCTTGAAAATGAAGAATAAAGTGGGAGGTATCACATTTCCTGATATCAAGTTATACTATCAAAACAGCTTGATACTGGCATAAGACCAGGCATACAGATCAATGGAACAGAACAGAGAACCCAGAAATAAACCCACACCTTTATGGTCAATTGATATTTGACAAAAGAGGTAAGAGCATACAGTGGAGTAAAGACAGTCTCTTTAATAAATGGTGTTGGGAAAATTGGACAGGTACATGCAAAAAAAATGAAACTAGACCACCAACTTACACCATTCACAAAAATAAACTCAATATGGATAAAAGACTTAAATGTAAGTCATGAAACTATAAACATCTTAGAAGAAAACATAGACAGTAAACACTCCAATATCTCTCACAGCAATATTTTTGCTGATTTATCTTCATGGGCAACTGAAATAAAGGACAAAATAAACAAATGGGACTGTATCAAACTAAAAAGCTTTTGCACAGCAAAAGACACCATGAACAAAATTAAAAGACACCCACACAATGGGATAACATATTTGCCAATATGTCTGATATGGGGTTAATAACCAAAATTTATAAAGAACTTGTAAAACTCAACACCAGGAAGGTAAACCATCCAATTAAAAAATGGGCAAAAGAACTGAATAGACACTTCTCCAAAGAGAACATACAGATAGCCAATAGGCGTATGAAAAAATGTTCAATGTCATTAATCATCAAAGAAATGCAAATTAAAACCACAATCAGCTACCACTTCACACCTTTCAGAATGGTGCTCATTAACAAATCAACACACAAGTGGTGGTGAGGGTGTGGAGAAAAGGGATCCCTCTTGCACTGCTGGGGGGAATGCAGACTTGTGCAGCCAGTGTATGGAGTTTCCTCAAAAAATTAAAAATGGAACTGCCTTTTGACCCAACTATCCCACAGTTAGGAATATATCCAAAGAACACCAAATCACTGATTCAAAAAAAGATATGCATTCCCACGTTTATTGCAGCATTGTTTACAATATCCAAGATCTGGAAACGGCTCAAGTGTCTGTCAGTGGACAAGTAGATTAAAAAGCTGTGGTACATATACACAATGGAATACTACACGGCTTTGAAAAAGAAGGAAATCTTACCTTTTGTGATGGCAAGGATGGACTTGGAGATTATTATGCTAAGTGAAATAAACCAGGCAGAGAAAGACAAATATCATATGGTCTCACTTATATGTGGAATATAATGAACAAAGTGAACTGAGGAACGGAATAGAGGCAGAAGCAGGGTTGCAGGGAGCAGAGGGACAGCTGTCAGAGGGAAGGGGGATGAGGGGATGGGACCAGAGAAGGTGAAAGGATTAGTGAAATTAAATAAATATATACTAACACATAGATACAGATAACAGGATGGCAAACCCCAGGGGGGAGAGGGGGCTATGGGAGTCAAGGAGGTGGGGGTGCAGGGGTTGTATTGAGTGGGACACTTGAATTCATGTTAACACAATAGATAACAATTAATACAAAAATTTTAAAAAAAGAAATGCCATTTTAACAACTGGTTCACTGAACTCAACAAAAAATTAGGTTATCAGTTCTGCTGAACTGATGCAAACCAGCTGAATCCCATCACTGGTTAAGAGTTTTCATTTCTTAAAAACCTACTTACCTCTTTCTTTCACTCAATGAATATTAATCAAGCACCTTCTCTGTCCCAGGCTCTGTGCTTGACTCCATGCTATAATCAAACGAGAAAAGTTTGGCTTCTGTTGGCTAAGGAGGAGAGAGACTATTCACCTTCATCTAAACTGAACCATTTAGAACCTTGAAAGAACTTTTCTCAAATAGATTTCCAGGTGATGTTCTATGTAGCTTATTGGAGGGGTTTTTTTTTTTGTTTTTTTTGTTTTTTTTAGTGAGAAAGAGACAGACAGGGACAGACAGGAAGGCGAGAGATAAGCATCATCTCATAGTTGTGGCACCTTAGTTGTTCATTGATTGATTTCTCATATGTGCCTTGAGGCGGGGGTGGGTAGAGGCTCTAGTGACTCCTTGCTCAAGCTAGTGACCTTTGGGCTCAGGCCAGCAACCTTGGGCTTCAAGTCAGTGACCTTTGGTCTCAAGCCAGCAACCTTGGGCTTCAAGCCAGTGACCTTTGGGCTCAAGCCAGTGACCATGGGGTCATGTCTATGATCCCACGCTCAAGCTGGTAACCCTGTGCTCAAGCTGGTGAGCCCATGCTCAAGCCAGCAAACTCAGCTTTCAAACCTAGGTCCTCAGTGTCCCAGGTCGATGCTCTATTCACTGTTCTACCACCTGGTCAGGCTCCTATTGGGATTCTTGAACAGAAGCATTCAATAAAGGCAATTCCATATTAAAAGAGATACTTGTGAGATTGCGATTTGTAATAATATATATTTGGCCTTCATCTCCCCACCCCACCCCCCATTTCTGGTACAGAGTTCCTAAGACCCTTAGGTTGTCCTAGGTGATGAGAGAGACAAAGATATCTCTTGTTATGTTAATTAGATGACTTTTGGACCACCAACATGAATTATAAAACATTGATCTGGATCTGTTTTAGGAAGATGCTCAAATTACTATAAAGCCTACCTTATATTTAACACAAAATACCTCAATCTGGATAGAAACAACAGAACACCTATTATTGGGAAATGGCTTGAAATGACCATTCAAAGGGAACAACAGTATAGGTTATGAAACAACAAGGCAAAATGTACAATAAACAAAAAATATAAGTCAACTTCTCAAGAAGTACTGTATAATTTACATGCCCCATTACTAGAAGTTGTGCACTATAGAATTTTAAGATTACATACCACACATTGCTACCTAGAGAATATAAGTATATGTAACCATTACATCCATATACATGTATATATGTTGAATCTTTAGAATTATCAACATTTAAGGGATTGGCAAAGAGGAAATAATAGAAAAGACTAGGATAGAGATTGAAGCCAATAAAGAGTTCTGAGCTTGACCAAGTGGTGGTGTAGTGGGTAGAGCACCAACCTGGAATGTTCTAAACCCTAAATCACAGGTTTGAGTGTGGGCTTACCAGCTCGAGCACAAGTTTACCGGCTTGAGCATGGGGTCATAGGCAATACCCCATGATTGCTGGCTTGAGGCCAAAGGTAGCTAGCTGGCTTGAAGCCCAAGGTTGCTGGCTTGAGCCCAAAGGTTGCTGGCTTGAGCCCAAAGGTCGCTAGCTTGAGCAAAGGGTCACTGGAGACCCCACCCAGTCCCTTGTCAAGGCACATATGAGAAAGAAATCAATGAACAACTAAAGTGCCACAACTATGAGTTGATGGTTCTTATCTCTCTCCCTTCCTGTCCGCCCCTTTCTGTCCCTCTCCTCTTCCCTCTCTTGCTAAAAAAAAGAAATAAAAGAAAGTGCTCTGAGAAAAGAGTACTCCACAGGGCCCAAAGCAGCAAAGAGCTCAGAGAGAAGAACTAAGAAAAGCCCAATGGATTTAGCAACCAGAGTCACTGGTGACCCTGACAAAAACAATTTCAGTAGCTTGTTAAAGGCGAAAGCTGGCTTATATTAGGTTAAGGAAAGAAAGGGAAGTATGAAATGAACATTCCATTCATTCATTCATTCATTCATTTTAATGTGTACTGAGTGGCTACTAAGGATACACTGGCAGTTGGTTCCAAAGGGAAGAACAGAAAGAGAAGTTGAGGCTGTTAAATTTTTCCCAGTACTTAGCACTCTATTAACCTGCGAAGCATTCAGTGTTCTGATTTGCTCATGTGTGCTTTACATATATGATATAGTACAAACTGCTGAAAACAATGACCAGAACATGAATTAAGTGATAAACATTTCAGTCCAGTACAAGCCTTACGTAAATACCACCATATTGGTACAAGCAAGTCATGATTTACCCACTGGGGACAATTTCTCCTTTCCTCAACATTACCCATTCCCTGTAGCTGAAGACTGGCGTCCTGAGGTCATTGAGACATTTCTTCAGGATCAAATGGTATCTTCTCAAAAGGAAAGTCCCTCCATTTTGCATATAGTCTCTGAGCTCCAGTGGCAATATCCTCCACCACAAAACTTTCAATTTTTATAATTGGAATCTCAAATGTCTTATACTTCACATGGATTCCCCAGTCGTGGAGGCAGTCCTGTCTGGCACAGAAAATCTTTGCTTTCTTTTGAAAAATCCCCACGTCCTTTGGTTTGGGATGTAACTTTTTCACAAAGCACTTCTCAAAAGCATCTCCAACCACAGTGTAATGGCATTCCTATAGATGAAGGGACCGAACATACAAAGCAGAATGTTAGAACCAGTTCACAATTGTGATTTAATAAAACAAAACAGCCTAACCAGGCAGTGGCACAATGGATAGAGTGTTGGACTGGGACGCAGAGGACCCAACTTCGAAACCCTGAAGTCGCCGGCTTGAGTGCGGACTCATCCAACCTGAGCACGGGCTCACCAGCTTGAGTGCGGGTTGCTGACTTGAGTGTGGGATCATAGACATGACCCCATGGTCACTGACATAAGCCCAAGGTCGCTGGCTTGAAGCCCAAGGTTTCTGGATTGAGCCCAAGGTCAATGGCTTGAGCAAGGGGTCACTCGCTCTGCTGTAGCCCCCTGGTCAAGGCACATATGAGAAAGCAATCAATGAACAACTAAGGAGCTGCAACAAAAAATTCATGCTTCTCATCTCTCTCCCTTTCTGCCTGTCTGTCTTTGTCCCTCTCTCTGTGTCTGTCACAAAAAAACCCAAAACAAAACAAAAACTCCACAATAATCTGAGAAGAAGATCAGGTGGGACCCTATTTAACAGATGAGGAAAGAAGGCAATATGAGTCACCTGAAGGCCAATACAGAATCCATGCAGCCTGACTCCCAGTTCCAAGGGCAGAAGTGACAGCTGGGGTAAAGGGGCAAGTGAGTTGTTAGGCACATCTCATGAAGAGGAGGACTAAGAAGTTTCCAGGCAATTTAACTTCTTAAAGTAGATATTCTTACTAATTCAGAAACAAAAGGGGTATTTGTTGCAGATCTGTGAAGGCTGAGTTTACCAGTGGCCTGGCAGGCATAATCCAAAAATACAAGGAAAAACAACAAAATATAAATATGGATCTGAACAGGGTCAGGGACTGTGCCCACAGGCCCTGCCTGCAGCCATCTTTAGAGCAAACCTGAGAAAAGCCACACCACACAGAACAAACGCAGATCCAACATAGCAGTCCCTGAGGAAAACTTACCATAAAAGGGCCCTTTCAACAGAAAAATCACCCAGCTGAAAGGATCTTTTATAGCTAAAGAAGACTCGGAAAAGTCTGGGAATTTGCCAGTATCTCCCTAATATGCTTCCTGCTCAAACAGCTGGACTGATGAGAGACTTCAGCTTTGTGAAGACCAAACAGAACTCTCAAGTAATCACTCATCATCTGAACCAGCCCAAGGTCCACCCAAACCTCCAACGGCAGCTGTTGAGTTATGTCCAATTTCTACCCCTGGAGATTTTTCTATTCTTAAAAGTTAAGCATATATGTAAATATATATATATGTATGGCTAACCTGCAGATACTGTGTTTTAAAAATAAGGAAATACTTTGTTTATAAAAGTGACCCATATCCCAAAAAGAAAGTTTAGAAAACATAAAATAGTACTAAGAGAGAAAAAAATCATGGAATCTCACTTCAAACTATTAATGCATGTTAGTATGTCTCCTGTAGTCTTTTTTGTTGTTGACAGCGACAGTGATATTGCTGCTATTACTCACACAGCCGCAATCAGAGCAGATTTATAATTTTGTATCCTGGTTATTTTTTCCACTTTACCATTAGTTTGTAAGGAGTTTTTCATTATACTAGATAAACTTCATAGTTGTTTTGTTTAATGAACCTTATCTTGGAATAATTTTAGATTTACAGATTTGTTACAAATGTAGTCCAAAGAATCCATATGAACCCTTCCCCCACCCCTCCTGAACGCTAACATCTTACATACAATAGCACATTTGTTCAAACTAAGAAGTCATATCAGCACATTACTATTAACCGAACTACAGATTTTACCTCTTTTCCTGGTAATAACTCTTATCTGTTCTAAGATCTAATCCAAGAAACCACATTGCATTTAGCATAACCATTATTTTTAATGGTTGCGTAATAGTTAACTAAGTGGCTGTGCAGCAATTTTTAAAATGATTTCTTTATTGTTGAAATTAAGGGTTTCTTTTTAACTTTTTAGCTTTTGTAAAATACGTGGGCCATGACATAATAAAGTTTTAAGGAAATAATAGTGATCTTATTACAAATATCTCACCAACAGATGATCTCTACTTAGTGATAAAAGATGACCTACTGCTCTTTGTGGAAAGGCTGCTTACCTCCATCACTCTTATGTCAGCTGTATAACAGGCAAAGGTTTTGCACTTCCTGCAGAGCAGTTTTTTAATTTTCTTATCAAGTACAGGTCCTGCTGCTTTTCCTTGATGATCCCTGATTAATTTTTCATGAATCTGTATCTGGTGAATCTACATGGAAAAAGAAAAACACTTCAGAAATATAATTTAAGTATAACTAAGATATATATAAATATATATCATTCATTCTGCATTCATATACACTTTCATGAACATGTCACGTATACCTGGCAGCTTTGTAAAAATCCCATAGACAATTTATTGGCTTTAACTCTTTGTTAGTCAATGTTTATTAATTATGACGTCCAATTAGTCTTCTAATATCCTCATCAAAGTTGCCCATAAAAGCACTAAAGATGTCCATAAAATAGTCGTGTAAATCATGCTTTCTATTTCAGTAGCTGAAAAAACCTAAAATGTCCTTCACAAATAGACATATAATATGTACTGACTGTTTCAGATATAATTACACCCACTTCCAGGACACAAACTCATTGAATGCAACAGCAAGTAGAAAAGCCCCCACTATCTAAAATATTATTTTCTCTATCCTCTTCCAACCACAGAGAGTACTGTCAAATTACAGTATAATTAAATGTATGTAGCCCAGGTTGGTTAGCTCAGCTGGTCAGAGTCTCAATATGCCAAAGCTATGGACTCAGTGCCCAGTCAGGGCACATACAAGAACAAACCAATGAGTCTGACTAGGTAGTGGCGCAGTGGATAGAGCATCAACCTGGGATGATGAGGATCCAGGTTTGAAACCCTGAGGTCATCACTTGAGCATAGGCTCACCAGCTTGAGCACGGGGGTCGCTGGCTTGAGTGTGGGATCATAGACATGAACATATGGTCATTGGCTTGGGCAAGGGGTCACTGGCTCAGCTGGAGCCTCCCGGTCAAGGCATATAGGAGAAAGCAATCAATGAACTAAAGTGCCACAACAAATTGATGCTCCTCATCTCTCTCTCTTCTTCTCTGTCTGCCCCTGTCTGTCTGTGTCTCTTTCTCACTTAAAAAAAAATCAACCAATGAATGCATATATAAGTGGAATAACAAATCAATGTCTGTTTCTCTCTTTCTTCCTTCCTCTCTTTCTATTTCAAAATTTAGGCCTTGGCTAAGTATAAGCTCAGGTTTACTTAAAATAAAAAAACAAAATGAAAACTGTGACACAACCTCCACCCATATCAGCAAAGACTGACTGGGGAACCTTGATTTCCACTTTGCAAGACTCTAACTAAGTGCCCTAACACTCCTATCTGGTGCTGTCAGAGAAGGCCAAGTAGGAAGCCAGGACTTTCATCCCTGCTTAATCCTAGGGCCCCTTGCTTATGGTGTCAGTAGAGACCCAGGTGAAGAGCCAGAACTCCACTTTCCTCCAGCAGTAACAAGCAGCCTCCCCTTAGTTGGTATCAACAGAAGGTGGGTGGGAAACCTAGACTTCTACCTCCACCTGGCAGTGATGAGGCAATATCTCCCCACTTCTCTGCCAGAATGGTATCAGAAAAGTCAGCCAAGATAAAGGTAAAAATAGATCCTAAGTCTCACAATATAATGTGAAAATATCCAGGTTTCAAAAAAAAAATCACTCTTTGTACCGAAACCCAGAAAGATCTAAACTGAATGAAAAAAAAAAAAAAATCAATGGATGCCACCTATAAAAAGTCAGAAATGTTATAATTATCAGAGAAAGATTTTAAAACAGTTATGATAAAAATGTTTCAGTGAGTATTCATAAACACTTTTGAAAGATAAACAACTATAAAGGCTCAACAAATAAATGCAAGTTTTAATGTATGTGCTGCTGAAGCAGGCAAAAAATGGAAGTTGTAAAGAACCAAATGAAAATTTTAGAATTGAATAATGTTATAACAACAACAACAACAACAAAAAGGCTCAGCAATGGGTTTTACATCAAAATGGGGACAAAATAATCAGTTACCTGGAACACAAAATAATAGAAATTATCCAATCGAAACAAGTATATAGAGTGAAAAAAATGAACATAGCCTTAGAGATCTTTAGGACTATAAAAAAAAAGGCTAACATTGGCCCTGGCCGGTTGGCTCAGTGGTAGAGCATCGGCCTGGCGTGCAGGAGTCCCGGGTTCGATTCCCAGCCAGGGCACATAGGAGAAGCGCCCATCCGCTTCTCCACCCCTCCCCCATTTCTTCCTCTCTGTCTCTCTCTTCCCCTCCCGCAGCCAAGGATCCATTGGAGCAAAGATGGCCCAGGCGCTGAGGATGGCTCTGTGGCCTCTGCCTCAGGCGCTAGAATGGCTCTGATTGCGGCAGAGCGACGCCCCAGATGGGCAGAGCATCGCCCCCTGGTGGGCATGCCGGGTGGATCCCAGTCGGGCGCATGCGGGAGTCTGTCTGACTGCATCCCCGTTTCCAACTTCAGAAAAAATACAAAAAAAAAAAAAAAAAGGCTAACATTCATGTTACTGGAGTCCTGAAAGGAGAGAAGAAAGCAGAGCTTAAAACGTACTGAAGAAATAATGGCTGAATACTTCCCAAATTAAACATAATATAATATAAACTTTCAGACTAAAAAAGCTGAATAAATACCAAACAGGATAAATCCAGAGAAATCTACACCAAGACAAATTAAAATTGAACTTCTGAAGACTAAAAACATAGGGGAAAATTTTTTTTAAGTGGCCAGAAAAGCAAGACACCTTACTTATGGAAGAAAAAGCAGTCTGAATGACAGCAGATTTCTCATCCAAGACCATAAAGGCCAGAAAGAAGTGAGATGATATTTTTCAAACACTGAAAGAAAAAACTGTCAACCTAAACTCTTATACCCAGCAATATATCCTTCAAAAATAAAAAGGAAATCAAAACAATCTGATATGAGGGAAACTAAGAGAATTTGTTCACCAATGAATGACAAAACAATGACAAGTGGAAATTCTCTAAACAGAATGAAATGATAAAAGAAGAAATCTCAAAACATCATAGCCTGACCAGGTAGTGACGCAGTGGATAGAGCATCAACCTGGGACACTGAGGACCCAGATTTGAAACCCCAAGGTCACCAGCTTGAATGTGGGCTCATCTGGCTTGAGCACGGGCTTACCAGCTTGAGTGCAGGGTCGCCGGATTGAGCAAGGGATCACTGGCTCAGCTGGAGCCGCCAGTCAAGGCATAGATGAGAAAGCAATCAATGAACAATTAAGGCACCACAACTATGAGTTCACACTTCTCATCTCTCTCCCTTCCTGTCTGTATGTACCTGTCTATCCCCTCCCCTAAAAAAAAGAAAACAAAAAGAGGGTAAAAATATAAATCTGCCATTTGGGCATCCAATTTCTAAAAGTTCCCTTATATCTAATGATATTCATTATATACTAAGATTCAGCCCGATCAGGTGGTAGCACAGTGGATAGAGCATCAGACTGGGATGCAGAGGACCCAGGTTTCAGACCCCGAGGTTGCCAGCTTGAGCACGGGCTCATCTGCTTTGAGCAAAGCTCACCAGCTTGGACCCAAGGTCGCTGGTTTGAGCAAGGGGTTACTCGGTCTGCTGAAGGCCCGTGGTCAAGGCACATATGAGAAAGCAATCAATGAACAACTAAGGTGTTGCAACGAAAAACTGACAATTGACGCTTCTCATCTCTCTCCGTTCCTGTCTGTCTGTCCCTACTATCCCTCTCTCTGACTATCTCTCTGTCTCTGAAAAAAAAATACTAAACTTCACTCAAATATGATGAATCCCAAATATTTTAAATGTTGCTATAGGCAATGAATCCCAGTAAATTAAAACTATTATTGCTATACTTAAAACTAACTCAGTAACTGCGTAAAGAGACTCTACCAGCGTCACACGTTAAATCTATAGCACACTGCCTCTCCCCTCTACCTGTGGTTAAGAAACAGCCTAATTCCGCACATTAAAGTGGAAAAAAGCAAAACTATGGGACCCCGATTGTGTGCAGTCATGAGCACATATCACTCTGGAAGTTCTTTTATCAAAATGAACTTTTTTTCACTCCAAATATTATTCTCTACTCCATGAGAATGAAAAGTGGGATTCCTCATTTTGATTTCAAGCTAGAACCATAAAAATATTCTTTATTCCTCATTTCCCCAGAAAGAAATACTCCCAAATCCTGAAGCATCCCTCATGAAAATCAGTCCTTGGATACCTCTGGACTAGAATCTACATGTTAAAATGGCTGCAGGAACCAGAGACTCCCGGGGACCACAGCACTCTAAGGAAGGCCGGCCACATGCAGACAATGGACAATGCAGCTGTGGGGCTGGGGAAGAAAGCGTAGTCTCCCTCTCCATCTACCTGGTGACTGCCTCAGAGAGCACCAAACTGTTACCCTCTCTTCTGCAATTTCTTCCTCCCATGAAAGCCAGTATTCAGGGACCAGGGTACTCAGATCCAACACCCAAACCCTTATCAAAGCAACATAGAAAGGGTTCTCACTGCAAGAAACATAATTCCTTTCAGTTTTAAGAATATAAAGTTGTCCCTATGTTATTATACTTCTACTAACCCTTTGCAAGCAAAGCTTTCCTCTTTCTACAGAGCAGCTGGTCATCTTCGATAGGACAGGGATAATGCCAAGACTGCAAGCTCCCAGCTACACTTGTCTGGGTTCCCTCTCACTCTTGACCATCCCTGCCCATGTTCTATCTATGGGGTTTAGGGAAATCCCAAATGCTCTTCTATAGCTTGGTGTAACAGATATCAATACATCATCCGTTTTCTCTTCACTCCACTCCTTGACCTAGTGTGCTGACTACAAAAGAATATCTATGCCTGGTCCAGCCTCCATCTTCAATAGACTTTTACTCTATTGCTTCTGCCACACATGAGTCTAATAAGTAGTCAGTCACCCCATGGAGGGGATAAAAATTAGTCTTTGGGTATTAATGCTAATACGGCTGTATGGTTTTTATTGGCACCATCCCTATGTCCTATATAGGTGGCTCAGTGAAAAACCCCTATCCCTCAGTAAAATTAAGGAGAAAAATTAAGAGGAACTAAAGAATTTCTCTGCAATTCTTCTCACTGAAAATATGGAAGAAGTGTTTTAAAATATCTTGGTCTCTAGCCTGACCTGTGGTGGCGCAGTGGATAAAGCATCAACCTGGAATGCTGAGGTCTCCTATTCGAAACCCCAGGCTTGTCTGGTCAAGGCACATACCAGAAGGAACTACTATGAGTTGATGCTTCCTGCTCCTGCCCCTTTTTCTCTCTCTCCTCTCTTTAAAATCAATAAATAAAATATTGAAAAAATAATCTTAGTTTCCAAACTGTAGGAAGAAATATTTTTTAAAATAAGTAAAGTTGGCCTGACCAGGCAGTGGTGCAGTGGATAGAGCATCGAACTGGGATGCTGAGGACCCAGGTTCGAGACCCCGAGGTCACCAGCTTGAGTGCGGGCTCATCTGGTTTGAGCAAAGCTCACCAGCTTGAGCCCAAGGTCGCTGGCTCGAGCAAGGGGTTACTTGGTCTGCTGAAGGCCCACGGTCAAGGCACATATGAAAAAGCCATCAATGAACAACTAAGGTGTCACAATGCGCAACAAAAAACTAATGATTGATGCTTCTCATCTCTCCATTCCTGTCTGTCTGTCCCTATCTCTCTCTCTGTCTCTGTAAAAAAAAAAAAAAGATTAAAATGAGCAAAGTTGTATTTTTGTCCTAAAATAAGTGTTAATTTGCTTTATGTCACTCTTTCTCAGTACTTGAGCATAAAGATTATGACTTTTTAAAATTGTGGACACTGTGGAGTTGGTCTACTGAATTGTAAGGCTCATTTTCATGAAGTTAAGCATGCCTCACATCTATGTCCAATAGCAACTCTTATTTTTCGAGCACTTATTTTATACCAAGCACCATGCTAAGCAATGCATACATCTCATTTTACCCAAAACCACCCTGTGAGTTTAATACCATTATTTCCTCAAATTTACAAATGAGGAAACTGATGATTTGAAAGACAGAGTAATGACCTGAAGTCACACATCTTAAAATTGGCAGAACTGGAACTGGAGCCACTGAGTCTAATGTTGAAGTTCTCTTCTGGCTCTGCCGTGTTGAATGCTTCCAGAGATTCTGTAATGAAAATCTCTGCAGAGTCTGGAAAAAAGGTAGATGTGTGTGTGTG
The DNA here is from genome assembly GCF_036850995.1 of Saccopteryx leptura. Lineage (NCBI taxonomy): Eukaryota > Metazoa > Chordata > Mammalia > Chiroptera > Emballonuridae > Saccopteryx > Saccopteryx leptura. The sequence goes on along the minus strand of NC_089504.1, from coordinate 40,675,473 downwards.
TGTGCGCGCGTGCGTGCGCACGGATGTCTTTATTTTCCTTAATCTGGTTTCATGCTTCTGAGTTTTAAAGGAAATTACAATAAAATGGAGGTTACTACCAAGAGGCTGAACTGAACAGGTGTGCCACTCCAAGATATACATCCTCAGCTATGCCTACAATCTGGTGTTCCCACACCTGTCAGAGCAATAGGCCTTCCTCCGAGGACTCCCAATGTCAGAAAGAGCTCTGAGGAAAGACCAGAACAGCGATGTCTTGCAGAGTTAGGGTGTTGTCCTCAAGATAAACTGTCAACCTAAGGGCAATTCTAGCTCAATTTCCCTTTTAGATCTAAAAACACAACTTCAGGTATTAGCATTTATAGAATATATTTTAATCTCACTGAGACTTAAAAACACAGAAGGAATTTGATGTTCACTGCGGGACAAAATTTTAAACTTAAACTTATCATTCTAATGCAACCCTCAGCCATGTGATACAAGGTGCCAACCATGCTCACATTCCTTATTTGTTACTTACAGTCAGATTCTGAAAGAGGAGCAGAGATGAAAAGGCTTACCTTTTCTTTAAATATTGCTTCATCCCATGTCTGAAGCTTTAAAATGCAGTCGTTCATCATTTTTTCTTTATATAGGTTGATTTTTTCTTTTTCAATTACATCAGCATTACTGGTCAGAAGGAAGCACTTGCTACCTCTTGCTCTTCCTCTGCCTGTCAGAAAACAAATATTTCACTCAGTGTCTGACTTAAAGCTCTGATAAATCTAAGAACAGGTAAGCAAAGGGAACAGGATATTCCTAAGATTCAACCCTGGCTCACAGAGTCCTGCTTTCTAGGGAAGCTGAGCTGTTAGAGCACAGACATAGAGGCAGGTGTGCACCTGCTCATTAAACATGCAGACGACCAGGGGCCCGCCGCTGACTGGCTGCCTCGCTGTGGTGTGATCGGCCACCCAGTCCTGACCACTGCCACGCTGCAGTGTGAGCAGACAGCCGTGTCACCAGAAACACTACTTTAAGAAAGACAATCTGACATGAATCCTCAGGGTGAGTCTGTAAGGGCTCTAAGATGAATGATAAACAGATCCTCCCTCAGGAGCCTTCTAGGAAGTGGAGAAATAAGCTACATTCCCCACCAGAATGTAGGCGGATAATGAGAAGTGCTGAATGATAGATAAAGAGTTCCAGATGTTCAAGAAAAATGATTGGCAGCTGGTTAGACTTTGGGACGGGTGACCTGGAGGTAGAGCGAGAGGTAACACAGCATCAGCAGCAGTACATGAGCAATTCCTTCAACAAGGAGAAAATGAGGAAGTCAGGCTGGCTGCAGTGAATAACGAGGAAAGGGAAAGAATAGGAAACAAGGTTGGAAAGAGAAGGGGGTACTATACTGAACATTTATAACATTAAGAAAATTGGGGAACCACTGGAGTTTCTTCTACACAGGGAAGTGACACGCTCAGAGCTGTTTTCCAGGAAAAGTAATGTGGCAGCTCTTGTTACAGAAAGTGAAAAAAGGAAGAGAGACTAGTTAGGAGACACTCTAGTTCATATGGGACCGAAGAGCCCCTTGGAGTGTCTCTTCTGGGAAACAGGGCCCCAGCAGCACCACAAGCACAACCAGGAAAGGTCCATATGTTCATGGCCAAAGCCTCAATGCTTGTGAGAACTATCCTCCCATAAATATGTCAGTCAGTGTTGGTCAAGAATACAGCTGTGAACAAGAATGAAAACAGTGGACAAAACTGGAGCCACCCAGTCCTAAGCCACCTTTAGGGCAGTGACACCATTAGTCACATGCACAAGTATGACTGGCTAAAGAAGAAAGGCTGGAATGACAGACACACTCACAAATTAGACACATTGGCAGGTACTTAGTAATGGCATCAAAGCTTCTCTCACCTCTGGTTTGGATCATTTTGATGACATTGCCCACATACTCATACAGAATGACCAGATTGCACTGAGCAATGTCAACGCCTTCATCAGCAACTGAGGTGGCAATCAGAATCTTGCTGTCTCCACTGGTTCTGAATGCATCTAGTACACACTTCTGTGCTGGGAGGGTCATTCCTGTGTCAGAAGGCATGTACAACTCACCAAAGAGAGAATTTACCATTGGAAAAAAATAGCTATTAATTATGGAATGCTTATTATATGCCAGGTACTTGGTACATACTTTATATTCATGATCTCTCAACAACCCCAGGCAGTAGCGCTTATTCTTACCATTGCTTTAGAGAGGACATTTAGGGTGGTGACAACTTGGACTCCGCCATAAGACTGCCTGAGTTCAAATCCCAGCTGTGGTACTTACTAGCTATGTGGCTTTAGTCATGTTGTCTCAAAACTATTTTTTTTTTTTTGCAAAAATATTAATTAATCATAATGCCTGTGTATGTATAGGAGTTTAGAGCTGACAAAACACTTTCATCTACTTACTGGAGCCTCACAAAGCCCTCTTGGGTTGATGCGGTGAGTGTAATGAGTCCTCTTTATAGGTAAAGACCTTGAGGTTTTGGAAATATGGTAAACTCACAGTCTAGCTCACAGCAGAACTGGGCCTTGAATTTTTAAGTCTAGGGCCCTGATAGTGTGCAGTTTTCAGCCACTGATATACTGAGAGGAGAAAGAATTTCAGTGATCACCTCCTCAGAGTTAATAGAACTGATAAATATTCCGGTTTTTTCCCCCAGTATATTGGCAGTCAAAATCTTGAGATGTATTTTGTGAAAGTCAAAACAAAATCTTTTCACCATCATCTTCTACTGAACAAGGAACATGCCCAAGACAGACACCATACTTCTTTATTTTCTGACCTCCCCCATCTGTTTGTTCATCAAACACTTATTCAGCATTACGGTTTGTCAATATGGACACAATGGTCAAAGGTGCACTTTTATCTGCGAGGAGCTCACAGTCTGAGGAGGAAGGAAGCTCATTCCACGTGACGAGGTGAAGTGGGGCAGAGCTGGAGCTGGGTGTGGAGGGCTGGGCAGGCTGCTTGGCAGCAGCACCGTGATGGGCACAGAGTGAGTTCTAAATAAATGGATGGCTGAATAAACGAGGAAACAAAAATGTTTTCTGAGTGCTGATTCGTAGAGAAGTAACGAAGCTGGAAAATCAAATTGGGCTTCTGTTGGAGTCAGATGGCAGAGAACTTTGAATTTCAACCGAATAATGTGTTGTTGGGATGTCATTTGGTAAACCAAATTTTCAAAATCTGAATTTGCTCTTTAGATGTATGAAATTTAAAATCTGTGTAAGGGGGAAGGACAAGGGATGACTAGGGATTGACAGGGTGGGAACTGCTTACTATGAACACACTGAACAAGAGAAACTCCGTGAGGACCTGTCACTGCTGGTCACTGAGCCATGGGGAGCAGCACTGTGAGAATGTCACGTGAGGGCTGGCCACCAGGGCTCCTGGATGATGGTGGAGGCTGCCTCACATCCTCTGACCACCCTCACTAGATTTCCAGATTGCCTGCGTAGACTATTTTTTAAATTATAAAATATTTAATACACACAAAAATTATCTCTAGTTAAAGAATAATAAAATAGAAACAGAACATTCCTATTTCCAGTTAATCTACTGGTGAGCAGGAGAGTGACATGCCCAAACAACATGGAAAAATAAAACTTGGGTTGGTTTTGTCTGCAGGACATATGGGAGGAGGCAATGTTTACAAGTTTTTGGCGTGTGGACTTTGTGACACCTTTTTGATATGTCAACCTGGCTAGGCTGCACTGCAGTCTCCAGTTATTCATTTAGGTGCTCTGTGAATGGAATCGACAGATGTAATTAAAGTTCCTAGGCCTGGCCCGTAGTGGCGCAGCGGATAAAGCATCGACCTGGAGGGCTGAGGTGGCCGTTCGAAACTCTGGGCTTGCCTGGTCAAGGCACATGCAAATGAATTGATGCTTCCTGCGCCTCTCCCCCTTCTCTCTCTCTAATTAATTAAAAAAAAAGTTCCTAATCAGTTGACATTAAGTTAATCAACAGGAGTTTAGTTCTAGGTAGGCCTGACCTAATCAAGTTAGTCCTTTAAAAGAGGAGCTCATGCCTATGGAGTTCCAGCCTGCTCCTGACCACCCACCTGCAGACTTCAGACTTGCTTTGCCAGCACAACTGTGGATGCTATACTGCTCACAAAAATTAGGGGATATTTCTTTCTTTTTTGTGTGTGTGTGACAGAGACAGAGAGAGATAGAGAGAGGGACAGACAGGGACAGACAGGAAGAAAGAGAGATGAGAAGCATCAATTCCTCCTTGTAGCACCTTAGTTGTTCATTGATTGCTTCTCATATGTGCCTTGACCGGGGAGCTACGGTAGACCAAGTGACCCCTTGCTCAAGCCAGCAAACTTGGGCTCAAGCTGGTGAGCCTTGCTTAAACCAGATGAGCCTGTGCTCAAGCTGGCAACTTCAGGGTTTCGAACCTGGGTCCTCCGCATTCCAGTCCGACACTTTATCTACTGCACCACTACCTGGTCAGGCAAAATTAGGGGATATTTCAAAATGCACTTTTAAGATCAGGGAACGTACAGATACTCCAGTACTTTTAGCCTTTTGTATAGTGCATTTTCACCAATGAAATAAAAGCTGGTTTTGCATCTCACTTGCATAATCGAACAACTTTCTTTGGTCATTTGCTTTTCTGATATTCTTGTTTAATAATAAAAGAAAAATCAAATGCTTTATCACTTCATAGTCATTTTGAAATATCCCCTAATTTTTGTGAGCAGTGTAATGCCTTGTAATAAATTCATGTGAATACACATATATATGTATATATGCATAATCTTTTACTGCTTTTGCTTTAGTTGAACACTGACACAAGCATTAAAAGAATTGAATAGATTATATATACTCATATACAGTACACCATATATAAATACCAATGTTATGATCTGTTTTGCCACGTCCAGTCAATATGCCAGGTTTTAGAAAACTGAGTGTAGAATTTTCCTCAATCCATTTCTTTAAAGCCTAAAAATGAAAAGCAACAATCAATTAGACTCTATTTGTATACTATCTGTATTAATTCAATATTGAAATACATGCAAGAAGAAAAAACTTTAATTAGTATACAGGCAGCTTTCAGACTGATGAGCCTGAAATAAAAAGCTTCTTGGAATCAATTCTATGTAATAATTAACCATAAGGGTGTAGATCTTTGTCATCTATCATGATATGGTTTCATCTCTAAGATATTTTTTATGTGATAAAAGCTAAGTTCAGAATAATGGGTATGTAGAACGAAAAAGTGAGTTTAGCAAGATTTTAGGACCTACGATCAATATACAGAGATCAGTTGTGTTTTTGTATACCAGCAACAATTAAAGTGCCATTTACAATAGCTATAAAAAATAATACTTAGGTATAAGTCTAACAAAGTATGTGCAGAATCTGTCTGCTGAAAAGAACAAAACACTGATTAAAAAGAAAACAAAACAGATGTGGTAGGTGGCCCTTAAGGTACAGATCCTGTGTCCCCTCTCCTCAAGTGTGAACTGAACTTATTGACTTGCTTCCAATTAGTAAAATATGACAAACATGATGAGATATCACTTCCAAGTTAAAGTTATACAATAATTGTGCTTCCTTACTGGGCATTCTTTCTCAATCTCCTTTGGTTTACTCACTCTAGGGGAAGCCAGTTGCTGTGAACAGGCTCATGGAGAGGCCTCCATGAATGAGCTTAGAAGTGCATGTTCTGGGACCTGCTGGGAGCCGAGGCTGGAGGCCGATCCTCCCAAGTCAAGACTTGAGATGACTGCAGCCATGGTCAACAGCTTGACTGCAGCTTCATGAGAGACCCTGAGCCAGAAACACTCAGTTAAGTTGTTTCTGGCTTCCTGGCCCATAGATATTATAAGATACCAGCTGTTTGTTGTTTCTAGTCACTAAGTTTGGGGGCAATTTGTTATCAGCAATAGATAACTAATACAGAAGCCCTATATAATTGAAGAGATTACGGTAGTGGATTGGAAGACTCAATATTATTAAGATGTTATTTCTCTCCAATTTTGTTTATACATTCAATGCAATCCCAAAAGAAATCCCAGTAGACTTTTTCACAGATGTGGACGAGCTGATTCAAAAATATAAATGTATATAGAGTGACTACAACAGTAAAGTAAAGAAAGAACAATCTTTTCAATAAAATGCCACTGAGTCCATCTGTTATCCACAAGGAGGAGGAGGCTTACATCTACAAGTGCTCTGGTTTTCACAAAGAGAATGGTTCTTGTTTCCGGGTTTACATGGTACTCCTCTTGCAAGATGAAGCACAGGTCTTTGAGTTTAGGGTTCTCGTTATTGGGATCCATGGAAATACTCTCTAGTTCTTGCAACTTTTCTGCAAAAGGAGAAAATTTTTTTTTTGTTCATTTTAGAGAGAGAGAGAGAAAGAGGGGGGAGAAGTGAGAAGCATCAGCTCATAGTAGTTGCTTCCCATAGGTGCCTTGACTGGGATGGGAAAGCCCAGGGTTTCGAACTGGCAACCTCAGCATTCCAAGTGGATGGTCGCTCTATCCACTGTGCCACCACAGGTCAGGCAAGGAGAATGTTTCATAAATGACTTATGAATTCTACATATTTAGAACATACTGACCTTCAGCTAATAGTTCAGTTAACCTCTCAATATTTAACCAGAATTTTATGTGATAACCACAGGTTTAATGCATTCATTAAATACACCAATAAATGCATATATTTTCCCCCCAGAGAGATGGCTGTTCAATGTGAGCAGTATATCACTGAGTTACATATAGACGGTCCCCATTATTATTAATAATAATTACCTTTGGGAAAAAAATTAGGGACAGGGAAAAGGAAAACTTATTTTTCATTTAATATCTTCTTCTATTTTCCTTAATATGAGGGATGTGGGATTTTGAGTTATTTTGGTTTTCTTTCTCACACAGAAGTATATATATAAGTTATAGTATTTTTAAAAACATTAAAACACATTTTTGTCTTTTTTGTAAACCTTTATAAAATTACTAAAATATTACTAAAAATGAAACCAAAATATGTTACTATCAACTAACTATTTCTATGGACTGTATCCTTTGCAAATTCTACTATTTTTCATTCTTAAAAATTGAAAATAAGCCTGACGTGTAGTGGTGCAGTGGATAAAGCGTCAACCTGGAAATGCTGAGTTCGCCGGTTCGAGGCCCTGGGCTTGCCTGGTCAAGGCACATATGGGAGTTGATGCTTCCAGCTCCTCCCCCCCTTCTCTCTCTCTGTCTCTCCCTCTCCTCTCTAAAATGAATAAATAAATAAATTAATTTAAAAAAATTTCTTTAAAAAAAAAAATTGAAAATAAGCCACAGAGTCTTTCCCTAAGTACCAGATTTCACCAAAGTTTAATAGTTCTGCCATCCATAAGGTCTTATGCCCAGGAAAATGCTCTGAGCATCACCATATACTAAGTATAATACCATACAATTATGCTACCACTCGAGTCACCAGGCTCTGTGGCTTCCTCCTCTGGAACAACACCCACCTTCAAATCTCTGAGTGAGATCTTGCTCAATCTCATCAAATTCTGCTGTTCGGACATTACTGAAGAAGTCCTTCATGTAATCCAGAGCATCCTTTGTCCGTGCGTGCTCATTGATAATGAGGGCATCATTATATTTCTGTTCAAAATGAAAACTGAGTTCAGTATATTTCTAGCGTCTAACACATCTTCTGTACTTAAGTTTAATTAGCTATAACTTGAATGGAATTCAACTTTTCTCAAATCTCTTTCAGTTTAGTTTTTTAAGATGAGCAGTCCCTAATGGTACTTAATAAAATCTTGGAATCAAATGATGTTTTAAAAAATCTCAACTAACTAGAATTATTAATTAATTAGGATTACCTTGGATTTTAGAGTTCTACCTTGGAAGAGAAAGAAAAATTACAAGAAAAATGCATGTTGAAAATTAAAAAACAAACAAAAAAACAAAAGCACATCAAGTTCCATATATTATGCCTCATAATCCAGACATTCAACTTTATTCTCTTTATACATCTATAGCCATCACTGAGTGCAATTGCACTGGTTCAGAATGATGGCACTGATCACCTACACCAAATATTCAGTTAAATTCATTAAAATTCTATAAATACCTACTGATTGAATGTACTTTAAAACAATTGTGCCCCGGCTGGATAGCTCAGTTGGTTGGAGCATCATCCCAAAGCACAGAGGCTGCCAGTTCAAGCCCCAATCGGGACACATAAGAACAGATCAATGTTCCTCTCCCTCTCTCCCTCCCTTCCTCTCTCACTAAAAATCAATAAATTTAAAAAGAAATATTTTTAATAAAATAATTGTATCTTCCTTGTGTGCATGTGGCTTTATCAAAGGTAAGAAAACATGTTTCAGTCTGTGGTGGTGCAGTGGAGAAAGGTCCGACCTAGAACGCTGAGGTGGCTGGTTCAAAACCCTGGGTTTGCTGGGTTAAGGCACATACAACAAGCAACAAGCAAGCAACGAACTAAAGTGAAGTAACTATGAGCTGATACTTCTCGCTCTCCCCCTCCCCTCTCTCTGTATAATCAGTAAATAAAATCTTTAAAAAAAAAGAAAGAAAACATGCTTCAGGGCAGGGCAACAGCAGCCACATTCTCTTTAAAGATGGTTATCACCAGTCCTGTATCCACAATAATGGTCATAATCACCCAATTTTTTCCAATCCTGGGACTGCTTGGAGCCGCAGCATAGAATCTCCTTTTGTTTCTTTATTATTATTATTGTTATTATTCACTTTACTGATTTTAGAGAGATCAATTTTCATCCTATTGCCTCTAGAGTTAAGTTTCAGAAAGCAGACAAAGAAGATGATGAATGGGATAATTTTTGGAGTTTGCTTCATAAGAACCTTCTGGAAAATTCCTAAGTGAGCTGCTGTAGACAGGATAAAAAGCTGATATCCCCTCAGCTGCCGCAGCACAGCTTCCAGCAGGTGCTACGACTCAAATACGCCCTTCGAAGGAAGCAGCGTACCCGCAAGTGTGAAGTGTACAAGAACAGCGCTTTGCAAATCCTGCTCTCCTTATCTTTGTCCGGCAGCTTTAACACCGCGCACTGTTTCTGAATTGCCATGATCCACTGTTCATACTTCTGTGTTCCAAAATTCCTGTTTCGAATTTGAGATAAAGTTTCTGAAAAGAAAAAGGTTTTCATTGCGCCATATGTCACTTAAGGTTCAAAGCCTGCCTTTGTTTCCAATTTTCTTGCTCAGTCTCTGAACACCGAGTAGCCCTTCTCAGAGTCGCAGCGTTCAGCAGTCCGGGCTCCGCGCAGGGAGGGTGCTGGGGATAAAAGGGCGAGGGAGACACAGCCTTGTTTCAAGCAGCTCAGTTTGTGAGTTACTCTGGAAACGGTTCTCCAGGACTTCTCAGTACAATCAAATTCACAGGCAAAAGCCACATTTCTGGACTCAAATGCTCTTTTTAAATAAAAGGAACAGAGAAGGCAACCCAGACAAATGGCGTTGACATGTTTCTCTCCCAGCCCCAATAAGAACAAGGTAGCCAGCAGTAAATTAAATGGATCAACAAGTACTTACTGAACGTGAGTCGGCGTGAAAATAAGCTAATTGGGGACAGGAGGTATAGAGGAAACCTCCATACATTCTGCTCAATTTTACTATGAACTTAAAACTGCTTTAAAAAATAAAGTCTATTTAAAAAATACGGAGGTGGAGGAAGGTGGAGGAAAGTACAGGGAGGATCAATAGTGTCGGAAGGAGACTTGCAGTGGTGAACCCACAGTGCAGTGTACAGAGGATGTGCTGTGGAATCGGGCACCTGAAACCTGTGTGACCTCGTAAACCAGTGTCACTCCAATAAGCTCAATAAAAAGGGGAAAATAAATAAATAAATAGAATAAGCTAAGCACGAGCAGTCGACAGGATCTGGACTGCTGAAAAGGTGGAGGAGACAGGACATCAGAGGTGGAGGGAATCTGAAGATAGAAATTCATGTCCCCCCCAGTCTTCTGCCACCTCCCCGAGTCAGACCACATCATAATGTTCCCGGATAATATCACGGCCTCCTAACTGGTCTCCCTGCTTCTTGCTGCATTCCCTCCAATCCTTCCTCACTCAGCAGTTAGGGGGCTTTTCCAAACTGAACATGAGAGACTACAGCTCTCCCCCCTGCTTCAGCGCCCGTATTGGGTTCCTCTGGGCAAACTCCCACCCTGGATCCTCTGGGATGCAGCCCCGCCTGCTTCTGACCCGCATCTCCAGCCGCTCCATCTTCCTGCATTTTACAGGACTAATGTGGGTCCCCATACTCTTTCCACCTGCCTGCTTCCACGTGCTGTTCCCGCTGCCTGAAACACGCCCATACCACCTCCCACCCATCCCCTTCCCTTATCACTTTATTTTTATTACTTACTAATTTTGGCTTTACTGTTATACTGGAAATGCCATGAGGTCAGGGGCTGTGTCTCAGGGTCCACACTGAATTCCTACCACCTAGCACTTTGCAACACTGAACAAATGAACAAGTTTATGAACATGTTCTAGGAATGGCTAAATCAAAGGACTCACCCAGGAAAGGGGTGGAAGGTAAAACTGGAAAGAGAAGTGGAACCAGACTGTGCAGGCAGGGCTCAGACTGTCATGTGAGGGACTTAGGGGGCTCTGTCTGTAAGGTAAAGGGAGTCAAGCAGGACACTGACATGATAAAAGTGGCACTTGAGGAAGACCAACCATCAGAGGGGGCTGTGGGAAGGATGGGATGGAAAAGACAGTGAAGGTGCTCAAACCAGCTAGAAAGCTGTTAGAATAAGTCCTACATCAAGCCGTAAAAGAGAAGCAAAATAAGTGTCTCCAAAACTCTCAACTCATCTGCAAAAACTGCTCGTAGTTCTAGAACCAATTCACTCACTGGCAGGTGCCCAAGAGGAGCCTGGGGGAAGTCTTCCATTCCCTCCGCTCTCTCACCCATACCCAAATCCAGCTAGCCATTAAATCTGAACACTTCCTGTCTGCAGTGCTTTGCCCAAGCCTCCTCCCTTCACCAACCCAGCCTGTGGCCCTCTTCCTTCACTGGTATCCTTATCATATTGCTAACCGGCTTAAAATCTTCAGTTGCTTTTAGGGAGAAAATTTAAACTCAGCTTGGCCAACCAGGCCCTTCCCTGTCTGCCCCCTGCCTCTCCCTGTGGGCTCACTCCTTTATACCACTCACAATGGTGCTGAAATGCTTGCAATTTCTAAAACTCACTGAGCTCTCTCTTCCCTTCATGCCTAAAGCCTTTTAGATCCTGCTTAACAGTCAGTCCTTAACTTGGCTGACTTCAAGATCTGTCCCAGGAAGGCTTCCCTGCAGCCCAGTCCAGTTCCCATGCGCTCCCATAGCACCCAGTGTGTAACTCTGCCCTGTCTCAGAGAAACTACACACATCTGATTGCCACTGTTTGGCTGTGAGTTCCCCAAGGGCAGGAACTATGTCTTTAATTTTGCTGTTCTACCACCTAGCACAGTACCAAGCCTATTAACTCCCTGGTGAATGAATGAAGGAATAAAAAGGAGAAGAACAAAACTTGGGGGCTTCATGAGAGAGTCTCAAAAGAAGAACAATCAAAGATCACCTCTAAGTTTAAATGTGAGCCATCAAGGAGAACGGTGCTTTCATTTATACCAGTGGTAGTCAACTTGGTCCCTACCGCCCTCTAGCGGGCGTTCCAGCTTGCATGGTGGGCGGTAGCGGAGCAACCAAAGTATAAATAAAAAGATAGATTTAACTATAGTAAGTTGTTTTATAAAGATTTATTCTGCCAAACTTAGCGAAAATCCAACATAAAGTACTTGGTAAGTAATTATTATCACATGCTTTAACTTGCTGTAACTCTGCTTTATAAATTTTATAAAGTAAAGTTACTTCCCTACTTTATATAAATCACCATTACTATGGAACCGGAGGGTGGTTAGAAAATTTTACTACTAACAGAGATACAAAAGTGGGCAGTAGGTATAAAAAGGTTGACTACCCCTGATTTATACAGTAGGGAAAAAAGGACAAAAAATTAATTTGGAAGGTCAAAGAAGCAATAAACTGATTTAAATATAATATTTTTCAGGTGTGTATGCCCTGCTTTTACATTGGATTTATTGTAAAAAGAAAAAAAGAGCAAGAGAAAATAAAGGAGGACTTAGAAGGTTCTTGAAGAACCTATAATCAAGGAAGTCAAGCTCACCTGACCAGGCAGTGGCACAGTGGTGCAGTGGATAGAGTGTCAGCCTGGGAAGCTGAGGACCCAGGTTCAAAACCCCAAGGTCACCAGCTTGAGCGTGGGATCACAGACATGATCTCATGGTCACTAGCTTGACCCCAAGGTCACTGGCTTGAGCAAGGGGTAACTGGATCGGGTGGAGCCCCCTGGTCAAGGTACATGTGAGAAAGCAATCAATGAACAACTAAGGTGCTGCAACAAAGAATTGATGCTTCTCATCTCTCCCCATTCCTATCAGTCTGTCCCTGTCTGTCCCTCCCCTCAAGTAAAAAAAAAGAAAAGTCAACCCTGGATAAGGTCTTGATGTGTGAACTAAGGAAAATGCAAAGACTAGTAAACAATATACTATTCCAAAGTAGAGAGGATGCAAAATGAGATTTAGCTCACCGAGACTTACGGTACCGAGTTCACCGAAGACACTGTTTGCCAGACTCTCCGTCTCCCTCATCAGCTGAGAGATGATGCATTTAAATCTGTCGGTTGTCCGTGATTCCACTTTCCTGAAAACTAGAGGCATCGAAGGAAAGTGAGTATTTTTCAGGGAGCATCCATCAGAGTTTAAAGTAGGCATCTCCAAACCTCTCTAACTTTGTTACTTCTATAAAACCTGAGGCCCTAAGCTCACAGGCAGGTAGGTCACCTAGATAACACAAATGCTCAAACACCTTGCAACAGCTCCCTCATGCTTAATGCACTGCTTCTAACATGTCTACTGTGCTCTGGGTCTAACCCAATTTCTCCGGCTTTCAGGTTACTCAACACAGAGCTCCTGCTCTGATGATGCTGGTATCCATCTTATCTCTGCAAATGCCACCCTTTTTAACCCTGTCTTTGTTCTTTGATCCTTTCCAACTATTCCTAACTTTCAGTGTTGCATTGTTCAGCAGAAATGTTTTAATTGCCCACCGTGTGCCATACTCTGGTGATAGTTGAAAACAACACACTCCATGTTCCGGAGAGGTCTGTGCTCTCGGGGGAGAGAAAGACACACAGCCCAACAACCAGAGTACAGTGCTGAAACACAGGTATGTGCCAGTGTCATGGAGCACAGAAGAAGGAATCCCAAATTCTTCCAAGGGAGGCCGCGTTGTGGGATAAGCAGGACAAGAGGCCAGGGCGAAGCAGACGCAGTCAGGTACAAAGCATAGCATGGGTAAGAGCTAGAGAGAGGAAGCATCTGACACGTTTGAGGAGCCCATAGGAATGCAATAGGACTGGTTTTATGGACGTTGGGAGAAGATGGAATTCAGAGGGCAGCGGGGACCAGATTATAAATAAATGTGGACTTGTTACTATAAAGTTCAGATTGTGCACCTTCTCTAAACCCCGTACAGGCAGCTCCCAGAAAGAAGCTTAACTGCCCCTCCATGACTATTTCAAGTGTGCTCGCTCCGCCTTATACAGTCATATGCTATTCAGAGAGCGAGGATGAAGACACATGTATCTCCTCGCCCTTCCCCGCCTTGCTGACTTAGTACAGCATTGGTATCCAATGAACATTTACAAGTCAATCTCATTTAAAAATCATATTCTGATCTTTTGAAGTAAGGTATGATGAATTCAGATAATTTAAATCAAAATGATCAGATAGGTAATGAAAGAATGAATGACCACACAGTATCTTCTTCAGCATGGAATACCAGGAAGGACTAAGCCTGGTTTTGGCCATTTAACAGGCGCAGATTTTCCCATACCTCTCTCTCACTGTTAGTATCTTTAAGAGTTTTGTGGGACTGCACTGGCCAGTTGGCTCAGCGGTAGAGCGTTGGCCCGGTGTGTGGATGTCCTGGGTTCAATCCCCAGTCAGGGCACATACAAGAGCAGAGTGATGTTCGTCTCTCTCTCCCTCTTTCCCTCCCTTCCTCTCTTGCTAAAATCAATCAATAAAATTAAAAAAAATTTTTTTTTCAAAAGAGTTTTACGCCTGACCTGTGATGGCACAGTGGATAAAGCGTCGACCTAGAACTCTGAGGTCATCAGTTTGAAACCCTGGGCTTGCCTGGTCAAGGCACATGTGGGAGTTGATGCTTCCTGCTCCCCCCTCCTTCTCTCTCTCTCTCTAAAATAAATAAATAAAATCTTTTTTAAAAATAAAATAAGAGTTTTATGGGCCTGAAGAATGAGGCTGTTTGCTTTCTACAGGCCAGTGCGGAGGTTCATCCATTGCGTGGGGAGAAAGCTCAGCTGAGGAGAGAGGCCAGAAAAGTGACTATTTCTCAAATTTGGGGTAAATAGTTGCTACTAAAGAGAGAAAGGGTAAAAACTGACTGTTCATCCAAATGGCTCTGAACTAGTAATATTAGAAAATAACAAAGTCTCAAAGGGCTTGTTACTGGATCCCACTTACACTTCTGGGGCTTATAAACAATTTCCTCCAATTCCTTCAAGTTGTCTTTGACTGTCGATACCACTGATGTGTCGAGAGAAGCACAGAGCTTGCAGATATGTTCCAAAGCTTCGGTGACATCTCTGGCATCCCCAACGCCAACAGAGGCAGTCAGCCCAATGACCTGTGAAGAGCATTCCAAACCATTAGATGTCTGGGACAAGCATGGCATTTCCACAGCCCCTCATGTAACTCTCTCCTGCTAAAGTAGGCTTCCCCCTAACTTCACATGAAAAGCAAGAACATTTTCCCCCTGAAATTCTTTATGACATTGCCAATGGAAAGGTCCTCATTAGGCAAAGCACTGAATAAATGCAGAAGTCACAACTCATCAACTGAACACCAGTCGGCATGGCAGTGCAGAGAGGAAGCCATTCCTGGGCGGGGCTTCTCTCTTCTTTACCCTCGTGTTCCCCGTGATGTGTATAACATACTGAAAAGGAGAAGGCCTGAAATCAGACACACTGCCATTCCAATCTCTGCCATGTTGCACTGGCTGTGTGTCCTTGGACGAACATCTTCCACTCTGCAAAGCTAGGTAGCAACAGCTACTTAAAATGGTAGCTGTGTGAATTTAGTAAGATAACATTTGTAAAGAATTTAGCTTAATGGTCACCTAATAAATATTTGTTTCTTCCTCTAATAGCCTCTCAATTAATATGGAATAACTGACTCATTACAAGGAATCTAGTTAACTATCAACTCTTTTTTTTTTCTAGAAGAAATAGCTGTAGGGAATGTGATTGCTACTGAATTTTGTCTGTGGGCATCATACTGAATTTCTCCCAACTTGTGTCTCCTATAAAGCTAATTAGAGCTAAAGACTTTTACACAAATGTGAGATGAGTACACTATAAATTCATGATTTCCAACTTCACTTGATTCCCCCTCCCCAATATGCCCAGTTAATTCTTCTGTGTATTAGTTCTCTCTCTTCCATTTCAAATCTTCTCGATGCACCCTCAGCTGCCTTCCCCATTCCCATCTTCATTATTCTCAGCAAATGATCTATCTACCTCCCCTATGTTCTAGAGAAAAGAAGAGTATATGAGAGTTTCCCTACCTTTCCTGCTTGTATCTGAGAACTACTCTGTCTTGACTCTTCTGAAAACACCAAAAATAGCAAAAATGATTTTCATCTGGTCTCCCATACAAATGCATCTGCTTGCCCACTTATCTCAAACGTCTGGTCTTTCCTGGCACCTTGTTCTATCAATAATTCCCCCCTCCCACCCTGCCTCACCTACTGCTCGTCACTGCTTCACAATCTACACTCAAGAGATATTGAGAAGCTTCGAGATTCTTGAGCGCACCCTGTCCTCTCATTCCTCTGTGCCTCTGGACACACAGTAGCCTTTACTGAAAACCACCTTGTAAACTTTTGTCAATTTTTGCCAAATTTGACTTGCGTTAGGGCTTGGCTTAGTTTCCCAGCACACTCAGGAGCTTTCTTCCTTCTGCTCCACAGTGTGCCACCAGGATAAACTCTGACATATTTCTTATATACGGTATTTAACTCCCCATGAAATGTGAGCTGTTGGAGAACAAGAACTATGTCTTTCTATATTTGTATCCCAGTGTCTTGCACAGTGCATGGAGGCACCAGGTTCATGTTTGTTAAGTGGATAAATAAATAAATGAATCAAAATTAATCAATGAGTTATACAGTATGGACTTGGGGCCTAATAAGGACATCCTCACTGTGGCCATACAAGCAAGTCAATAGGATTTAGAAAGGTCACAGCTCCTTCATGGAATCCATCTGACTTTGCAGATACCTGGGGCAGTGGGTCTGAAGATCCTCCAAGTTTCTGATCTAGATAATTAAACATGATCACGTTGTAAGGATGGCGTTTATTGGTGTTGTGGCATTCATCAAATATCATCAAAGTAAAGATAGAGAGGGATGGAATAGTCCCACTTTTAAGGCTGTTTACAATAATCTGTGGAGTTAAAATGATGATGTCACTGTTCTCAACAATCTGTTCCACTGAGATTTTCTCAAATGTTGCTCCAGAAATGCCTCCAACTTTGTACCTGGAAAATGACAGAAACTACCTATTATTAACCACAGTGTGAATGAGGAACCACAAAAATATGACACACTAGATCAGAACATTAATGGATTAAGTTCTAAGTCTAAAAAGAGACAAATGCTTAGCCCGAAGTCTTATACATAGTAAGGGATTAGTAAGTGCAAGCTAGTTAAAATTGCTAAGAGTATGTATTAATTCTTTCAAGCTAGGAAAGAAAATAGTATTTAAAAAATAATAGTACATGAATTATAAAATCATTAAAAAGTTAAATGTGTCATCTGAATGTAAAATTTCTCTTTTAAGTCATTTACTTATTCTGTAAGAGTTTAGGATTTCAGGTATAGCTAACAAAACAGACTTGAATCCATGAAGAAATTACATTTAGATTATATAAAAGCTGAATCTCCTAAACATATTTTGAATCATGGTTTTCCAAAAACAAAATAAGCAGAAAATATACAAGTCACATAAAGCTAGAGAAAAAGAAGTTGGAACAACTGTTATACCTACCCACGTCTTTCAAAATATTTTAAGAACACAGATTTCTGTTGTTCATACACTGGGAGTTGATTAGCAAAAAACACCACCTTTCCTTTTTGTCCTTGTGGAAACTTCTGAAGATGATGTTCACATATAAGAAGTGCAACAAAGGTTTTTCCACAACCTTTTAACGTAAAAAGAAAAAGAAAACATGTAACTAATATCATCTTTAAAAATTTCTGTGGAAAGGTAATTATTTTTGGCTCTCCTGAAGCCACTGGGTGGACTAGTGAATTGGTAATGTGGATGGGTTAACAACAGCAGGATTTACACCATGACTAAAAAATATTAAGCTACTTCCTAAGTAATATTACTCAGCCAGAGCCTGGAGCAAGCTAAGAGATGGCCTTTTTCCTTCCCCTCGTGTTCTTTAACACACCCCGAGACTCTACTAATAGGATGGTTTTCTCAAAAGACAAATGGAACAAGGAGAAAACTAAAACTTGCCCATTTCATCCCAGTATTCAGTGAAAGGAGAAAAAGGGAAGCAAACAGAGAAACAACCCATGTAAGTACTGGCCAGCAGCTTACCAGTAGGAGCACATATTATTGTATTTTTTCCCTTGATAGCAGGAGAAGCGAGCTCTAATTGGTAATCTCTTGGCTTCATTGGGCTGTGAGTATGTGACACTTCTGAAACACAAAAGGAACAATATGACTAAATAGGCCCTGCTCTGAGCAATCAAGGCAGTAGCTCCCTTGTCATACAGACAGGAATTCTGACTCCAGCAAGTAGGGCCTCATGTAAACAAGTTTACAATTCTTGTCTCTTGTTACCATTCCAGCTTCTCCACTGATTTTAAGTACTGTACTGAATCTTCCCTCAATGACAAAGTACTGATGGCAAGAAGGAAAGAAAATAAAATTTAAAAATGAATGGCTTAATTCAGGGCAAGGCAGATGGGCAAAGGTTAAAAGAAATGCTACATGGAAGAAAACAGTAACAAATCCCTCCAAGATCTTTGAAAAACTAAGACTGTAAATATTGAATTCCCAAACTAACCTCTTATTCAAGAGAAGTCATGCTTTGTTATTCTGCAGTCTCTCATGCTGTTTTCTCTCAAGAGAATCAAAAGTTTTTTAAAAATCAGAGGCTTTATCTCACTAATAGATAAGAAGATAAAATGTTAAGAGCCGTCTGACTAAGGCACAGTGGATAGAGCATAGGCCTGGGACACAGAGGACTCAGGTTCAAAACCCCGAGGTCAGCAGCTTGAGCACAGGCTCACCAGCTTGAGCGCGGGGCTGCTGGCTTGAGCATGAGATCATAGACATGTCCCCATGGTCGCTGGCTTGAAGCCTAAGGTCACTGGTTTGAACCCAAGGTCGCTGGCTTGAGCAAGGGGTCAATGGCTTGGCTGGAGTCCCCAAGTCAAGGCACATATGAGAAAGCAATCAATGAACAACTAAGGTGCTACAGTGAAGGATTGATGCTTCTCATGTCTCCCTTCCTGTCTGTCTGTCCCTATCTATCCTTCTCTCTGTTTGTCCTAGCTATGTTAAGAGCCACAAATACCTTGAAAACCATTTGTTAGGCCAAGCTATCCATTTTAAAGAAAAGGAGAATTTCTAAAAGGTTAAGAGAGTTCATTCACTAAGGACTTTTATATGTCAGAAAAGTTTAAAGCAACTTACATTCATTGATTTTATTCTGGAAACAACAAAAAACAATAACAACAAAAAGTATCATTTGGTTGCAGAAGTAATCTTATAAATTTGTTTTTTGTGTTATCCCCAAATCATATCTTTCTTCTAACACTACTCATTGTAAATCATAGTTTCTTTCCTGATGCACTTTGATAAATAGTGTTTTACTATGCCTTATTATACAACTTTCTGGTCTCCTCATGAAAATATGGCTCTAGAACCATAAGATGGGCCTTACAGGGCCACAGCAAAGGCATACATACAGTGCCCCTGTACGAGTTAGAAAAAGTGCCCCTTTTGCAGGACACAGCCCCTCAATGCCCTGTTTGACAGACAGCACAGGCTGGATCTCAATCTTCACTCAACCTTCCAGCCAGGTGCATAGTGCAGTGCACAAACGTCATCAACTTGCACTGCAGCTGGGATCTTAAAAGGATGCTGAGTAAGTGACTCTCAGATAGTAGAAGTATTTCTTTCGACAACAGAGCTGATTTTTGAACGCTGTCTATGAAAGCAGGAGTTCATAGACATTGAGTTTCTGGCAGGGCTGTTTGCTATTTGTACTTTCAATGTGGACATGCCTATACTTGCTCAGTGATGAAAGAAGACAAAAAACAAAAAAGATAAAAAAGAGGAAGAAGAAGCTGATAATAGCTATGAAAAGGAGAGAATGACATCCCTAATGATTGAAAAAGGTGTATCTATTATAACATAAATTCTCTTTTCTTTTTTACTTTCCCTTAAAAGCCTTTTCATAAGACTGTGAGGTTTGGAACTGAAAAATGTGTCCCTACACAAAATACTTGAAGGGCACCATCATGGTAAAGAACAAACAATGCTGGATACCTGAAGACGGACAGGCATTCTGACTAAGATTCTGGCATTCCGGCTCTTCCTTGTAGACAATCTGTACATCAGAAGTTTCTATCTCCTCGTCCTCAAGATCTTTCATTTCTTCTTTTGCACCTTTATGAGACCAAAAAGCATCTTAGCATTTTTTATATAATTTGATTCCAGCCCTGATGGGTGAATGCCTTACAATGAGGTTGTGATACTAAAACTTTAAACTTCCATTAAAATTTCTCACAGACACTCCCTCCGACTTTTACAACAATTAAAAGAATCCTTTTGAGTTTGCTATCTCAATTTGGAGTTTGAACGCAACAGTCATTTAGGACTTTATTATATAAAGTGTGGAACAAAGACCAGCAATTTCTGGAACTTTTTAGAAATGTAGGCTCTTGAGCCCCTGCCATGATGGCAAACCTTTTTAAAAAACCGCCCACATTTGCAGTGCTGGTCAACCTGGTCCCTCCTGCCCATTAGTGGGTGTTCCAGCTTTAATGGTGGGCCAATCAAGGTGCCTTTGATTGCTCTGCTACTACCCACCATGAAAGCTAGAACCCCCACTAGTGGGTGGGAGGGACCAGGTTGACCAGCACTGCAAAAGTGGGTGGTTTTTATAAAAAGGTTCACCATCACGGCCCTAAGGAATCAGAATCTACATCTGAACAATATCCCTGGCTATTCACATGCACACTAAAGAGAAGCCTAGGAAAAGTGAAGGCCAAGATACTCAGGGTTTACCAAACTCAGCCTTTAAAACAAGGCTCTGAGGTTAGCTTCAGGAAGCCAAATGGTGGTTCAGACACTTCACCACGGGGGAAGGAGGGGCAGGCCCCCTCTTGGCTTAGAATGAAGAAACTAAAAGAATGCAAAGGAAAGGAGCCTGCAGGGGCAAATGAGTCAGCCAATTATAGATTAACTACTTTCTACAGTTCACTGAAAGGTTTCCTAGAGCTAGTTGCAAAACAAAGCAAGAAAGATAGGACTTGTACATAGCTGAGACCAGTGGTCTGGAAACCCCTCCCCCTTGCTTGCCCCACTGAAACTCGTCCCCTCCTGGAGTCATAAGGATGACGTATACCTCTAGACAAAGGAATCACTAGCCCCCTGCATGAACACATGTATTCTGTAAAAGGTATATAAGATGTAAGAGATCAAACTTTGGGGAGATCAAACTCGTGATTTGTTGCCTCTTTTGGGGTCACGCTGCTCTGCCAGCTAATAAAGCCTACTTCCTTCATCAAGCTGTCTGGGCTACTTCGTTCCACTTGGTTCCTGATACACCACAATAGATTCTTTTTTCCAGTCCTGTTCTAGTTCAGTTCCAGATGACTTCCAGGCAGAGAACCTAGCAGAGTCTATCATGTACTGTAAAAAGGGGGTGAATCTTGGTTTGAACCTTTTTAACTCTAGAATTTTCAAGCTATTTCTCTGATCATCTAACCCCAGATAGCGAGCTCAGACTCTGCCTTCCCCAAATCCTTTGAACCAGATAAGCTAATCCTGGACGAGAAGGGTTTGCCCTGGTCCATATTTAATGGGTTATATACAAACAAACTACTTCTGCAGGTAAGTAGCCACTTGCCCTCCAGAATTCAGTTTCATGCTGGTCTCTCATTAGAGATTTAGCCATGGGTGTCAGAGGAAAATGCCTCTGACAGTGAGTGAAAAAGAGGCAGGCATGAAGGAAGCCCTAAGTAGAACTATGAGGAAGGCAGAGCACGTTTCCACATCCTCCCACCCTTCAGAGCTCTACCTTGAATATCTTACCTTTCTCTATAATCCACAATTCACTGAACTTGCTCTCTTCTTTCTCCAAAGCAAGTTTCAGATATTTGGGCCAGTTCTCCTTGTCTGATCTGAGAAGGCATTCAACTATTTTCTCTGCACCTGCCATCAGCCCCTTGTTGGAACAAACCTAAGCAAGACAAAGGCAGTTGATTAACCAATTATTTCAATTTTCCTTTTATAAGTTTCTACTAAAGAAATACCAGTTCAAGTGCTACCTGATTAACAATCATTTTATACTATGATTCAATAGGCCTTATTTGTGACCATTTTTTCCCCATTTAACACAATCTTTTAAGAGCCCTTCTCCTTCACCCTTGTCCTCTACATGTTTGTTTTCTGTTGTTGTTTTTTTTTGGTGACAGAGACAGAGAGATGGATAGATAGGGACAGACAGACAGGAAGGAAGAGAGATGAGAAGCATCAATTCTTGGTTGCAGCACCTTAGTTGTTCATTGATTGCTTTCTCATATGTGCATTGACCGGGGGCTACAGCAGACTGGGTGACCCCTTGCTCAAGCCAGTGACCTTGGGATCAAGCTGGTGAGCCTTGCTCATGAGCCCGATGAGCCCACATGAGCCCATGCTCAAGCCGGCAACCTCAGGGTTTCAAGCCTGGGTTCTCTGCGTCCCAGTCCGATGCTCTATCCACTGTGGCACCGCCTAGTCAGGCTGTCCTCCACGTGTTACATCACCATGTCAAGCCAACCATTTTCACCTCCTCTGAGATCTTATATCTTATCATCATCAGCAATATTAGAAAAACAATCCATTCAAAATATGCTGTATTGGTATAGAGAGACACTTGGAAGAATATAACTAAATATTAACAAATGTTTTTTTCATGGTGGTAGGACTTACATGACTTTTACCATTATTCTTAATAACTAAAATTTATCAAGCACTTATTATTATGTGCCAGTCATATGTAAGCACTTTATACATACATTATTTTAGTATGTTTATAAAAATAGAGTAATAAGGTACAATTATTATTTCCATTTTATTTTTAAATATATTTACTGATTTTAGAGAAGAAGAAGAAGAAGAGAGAAACATAAATTAGTTGTTCCATTTACTTACGCATTTATCGACTGATTCTTGCACATGCCCTGACTGGGGATCAAACTCACAACCTTAGTGTATCAGGACAATGGTATAACCAACTGAGCTAACCAACAAGGGCTATTACTTCCATTTTATACATGAATAAATAGAGGCTTAGAGAAACTAAGTAACTTGCCTAAGGTCACACCACTAGTAAGTGATTGAGACAGAATTCCAACAAAATTTATTTGTGTCCAGAGACTGAATACTTACCCACTAGTGTCTATGGCTTTCTTTTTCTTTTCATTTTGTAAACTGTTTGATTTTATTTAAATTTGCATAAAACATTATTCACAAAGTAATAAAAATAAATTTACCTGAAAATAGGGCAAATCTGAAAAAAACTCATGACAAAAATTATTTAGTCCATAGTTAAAAGTACTACTGTAAGTAATTATACCTTAGATTTGAGGACTTTTATTGATTTCAATGATCTTTATTAAGTGTAAAACCCTGTATAGATGTCTAATCTGTGGTGGCACAGTGGATAAAGCATCAACCTGGAATGCTGAGATTGCGAGTTTGAAAACCTGTGCTTGCATGGTCAAGGCACATATAGGAAGCAACGACTAAAAGTCAATGCTTCCCACTCCTCCCCATCCCCCTTGCTCTCTCTCTCTTCTCTCTAAAAATCAATGAATATCCTAACCAGGAGGTGGCGCATTGGATAGAGCACTGACCTGCTACACTGAGGACCCAGGTTCGAAACCAGAGGTCGCTGGCTTGAGTGTGGGATCTTAGACATGACCCCATGGTCACTGGCTTGAGCCCAAAAGTCACTGGCTTGAAGCCCAAGGTCGCTGGCTTAAGCAAGGGGTCACTGGCTCAGCTGGAGTCCCCCTACCCCCATTAAGGCACATATGAGAAAGCAATCAATGAACAACTAAAGTGCCATAAATACAAGTTGATGCTTCTCATCTCTCTCCCTTCCTGTCTGTCAATCTCTCTTGATAAAAACAAAAATAAAAAAATTTTTTAAAAATAACTAAAATTAAAAAAATAAAAATTAAAAAGTACAGAAAACATTTTCCATGTTCAAATTATTTTCCCCAAATTCAGAATTCTATTTTAATTAAATTACCTGTATAATTTCTTCACATTCCTGATTAATTAAACATTCAGATATTTCCGGAAGGATATCATTTGGATTAATTCTGGTTTTAAATTCTGGTTGCAAACGCCGTAAAAGCAATCTATACTCTTCCAACTTTTCAATTTTTTGGAAATCCCAACTTTCAATTGCTTCATAAAGTCCAGAATAACCTTAAAAAAATAAAGAAGAACTGGGGGTTTTATGAGGCCAACTAAAAAGTACTTTGAGATTATTACTATCATAGGGATCATGTCTGAATGTATAGGCAGAGAACTCAAAAATATCTGTAAATCACCTTAATTTTTAATGATCTTTCAAAGAAAACTCAATATTCATTTTAGTTACCCACCATTTGAGGTCCGCTAACAATATTTATCATCTCTGAGGATAAATGTGAAGTCTTACATTTGGTTTTAGTATAAATCTTCCTTCCACAGGAAGGAAGTCCATCCATGGACTTCACCTACAATCACCTGCTTTATCTTTCAATGACTCAAACATCATGTTAAGTATCTTTGATAGGGCAATTTGAGTTAATATTTTAGCTTTAGTAACCGTAGCTTTTAGTTTTTTATTTGTTTGATTTTTGTTTTGTGTTTAGTAGCTTTTAGTTATAATCAATAGGCTAATGATTAATGCAAATAAAAAGTTTTATTCCAGGAGTTGGGATATATAAACGGGCCCACATGACTTCATAAGGGCTGCAAACAACCCACCTTTTTGCTCCAGGCCCAGGAGATCTGTAAGTAACCAAGGCAGTATCTAAGCCCTGGTGCTCCAAATAAAGAATACAGAATTACGGGTCAGTGCCTGACCCACGGTGGCACAGTGTAGTAGAGCATCAACCGGGGATGCTGAGGTCCCAGGTTTGAAACCATGAGGTCGCCGGCTTGAGCCCGGGCTCATCCAGCTTGAGTGCAAGCTCAGTAGCTTAAGTGCAGGGTTGTTAGCTTAAGTGTGGGATCATCAACATGATCCCATGGTTGCTGGCTAAGCCCAAGGTCACTGGCTTGAGCAAGGGGTCACTGGCTCGGCTGGAGTCCTCCAGTCAAGTCACATATGAAATGCAATCACTGAGCAATTAAAGTGAAGCAACTAAGAGTTGATGTTTCTTATCTCTCTCCCTTCTTGTCTGCCCATCTGTCTGTCTGTCTCTGTCTCTGTCTCTGTCTCTTACACACACACACACACACACACACACACACACACACACACACACACACGAATTATTGGTCAATAGATGAAGAAATGCCAGAAAAATCTCTGGACTGTAACTTTTATCTAACAAATTTTTCTTAAATTCCAAACCCCTTACCCACCCTTTTCTTCCCCTTATAAAAATGGTTGGCTGAGATGAGGTGTTAGTGTATTTTTTGGGGGGAAGAAGGGGCAGAAAATCCCCATCCTCTCAGATCTCCAGGCTTCTGAATAAATTGCCCATAAAGATTCAATCCCTGTCTCTACTTATTTGGCTGAGTGCCGACAGCATGAACACCAATATTTCTGGTTTCATCTTGTCAGTGCAAAGTAACAGAAACAAAAAGAAATATAAATCTTAACTCTTTCCCCTGTATTATTCCAAACAAAGAAAACTAAGTAATATGAGAAATTTGAGGTGGAAAAATATTTCCAACTGTAATAATCCAAGAATGCTTCACTATAAGGTTCTCTAAAGCAGAATTACCAGGCTTGTTTGACTTTAAGGCCCACACTCTTTTCATTAGAATGTAAACAGCACAACGAAATGAACACATGTGAACCCATTACCCAATTTAAGAACTAGAATATTCCATTATGTTTGTGGGTGTGTGCCTCCTTTTTCACTCTGTAGGGTAATATTTAAGATTACTCATTATTAAATGTCCTCTTCAAGCCTTAACACCATCGGACTTCTTATGTTTTGCTATCTAGTAGTTATAAAATGTTATCTCACTGTGTACCTAATTTACAATTCTTAAATTGCTAATTGGGCTGAGCATCTTTTCATGTTTAACCTTTTGTACTTCCTATTCTTTAAATTGCCCATCCACACACATCTGCCCTGTGAATGTTTTCTTTCTTTTTCTAACTGGTTTGTGTTTTGTTTTTTTTTGAGAGAGAGAGAGAGAAAGGGACAGACAGGGATAAACAAGTAGGAAGGAAGAGAGAGAGATGAGAAGCATCAACTCGTAGTTGCAGCACTTTAGTTGTTCATTGATTGCTTTCTCATATGTGCCTTGACCAGGGGCTCCAGCAGAGCAAGTGACCCCTTGCTCAAGCCAACGACCTTGGGCTCAAGCCAGCGACCATGGGGTCATGTCTATGACCTCATGCTCAAGCTGGTGACCACACGCTCAAGCTGGCAACCCCACTCTCTAGCTGGTGAACACTTGCTCAAGCAGGATGAGCCTGTGCTCAACCAAGTGACCTCATGGTTTCGAACCTGGGTCCTCAGCATCCCAGGCCAACATTCTGTCTACTGCACCACCGCCTGGTCAGGCTCTTTTTCTAATTGGTTTTAAAACATTTTAAATATATTCTATATAGTAATTCTTTGGTCATTACATATTGTGCAAATAAGCTCTCCTAGTCTGTGACTTGTTTTTTCATTTTCTAGTGTGTTTTGACAAGCAGATGTGCTTAAGATTAATATCATGGAATTCATCAATCTTCTTTTTATGGTTAATGCTTAAATGTCTTGTTTCATAATTCTGCTATAACCCAATGTCATAAAACTATGATTTTATATTCTTTTCTAACATTGCTAAATTTTTACCTTTTAAAATTAAGTATTTAATTCCTTTTGAATTCATATTATGTGTATATGTAAATGGAATGATGTAAGGAATACAAATTTATATGTATCCAGATGGATATGAAATTTAGAGCTTGTTTTTCAACATTACCATCTTTAGGTTATCCTGTTTATAATGGCCAATTGCAATTTATCAAAGTCTCTCCTTTCCTAGTGACCCTCCTTTCCCAGTGATCTATAATATAACAGGTTTCCATAAATATATGACCCTACTTGAAGGTTTTCTATTGTATTTTATTGGTCAGCTGGTGGATTCTAGGACCAGAGTGACAATGTCTCAATGCTATGGTTTTACAATAAATCTTGACATCTACAAGTGAAAACTGACCTCAGCTTACTTAATTCTTCTTTAGAGAATTCTTGACTAATCTTGGGTCATAATTCTTCCATATACATTTTAGGATCAGCTTGTCAAACTTATAAAAATGTATGTAGGATTATTATTATAACTGTATTGAATATATAGATCACTGTAGGGAGAGATGACATTTTTATGATATCCTCTCCATGTGCATACCTCTACTTAGATAGGACTTCTTTAATATCTTTCAATAACATTATATCATATTCTCCATTCAGACTTTACATACTTTTGCTAGGTTTATTCCTAAATACATATTTTTTTTACTATTATAAATGATATTTCATTTTATTAATTTTTTAAAATAAATGTTTAAAAGATTTTATTTATTGATTTTTTTTTTTTAGTGAGAAGAGAGAAAGAGAGAGAGAGAGAGAGAGAGAAAGGCAGGGCAGGGGGGAGGAGCAGGAAGCATCAACTCATACTTGCTTCTTGTATGTGCCTTGACCAGGCAAGCCCAGAGTTGTGAACTGGCGACCTCAGAGCTCCACGTCAACGCTTTATCCTCTGCGCCACCACAGGTCAGGCTAATATTTCATTTTGGATTAGATTTTTTATTATTTGCTTCCAGTGGGTGAAGATTCAACTAACTTTTGTATACTGATCTTTATCCAAGACACTTGCTAAATTCTCCCATCAGTTATAATACTCTGTAGATTCTTTTGGGTATTTTAGGTAGACAATTATATTATCTGTTTGAAAAGTCTTTACACTGCCTCAGATTAAAAGACATGAACTATATGTGGATATCTCAAACTTAACAGCATTCCACTTTTACAGCATTCGTAACAGTCACATAGTATACTCTGATTTGTGAGTAAAAAGAATGAACTAACCTGCATGGTAAAGAGCGTCCAAAAAGCCACGGAACCAGCCTTCCTCCTGGATCTCCAATAGGAACTTGAGAAAAAGCGAGGCAGCCTCTGTCACACCTTTGTTGTTTTTCTCAGCCTGAATATATTGCACCTCAACTACAAACAGAAGCCAGAATGACTCATCAAACTGTAGAACTACTCATTGGAAGAAAAACCTGAAAAAGGTTGTCAAACCATCTCAAAAATGGATAGAAACTGTAACAAATAACAGCAATAGCAGGAACTATGGGAAGGCAGCAAATTCTCTGCTCGTTCTTCACCAACCCATCCTCTCAACCTCTCTTAAAATTCTCCTAGTTTGGTATAAAAGTCTGGGAGAACACTCTAGGGCAGCCCTAAAGAAAAGGAGTCTCTTGGCTTTCAGTCAAGATGGCAGAATAGGTAAACATTGTGCTCACCTCCTCCCATGACCACATCAAAATTACAACTACAGAACCACCATCACTGAGGACTGCCCAAAGTCTCGTCGAAGAGAAGTCCTGTAACCAAGGATATACAGAAGAAGCCACATCGAGATTGTTGAAAAAACAATTATTAAAAAGAAGTTTCTTAAAGATGTATGAAAAATCTCCCACAACAAGGGAGAAGCCCTGGTAGCACTGGATTAGATGGAAGAACAAAGGCTTCCTCCACCATTTTGATGGTCTCTTGTTAAAAAGTCTGAATCAACTGCAGGACTAGGAGTGTGAGGACAGGACCACTCCGTGGCATCAGTAACAATCACAGTGGACTCAGCAAGCAGAGTTAGAAATAAACAGAGATATTTTCATGGTCCTGTTTCCAGGCTCTTGCTAAGACAGTAGGCAATGTGGCAGAAAAAAGAAAGCAAAGGAGCTAAAGAGAAACACGGTGAGGCCAGGTAGCAGCTATCTACCAACCTACAGGTTGTCATGCTGAGTTTGTACACTATCTCCGTGTCTGGGGTGGTAACCAAAGCATTGCTTTCATATGACCTGACATTTGGTAATCTTCCATTCTTTTTTCCCTATATAAGTGGAATGTAAAGCCCAAGGGAGTAAGCCAGATGCCTGGATGGTTAACCATTGTATTCTCATAGATTAGAAGAGAACATGTAGCACATAACAGACATTCAGCAAAGGTATGTTGAATGAAAGGAAGGAATGCCTTCCTTCTCTGTTTTGGCAATGATATGATAAAATTAATGCCTTTTTTTTTTTTTTTTTTTTTTTTTACAGAGACAGAGAGTCAGAGAGAGGGATAAGTAAGGACAGACAGATAGGAACAGAGAGAGATGAGAAGCATCAATCATTAGTTTTTCATTGTGACACCTTAGTTGTTCATGATTGCTTTCTCATATGTGCCTTGACCGTGGGCCTTCAGCAGACCGAGTAACGCCTTGCTCAAGCCAGCAACCTTGGGTTCAAGTTGTTGAGCTTTGCTCAAACCAGATGAGCCCATGCTCAAGCTGGTGACTTCGAGGTCTCGAACCTGGGTCCTCCGCATCCCAGTCCGACGCTCTATCCACTGCGCCACCGCCTGGTCAGGCAAAAATTAACGCTTTTTAAAAAAGACTTATTTATTGATTTTAGTGAGAAGAGAGAGAAGGAAGGGGGGAGGAGGAGGAATGGGAAGCATCAATTTGTAGTAGTTGCTTCTTATATATTCCTTAACCGGGCAAGCCTGGGATTTTGAATCAGTGACCTCACCGAAGACAATACTTTATCCACCATACCACTACAGATCAGGTAAAATTAACCACTCTAAAGTGTAAAATTCCATGCTTTTTAAGAGTTGTGAAATTATTAACACTGTCTAATTTTAGTCCATTTGCATTACTGTACAAAGAAATCTTGTACTCATTAGCAGTTATTTATCCTCCCCTTAGCTTCAGGCAACCGATAATCTACTTAGGTCTCTAAGGACTTGCCCATTTTGGACATTTCGTATAAAGGTATCATACAACTCATAGGCTTTGTGACTGAGTTCTTCTATTTAGCATACTGTTTTCTATTTTTAAACTTTTTTTTATTTATTTATTCATTTTAGAGAGGAGAGGGAGGGAGAGACAGAGAGAGAGAGAGAGGAGAGACAGAGAGAGAGAAGGGGGGAGGAGCTGGAAGCATCAACTCCCATATGTGCCTTGATCAGGCAAGCCCAGGGTTTCGAACCAGCAACCTTAGCATTTCCAGGTCGACGCTTTATCCACTGCGCCACCACAGGTCAGGCCAGCATACTGTTTTCAATGTTCATCCATATATAGCACGTGTATCTCCAGCTTCCCAAGGTAGCATTTCTTGATACCTTTCCTGTGCATTTGCACTGACACAGCATAGTGTATAGTAACTGTTTGAGGGTCTGTCTTTTCCCTTAGACTATGACCATCGACATGCTGTTGAGGAAGATAGATGTAAGAATTTTTTTTGACAAGTGAGAAAAGGGAAACTGAGGCAAATGGTTAGACAAAAATCAAGCAATTCATGGTCCACTAGTAAATTGCAAAATTTTAATATTCCCTGACCAAGAACACTTGAGAGTAAATAGTTTATACCTCTCTTCCCAACCAGAAGTAACATAGCTTGAATCACCCAGGTCAAGGAGTTAGATAACAGAAAGCCAATAGTGCAATTGGTTCCAGCCAAATCCAAGGATGGATAAAGTCAAAGGAATAAATAATAACCACAACAAACCAATTACAGTCAAACAAATCAAAGATATAGGCAAAGCTGACCAGAAAATGACCCTGGTCCCTCTAAACTCGTGATGGTGAACCTTTTAATAAAACCCGCCCACTTTTGCAGTGCTGGTCAACCTGGTCCCTCCCGCACCCTAGTGGGCGTTCCAGCTTTCATGGTGGGCGGTAGCAGAGCAACCAAACAGCACCGCGATTGGCCCACCATGAAAGCTGGACCGTGGAACGCCCACTAGGGGGCGGGAGGGACCAGGTTGACCAGCACTGCAAAAGTGGGCGGGTTTTTTTTTGTTTTTTTTTTTGTTTTTTTCTGAAGCTGGAAACGGGGGAGAGACAGTCAAACAGACTCCCGCATGCGCCCCACCGGGATCCACCCGGCACGCCCACCAGGGGCGATGCTCTGCCCACCAGGGGGCGATGCTCTGCCCCTCCGGGGCGGGGCGTCGCTCTGCCGGGACCAGAGCCACTCTAGCGCCTGGGGCAGAGGCCAAGGAGCCATCCCCAGCACCCAGGCCATCTTTGCTCCAATGGAGCCTTGGCTACGGGAGGGGAAGAGAGAGACAGAGAGGAAGGGAGGGGGGGGTGGAGAAGCAAATGGGCGCTTCTCCTATGTGCCCTGGCCAGGAATCGAACCCTGGTCCCCCGCACGCCAGGCTGACGCTCTACCGCTGAGCCAACCGGCCAGTGCAAAGTGGGCGGGTTTTATAAAAAGGTTCATCACAGCTCTAAACACCTATTTTAGTACATCAACATATTAAAAAAACACACACCTGGAAAATTAACAAATATCCTGCTGAAACTCTCCCCTGAGAACTACCCTAAAATTCCCATCCTGAAAAACAGAGATAAGAGCCCTCAAGACAAAGGATGTCAACAGTGGGGCTGTCTGGAGCATGCCCACACCTTATCTCAGGTACGAACATTTTTCATTCTTCCAAACCAGGGGTCCCCAAACTTTTTACTCAGGGGGCCAGTTCACTGTCCCTCAGACCATCGGAGGGCCGCCACGTACAGTGCTCCTCTCACTGACCACCAATGAAAGAGGTGCCCCTTCCAGAAATGCAGCGGGGGCCGCATGCGGCCGCGGGCGGAAGTTTGGGGACGCCTGCTCTAAACTATCACTGTCCCCAGCTTTAATAAATACATTCTTAAAATCACCTGAACTCATGTTAGGAAATATTTCTTGCATAAAGTAAAAAACCTACACACTACAGGCCAGTCTGAGTCAGACTTGGGCTGGTCCCACCCAGTGACAGTGTGACCATCTTTATGTTATCTTGGTATTATAATCATTATCAAAGTGCCTTTTGCAGTGCTGGATCATGAATGTGTCCAGAATATGTTACTGAAGGAATGGATACTCAGAATACTGCTCCCCCAATGCCCCTCCTGCATATATGATTAGCCTTTGACTCCAAAAGGATATTGAAAAATATGAAAAAATATGGCTCAGCAGTAGAGCGTCAGTCCAGTGTGTGGAAGTCCCAGGTTCGATTCCCAGTCAGGGCACACAGGAGACGTGACCATCTGCTTCTCCACCCTTCCATCTCCTCTATCTCTCTCTCTGTCTCTCTCTCTTTCTCTCTGCCTCTGCCTCTCCCACAGCCATGGCTTGAATGGTTTGAGCAAGTAGGCCCTGGGTGCTGAGAATGGCTCCATGGCCTCACTTCAGGTGCTTAAATAGCTCATTTGCTGAGCAACAGAGCAGTGGCCCCAAGTGGGCTGAGCATTGCCCTATAGGGGCTTGCCAGGTGGATCCCAGTTGGGGCTTATGTGGGAGTCTGTCCTCTACCTCCTCGCTTCTCACTTAATAAGAAAAAGAAAAAAGAAAAAAAATCTGTAGCCCACACTCAAGTCTACCTTGAAACCTCATGGATAACCTAAGTTAAGCTCTGCATAACCCCAGGGAATGCAAGCTCTCCAAAAGAAACATGTCTTCAATGCTCCTTTCCCAATATCCAACACATAGAGAGAAGAATTATTATAAAAGAGATACAGAACATTGCTAATGTAATTAGGCATACTGCTGTATTTGTGTGTGCGCATAAGAATGTATGGGCATAAGAATATGGATAAGCTTCCACTGCCATCTAATGAACGTAAAAAAACAAAACAAAACAAAACATGAGTCAGAGTGTACATCCAGCCAGAACAGTCCTTAGTGTTTCCATTCTCTGACTGAATCCTGACTGACAAAATATATTTGTCACAGATTACGGTTAATGAATAGAATCCAGAGATTCCAAAGCAGCCAAGAAAAAAAAAAAAAGGAGATATAGAAACAATCTAATAGAAAACAGAAAAAGATGAGGAGAAAGCAAAACGTTTATGGAGTCATGTGTACATGATAAAGTATAAAAAAATGAGCAATAAAGATATAAACCAATTAAATGACAAAAACTGCCTCAAAATAAAACTTCTATGGTACCTTTAACATTCAAAAAGAAAATATACAGTATTCTTCAGTTTGCTTTTTTTTTTTTTTTTTGTATTTTTCTGAAGCTGGAAACGGGGAGAGACAGTCAGACAGACTCTCGCATGCGCCGGACTGGGATCCACCTGGCACGCCCACCAGGGGCGAAGCTCTGCCCACCAGGGGGCGATGCTCTGCCCCTCCAGGGCGTCGCTCTGCCCCAACCAGAGCCACTCTAGCGCCTGGGGCAGAGGCCAAGGAGCCATCCCCAGCACCCGGGCCATCTTTGCTCCAATGGAGCCTTGGCTGCAGGAGGGGAAGAGAGAGATAGAGAGGAAGGAGGGGGGAGGGGTGGAGAAGCAAATGGGCGCTTCTCCTATGTGCCCTGGCCGGGAATCGAACCTGGGTTCCCCACACGCCAGGCCGACGCTCTACCGCTGAGCCAACGGGCCAGGGCCCAGTTTGCTTTTTTAAACTTACCTTTTGGTTAAACTGTGGTAGCATTATAACTATAAATTAAAAGTAACATATATTAAAAAGGATCCCACCTATGCGTTCCAACAGTGTGCTACCGGTTTTCCATCAAAGCACTTACCCACTTGATTATCTATTGTTTATTTAGTTACCCGCCTTCACCTATACACTCTAATCTCTATTAGGGCAGGGACTATTTCTTGTAAGTTCACCACTAATTCCTCAGTTCTAACATGATACTTCCTATTAGATAATACATGTAGTAATATGGGCAAATTCTCTCCAATGGTAGTCTAATGCCTGACACATATGAGTTGCTTCTTTACTGAATCAACACATAAGTGTATGACAAAATGGCATTCACACGTTTGTTAGTGTTTCACTCATTGCAGGGAATTCTAAAAGAATGTCTTGCACAGGCTTACAGTCTTCAGTGGCAGAAGCTACTCTGTGGTCATTAGGATGTTATTTTGCTTATTTATTTTTTAATTTGTTGATCGATTTTAGAAAGAGACAGAAACATTGATGTGTTTTTGTATGTGCCCTGACTAGGGCTAGACCAGCCAACATTTGCACACTAGGACTGATCAACTGAGCTACCCGGTCAGGACTAGGATGTTATTTTGTTACTTCACTCTGCGCACAACTAGAAAGTGGCGGTCCACTGTTGGTGGTGTTCTCTCACTTCTCACCCGACAGCCGGTGGTTTGGTTTTGCAGAGCAACGAGCAGAAAACTTACCCGTCTGCTTTAATGCAATTTCCAAAAACTGCCTCACATCAGGAAAGATATCTAGGCACTTGCCAGATCCACTCTCATCTCAATTCCCTCTAGGCACCACCTTCCTTCTCATTCTAATCTACAGCCTATGCTCACCTCCAGCACAAAGCACTTCACTACAACTGTACAAAATGGCCATTATGCATCACCAGGTGTTTCAAAAGCTGGATGGAAACGCCCGAATTGAAGCTTAAAGCCATTCAGTCCAAGTCTTGCTCCTCTCAACTTTCCAGCTACGTACTTGGAAGTAACAGCAGAGTAATGTACTTGGAATGACCACAGAGTAGCTTCTGCCACTGAAGACTGTAAGCCTGTGCAAGACATTCTTTTAGAATTCCCTGCAATGAGTGAAACACTAACAAACGTGTGAATGCCATTTTGTCATACACTTATGTATTGATTCAGTAAAGAAGCAACTCATATGTGTCAGGCATTAGACTACCATTGGAGAGAATTTGCCCATATAACCACATGTATTATCTATTAGGAAGCATCAACTATCCTGTAGTTCTGACAGTATTTTGTAATCATTTGTATCACCCATCCTCACCGGTGTCCCACCCCCGAAACCTTGGGCTGGACAGTATTTTAAGGCAGGGTCTGTGTTTTATTTCTCAATCTCTGATGTCAGTACAAAACTGAACACAGAGTAAAACGTAACTATTAGCAGAAATAAATGAAATGGATAGCGACTGGTTTCTTCAGTTTTAAATCTAAATAAATGTGCATCCCTAAGCAAGTCATGTCACCTCGCCAGACTCAGTTTCCCACCGGGGGCCTCCAACGTCACGCTCAAACTCTGCAATCTCTAGTCTAAAATACTGTCGGGATCTTGCAACAAGTCCCGCGTTTCCAGGTTCCCACTAGGCTACCGTATTAATTAAAAGAAGTGGGGAAAGCCAAGAGAAAATACTTCCGGAACTGCTTTCCAACCCCAAGTGGCGGGTGTCCCCGGGAACCACTCACCCTCCTTAAACCACGGGCCCATGTAACTCAGGATGAAGGTAGGATCCAGAATCTTCGTGACATAGTCCCGGTAGGCATGTAGATTCCGCCGCTCCTCCGCCGTCATGGCCGGAGCTGGCTCCCGGCGCTGTGCTGTCTCACCAGCGCTCCACTCCGTTTAAATCCCGCCGGAGCCGACAGTAATCCCAGCACAGAGAGGCAGAGCTGCCGGGGAAATCTTAACTGGAAAGGAAAAACCGAAACTGCAACTAGCCGAGCGAGGAAGGGCTGTGACCCTTCAGTCCCCTGGGGTTTCAGTTTCCTTTCTGGCTCCCTGCTTTTCCCACCGGTGGGCGCTCGTGGACGCGGGACCGTAGGTGGACCTCTGGGAATTGCTTTTTGATTCTTATTTTATCTTATTTTTTTGTTTTGCTTGTATAGTGGTAAAGTCTCAATTCTTTTTTTTTTTTTTTTTTTTTTTTTTTGAGAATTGTTTTTTTATTTTATTTTATTTTACTTATTGATTTTACAGAAAGAGGAGAGGGACCAGGCGCGAGAAGTATCAACTCTTAACAGCTTCACTTTAGTCATTCATTGACTGTTCCATGTGCCTTTACCTCTCAAGCCCAAGGTTGCAAAAAACAGCTACCTCAGAATTCCAGGTGGAAGCTTTGTCCACTCTGGCCTATGACACAGCTTGTGTACAATTCTGAATTTTGAGAAAGGTACACAGTGGAACCACTTCCACCAGGCTGTGTGGGCACTAGGGTAAGTGTGTGTTTAACTTTACAGAAACTGCCACCTGTTTTCCAATATAACCTTACTATTTTGCACTCCCATTGAGCTCCACCAGTAGACACACATCCAGTAAGTACACACATTGGTCACTTTTTGCTTGCTATCTTGGTTGATGTGAAATGGTGATGGCCACTTACATAATTTTGTGACTCATTTGCTCCAATCTTTTGCCTGATTGGTTTTTTTTTAATTTATTTTAAATGTATTTAGAGAGCAAGGATGAGAGAGAGACAGGAATACCCATCTTTCCTGTATGTGCCCAGACCAGACATTGAACCCACAACCTCTGTGCTTCTGACCCAATGCTCTAACCAGCTGAGGTATCCAGCCAGGGCTGATTGAGTGGTTTTTGTTTGTATCATGGATTTACAAGTTACTTATTTTGGATACAAGCCAACTGTCAAATATATGTATCCCAAATGTCTTCTCCCAGTCTGTGACTTACTGTTTCATTTTCTTAAAGGTTTTTGAGAAAAAAGTTTATTTTGGTGCAATCTAATTTATCAGTTGTTTTCTCTTGTCTATTGCTTTTTGTGACCTTTAATAAATCTTTATCTACTTTATCTACTTTATCTAGGCCATTAAGGTATTCTTTGTTTTCTTTTAGACTGTTTGTATTTTTAGCTTTTACATTTAGGACTATGATAATCTCAAATCAATTTTATTGTGGTGTGAGGTAGGGGTCAATGTTTGATTTTTTCATACTTTTAATTGTTCCAGTATAAAGTGTTTCATTTGTTGAAAAAATTTTCTTCTCCCATTGAATAGCCCTAGCCTCGTTGTCAAAAAATCAATTGATTGTATGTACACAAGTCTATTTTTAAATCTAACCAGTTTCATTTATCTCTGCTCATACTGCTTTATTCTTCTTTGTAAAGATTACAGTGCTATTCCAGAATCTTTGCATTTCACTATGATATAAGAATCACTTTGTCAATCTCCCCGCCCTCTTCCCACACACACTGGTAACTGAGATTTTGTCAGGGCTGCACTGAGCCTATAGATTAACTTGGGGGTACTAGACATCTTAGCAGGGGGACTAGACATTTTAGCAATATTGAGTTCTAATTCATAAATTTATTTATTTGTTTTCTTTAGTTTCTCTCAGCACTATTTTATAGTTTTAAGAGGACAGGTCTTATAAATATCTATTAATTTTATCTTACCTATTTTGTTCTTTGATGATACTCTAAATGGATTTTTTTTAATTTAATTTTTTAATGTGAGAGGAAGGAAGATAGAGACAGAGTCCCACATGCACCTCAACTGGAATCCACCTGGCAACCCCCGTCTGGAGCCAATACTTGAATCAACCAAGCTATGCTCAGTGCCTGAGGCCAACACTACAACCAGTCAAGCTATCCTCAGCTCCCGGGGCTGACACTCAAACCAACTGAGCCACAGGCTGCAAGAGGGGAAGAGAGAGAAGAAGGAGAGAAAGAAGAGAAGAGAAGGAGATGGTTGCTTCTCATGTGTGCCCTGACTGGGGATCGAACCCAGGACGTCCACATGCTGGGCCAATGCTCTATCCATGGACCCAACCGGCCAGGGCCCAGAATTGTTTCTAGAGTTTCATTTTCAAATTGTTTGTTGCTAGTATATAGAAATACAAGTGTTTTTGTTTTGTTTTGTTTTCCCTTGTTTTATGCAACATTGCTAAATCACTTATTGGGTCTAGTAACTGTTCTATAGATTCCTTACATTTTGCTAGGTAAATAATCATGTCATTTGTGAATACATACATGGTTTTTACTTCTTCTTTTCCAATCTTTATGCTTTGCATTTTGTTTCCTTATTCCACCACCTATGACCTCCAATAAAAAGTTGAATGCAAGTGGTGAGACTTCACACCCTTACCTTATTACTAATCTCAGCTGAGAAATGAGATTGATGTTTCACTTTAATTACAATGTTGTCTGTATTTTATAGTTTTTCTATAAATGTAGGTTTTTCTTAGATGCCTTCCCTTTATCAGTCTGATATCCTTTTATTCATGGTTTGCTCAGTTTTTATCATGAATGGGTGTTGCATTTTTCAAATGGTTTTGCTGCTCATATATTGTTAACAAGGTGAATTTCATTATTTTTGAATATTAAAACAACCTAGAATTCCTGGGATAAATCCCATTTGGTCATAATATAGTATAACTTTTTAATATACTTCTGGATTCAATTTGCTAATATTTTTGTACTTATATATTCCTAAAGGATATAGGTCTGTAAGTTTCCTTTCTTATAATGTAAGGGTTATGCTGGCCTCATAAGACGAGAGTTTGTGTAAGATTGGTATCAATGCTTTCTTAAATGTTTTTACAGAATCCACCAATGAAACCATTTGACCATGGAGTTTTCTTTACTTGAAGATTCTTTATAATGATTCAACTTCTTTACTAGATATAAGGCTATTCTGAGTTTAAAATTTTATCTCAAATCAGTTTTGGTAAGTTGTGCTTTTTAAGGAACCTGACCATTTCCTCTAAATTATTAAATTTATTGGTATTAAGTTCTTGATATTCCTTATAATCTTTACATTTAAAAAAAAATCAGTGTTGCCAGGAATTTAACAATTTTTTTTTGTCTTTTCAAAAAACAAACTTTGGCTTTGATATATATTTTTAAAACTGTTATCCTTTTTTTCTATTTCATTCCATTCCAATCATTATTCTTTTCTCCTACTTCCTTTGGGTTTAATTTGCTTTTTATTTTTTTTACTAGTTTGTTAAGGTATAAGTTTAGATTACCAATTTTATACATTTTTCTTTTCTAATCTAAGCATTTGAGGCTATAAATTTCCCTTCTCTCAGCTAAGTTCTAACATCCCATCAGTTCTGATACTTTTCAATGTCATTCCATTTGACGTAGTTTCTAATATTTCTGTGATTTCTTCTTTAACCTATGAGTTATTTAGAAATGTGCTGTTTATTTTTCAAATATTGGGAATTTTCTAAACAGTTTAGGGTTAGTGGCTTCTGATTTTAATCTTGAGATGTTCAATATGTTGTAAGGTTTTGATATTTTGAATTTCTTTTTAATTTTATTGAAATTATTGGGGTAAAATCATACAGGTGTCAGATGTACAATTCTATACTACATCATCTGTACATTGCATTGTGTGTTCACCACCCCGAGTCAAGACTCCTTCCATCACCATCTAGCCGCTCTCTACCCTCCTCCACCTCCCATCTCCCTTTTCCCTCCTGCTGATCTTTTGAAATGTATTGAAACTTCTCTTATGGCTCAGCATTGGACTACATTGATGTATGTTCCAGATACACTTAAGAAGAATGTATATGCTGCAGCTTTTGGGTAATGTTCCATAAATGTCAGGCTGAGTTATAGTGTGGTTCAAGTCTCATATATCCTTACTAATTCTGTGTCTACTTATTCTGTCAAGTACTGAGAGGGGGTGTTAAAATCTCCCACTATGAATAGTTATTTGTCCACTTTTCCCTTTTTTTCTACTAATTTTTACATCATAATTTTGTAGCTGTTATTAGATGCATACACATTTAAGGTTGCCGTATCTTCTTGATAAATAGTCTTTTATCATTGTAAAATATGTCAAAGTCTACTTCATGTGATATTACTATATCCATAACAGTATTCTTTTTTTAATTAAATTTTTTTTATTGATTGATTGATTTTAGCCAGAGAGGAGGGAAGAGATAGAGACAGGAACATCAATCTGCTCCTGTATGTGCCCTGACCAGGGATGGAACCGGCAACCTCTGTGCTTTGGGATGATGCTGCAACCAACCAAGCTATTTGGCCAGGGCCTTAATAGCTTTCTTATACTTAATGTTTGCGTGGTATATCTTTTCCCATCCTATTGCTTTCAACTTCTCTGTTAATATTAAAATTCCATCTCTAGCCCTCACTGGGTAGCTCGGTTGGTTAGAGCATCGTCCTAAAGTAGAGGTTGCCTGTTCAATCCCTGGTCAGGGTACATGCAGGAACGAAACGATGTTTCTCTCTATCTCTCCCTTCCTCTCTCTCTAAAATAAAAAATAACTTAAAAAGGGCACATTTCTAGTATATAACTTATAGTTGGGTCTTTCTTTTTTTTATCAACTCTGATCATCTCTGCCTTTTAATTGAAGCAGTAAATCCATTTACATTTAATTATTGACAAGAGATTAAAACTACAATTTTGCTGTTTGTTTCATCCAATCTTGTTCCTCTACTCTATTCCTTCAATTTGGGTTAATCAAATATATTTTTGCTTTTACCTCTGTTTTAAATTTTTATTTATTTATTTATTTTTTTACAGAGACAGAGAGAGAGTCAGAGTGAGGGATAGACAGGGACAGACAGGAACAGAGAGATGAGAAGCATCAATCATTAGTTTTTCGTTGCGCATTGCGACACCTTAGTTGTTCATTGATTGCTTTCTCATATGTGCCTTGACTGTGGGCCTTCAGCAGACCGAGTAACCCCTTACTTGAGCCAGCGACCTTGGGTTCAAGCTGGTGAATTTTTGCTCAAACCAGATGAGCCCACGCTGAAGCTGGCGACCTCGGGGTCTCGAACCTGGGTCCTCTGCATCCCAGTCCGACGCTCTATCAACTGCACCACCGCCTGGTCAGGCGCTTTTACCTCTTTTAACTATAATTCTTGGTACAGTCATAAGCTGCTTAACAACAGAGATACATTCTGGGAAATGCCTCATTAGGCGATTTCATCACTGTGCAAATATTGAGTGCACTTACACAAACCTAGATGGCAGAGCCTGCTATACACCTAGGCTACAAGATATAGCCAGTTTATTGCTCCTGGGCCACAAGTCTGTACAGCATGGTACTGTATAAAACAACATAAGATTAAATCAAGCATAAAAGAAAATGGTACATCAAGACAAAGTAAACAAGACCTGTATGAGGCTGCTTCTGGTAAAAC
Organism: Saccopteryx leptura; assembly: GCF_036850995.1. Lineage (NCBI taxonomy): Eukaryota > Metazoa > Chordata > Mammalia > Chiroptera > Emballonuridae > Saccopteryx > Saccopteryx leptura. The sequence continues at coordinate 40,634,796 of NC_089504.1, read as the reverse complement.
ATAGCATACTGGGTTTTTTAAATTTTTGTTTTCTGGGTTTTTGTTTTGTTTTGGGGGGGGGGGGGGAGAGATGAGAAGCATTAACTCATAGTTGTGGCACTTTAGTTCATTGATTGCTTCTCATACATGCCTTGAAGGGGGGAGGTCAGGCTGAGCCAGTGACCCTTTGCTAAAGCCAGCAACCCTTGGCCAGTGACCTTTGGGCTCAAGCTGGTGACCCCATGCTCAAGCTGGCAACCTCAGGGTTTTGAACCTGGGTCCTCAGCATTACATGTCCATGCTTGTAAAGCCAGTATCCATGGCCACCATCACAGCCACCTGGCCCATGCAGGTTCGCATTAGATTCGGACAGTCGGTAAAGAAACAATGGAGCCAAAAACTGGTGGGCCATCATCTTTAATCCTAGCTTGCACCTGGCAAGTAAAAACACACACTGGGCTCCAAAATCTACTCATTCAGCACTCACAAAGCTACCGACTTATCCGAATTTCCTAGAATCAAAGGTCTCTAGCTCACCAGACTTATTCACCTCTGTTCCCCATCTCCTTCCTTCTCCCTGCACAAACTCTGCACAAACTGGCTTCTCACTCAACACTCCACCATCTTGGCTGCTTCCCATGGCCTCCTCCATGTGGCCTCTCTCTGCTCTCTCCTCTAATGCTAATCACAGGAACCAAGAGAGAGCAAGTTTCCGGTCTGCCCCCATTTTATAGTGTAGAAATCAAAACCTTTAATCCAATATACAAAATAGGGAAGTCTCTAATACAAAGTCACTTATCTGAGGCACGATGGGATTGCACCACCCCACATCAAAATGTGTGGGAAAAGCTTAGTCCTAAAACCAAGCCCCAGACTACAAGGAAGTCCTGCCTGCCCAGAGCCCACCCCAACACACATTAATATCACCTGGGCGACAGGCTTCCATGTGGGCAGTGCCATCTTTAACAAAGTGAGCATAATATATTTTATCTGCCCAACAATGCTCTTATCCACTGTGCCACCACTGATCAGGCAAGGTATAATTTTGATTCATTCACACCACATGGCTATTGTATTGGCAGTTGTCATTTTTTTATTTGACAGTCTGAAGGAAAAGAGGTTAGTGCCCCAACTAAACAGTCAGGTATTGCATGTTTTAAAACTTCTTGCAGCACACCAGTGGAAAATCACTGGCCTGAGGAAGAGGGCTTCATTCACTGAGTGCTGAAAAGATGACCTTGTGGCAGGTTGATTGCAAAAATTAACACAATTTTTCACTTTTCCCAACATTTATACCTTTTACTGTAGTAAGGTACCAAAAAGCTGCAAAATTAATATTGATATTTTTGGAGGAAAGGTCAGGCTTCCCTGTTCCGTCCCTCCTTTGGGGAGGGGAGGGAGAAGAATGTAAAAGTTTCTGGCTTGCAAGGACAATGGATCATTTAGTTTTAACTATAGAGTAAAGGTTGTCTGAGGAACTTCTTTTCTTTTACTATAAGAGACAGGATTTACATACCACCCTACATTTATTTTGGCTCTTTCTCCATTCCTGGAATCCTGAGCATAACATACCTTTAGGCAAAGGAGGGGAGATAGACACTGAAAGATTTGTAAATGTCTTTGATTATGTTACCTTAAAAGTTTTAATGTTTCTACGGATTCCCTAAACAAATGTTGTAAGCTTGTGCCATGATGTCATGCTCCCCCCAGCCTGTATGTGATCAAAGCGTGCATGATTTGGGTCTGCATTGCCCATTGTTAGTCATATGCGGCCGGTATATTAAATAAATCTCCTCCTTTAATAAAATCCTTCAAAATTCATCTGGACTTGGTGTCTCTACATAAACCCGTGGAATTGAGGTACAGATACTTTATAACATTACAATGGAACTTTACAGCTCTTCCCATCAACAGTGGGGTGCCTTTTCCCTCTCATTGAATCTGCCTGACTTTATGACTTTGCTAGAAGCAATGGAATGAGGAAATGATGGTGTCAATGAGCCCAGGCTTGAAAGACTTTGCACACTTCTGCTCTCTCTCTTGGACTTCTGAGAATACCATTTAAACAAGTTCAGGCTAACATGCTGGAACAGGAGTAACTACCTAGAGAGCCCAGTCATTCTAGCTGAGGCCATCCTAAATCAGCAGGCCTACCCAGTTGACTGAAGACACATGAGAAAGCCAGTCAAGACTAGCTGGGCAGGCAGTGTCTTTAATAACGTTACTAGAGCCTGACCAGGTGGTGGCACAGTGGATACAGTGTCGGACTGGGATGCGGAGGACCCAGGTTTGAGACCCTAGGGTCGCCAGCTTGAGCATGGGCTCATCTGGCTTTAGCACAAAAAAAAAAAAAAAAATCCTGATCTGCGGTGGCGCAGTGGGTAAAAGCATCGACCTGGAACACTGAGGTCACCGGTTCGAAACTCCGGGCTTCCCTGGTCAAGGCACATATGGGAGTTGATGCTTTCTGCTCCTCCCTCCCTTCTTTCTCTGTCTCTCCCTCTCTCTCTGTCTCCTGTCTCTAAAAAAATGAATAAATAAAATCTAAAAATAAATAAATAAAAATAATTTAAAAAAAAAACTCACCAGCTTGAACCCAAGGTCACTGGCTTGAGCAAGGGTCACTCGGTCTGCTGAAGGCCCGCGGTCAAGGCACATATGAGAGCAATCAATGAACAACTAAGGTGTCGCAATGAAAAACTGATGATTGATGCTTCTCATCTCTCTCCGTTCCTGTCTGTCCCTATCTATCCCTCTCTCTGTCCCTGTAAATAAATAAAATGTTACTAGAGAAAAATAATAATAATGTACTAGAGATATTGTTTTTGGTAAACACACAGGGTTTGTGTTTGCCTGAGCTTAATGCTGCCCCAAACTGCCTAGCCAATATGAAAAGTGTGTGTTGCAGAGTGGGAGGTTTGAAGAGGAAAAGGGTGAAACAGTAATTATACCAATGACCAACGATACTAAAGAAAGTTGTCTGCTAAGACAGTGGTCTCCAACCCCTGGGCCACAGACTGGTACCGGTCTGTGGGCCATTTGGTACCGGTCCACAGAAAAGAATAAATAACTTACATTATTTCTGTTTTATTTATATTTAAGTCTGAACGATGTTTTATTTTTTAAAAATGACCAGATTCCCTCTGTTACATCTGTCTAAGACTCACTCTTGACGCTTGTCTCGTAAGTTCGACAATTATATTTAAAAATACCAGTTTTTACGCTGGTTGCATAATTTCATTTTGTGCATTTATCTGTCCCACCCTAAAGGCCAGTCCGTGAAAATATTTTCTGACATTAAACTGGCCCGTGGCCCAAAAAAGGTTGGGGACCACTGTGCTAAGATATAACATGAATTGAGGCTGATGACTGTGTTCTTACGATGACACTGACTGCATAGTTATTGATTTCCCTCAAGAACACTTAGCACACAGGCACAACTTAAGAGGGTTCATCCAGACTGAGGTCTTTCTAAGTAATAGGTTAAGCAAACTCTTGCTTACAGGACAAATCTGGCACATGGCTTGTTTTTCTACAGGCTAAAAATGTTTTTAACATTTTTTATTGACTTTTTTAGAGGAAGAGGAAGAGAAACATCAATTTGGTTGTTCCACTTATTTATGCATTCATTGGTTCATTCTTGAATGCCTCAGTGTCCTGACCAGGGATTGAACCTACAACCTTGGGGTATCGGGACAGTGCTCTGACAAACCAGCCAGGAGTGTTTTAACATTTTAAAAGTTTGTAGGGCGGGGGGAAGACTATACAGAGACTACATGGTCCATAGTCTAAATTATTTATTATCTGACTCTTACCAGGAAAAGGTAGCTCATTTCTAAAGTAGGTGAACGAAGAGAAGAAAGAAGCAACAGAGTTAAAAGGTATTACAAATGAGTAATTTAAACATAATCCATAAAATTATAGCTGGGCATGAGGAAAGTGTAGAGAAGGGTGGTTGATAGAGTAGGGTCAAGACTGTACTTTCTAATCCATAATGGTCTAAAAATTGTACAGTGTGTCCATAAAGTCATGGTGCATTTTGCACCGGTCACAGGAAAGCAACAAAAGATAGAAACGTGAAATCTGCACCAAATAAAAGGAAAACTCTCCCAGTTTCATACCTATTCAGTGCAGTTTGATGTGGGCTCACGCACAGATTTTTTAGGGCTCCTTAGGTAGCTATCCCATATAGCCTCCAGACTCGTCACTGACTGATGGCCTACCAGAATGGGGTTTCTCCACCAAACTGCCGGTTTCCTTCAACTGCTTATCCCACCGAGTAATGTTATTCCTATGTGGTGGCGCTTCGTTATAAACGTGCTGACATTCACGTTGCACTTTGGTCACGGATTCGAATTTAGCAAGCCACAGAACACACTGAACTTTCCTCTGTACCATCCACATCTTGACTGGCACGGCCGTGGGCTGATCTGCTGTATACATTATGTTACGTCATCTACTGCGCATGCGCACATGCTGCCACATCATCCTGCAGAAACTGAGGGTTTTCCTTTCATTTGGTGCAGATTTCACATTTCTATCATCTTTTGTTGCTTTCCTGTGACGGTCAAAAATGCACCATGACTTTACGGGACACATTGTATTAGAAATCCTTGGTCTTCTGCCAACAAGAAGTCTTCCACTTGGAAGAGGGCACTCACCTGACCCCACTGGCATCGACTGTGGACTTCCAGCCTAGATTGTACCTTATACAGTCTCACCTTGATGCCACAGAATGAATCTTCTTTTTTCTTTTTAGTGAGAGAGGGAGGGATAGACAGGGACAGGAAGGGAGACGCATCAACTCAGTTGTAGTACCTTAGTTGTTCATTGATTACTTTCTCATGAGTGCATTGACTGGGGGGCCAAGCCAAGCTAGTGACCCCTTGCTCAAGACAGTGATCTTAGGTTCAAGCCAGCAACCTTGGTCTTCAAGCCAGTGACCATGGGGTCATGTTTATGATGCCACATTCAATCTGGCAATCCTGTGCTCAAACTGGTGAGCCCCTCTCAAGCCAGTGAACTCGGGGTTTTGAACCTGGGTCTTCAACATCCCAGGCCAAGGATCTATCCACTGTGCCACCGCCTGGACAGCCCTAAAGAGAGACTTATGGACATGCCATGTCATGCTACGGAAACCATTTCAGTCTTGTGCAAGATCAAGACTCAGTGTCATATTCGACGAACAGTGTTCCAGTTCCTGACAATGAATTCTACAGAGAGATAATATGATGTTGCTTGTATCTACAGAGGTCTGGATATTAGGGCCAAGAACTCAAACTTCCATGTATCTGTTTATAAAGTTCTTGAAACATCTTTATTTTACATGAATGAAATTTAGTTTTTACTGCAATAGGATGTTAAATTCTAAATTTACTTGTTCATAATACAACCCCGTGCCCAGAGTGGTTAGTATAAAAATCAAAGACAGGACACATGTAATACTAATTGCTATTCACGTTATAATGCCCTGCTTGAAGCCCAAGTTCTTCCTAACCACGGGGTATATAAGCAGGATATAACAGAGTTCTCAAAAATTTTAGCAAGAGCAGACTCTCCTATTATTCCATTATCAACAGAATAATTAATATATATAAGTATAAATTATATTTCACAGAATTTTGTTCTTCCGAAAATCCAGTATCTTTAACAAATATGATACTCACATAAAAAATGGAGTTTCAATTCTCAGAGATTAAGTTCAATGATACATAAACATAACTACTAATATAAAAATATTCTCTTTTCATGATAATATTAAGTGTAACTCCCAAGTAAAGAGGGAGGAATACTCAAGTCAATACCATTCATATACCTTCTGGAAAGTTCCAGAATAAAGATGAACTAGTTAGTCCTACCAGATAGCTCAGTTGGTTCATTTTCCTGATAAGCCAAAGTTGTAGGGTTGATATCTGTTCAGGGCACATACAAGAATTGACTACTGAGTCCTGGCTGAATAGCTCAGTTGGTTAGAGCATCATCCTGAAGCACAGAGGTTGCAGGATCAATCCCTGGTCAGGGCACATACAGGAACAGATAGTTCCACGTTCCTCCCCTCTCCCTTCTTTTTGCTCTAAAAGCAATAAACAAAAATTAAAAAAACAAAGATTCAACCATTAAATGCATAAATGGGTAAAACAACAAATTGATGTTTCTCTCTCTTCCTTCCTCTCTAAAATCAATAAATTTTTTAAGTTAATAAAAAGATAAATTAATCATCAGTTTTAAAGGGACAAAAATCAATCAAATAACCCATGAATGTTATAATGCAGAGTGAGTTTATTCTCTTTCAGATGAAATTATCTGCTCCAGAGTCCTGAGGCAGTAATTTAATAAATGCCAATTTACTAGCCTTAATTTGGTAATGTGGTCTATAACAATATCTAGTAATAACCAAAGTGCTCCAAAAGACTTATTCAAGTAGACATCAATAAAATACAGGAGAAGGGAAGACATAAACTATCCCAGAGAGAGCAAGAAGAGACTACAAATAATTTTACTAATAAATGTAAGTTAGCACTATGTTTGGGGGGGGGGGGGAGCTTAATCAACATTTGCTATTACGGTCTCCAGAAATTTAGAATGAGTTTATGATGGAGGAAAGGAGAATGTTATAAAAAAGTTTGTTTTGTTTGTTTTTAATGACAGAGAGTCAGAGAGAGGGATAGATAGGGACAGACAGGAAGGGAGAGAGATGAGAAGCATCAATTCTTTATTGTGGCACCTTAGTTGTTCACTGATTGCTTTCTCATATGTGCCTTGATGGGGGGGGGGGGGGGGGCGCTACAGCCGACTTAATGAGCCCTTGCTTGAGCCAGCGACTTGGGCTCAAGCTGGTGAGTGTTGCTCAAACCAGATGAGTCCACACTCAAGCTGGTGATCTTGGGGTCTTGAACCTGGGTCCTCATGTCCCAGTCCAACACTCATTCCACTGCGCCACCGCCTGGTCAGGCATGTTTTGTTTTTTAATGACATGTGACTACAACTTTAGGCACTTTATATAAGGTCATTTTCCAATCTCTCTTCCAAAATGCACTCGTATTTCCAGCTACCCACCGGAAATGTTGCAGTTTCGTCTGTACCATTATGCCCAATAGAATTTTCTGTGATGATGGAAATGCTCTGTACCTGTACTGGCCAACATGGTACCCATAAGTTTCATGTGGCTGAACTTAATTGCAATTAAATATAACTTAAAAATTCAGTTCCTGTTTCACTAGCCACATTTCTGGTGCTCAATATCCACATGTGCCTAGTAGCTACCATATTGGGACAGAGCAGTATTAGGCAGCTCAGTCTCAAACTGAGTTCATTTTACTCCAACCATCCCTATTACTGTATTACCTACCCTGAATATCACCATACAGCTAGCTCTCACAAGATAGTGGCTTTAACAGTCACTGCATGTTTGCCTTTCTGATTTATTCCCTTTTTGTTGAGCATACCTGACGGATATCTCACTCTCATGTACAGGCAAATTAGTAGGACTACAGAGGAGGCACTGTTTTTTGAAATTATCTCAAGCTTACAGGGTAGGGTACCTCAGCTGATTAAAGCGTCATCCTGGTATGCCAAGGTTTTAGGTTCAATTCCTGTCGGGGTACATTCAAGAAGCAACCAATGAGTGCACAGCCAGCTGGAACAGATTGATGTTGTGCTTGCTCTCTATCACATCAATTAAAAAAAAGTCATCTCAAGCTTACAGATACATTACAAGGACAGTACAAAGAATTCTTACATTATTACTCTCACTCAACAATTTTTTAACATTTTGCTACAATATGCTTTATCATTACTTTTTTCCATGTATATTTTTCTGAACCACTTAGGATATTACATACACAATTATGATTTAGCTTCCCATGTAGATTTTCCTAAAGGTGCCAATCACTGGACATATCCATATAAATTCTGACCTCAGTGATATCTACATTATCATAGTAATTTAACCAGCTAGCATGTGAATTGTACATAGGTCTAATGAGCTGAATGTTACAAATGGATCTATGCTCTGAATCCTGGTGACATCTGGTGAGGAATAACCCATCTCCATGTACTTCCCATCCTCTGCCCCCGATGTGGGGGGGCAATGGGGCTGAAGACAACCCAAATCAGGTAATATGTGGTTTCCAGTAGCCCGAAACACCTTCTGAAAAATTTACCAAGCACAGTGTTGTACTACTGGCTGGCTCAGGGTGTCCACAGCTCACATCAGCAGCCTGCAACTATTCCCCATGATGGCAAAATTCCTACTACGTATGGGCCATCAGTTTACTTTGACTAAATCCTTGCCTCCCTCCCTACACACTGCCCATCATTACCACAGATTAGGGTTAGAGAAGCCCTTAGATTATTGGCTCCCTCAAGAGCTGAGGTCAAACCTTAGACTAGGAAGTAAAAGTGTAATAAGTTCTCCAGTTGTGAACCTGAGGATCAATGAATGAGCAAGTGCAAATGATTTTGGTTGTGTTTCCTTTATATAGGAAAACAAAGTCACAAAAACACTGAAACTGAGATAAAATAAAATGTCTTAGCGACCCTCAATTCATATGAGCAAGTTAAAAAACTATAGTATTAAGCTACAAGTTTACAGTGATGCTTGTTGGAAGCAGAAAGGTCATAGCTTATTTCTAAAAATCTCTAGAACCTACTTATTCATTCACTAAGTGCTTTAAGCTCTTCCACATGTGAAAGAAAATAGAAAAGGAATATAGCAGTACACATACACGTAATTTCCAAAGAACTTTTAAGATGATAAGACATTTAGTAGTCAATTAGAATTTGTGATACCTACTCTGTAGGAGTCTAGGGTTAAGACACCACGTAATGAAGAGAATATTGGGGAGGAGCACACTTTAACAGAAACCTAGTTTTACCAGAAAGGAACTGAGTTCCCAGAAGAAAAAGACCATGTACAAAGGCTGAGAATTAGAAGGGAACAGCACCTCCATAAACCTGAAGCAGGCTAGTGTGGCCAGAGCAAAAATTAGGTGACAGAAAAGCTAAACATGGAAACTGATTAGGCAGATTTGTAAGCCATATATTGGATTGTATCACGTGTAATAAATAAATAAATATATATATATATATATATATATATATATTGTATTTTTCTGAAGCTGGAAACGGAAAGAGACAGACAGACTCCTGCATGCGCCCTACAGGGATCCACCCGGCATGCCCACCAGGGCCGATGCTCTGCCCCTCCGGGGCATCGCTCTGCCGTGACCAGAGCCACTCTAGCGCCTGGAGCAGAGGCCAAGGAGCCATCCCCAGCGCCCGGGCCATCTTTGCTCCAATGGAGCCTTGGCTGCGGGAGGGGAAGAGAGAGACAGAGAGGAAGGAGGGGGGGGGTGGAGAAGCAAATGGGCGCTTCTCCTATGTGCCCTGGCCGGGAATCGAACCCGGGTCCCCCACACGCCAGGCCGATGCTCTACCGCTGAGCCAACCAGCCAGGGCCGTAATAAATATTTTAATAAGAGGAAATTATTAAAGGATTTTCAGAAGGGAAATAAAATTAAATTTATTTTTTTTTAAACATCTTTTAAGTGCTACATCAACAATGGATAGTACTGGCCGGGTAGCTCAGGTGGGTAGAGTATAGTCCCAACATGCCAAGGTTGTGAGTTTGATCCCCATTCAGGGCACATACAAGAATCAACTAATAAATGCATAAATAAGTGTGGGGGGGAAATCAATATTTCTTTCTGTAAAAATCAATCAGTCAATAAAGAGAATGCATAGAAGCAAAGGGGTACGTGTACAGCAACAGACCTACCATGGTAGTGCATGTGAGAGATCAGGGAAACTGTATGTATGATGGGATAGACACAGAAATACTAGAAGATGGTGTGATAATACCATGTATTAAGATGGTGTTTCAGTAAATGTTTAACTAAAAACATGTAAAATCAGGATGTGGAATAAAACAACAATTCAGTTTGTCATACTTAAGAAAAACTAGAGTCATTTCATAATTTCAAAGTATATTCCTTGATCAACTAGTCCAGGGGTAGTCAACCATTTTATACCTACCGCCCACTTTTGTATCTCTGTTAGTAGTAAAATTTTCTAACCGCCCACCGGTTCCACAGTAATGGTGATTTATAAAGTAGGGAAGTAACTTTACTTTATAAAATTTATAAAGCAGAGTTACAGCAAGTTAAAGCATATAATAATAATTACTTAGCAAGTACTTTATGTCGCATTTTCACTAAGTTTGGCAGAATAAATCTTTATAGAACTTACTATAGTTAAATCTTTTTATTTATACTTTGGTTGCTCCGCTACTGCCCACCATGAAAGCTGGAATGCCCACTAGTGGGCGGTAGGGACCATGTTGACCACCACTGGACTAGTCTCACAATTTGTCTACCTCTGAATGTACTAAAAATTGTCAACATCAAGTTTAGATTCTTGTCATTTTAAACCAGTTACCTTTAGGATAAACAAACTCTGAACATGGCCTACAAAGCTTGGCCCCCAGTCTTTGTCCTTTGCCCAACCCTGCCTTCCTTTATTTCTGGGAGTATGTGAGGTTTCCCTTCTGCTTTTGGATCCTGGCACATCTTTTCCTTTGCTAACTGCAACTCGACATCTACTTGTTTTCTGGATTTCAATTAAACCATCACTTCTGAGATTAATCCCCATTGAATGCTTTTTATTGTAAATTACACTTTCTCTACAGAAAACCTGTTATATATGTGAAATGTTATATATAGATATATAATCTATATACACACACACACACATACCCAGGAAGGCAGGGAGCATATGTTTTGTTCTATCACTAAATCCCTGAATACCTAACACACAACCCAATCAATACACAGCAGGCATTCCATTTCTGTTAACAATGAATGAATATGGTAGCAAAGCAAATTGAAGGTTAAATTTAGATTTAATACAAGTTTTGCTGTTCACTGGCAATCCTACATCAGGCTATAGATGTAAAGCAATTTTTTAAATCTCTACAACAGAATAAAGCATAAACACCCATTCTGTGTAAAAGAACTACCAATCTAAGGTCTGGCAATGGTTTTTCATTTGTTTTTAGTAAGCAAAATGCTGTATAACTTCATTTTTCTGAAGATAGGAAGCAAATAATACTCTGTAATTAGATTAAAGAACTAATCATTAAAACTGAAATGCAGCTCACCTGAAATCCAGTATTTATGCCATGAGTATATCCTTAATTATTTTCACTAAAATAATTTAACATAAAATTATATCAATACTGCATACGAAAATTTCTGGATTCTTGTTTTAAAGCATGACTGTTTTATTTTTTCTTTTGTTGATTATACATTTTTTTACTGGTAAATCAGATAAACAAGTATATAAAGGAAATAAACTTTTATTTTGGCAGAAGATAAACTGTGCAGATTAAAATGCCTCAATTTAACCTGAAGTAATGGTTTTGAATCATACAAATTTTTAAGAAGAAAAATAAAGACCATCTAAACAGATTTCCCTAGTTTATAACATTTTCAGAATCTCAAAAAAAAATTGAAAAATACTCATTAACTACTTTAAAAATGTCAATACCATATGGCTTTATGAAATAACTTCTAAAATTATATATTTTTTACTTAAAAAGAATCCCAAGTCTTAAATAAACTGCTAGCAATAACATTTCTTCACTTAAAAGTGCATATTTCTTAGGGCGTAACTTAGTTTTTGAATAAATTTTTACAAATTTTTAACACACACACAGAAAGTCACAAAATATTTTTGAGGAAAAGTGTTTTCACCAAAAGCCACCTTTAAATAAACTGCAGTAGAAGATACTGTTCTTTCTTTTTCTACCATCAGAATTCTTAGTGAGATGCTTTGGCAGTTTTAAGATTAGTCATAGTCTCTACCAAGCGACACTGACATTAATGATGTCCGTGGAGACAACTGCATTGCTGGCTCAGTTTGAATAGAGACATTACTGGGCTGGTTCTCCAAATCAGCTGCAAAGGTGCTCTCTTCTCTAACATCAAGAGTTTGTTCAACAGAAGCTGGATGGAGTGGAATATTATCTACAGTTTTGTTGGCATTATTTAAGTTATGTGTGGTAATATCACATCCTTTGTCCAGAACACCAACTTCATCTTCTATTGTAACTATATCTTCAGTTTCAAATGTTTCCAAAGGAGCCAAAAACTCACTCTGTAGAGGGTCCTGAGGACCACTATTGCCATGTTCTGTATCCTCCTTTACTTCAGAATCCTTATCACTATCACTCTCAATGGTAATCACAACAGGGGAACGTGAAGCGCTATCTCCATGGTGTTTCTTATGCTTCTTCTTATGTTTCTTCTTTTTCTTTTTATGATGTCTAGTTGTATCAGTAGCTTTCCCTTCATAAACTATCTCTACACTTAGGCTCCGAGTCCTCCTTTTCCTCTTCTTGTGTTTTGTCTCTCTGTCTGATGATCTGCTATCTGAAAAACTGTCACTCTCATTTTTGTAATTTCCATCCAATTTTGATGAAGATTTTTGACAATGACTTTCTTTTACTTTAGTAGTAAATTCACGAGATGGTTGAGCCACTTCGTTAGTACCCTCCAAGTGCCGTGTTTTGTATTTTCGCTTCCCTCCAGGCTTTTCATTTCTTACACGGTCAGGCCCTGTAGATGCAGTCTTTGATCTATTACTGGATAGGCTCCTTGATCTGTGCCTTTCATAGTAGTAATATTTCCTTTCACTGTGATTATTTTTTTTCCTAGCATTGGTTCTTTCAGAAAAAGACTGAATTCTAAATTCTGGACTTGAAGATTGTCTGGAATAATGAGCTCTAGACAGAGTCCTCCTCCTGTAAGATGATTCATAGCCATCCCTATCCTTATTTCTACTATAGTAAGTATATTCCCATTTATATTTGCTTCCATAGTTATTTTTTAAATAATAATGATCTCTAGTTCTGCTCCGTGATCTTTTACCATGATCACTGCTATGAGACCTTGATCTGCTTGTGCTTTCACTACTTAGAGACAGAGTCTGGCTTCTTCTCGACCAGCTACTATCTCTAGTTCTTGATCTATTTTTATCTCGTCTACTTCTAGGTCTACTACTCTCCCTGCTTCTGGATCGCTTTCTTTTCATCCTTTTCTTCCCATGATGCTTTCTACGATTCTTCTGATCATGCCCACTTCTACTCTGGGAACATGAATCTGAACTTCTCGATCTTCCCCTCCTTCTGTGTCTGCGGTTATATGGGGAATATGCTCTGTCTCCTCTGACTGATGAGCTCAGGTGTCTGGGAGAGGATAATAATGTAGATTGTTTCTCTTCCTTCTTTGATTTGATTCCTGTACCAGAATCACAATGATCTTTATTTATTTGCTCATCCTTTCCAAGTACAGAGTGTGGAGATGAACATCTACTGACATCACTATCACCAGAACTGTAAGACTGCTCTTGCTCTTGCGTCTTTATGGTCTCCATTTTCTCATAAGAGCCTAAGTCCTCAGAATCCGAGGACAATTCAACAAGTTCTGGGGTCCTCTCAGCTAGTGGCTTAACAAACCCAACAATGACACAATTAGATGAAGAAGAATCACTGTCATTATTTAGGTCCTCATTGGTTTGTACTTCTTGTATCTGAGGCGTGGCTCTTCCTGTTACAAGTTCTTCATCAGAACTATCAGAAGAATTTAAAAGGGAAGACATGACAGCACGTACCTGCTCTGAGCTTGAGTAAGATGGTCCTGGAGTTTCATCATCCCATGGTGCCCGACTAACAGTGGCTACATTAATATCCAGCTCTTGGGTTTCAGCTTCATCTGGAGATATTGTTATGACTGAAGAATCAGAATGGCTACCTTCTTCATAGGAAGGAGCAGGACAATCATAATTAGCATGTTGATCAAAGGCTGCCATGTTAAAAGGAGATCGAGCAAAACTGATAAATTCGTGTATAAAATGCTCAGTCCGATTAAGTAAAAATGGCCTCAAATCGGACACAAATGCCTGACTCTCCAAGTCATAGCGAGTAACATTACTCATGATGATGTGCTGTACTATATTCACTAAAGATCCATGAGCTCCAAAAAGAACCGTAAGTTCACGCTTTAACCAGGGGACTAATCTGTGAAGACAAGCTGGATTTCTACGAAAAAATTCAGCTGAAATATCCCTGTAGCGACCACCATCTTCAATATTTCTAACGCGAGCACCAGCTCGATAGAGAGTTCGCCTAAAATTTATAATGTCCTGTTCTTGAATTTTCCGCAAAGATCTTTCATCTGTAGTAGTAGCTTGCCTCCTTGAAATATGTCTCATAAATTGAGGAATTTCACTATCTCTGGGTCTTGTTGAAATACCTAATCCTTCAAAGAGCACACCACTATCTGGTGGAGTTGTTGTTCTTCTATTCATGGCAGGATTGGATGAATAAACAAGAACACTTCGGTCTCGATGATATGGAGGCGGCCTTAGGGTGTACTCCTTGAAATCATCTTCTGCCCTTACAGAATGGAAAATAGAATCAAAGGGTTGTTTACACAGAGGACATTCAGCTTTGTTTTTGGACCACTCCTGTACACAGCGAAAACAGAACTTATGTAAACAGCGGTCTAAGTACGACACATTATCAAATCTATCCAAGCAAATAGGACACTTAGAATCAGGAGATGCATCAGCTGGCACTGTCTGCTGCAATTTGCTAGTGCCAGCTTTTGGCGAAAAGTTGTCCATTTTAAATTCCTTAGCTGCTGATGCCATTACCTGTAAAAGGGAAAAATTTACATCAGTAACTTGGTAAAAGAGAAATAACTAAACCAAGAAAAAATGCAAATAATGACTTTAAAATATACTTTGGTGAAAATAGTTCCATTATCTCTGTAATAGTAAGGGGCAGTGTCACCTAGTAACATGGTACTTAAGCATAAGCTAGAAAAACAAATGTCCTGGGTCTGAATCCTGGTTCCATACTAGCAGTGTGACTGGGCACAAGTTACCATCTCGACGCTTTAATTTCATCTGTAGATCACTGCCTCACAGGGTTTGTGAAGATGTAAAAAGATCTAAGAAAAGATGCCTGGAGCCCTGGCCGGTTGGCTCAGAGGTAGAGCGTCGGCCTAGCGTGCGGAGGACCAGGGTTCGATTCCCGGCCAGGGCACACAGGAGAAGCGCCCATTTGCTTCTCCACCCCTCCGCCGCGCTTTCCTCTCTGTCTCTCTCTTCCCCTCCCGCAGCCAAGGCTCCATTGGAGCAAACATGGCCCGGGCGCTGGGGATGGCTCTGTGGCCTCTGCCCCAGGCGCTAGAGTGGCTCTGGTCGCAACATGGCGACGCCCCGGAGGGGCAGAGCATCGCCCCCTGGTGGGCAGAGCGTCGCCCCATGGTGGGCGTGCCAGGTGGATCCGGTCGGGCGCATGCGGGAGTCTGTCTGACTGTCTCTCCCTGTTTCCAGCTTCAGAAAAAAAAAAAAAAAAAAAAAAAAAAAAACAACTAAAAAAAAAAAAAAAGAAAAGATGCCTGGTACATAGTAAGCTCCCAAATATTACATAACATTCTATGATTATTTTAAAAAATAATACAGAAATATTTGAAATATACAAAAAAAGTACAAAAGAAAATATTCCAAGTATCCATGTATCCAGCCCTCAGATTTTACATTATCTCATGGTTATTCCAGATTTTAAAAAATGTCCTTTATCTTACCCTCCAATCCCTCTTTAGAAAACAAAACAAACAAAACCTGAATTAGTGTTATTTCTTTTTCTTTAAAGCGGGGGTGGGGTGGAGGTGGGGGTGGAGGTGGGAGTGTGGCAGTGCCCGGGACAACAGGCAGGGACAGACAGGAAGAGAGAGAGAGAGAAGCATCAAGTTGTTGCAGCACTTTAGTGTTCACTGACTGCTTTCTCATATGAGCCCTGATGGGGGGGGGGGGGGCACACCAGCTGAAACAATGACCCCTTGCTCAATTTAGCAACCTTAGGCCACAAGTCTATGATCACATGCTCAAGCCAGCAACCCTGGGGTTTAGGACCTGGGTGTCAGGTGGTGTTATTTCTATGTATGCTTTTATATCTTTCATACATATGCCCCAAACAATAGACTACTAATTTATTTGTGGTAATTGTTGTAGATATACTTTTAAAAATAGATTTAGTAATACAGACAGTCCCCAGGTTACAAATGAGATAGGTTCTATAGGCTTATTCTTAAGTTGAATTTGTATGTAAATTGAAACAGGTACATTTGCCCATTGAATGCAACTTAAATGTTTATCTTAACATATTTACTTTTACCTTTCTGTGCATATAAACACTTAGTATTCATAATACAGGGACTGCCTACAACTTTGTATGGTGACAGGTTGTTACTAGACTGCCAATGGTGAGCACATCATAGGTATATTAAAGCCAAATCACTATCGTGTATATGTGAAATTAATATAATACGGTATGTCAACAATATTTGAGTGAAAAAAAGAATTATTGAATCTGCATAGCAGCAAGTTCACCTGTTTAAACCAATTCTATGGTTTTTAAAGAAAGATTATTTCACACACAAAAAAGATTTTTAGTGAAAATTAAATGAATACTAAATGTGAACTCTAGGGAAGTGCACAGCCCATAGCAAATGCTCACTAAATGTTAGCTGCTATTATTACTACACCATTGTTACTTTTGCTACTACACATTATCACTGATTCCTTTCAGCCCCCTTAAGAAGTTTTTCTTAGCCTTTTTACTTAATTGAAAGTCATCCATTAAGTATCCTGAACTATGCATTCAATCCATTTCCCTTATTATCTTTTCCCACAAGGATCACTAGAATCTTAATCATTTTTATTTTCTTTTAATTTATCAGTTTGTTTCCCATAACTTATAAAATGAACTTGCCAGAGATGAAATCTAGTTTGCATTACATTTTAGCCTTATCTTATAAAATCCCTCTTTAGCTGCATTTTACACCAATCATTTCATATATATTAAGTATTAGTTTCTTCTCTATGGTTTCCTGGGCCCATTATCCATCTTTCTTTACTTCCTCTATCACAGGAAGTCCCATCACTAGTCAACTACTGTCAAGTTAGTTAAATAACAGAACTCTAATTTTCTAAACAACAGACTCATTGGCATACCCAGCTCTACAAAAACAAACCCCGCAATAAAGAAGATCTGAGATTGTGAAATAAGTATTTCATCATAGATTTCAAATTAAACTTGCTCACAGGGCATCTCAAATCTTCAGATGCATAACTTAATTTGGTCTTCTATTTCCTATAGTGGAAATGCAAAAATCATCACTGTCCTTAAATAGAAAAGAATTCTAAGTATAGAACACCAATTGCTTTTCTGTTAACATATTTAAACTATGAAACCTTACTGTTGCATAAATTTCCTCCTACTTCTAATATTTTTTATTCTTCTACTCTGGAAAAATACAATAAAAACCTTTAGGAGCCTTAGCCAGGTAGCTCAGCAAGTCAGAGCATCCTCCCAGTGTGCCAAGTTCCTGGGTTCATTTCCCGGTCAGGGAACTTAAGAGAAGCAACCTATGAATGCACAACTAAATGGAACTAAGTGGAACGAGTTGATTCATCTCTCCTCAAAATCAATGGAGGAAAAAAATCTTATAAAACCTTTAGGAAAAGAGACAGTGAGCATATGTTAGGGTAAGGAGTAAAGAGTGGGGAGAAACTAGTGAGGCCATCAGGAGACCTGGACTGAAGACAAGGTGTCACCTAAAACTAACTCTGTAAACTAGAAAAATCCACATTTAACTCTGGGTTTGCCCTGCTATAATAAAGGGATTATCAGAATTTAAAAAGTGAAGCCTTGGCTGGGTAGTTCAGTTGGCTAGAGCAACATTACAATATGCCAAGGATACAGGCTCAATCCCCCATCAGGGCACTTACAAAAATCAACCATTGAGCCTAACCAGGAGGTGCCACAGTGGACAGAGAGTCGACCTGGGAGGCTGAGGGCCCAGGTTTGAAACCCTGAAGTCGTTGGCTTGAAGCCAAGGTCACTAGCTTGAGCAAAGAGTCACAACTCAGCTGGAAGCCCCCCCCCCCTCAAGGCACAAATGAGAAAGCAATCAATAAACAATTAAGGTGATGCAACTATGAGTTGATGCTTCTCATCTCTCTTCCTTCCTGTCTGCCCTAGTTTGCTCACTTGCTCTCCCCCTTCACTTAAAAAGGTAACCAATGAATGCTTAAATAAGCGGAACAACAAATAGATGTTTCTCTTTGAAATAAAGAATTTGTTTATTAACCATTCCCAGTGCACACAAAAATTATAACCCACAGTGAAATTTATTAAATAAGTTATTAGATAGTAAAGTTGAATCAAATAAAACAAAACCTCAACTAAGCATTTAAAAAATATTTTTTAATGATATCTTAGTCTTCCCTGGTTTTATAAGCCTGTTAACTACACTGACAGCACAAGTCTAAAGAATATCCAGTAATGGCATTCATAGTAGGTAACAGAACAAATTGTTGTGCATTTCTACACAGGAATAACTTTAGCTACAAAGAATGGCATTCAACCAAAACATCAATGACAATGAATGTAGATCATCAAATAAGGAATTTACTTCTTCAAAAACAGTGACTCAATAGTACCAAAATTAACATATTTGCTAAGATATAAATGAAGTATAATCAGCATATGAACCAGTAATTCCCCACCCATCTATTCAAGAGAAAGGAAAACATATGTCCATACAAAAACTTGTAACTGAATATTTATAGCGGCATTTGTCATAAAGGCTCAAAAGTGAAAATAACCCAAAATTTCTATCAACTGGGGAAGATAAATAAAATGTAGCATATCCGTATAATACAGCGGTTCTCAACCTGTGGGTCGCGACCCCAGCGGGGGTCGAACACAGGGGTCGCCTAAAGCAATGAGAATACATAATGCATATCAGGTATTTACATTCCTAATCATATAAGTAGCCACCAAAATTATTTTTTGGTTTGGGGTCACCGCAACATGAGGAACTTTATTGCGTGGTCACGGCATTAGAAAGGTTGAGAACCACTGATATAATGGAATATTTGGCAACAAATATGAAGTACTGATGCTACAACATGGCTGAACCTTTTAATTACGCTAAATAAAAAACCAAAATGAGTCATAAAGACCACATATTGTATGATACCATTTATATGAAATGTCCAGAATAGGCAAATCTGTAGATGGAAAGTACAGGGTTAGGCAAAGGTAGGTTAACAGTTGTTCTTATGGAAAATAATACAATAATTAACTCTGCCTTTCATGTACTCACAACTGTAAGCCTACTTTTGCCCATACCTGTAGATTGGTGGTTGCTGCGGGTCAGGAGAAGGATTACAAAATTCCTTTCTGAGATGATGAAAATGTTCAATCTGATCATAGTTGCACTCTGCAAATATACTAAAAACTACTAGATTATATATATCTAACAGGCAAACTTTATGGATGAAATGTAAATTATAGCTCAACAAAGCTGTCTAAAAAAATACAAATTAAGGCATAAAACAGGGATGGCTAGAGACAGTTTAAGATTTTGTGGGAGGGGTTCTAGGTTGAGGTAGCAAAGGTGGACCTGAGGGTAAGGTTTCTCTACACTTGTGCTCTCTAGAATTAGGACTTCAAATTCACTCCCCCCCCCCCCCCAAGCCAGGGAAGAAGATTAATCAGTTCTTCCATTTCCTTAACTGCCTCCAAAATCTGAAATAAAGTTTAGCATCTTTAGGATAAACTGATTAAGCCAAACCTTATCTTCCCCAAATCTTCAAATCTGTAGCCTGTAAGATAAGAAGAACCCTTTGTTCCACATTTTGGGGGTATTTCAGGTAATTAACAAGCATACATATCTAAGGAAAACGAACTGGGGAGTGGTGAAGAATCAGGAGGCTGGAGTTCAATTTAGACCACAAACTGGACATTTTAAAAACTGCACAGTGAGCCTGATCTGTGGTGGTGCAGTGGGTAAAGCATCGGACCTGGAACACTGAGGTTGCTGGTTCGAAACCCCAGGCTTGGCTGGTTAAGGCACATATGGGAGTTGATGCTTCCTACTCCCCACCCCTTCTCTCTCTCTCTATCCTCTAAAATAAATAAAATCTAAAAACAAGCAAAAAAGAACTGCACAGTGATATAAACAAAATTGGAATGCTGTAAAATTTTCCTATAAAAGTCACTTTCTATGGCATTCCGTAAATTACCACTGAATATAAAATTAAACCACCATCTGATTACATTAGGAAGTGATGTTAATTCTAATGCAGAGTCAAGGCTGAGAATCAAAACCACTTAACAGCTATGTGATCTGAAGGACGTTATTTAATTTCTTAAAACCTTAAGTAACAGTACACACCTGAAAAGGTGGTTGTGTGAAGGGATACATTCCACAAAAACACTTAGGATAGTGCTTGGTGAGCATTAAGAACTGAATATTGAAAAAAAAGAAAAAGAAAAAAAAAAGAACTGAATAGTGCCTGACCAGATGGTGGCACAGTGGATAGAGCGTCGGACTGGGATGCAGAGGACCCAGGTTCGAGACCCCCGAGGGTCGCCAGCTTGAGCGCAGGCACATCTGGTTTGAGCAAAAGCTCACCAGCTTCAACCCAGGGTCGCTGGTTCCAGCACGGGGTTACTCAGTCTGCTGAAGACCCGCGGTCAAGGCACATATGAGAAAGCAATCAATGAACTAAGGTGTTGCAACACACAACGAAAAACTAATGATTGATGCTTCTCATCTCTCCGTTCCTGTCTGTCCCTGTCTATCCCTCTCTCTGACTGTCTCTGTAAAGAAAAAAGAAAGAACTGAATAGTGTTTCGCTATGTTATGTGAAAATAAAATTTACTTTTAGTCGTTTTCATCACCCTTAAACATTATAAAGGCCCAGAGATAACAGTCTGTGACAACTAATTTTCATATTTACCATAATTATTGTATTTAATATATCTAGGCAAAGTAGTTCAAACGGTTCCCAAATGATAAACTAGAAATACACCCCAAGTATTTAAAATAACCTGGGTTCTACCTCTTCTGACCTTAAAAAAATTACCCTACCTCTCTGAACTGCAATTTAAACAATTCCAAAAGATGATATATAACTTACAGTATCTACTGACCTATAACATTTAATTCCAATTCCAGCAATAAGAACTGCTTGAGAACTATTCCCTCTACAGTACAGCCACCCATTCCAAACAAGTGTTTCTTTTGCCTGACTGTATAGCTTTGCATGTCACTGACTAAAAACAGATAACCAACCCCCCCCCCCCAACCCTCATCACTATTAACTAAACCTTGGGTAGCTCTTTCTTAATTTATCGTAATCTTGAAAATTTCTTCCAAAAATTCTATTCACTTTTCCCCTGAAGTCACTGTTTGCCTCATCTCAGTACTGACCCCTTCCAGTGCTGGAATCTGCAGCCCACGAGGAGAGAGACACTGACTGAATGAAGGAATCACCAGCGAGTGAGCCCAACCCACAGTGTATAACAATAGTGCAGACAGCTCCAACAGCCATGGTGATAGTGCTTCCTTGGATTGGAACTGCCAAGAGCCAGGTTCTAGGACAAGCATCGCGTACATTACATAATCACAACGAACCAAAAGACTGTTGTTCCCATTTTACAGACAAGCTCAGAAAATTAAAGAACCCATCCAAAGTCACACTTCTGACAGTGGAAATGCCACGATTCAGACCCAAACATTTTGCGTTGGGATTTTCCCCGCCTAGAGACCAGGGTCTTCCAGTACACCGCTAGGCTCGCGCCCCCTCGGGAGCGCTTCTTGGACACGCAGGCCTCCCTGGCCCACTGGCACAAATCCACAGGTGCGCCGCAGGTGCCTTCTGACCATCGTGCCCCGCCGAGGCCCATAGGGCCTCTCAGCTCCCTCAACCTTTCCGACCCCCGCGTCCCATTGTTCCCGATCCCTCTCACCTCAAAGAGTGTCGGCGAATGCCGGGCAGGGGCACTCGGGGCAAGCTCCCGGCGGCCCAGGAAGCCAGGTCGGTGACGGCAGGATCCCCGGAGGCGTACCCGGCGACTTCTCCGCTGGCCCTCAGAAGCCGAAGGATGCGGGGCTGCTTCACCCTCCTCGCGAGACAGCAGAGACCCTGGCGGCTGCTGCGACCCCTGTGACGTAAAACGCTCATCACCAATGGTAGCGTGGAGGCGGCGGTAAGAGCAAAACCTAACCGGTGGCCCCCGGCGCGTCAAAACAAAACACCCGCCTGCGTAACGCATGCGCAGTACAAGGGCGCCGGCGCTGGAGGCGGGGCTTAGTGTGCTCGGCCCTTCCCCCCACTTCTCCCGCGTTGGCCTGGCATGCGGGAGTCCCGGGTTCGATTCCCGGCCAGGGCACACAGGATAGGCGCCCATCTGCTTCTCCACCTTTACCCCTCTCCTTCCTGGCTGTCTCTCTCTTCCCTTCCCACAGCCGAGGCTCCATTGGAGCAAAGTTGGCCTGGGCGCTGAGGATGGCTCTGTGGCCTCTGCCTCAGGCGCTAGAATGGCTCTGATTGCTGCAGAGCATCGCCCTCTGGTGGGCGTGCCGGGTGGATCCCGGTCGGGCGCGTGGGGGAGTCTGTCTGACCGTTTCCAAATTCAGAAAAATACAAAAAAAAAAAAAAAAAAAAAAAAAAGCAAAGCCTGACCAGGCGGTGGCACAGTGGATAGAGCATCGGACTGGGATGCATAGGACCCAGGTTCGAGACCCTGAGATCGCCAGCTTGAGCGCGGGCTCATCTGGTTTGAGCAAAGCTCACCAGCTTGGACCCAAGATCGCTGGCTCAAGCAAGGGGTCACTTGGTCTGCTGTAGCTCCACGGTCAAGGCACATATGAGAAAGCAATCAATGAACAACTAAGGTGTCGCAACGAAAAACTAATGATTGATGCTTCTCATCTCTCTCCGGTCCTGTCTGTCTGTCCCTATCTATCCCTCTCTCTGACTGTCT
The DNA here is from genome assembly GCF_036850995.1 of Saccopteryx leptura. Taxonomy (NCBI): domain Eukaryota; kingdom Metazoa; phylum Chordata; class Mammalia; order Chiroptera; family Emballonuridae; genus Saccopteryx; species Saccopteryx leptura. The sequence continues at coordinate 40,611,905 of NC_089504.1, read as the reverse complement.
CTGTAAAAAAAAAAAAAAAAGGAACTGAGTTACAAGGATGTGAAGTGACTTTACCTCCCAGAAAATAACAATACCGAGATTCGAATAGAATCGAAAGCCAGAGCCCAACCAGTGTCCTACAGTCTGTCTTTTTTTCCTGGCGTAACCTAGTCTTCAGAGAAAGAGATCTACTTCAGTCTGGGGATCAACAGGGATTACCTTGGAGAACATGGCTTTGAAATCTTCGCAAAACAACGTTTTCTTCTCTCAAGATTGCCTTCCCCTTTACCCATGCCCCGAAATCAGGATTCAAATCCCTTTTTTATATATCTGAGATGCTCCGAGGAAGAGCGTCTGGGCTTGAAGCGACCCATCGCCCCATTCCACCGTCTGTCCTCGGATGTGAGCGTCCCAAACATGCTCAGAGCGGCCGCGTGCCCAACCGCCGGCCTCCAGCTTCGTATCTGATGCGCGCTAACGTTCTAAGCACTGAATAAACGCTCAACAAACACTTGTTGACTGGCAGGTACATTATGTCGAGGAACTGGTGCCACGTTATTTCTTCTTGAAGAAGGGCTCAGTTAACAGAGATTCCCACAATGATTTGTCCCTGTTATATAAAAGTGGGTGGTATTCTTGTTAACGTCGAAGACGGACATACGAAAGACTATCCATGACATGGGACCAGATGCGATAGGAAACGTTAATTCTTCCAGCATTAGATTGGCGGTGTAAAACTTAAAGATTAGTTGTTCAAATAAACTTTTAAATGCACACGACGTTACATTATCTTGCATTAACACTATATTGCAACTGAAAGTACCAGTTAACGAGGTAACGTCTATCTGAGCGACAAAGAAATCGTTTTTTTTTGTTTGTTTGTTTTTTTTTAAAAAAAAGTCGTTTTAAAACACTCTCGTTTGTCCAACCCCTTCCCTGGAAGGCGGGCAAGGCCCGGGATCCCGTAAGCCCGCCCCAGCGCGGGGCGGAAGAGACTCGGCGGCTCCCGGAAGCGAGTGGGCGGGCATTCGTGCCCGGATGTAAGATGGCCGCCCCTGCCGCCGGCAGCCGCCGCCCCGGAGGTTACTCTAAGGCCTGCAGGTTCCGCCTGTTCCTGCGGAACACCGTCGCCTCCTTACCATGAAGCTAGTGAGTCGCCGCACCCTGGATTGGATTTATTCAGTGGTAGGTCCCGGGTCTGGCGAGGCTCCACGGTGCTGACTTCCTAGGCCCGCGGGCAGAAACCCCGTATTTCCTTAGCTCCCAGAAACTCTAGAACCCATTCCTGAATTAAGCATTTCACTCCCTCATCTGGACTCCGCCTCTTCCTGGAATACACGCTCTTCCGTTTACGTAAGGATTGCTGGGTGGACTCGCCTCCCGTAATCCATTTATTCCTTTGTCACTTTAATTTCCACCATAGCAACGTACATAGCAACAGGGGTGGAGGGGGGCGGGGGGCAGGGAGGAAGTACTCTGAATTTTTTTGCTTCAATTCTCCTCTTGCACTTTTTTTTTAGTTGCTCCTCGCGATCGTATTCCTCTCCTGGGGATATATCATCTATGCCTCAACAGTAGCCGCTGGACGACAGCTAAGGAAGAAATACCCAGACAAAATCTTTTGGAATGAATGAAAATTTTAATTCTTCTTGATTTTATTCTATGCAAATACTTCTTTATCTCGCTTATCTGACACGTCTAAATTTAAGTAAAACCTATAATACAAAGTTCCCAAATGTATTTTTGTAGTCCTTTATAATAAACCGCTAATGTGCTAACTTTTCAAATACTTTTAAATTCTCACATAACAAAGTAACCTAAAAGTGACAGCCTGAGTAGATGTAATGAAACTTGAGTTTCTAAAATAGTTCTTTGAAAGTGCCTCAGAAAACCACCTTTAAAAGTGTGTTGAAGTTTTTACTTTTTCTATCTATATGTCTGTATCATATATACTTGGGGGTGGGAGAAAACTACTGTATTGATTTGTTGTTCCACTTATTTATGCATTCATTGGTTGCTTCTTTTATGAGCTCTGACCGGGAATCAAACCTGCAATCTTGGTATATGGGACAAGGCTCTAACTAAATCAAGCAGGCCCTTTTTATTTTTATTGATTTGAGAGAGAGAAACATCAATTTGTTGTTTCACCCATCTATGCATTCACTGATTGACTCCGGCACTCATCCTGACCAGGAATTGAACCTACAACCCTGGTGCATCCTGACGAAGTTCCAACTACCTGAACTACCAGCCAGGGCTGGAATTTCTATTCTGTTTATTGCAACATTTCATTCTGTTGCACATCTACACACCAGACTACTAGATCAAGCACTATGTATATAAAAAAAAAAATCTGTGACTTTTGTGTGTGACAGAGAGAAGGAGAGATGAGAAGCATCAATTCTTCATTGCAGCACCTTAGTTGTTCATTGACTGTTTTCTCGTATGTACCTTGACGGGGCAGGAGGGCTACAGCAGCACAAGTAATCCCTTGCTCAAGCCAGCGACTCCGTGCTCAAACCGGTGACCTTGGGGTTTTGAACCTGGACCCTTCTTCCCAGTCCTACACTCTATCTACTGTGCTACCACCTGGTCAGGTATGACGTTTTTTATTAAGTTTTTTTTTTTTTTTTTTTGAGAGAGTGAAACAGGAAGGAAGGGAAGGTGAGAAGCATCCACTCATACTTGCTGTCACTTTAGTTGTACATTGAGTTTCTCATTTGCGCCTTGACCAGGACATGCCAGTGTCCTCTAGCTCAAACCAGCAGCCCATGCTGACAATCTTCCACTCAGAGCCAGCAACCTCAGGGTTTCGAACCAGTGACCTCAGTGTTCCAGGTAGATGCTTTATCCACTGTGTCACCACAGGCCAGGCTCGTTTGACTATTTTTTCTACATCTTGTTTTTCAAGAATAGCCAGAAAAAAGAGATTGCTCATATCAACTTTTTTTTGCATGTGCAGTTTTTACTTATGTTAAATAACTCAGTGTCTTACATTGTATAGTCTTAGAAGAAACATAACACATATCCGAGAGTAAACTTTATTAAAGTTACGTTTTCAGAAAATAGATTCAGTAAATATGGTTAATATAGCAACAAAACTTGAGCTCATAGGCTTTTGACATTTAAAATTAATCTTCAATGATGTTGATCAGGAAATTCTTTCATTGGTGGAATTACTTCTCCAGTCTCCAAAATTGTATCACCCTAGGAAAACAAACATGTATTAGTAGAAAAATCTTGTCTGCAGTTGTATATCCATTTGGTCAGACCTCACACTGAAAATCTAGTTCAGCTTTGGCATTCACACTATAAAAGATACTTAGACAAAGCAGAGGCTAAGAAGGAGAAACCAGTATTCAAAATCTTAAGGTATAAATGAAAGAATAGGGGAAGTTTCACTCAAACAGAATGACTAGACAGGGCATAAAAGTGGTCTTCACAGAGTGATAAAGGAATGATGTTTATTTGCATGGCCCCAGGAAACAGGAGATACAGAAGAAGTCCTAGAAGTTACAAGAAAACACTTTCAACTCAATATAAGGAGGTTATATATTTCCAGCAATTAAATGTGTTAGGCAATCACCAGTTTACCATTTGGTCCAGACAGTACAGTACAGACAGAATACAAACTTTGCCTGTGTAGCTGGTTAAGGTGTCTTCTTTTTTTTTAACGAGAGGAGGGGAGATAGGCTCCTGCATGAGCCCCGGCTAGGGTTACCTGGCAACCCCTGTCTGGGGTAGATGCTCCAGTAAACTGAGCTATCCTCAGCGCCTGAGGCCAACACTCGGACCAACAGAGCCATCCTCAGTGCCCAGGCTGCCACTTGAACCAATGGAGCCACTGGCTGGGGGTGGGGGGTGGGAGAAGTAGATAGTCGCTTCTCCTGTGCGTCCTGACTCTGAATTGAACCCAGGATGTCCAGATGCCGGGCAGATGCTCTATCCACTGAACCACTGGCCAGGGCCCTCAATTAGATTCTAAAAGCACCTAGTGCCATAGGAAGCCTTGAGATAATCCACTCCTTAGTAACCCTTGAACATCCAGGTCAATGGCTGGCACTCTGGGGGTGCCACTCTGATGTCTACATACTCCTAAAGTCGTTATCTCCATAGCATATCTGCATCTAATTAGATACACACAACCACCTATCCCTAACACCTCCATCTCTGTACTCAGATCCACTCTATCTACTGGGGTAAAAGGCCAGGGCCTAAGGTGTCTTTTCACACCTAGACAGTGTGTAGGTGGTAGAAAAGGCATGAGCTTTGGAGCCCAAATCAAGTGGTGAGAACCCTGGAAACGCCACCAACAAACTATAATTTTAGGCAAATTATTTAGCTTTAAAAGTTTCAGCTTTGTGTTCAAGATAGCTTCTGTTGGCCTAACAGTCCATGAATGAATGGGTAGAGTAGAATTATTCCCCATTCCCACCCATGCCATTTCCTGACCAGATACTGCTCAGGACTCTTATCCAATGAAGAAATAAACTTTTTATGATAAAGCCATTATACACTTTGAGGATAATTTGTTACCACAGCTAACTTTACCCTAACACAGAAATTAATACTCTGAAGTGGTACCAATGCTACTTTAATAAAAACTGAACTCTATAGCACTGGCTTATCAGTCTGGAGACAAGGACATAGGTAATGGAAGCTAAAAGATGGGATAAAAGGCAGCAATAACTTGGAAGCAGACTGTCTACGTGGTGTGGCTGATTTGAAAGGAGAAATAAAAAAGGAAAAAGGAAAAGTTCAGGACTATTCAGGATTAGAAAATCAGATTGCTTCTGATATAAATAATGTTTTTATTTTAATTCAGGAATTAAGTTTAATGGGGTGATATTGACCAATAATAGCCCATAGGTTTCAAGTAAACATTTCTATAGCATCTGAACTGTTCAGTTGCAATGTGTGCCTATCACCCTAATCAGGGTTAACTCTGAAAACATTCTGAGAAACAAGCCCAATGAAGCTTGGAAACAGTAAGCCCCTATGGCAAAGATCAGACACTGAAGTGAAGACAGCCTGTGAACCACAGTCTGTTTCAGACGGCCTCCATATACCTGCCACTGAGCTGAGAGATGCAGTTGCATGAGGACAAAGAAAGGCGGGAACTTGATAACTATAGAAAGCACAGATGCATGTGGGACTGACTAGATGCAAACGGACTCCTAACCAAGTATTTTTCTTTTTATGCCTACCCAATTTGGGAACTAGATGATCAAAATAATCAAACACACAGACACAAAAGCCTGTGAATGACTGAGCTTAGGACAACCTGTGCCCCTCAATCTTCTCTGAGCAGAAGGCAGATTTAAAAGGCTGTGTACGACTCTGAGAAGGGCATGCTTCCCACTTACCATTTTAGATGTGGTCTGGGTTGGTAATGGAAAAGAAAGAACCCCAGGACATAGCCAGGACCAGGAAGAACAAAGAACAACGGTGTTACTTCCAGAAAACAAAATTAGTGTCCATTCAAGTAGCTTCTTATACACAAGGAGAGTTAGGATCCTTTATGTTTGACCACGATTTCAGAATTGCCAAGAACTGTGTCTGCTCTGCTGTCTAAAATTCTACCACTGAACAATGGGTGTGGTAGTGGTAGGGGAACAAGGAATACAGCTAACTTGCCTTCTTAATTCATTGATCCTCAGATCTCCAAGAGAAGTCACATCTAAACCTGACAGATATTACTATGCATTATCTGGAAATCCTAGATTTGGGGCTAGTTGCAGTGAAAGAATGCGACTTTGGGATTTTCCTTGGTGAAGGAACTGTTATTTGGGATGAAGGAAGCAAAGTGCTATTTATTACTATTTTTTAATAAGAGAGAGACAGACAGGAAGGGAATGAGATGAAAAACATCAACTGATAGCAGTACATTAGTTGTTCACTGATTGCCTTCTTATATTTGCCTTGACCTGGGGGCTCCAGCCTAGCCAATGACCCCTTGCTCAAGCCAGCAACCTTTGGGATCAAGCCAGCAATCATGGGTCATGTCATCCCAGGCTCAAGCTGGTAACCTCCTGCTCAAGTTCATGAGCCCGTGCTCAAGCTGGCAACCTCGGGGTTTCAAATATGGGTCCTCAGCATCCCAGGCTAACTACCTGCTGTACCACCGCCTGGTCAGCGCAAAGAGCTATTTAGACTAGAAGGATGGACTGTGGCAGAGATCTCAGTGATGGGAGGCTGCAAAATATGAAAAAGCACATAGCTATTTGGGACAATGAGAATGAATTCTGACCGCCTGACCAGGTGGTGGTGCAGTGGATAAAGCGTCGGACTGGGACACGGAGAACCCAGGTTCAAAACCCCAAGGTGGCTGGCTTGAGCGTGGGCTCGTGCTTTGAGCAAGGCTCACCAGCTTGAGCCCAAGGTCGCTGGCTTGAGCAAGGGGTTACTCGGTCTGCTGTAGTGTCCCCAACCCCCAAACCTCATCAAGGCACATGTGAGAAAGCAATCAATGAACAACTAAGGTGCCGCAACAAAGAATTGATGCTTCTCATCTCTTCCCCTTCCTGTCTGTCTGTCCCTCTCTCTGTCTCGGACACACACACACAGAATGAATTCTGACCAACAGGATTTAAGAGAAGTGATGAGCTACCTCCAAGTTTAGGACTTAAAATCATCCCAAGACATCTAGCCCTGTCTTCCCCTAACATGAGCTTGGAAGCCTTATTCTAGATGGCATAACTGTAAGATTGAGGAAGATCGCCTGCTCCATATTCTCTGTGATATCAATAAGAAATCAACCTTTGTTTTGTTAAGCATGGAGATTTGGGGGTATGTGTCTTATTGTTTCTCCTGTTCTGTTTACAAACAAGTATTCTTCAGGTCCTCAAATGGGAAGTTTCTCAAAGGGGTCAATGGCATAAAAACTAGAATAACTACAGTGGCAAAAAAAAATAAGAGAAGTAGATATGATATGTTAGTATTATGTGGTATTTTAGTTTTCTGGGTTTTTTTGACAGAGTCAGAGAGAGGGACAGAGGGAAGATAGGGACAGACAGACAGGAAGGAGAGAGAAGCATCAATTCTTCATTGCAGCACCTTAGTTGTTTATTGATTCCTTGTTCACTGATTGCTTTCTAATATGTGCCTTGACCAGGGGGCTCCAGCAGAGCAAGTGACCCGTTGCTCAAGCCAGCGACTTTGGGCTTCAAACTCTGACGTTTGGGCTCAAGCCAGCGACCATGGGGTCATGTCTATGATCCCATGCTCAAGCCAGCGACCACGGGGTCATGTCTATGATCCCATGCTCAAGGCAGCGACCCCACGCTCAAGCTGGCAACCTCGGGGTTTCAAACCTGGGTCATCCTCATCCCAGTCCAATGCTCTACCCACTGCACCACCACCTAGTCAGGCTTAAAAGAAGAAGAGCCCTCCTTCTTTTCCTTTAAATAGTAATGGCAAAATAAATAATAAACAAATATGTAAATAGAATAAATAAATTACTCAACTGTTGAAACCAGTAAAATAATTGCCTACTGAGACTACCTAGGCCCTGATACACATCAGTAATTCACAATGAAATATAAAAGAAATCCCCTACTATTTCCTAAAGCAGAGTTCCAGCTGGAAGGTTAGCCAATTTTGGTGATTCTCCCTAAAATTCCCTCCTATTGCAGTAGATAATAGATTATTGTGACTATATCACTTGAAACAAGAATCGACAGGTTTTTTTTCCCCAAAATTATAGAACTTTAGAGACTGATGGTAGTTCATAATCTGTGATTAGAAATAGGACAAAACCATAACATGTATTCTTCTGTTAAATAACCTCACAAACAACCAGTAAAAATACCAACTAAACTTCTATTGCTGAAAAGACTCATTTTAAATTAGGATAATAGCTTATATATTCGTATTATAAAATATAAGCACACATTCACAGATTTTAAATTCACAGATGGAGACATTAAGGTCAAACTGCCGTAAGAAATGATAGTTTGGAAATAGTAATAGAAATTCAGTTGCTATTACTACGCTCAGGTGCCTGCTCAGGCTAGATCCCAAGTCCGTAACTCTACACCAGGGGTCCCCAAACTTTTTATACAGGGGGCTAGTTCACCGTTCCTCAGATCGTTGGAGGGCCGGACTACAAAAAAAACTATGAACAAATCCCTATGCACACTGCACATATCTTATTTTAAAGTAAAAAACAAAACGGGAACAAATACAATATTTAAAATAAAGAACAAGTAAATTTAAATCAACAAACTGACCAGTATTTCAATGGGAACTATGCTCCTCTCACTGACCACCAATGAAAGAGGTGCCCCTTCCGAAAGTGCGGCGGGGCAGATAAATGGCCTCAGGGGGCCGCATGTGGCCAGCGGGCCATAGTTTGGGGAGCCCTGCTCTACAAAAAAACAGAACACCTACCTTCAATTCACTTAAAAGTCATACAAGTTTTATAGACAGGTTGAAAAGAAATGTGCCCACCTCCCATTTTCAACTGTAACTGCTACCTGACACTGTTTACCCCCCCCCCTTTTTTTTTTACAATATACAGAACAGGCAATTGAACTGACAGTAAGAAGGAACATTTTAGTCAATCACTTGGGGAAGGAAAGGAGAAAGAAAAATAACAAACAAAGGAAAAATCAGATGTTTTAAGACTTACTGGGAATATTCTGGGCTTCCTTTCAACAACGGCATATGGTTTTGTCTGTAATAAAAGTAATGCTGTTAATTATGGTTTTAGAGTTTCTTCTAAAAAGATCATATCCCAAATGTTTAACTTAGTCCCAAATTTTCACCAAACTCCAGACTCATACAACCATTTACTCAGGATCTCTACTTGGCTGTCAAATGGGCACCTCAAGTTTACTCACGTCCAACACTTAACTTTCCTTGCCCCCTATCTCACTACATGACTCTTTTGTTCTCCCAATTAGGCCAAAACCTCTGACTCCTCAGCAGAACCTGTTGGTTCTACCTTGACATTATATCCTGAATCTGCTTCTCACCACCTCTAGTACTATTACCCTTGTCCAAACCTGTGTCATTTTTCACCTGTGTGCCCTCCTATAGTCTAAGCTCTTAATTATTAGAGAAAAAGCCGAACTCCTTGCTGAGATCTCTAAGACCCTGCACAATCTGGCCCTTGGCTACCTCTCTGAGCTCCTCCTACCTCTCCCTCTCTCCTTGTGATAGGGGAACTTTGAAGTTCAAAAGTTGTGGCTTTAATCCTAATCAGCAGGCTTAGCGATTAAGGTTTATAAAGAGTTGTTTTAGGAGCTGCAAACAATCAACCAAACTAGCCCTGATGTTAGGAGGACAGCAATCAATCAAAAGTACTACCTGTAGAACACATGACTGGACTGAGACCAACAAGTAATTAACCTTTCTCCGTGGATGCTGGCTCCAGAAGAAAGGGAAAGCAGTTCACTTTCTCCCTCAAATTCCAATCCCTTCACCCCATCCCTTTTCTCCTCCACATAAAAAAAAAGGCCAGATGGAGACTTAAGGAAGTTATTGTAAGGGAAAAAACCCTGCTGCCTTCTCAGATGGCTGGTCATCTGAATACAGCACCTTTAAAGATTCAATACTGGTCTCTGCTTATTGGATTGCAGGCGGTAGGCAGCACAAGCTGAGTATTCTGGTTTCACTTGTACTATAGCCATGAAGCTGCTTTGCTATTAGCTCCATCAGTTGGGCCTGCTTGAGCCTCAGAGCCCTTATACTTAATGATTCCTCTACCTGAAATGCTCTTCTAGTTCTCTGCTTGGTCCATATCCTCCTGTCATTTATGTTTCTCTTCAAATAGCACTTTCTCAGAGAGGTCTAATTAAAATAGCAGCCCCTGTCATTCTCTAGTCTTTTACCCTTAGTTTTTCTAATACAGACTTACCACCTCCATTATACACCTCTTTATCTAATTATTGCCAGTCTCCAAGACCAGAGTAAACATTTTGTAAGAGCAGAGACTCAATCTGATTTTCCACTGCTGTATCCCTGTTTAGCACAGTGCCTTACACACAGGAGGAACTACCAAATATCTGTAAAATAAATGTACTTATTAAGAATACACACCTGCATGAAATACCAAACCAAAAAATTTAGATTACTGGCATGATGTAAAACTTGGAGAAATTGAAGCTAAAAGGAGAGAAACTTAAACTACAATGTGAGGACATTCAAGTGTCTTTAAAAACACCTTACACAGCCTGACCAGGAGGTGGTGCAGTGGATAAAGCATTGGACTGGGATGCTGAGGACCCAGGTTCAAGACCCCGAGGTCACCAGCTTGAACGTGGGCTCATCTGGTTTGAGCAAAAGCTCACCAACTTGGACCCAAGGTTGCTGACTTGAGCAAGGGGTTACTCAGTCTGCTGAAGGCCCACGGTCAAGGCACATATGAGAAAGCAGTCAATGAACACTAAGGTGTCGCAATGTGCAATGAAAAACTAATGATTGATGCTTCTCATCTCTTCGTTCCTGTCTGTCTGTCCCTGTCTATCCCTCTCTCTGACTCTCTGTCTCTGCTAAAAAAACAAAAACCTTACATAATACAATGTGAAAACATTAAAATGTCTTTAAGAACTCTGGCCAGAGGTAGTCTTATGTATCCTCACGATTAGAATCAGATTATGCATTTTTGGCAGGAATACTGCAAAGTTGATGCTGTTTTCTTTTATTGCATCCTATCAAAAAATTTCAGTTTGTCTCACTGCAACCAACTGGCTGCATAGCTTTGTACTGCTTTGGTAATCAATATTACTAGCCCGGATGGAGGAAGAGATTGTCAGCCCTGTCACTGTAAGAATGATGGTGAGAACTAACAATTGCTAATATCATGTATTCATAATGTTCCAGGGATATAGCAGTTTTCAGTTCCTGTCCCAGCTAAGAACAAGAAACAGCCTTGACCACAAAGCCCCGGCAGACACTGACTGCCCCATTACAGGAATTCAGCTGACAAAAACCAGATGGCCAACTCAAGGATACTGACCACAAAGAACCATGTCAAGGCCTTCAGGAAAATATCCTATACATCCTGCAAGTCCAGTTTTCCCTCCCCCTCTTTCAGCCGTATAAAATTTGTCAACATGAGCAGAGATGTTAAGATGGGCTTTGGGACAGGAGTCCCCCATCCTCTCAAGCTACCTGCTCTTGAATACACCTCTTTCTTTCTTTTTTTTTTTTTTTTGGTATTTTTCTGAAGCTGGAAACGGGGAGAGACAGTCAGACAGACTCCCGCATGCACCTGACCGAGATCCACCCAGCACGCCCACCAGGGGTGACGCTCTGCCGCGACCAGAGCCACTCTGACTAGAGCCACTCTAGTGCCTGGAGCAGAGGCCACAGAGCCATCCCCAGCGCCTGGGCCATCTTTTGCTCCAATGGAGCCTTGGCTGCGGGAGGGGAAGAGAGAGACAGAGAGGAAGGGGGGGTGGTGGAGAAGCAAATGGGCGCTTCTCCTATGTGCCCTGGCCGGGAATTGAACCCGGGTCCCCCGCACGCCAGGCCGACGCTCTACCGCTGAGCCAACCGGCCAGGGCCAATACACCTCTTTCTTTACGCACCAGCACCTATCTCACGAGCCTGCCTTTCGTTGCAGCAGGCAGATGGACCTGAGTTCGGTTCCACCATTATTAGTAATGTTAATTTAGATTTCTTGATTAAGGTGGTTATCTGCCAGGTTCTCCACCACATAATCATGCTTTTCTCCTTTGTAACAAATGCTAAAGATAGATATTTTGAGATTAATTTTAGTATCCTTTCATGTTCCTTGGCTGAATAAAACATTACTATGATGATTTTCAAATTACGATTTTTCTAATTCTATTACTCCTTGTCCATTTATTATTTAACTATCTATTATATAAAAGTTTTTTCAGCCCTGACTGGTTAGTTCACTCAGAACACTGTCCTGAAACACCAAGGTTGTAGGTTCAATCCCTGGTCAGGGCACATACCGATAGTAACCAATGAATGAACAACTAAATGGAACAACAAATGAATGCTTCTCTCTCTTTCTCTATTCCTCTCTCCCTTTCTCTCTCTAAAATCAATCAAGACAGAGTTTTCTATTTTACCCATTTATTATTCACTTATTTATATGAGTATGGACTCCTGGATTTACACTTTAGTTATTCAGTTGTCTAACATCTAATACTATCATTATTTATTTTGATGCTCAAATTGACCCAGTGGGAGTCCTTTCAGACTGATTCTATGTCCTTTTGATATAGCTCCATCATTCTTTGAATAATTCTTTACATTCTGTCACAAGCAGCTCATCTTGCATTTTCCCTGCCCCTGCCCTGGAACTGGCCATTTCTCCAAAGAACTCTGGATCTTTTCTATGAAGAATATTATTTAGAAAACAAGATCAGGCTACTGGATGTTCTAATTACCATGGGGTAGTTCTGGCACCAGGGGCTGTCAGTGGACAGAGCTAAGGAATATCCATACTTACATCTATATTTACTTACATATCTATCAATACATGTTAAAAAAATCACAATTCACACCCACTTTCAATTCCATTCCAGTAGGGTTTCTCCCTTTTCGTATGTCTAGATCCCTTTTCCAATAATGGGAATCCTGGGTCCCATTATTATCAACATACGTACTTATTTATTTATTAGTAAGAGAGAGGGACAGACAGCAAGGGAGAGAGATTAGAAGCATCAACTCATAGTTATTAGTTGTTCACTGATTGCTTTCTCATATGTGCCTTGACAGGGTGAGGGGGGGCTCTAGCTAAGCTTGACCCCTTGCTCAAGCCAGCAACCTTGGGCTTCAAGTTAGCAACCCCACAATCACACTGACAAACTCAGGGTTTTGAACCTGGGTCCTCAACTTCCCTGGCTGACACTCTATCCCCTGTGCCACCACCAGGTCAGGCAACATATGTACTTATTTGACCAATGTTCCTGTATATACCCAACCTCCTGCCACAACCACTATAACTCTAATACAAATAACATCCTCACCTCAGACCTTTGGATTCTGACATCTTACTCTGTGCTGCCACTACCATCATTGCCCCAAACTACCCTTCTTCCAATATCCTACACCGGATTGCTGCCACTGCTACTCTCCAAACAGGGTGTACTCACCAGTACGCCCACTCCCACTCACTAACGCAGCAACCCATGCAGGATCTAACAATCCTCAATGGGTACCAGAAAGCCCTCCTGCTCTCTCTGGGTTTCAACAGGCCATGCTGAGCAGCGAGCACTGCCCTCTCTTCCATGCTACTCCTGAAATTCACTACTTATTCACCCTGTTTGGGTCCCAACTGCCACATCAAACTATCCTTAGCCTTTAAAATATGGCAACTGTCTCAGTTCAACCACAATATGCAAGACCTTTCAGTGAAAAAGTTTAAACTTTTGAATATCCCGGATTGTAAAAAAAAAAAAAAAGTAAAAAATCAGAATGAAGAAAAGGGAAATGGGATGACAAAGATAACCTTTGACAATTTTGAATTTTTCCTTATACTAGATCTGTGCTCAAAAGGAGAACCAGAGCCCCGGCTGGGCAGCTTAGTTGGTTAGAGCATCATCCTGATAAGCCAAGGTTGTGGGTTTGACCCCCAGTCAGGGCAAAACAAGAGTCATCAAATGAAAACATAAATAAATGTAACAACAAATCAATGTTTATCTCTCTCTCCCTCCCTTCCTCTCTCTCTAAAACCAATCAATAAATAAAATTAAAAAGAGAGAGACAAGCAGAAATTCTTTTCTCCCTTCCTACTCATGATCTTGATTTTACACCAGTGTTATGTCAACTACATTCTGATCATTTAAACACTGTTTCTATGAGTAAGTGCATTTCAAGTTGTAAGCAACTACTGTGAAGACTAACTTTTTAAAAAACCATATATTACTTAAATTTCATTAAACCTTTTACCTAAAAGGATTCAAAGTAGTTCAAAATCAGTAACAAATGGCAGATCATCTCCACTAAATAAAGTATGGTAAGGCATACCAAATATAGGAAATAACTTTGTTACAACATTAAAAATAAATTTTGAAAAACACATACTTAAAACATACTTACATTCACATGATATTTGAAATAATAATGAACAATCCAGGCAGGTATAAGTACATGAGTGAAAACAAGGATACTGTGTCGGTATGTCTTATAGATCTGGGGGGGAAAATCATACATAAAATAAACAGATATCCCATGTTTTACATTTGTGGCAGAAAAAAAAATCAATGATATTACAATGTCATTATTATTTTTATATCTCAAAGTGCTACATATTTCCTTATAGTCTCTAGCTGACCTTACAATTCAAATATTTTTTCTAAACATAGGGCCTAATAGGGAATACCTGGAGTTCAAGGAAGTTGCATTTTGCAAAACTATGGTAAGGCATTTATAGATTAAAAAAAAAACTTCTAAGATATCTTTATTATAAGTTTGTTAAAGATAAAACAATGCATAATGAAAGAATAATATTAATTGACTTAACCAGAGTAATCAAACCTACAGAATTTTTCAGGTAAAGTCATCTCCCTAATCTATCAATTTCAGATACCTACAACAACACCACTTGCATCATTCTAGGTGAGGCAGACAACCTGAGCACACTGATGCTGAAAAAGTGTTTTACATACTAAGATAGGAGTGTTCCAAGCTCACTTTGGGATGCCTTTTTGCTATTTTAAGAGAAAGGCAAAAGAGTTAAAAACAAACAAACAAAAAAAAACAACCCTGAGCTTTTCCATGGCAGCCAATTTAATTGAAACACACCTATCCTTTCAGGGAAAAGATTCAAAGTGTTGTAATAGATATGACTGTAGAAGAAAAAATTAACAAAGTCAGGTAAGATAGATTTCAACAAATGATTATCTACTTCTTTACATCACTAGATGATGGGAGCTGATTTACTTCTTTCCATCTACTTTCAACCAGTGGCCACCAAAATCAATGTCAAGAATACAAAGGGTGACAGAAGGTTGAATTAAGAGTTTGATTTTACCACCAAAAATAAGTATCTAATCCACTTTCTCAGAAAAATTTGCACCAGACTTCTTAGCACTGCAAGAAATTAGATATGCAGAGATTTCAATGTGAACTCTTTCAACCCCTAGCTCTATGACCATGGGTAAATCACTGAATTTTTGTAGGCCTTAGTTTCCACTAATTTAACATGAGAATTAGGAATAGTTTTCTAGCTTACAAGAGTAAAAAATGAAGTCAAGTAACACATGTAAAACCCTCAAAGTGCCACACACAAAGAAAGCACCCAAGTGTTACTTATTAGTATTATTCCACTATCAGTCAATGTCATAGCTAAGTGAAAGCAATTCTGAGATACAATGTTCATGACCCATAATTGATGGGATTTAATTAATGACCTCAAGAAAATGTTCAGAGACCCTGAAAATAAAGACAACTCTGAATGAGTGATTTTCTGCAGTGTAAAGTCCAGGAATGGCATCTGTTACTGAAAATGTGTGTTAAAAGTACATAGTGGTAATTTAGAAAGGTGGCTCTTGAGTATAACTCAATATATTTATTGTACATACCAATGGGGCTGTACTATCAGCTAGACTCGAGACTCATCGTGTCTTCTGGTAGATTGGGTTGTATATAGTATTAGCTGGTCTCTATAACCTCTACCTTAAAAACCAACAAATGTCCTCAAATACTGAAACTATATCATTTTAACTAGTGACTCCTTGGCTATCAGTCGGAGGGAAGATTTGTACAGTCAAAAGATAACCAATCGCGCAGAGTCCTGTAAAACCGAAGCAAAGATTCGCCTCCTTCTCATCACACTAGACAGCAAAGGGCAGGGCTCTCCCAAAGCCATACATGCTCCTGGACTCCTGACTCCCAGTGCAGGACTCTTGGGACAGGGCGGCGTTCCGTTAACCCTAAGTCTCGGCTGAACCTAAGTCTCCCTCCGGGAATTATTGGGAGTTACGGGCGCAGGGCGATGCCAGTCCTTGGTGTGCCTACAGGAGCAGGCATCCCAGCAGAGGCTGGGGGTCGCAGAGGGTTGCGTGTCTAGGGACGAGGGAGGCCCGTCACTCACCAGGTTCTTCCAGGGGGCCTGGTCCTGCAGAAACTTATTCCAGAATCTCTCCGTAGGCCACACCCTCTGAGGGGGCAGCACCGGCTCTCGGGGGCTTAGCTCCTGGTCCTTCAGCCATCGCCTTCTCAGGTCTCGCAGCTGCTGCAGCCGCAGTTTCTCGTCTGGCGTGTACCCTGTCATGTCGCCGCTAGTTGGAAACCCAGGCAGAAGGAAACGGCGCGTCCCCAGACCACGGTCTTGTCACTTAGGCGCTCGCGTTGGGCAAAGCGACCTTGCGAGGACGCCTGGGAGCGGCGCGCCGTGATGACGCCACTCTAGTCCGACTCCGCACCGGCTCCAGTCTCCCAGCGGGGGCTGGGCATGCGGAATGCTCTGCGCCCGCCGCTTTGCGGGTTCTGATAACTAGCGCGAGTGGGAGGAGCGCTTTAGCTATGGGGTAAGGGGAAAGGCTTGGATAGGAAGAAAGTGTGAGAGGTCAGAGGATGCGAGTATGTGATTCATTGGATGTGATGTCCAAATGCAAATTTCGTTACTTTCCTCTTTCACCTTGGAATTCCAGTTCCCCGGACCTAGAGTCTGTGGCGTCCATTACACCCAAGGTTAAATCCCAGCCTTGTCAGTTATTGGCAAAATGACCTTAAGCAACTGTTTCGGTATGTTTCTTCATCTGCACTGCAGAAGTAAAAAGAGTAGTTTTACTAAGAGAATTAGACGCATTCACACTCGAATCAGCAACCTCCTTTCTAGGACTCTGTCCCAAATATACGGTGGTAAGAGTATGAAAGAAATATGCACGACTAATCACTGTTTATAATAAAATACTGGAAATTACCAAAAAATTCCTCAATAGAGAACTGGTTGAGTAAATAGTGGTACAACACAATGAAATGCTCTCTATATAACTATCATTGAGTTCCAAAATATATTAAGTGGAAAAAGCTAAGAAGAGAGAACATGCTTCCTTTTATCCAAAAAGGGGAGAATGTTAGTAATAATAAATATATATATATATACGTTTGATTAAAGTTTTTAAATAATAGAAAGGAAACTTGTTTTTTGAAAAAATGTTACCTATGGGGGAGGAAGGGAATAGGATAAAGCAGTGGCTCTCAAACTTTTTGAAGTTGGGGCACATTTAAAATCCTACAAATAATTGTAGGCGCACTATACACAAATTTCTGAGACATATGTTATAATAATTAAGTCAAATATTAAAAATATATAAAGTCCAAGCGGGCTTTTATGGTAATTAAATGAAATAAATACAACAAAATTAAATTTATTCTAACATTAAAAAACATTTTTATGTTACACTTTTTGAGTTATGCTTTTTAGAATTTGTAAAAAAGAGGGGTTAAAAAATTTAAAACTGAAATAAAAAGTTCTTTTTATATCTATAGATACATTCTTAGTAAGATTTAGTAAATTTGGCAGGTCCTGGAGCAAATGTGTTGTTTTTCATTCTTGTGTTTATGAGAAACATGAGCCTGATGTGTCCTAGCGATTTCTTCAATGTTTGGGCATATATTTGACAGGCAAATTCTCATTTCCTTGTCAATACATTGAAGAATTCCTCTCTTTTTACTCTTAATTGTGTTGAGGGTAGAAAATTCTAATTCACATAAATAGGATGTTGAAAATTGTAGTAAAATGTTCAAAGTTTTTTTAGATATTGCCACATATTCTTCTTTTATAGAAATCCAAAAGGCTTCAAGAGACAATTCCTTATGTTTAATCATCAGTCCACAATCAGTGGATATAGCTACCAGTTCTTCTTCTGTTAATGTTAAACCAAAATCACTTGAAGCTTTCATGAATGGGTTTCTAATCCAATTGTACTGTTCAGTGTTAAGTGATGGAAAATGCTATAAATTAAATTCTACCCATCAGTCTTCAAGTCCTATTTTATTTACACTTAACTTTTGCTCACTTCCAGAATCGAATTCTTCAATACCATGCTTCTTTTTGAGAAATCTATCCATTTTATTTGGGTGTATTTATCTAAAAATAATATAATGATGTGTTAACAAAAAAGAGCAGTATTTCCATAACTTGACACCAAACAAAGGATAGAAGAAACTTGCCTCCAGTCTTTTCCGGGAACATGGGGGGTAGTGTAAACAATCCAGCACCACAGCTTAACAACCTTTTGCAACCTAACTAGGCAAGTAAGGTGGGGGGTTAGGCAGACTGTCAGTTTACAGCCAATTCCCCACACCTCTGTCCCCCAAAAACTAAACTAAAAAACCCTGTTGGTTTTTTGGTCTCCAACAGGCACATATTTCTCTGGAATACCATAGGGTGCACCTGGAAATCTAGGGCACATCAGTGTGCCCTGGCACACACTTTGAGAACCACTGGGATAAAGAGACAGGGATAGAAGCTAAACTTCTCTCTATAAACCTTATTTAATAGAAATGATTCTACAACTATGTAAACATTTCATATTATCATAAAGTTAGATTTACAAAAAGCTCCCTTGAAAATCAAAAGTAAAAACATATGGATCTAACTGATCTGCTTGGTGGTGTAATCTTGTGACCACACACCATTTCAAGTAACTTTAAACCATCAGTTGACTGCATCTAGAGAGAAATATACCTCAAAAATAAAGAGAACTGCAAAAAAGTAATCATATTGTTGGTAGGGATTATAATGGAGGTATTGTTAATCTGATACTGAAAATAAATGGTTATGCTGGGATTTTTGTAATGGGAGAAAGGAGATACACATGTAAACCGCATTGCTTTAAGTAAAAAATCTGTAGTCCTGAATTTGAATTGAAAGAATCACGACCAATTCATGATGTATTTTATTTTTAAATATATATACACAATTTTATTTCATTGACTAAACTAAAAACAGTGGCCAGCCTAGAAACCATGGACATCTCTGGCTCCTAGATTATTTTCCATTAAAAAGAACTAAGGCTCCTTGGAGCAGCAGTTCTCTAATGTTCTGCTCCCCAAACTTTTTTAAACTCTTAAAATTTTTGCTGAGGACTCCAAACAGCTTTTGTATATATGAGTTATATCTATTGAGTTAGAATTACATTAGAAATTAAAACAGATTTTGAAATAAGAAAATATTCATTAACAATTATTTAGTGAGGAGAGTGCCATTGTTTTACATTTTTGTCAGGTTCTTTATATTCTGGCTTAATAAATAACAGCAGAATTCTTACAATTACTTCTACATTCAATCACAGTATCACACCTGCATGCAGCCTTTGGGAAACTTCATACAAATTTGTGAGAAAATGAAAGATTAAAAGGACAAATAGGCCCTGGCCGGTTGGCTCAGCGGTAGAGCGTCGGCCTGGCGTGCGGGGGACCCGGGTTCGATTCCCGGCCAGGGCACATAGGAGAAGCGCCCATCTGCTTCTCCACCCCCCCCCCTCCTTCCTCTCTGTCTCTCTCTTCCCCTCCCACAGCCAAGGCTCCATTGGAGCAAAGATGGCCCGGGCGCTGGGGATGGCTCCTTGGCCTCTGCCCCAGGCGCTAGAGTGGCTCTGGTCGTGGCAGAGCGATGCCGCGGAGGAGCAGAGCATCGCCCCCTGGTGGGCGTGCTGGGTGAATCCCGGTAGGGCGCATGCGGGAGTCTGTCTGACTGTCTCTCCCCGTTTCCAGCTTCAGAAAAATACCAAAAAAAAAAAACAAAAAAACAAACAAACAAACAAACAAACAAAAAAGGACAAATAGCAACGTAGTATTATTATGAAGATAATTTTGGCCGCACAAACCCCATGAGAGGATCACGGGGACTCCCTGAGGTCCCCTGAGAACCATTGCCTTAGAGAAATAGGTAATTCCAGATCTGAGTCAGGAAATGTAAAAAGAACCTGGGACATCTTGTCTTAGCAAAAACAAACAAACAAACAAACAAACAAACAAAAAAACAAGTAAGTTTTGTTCTTAATTAGTTAATTAATTTTTGAGAGAGATGGAGAGAAAAATGGGTTAGGTTCAGGTTCAGAACCCTTACCAAAAAACCTCTACTAAACCAGGTTAGACTTGAAGTGATCTGGTGCCAGGGCAGTTTCTGTAACTGCCCACCTGAGCAAACCTGACTGGTATCCTACATCCCCTCACCCACCCTCCCACTGGGAAAACTTCCTCAGTAAGCATTCCTCTCACCCAAACTACTGCTTGAGCATATCCCCTCATCCCACCCCAAAATTTCATGCCAAAACTAACCTTCTGGCTAAGCTTTGCTCACTAACCCTACAAAAGCTTAAATCCCCAGCCCCTCAGGGCTGATACAACTAGGGCATCAACCCCCCTATTCGCAGATGCATAAATAAATTTCTTATAAAACTCGTTCTTTTTTTTTTTCTTTTTTTTTTTTACAGGGACAGAGAGAGTCAGAGAGAGGGATAGACAGGGACAGACAGACAGGAATGGAGAGATGGAAGCATTAATCATTAGTTTTTCATTGCGCATTGCAACACACCTTAGTTGTTCATTGATTGCTTTCTCATGTGTGCCTTGACCGCGGGCCTTCAGCAGAGTGAGTAACCCCTTGCTCAAGCCAGCGACCTTGGGCTCAAGCTGGTGAGCTTTTGCTCAAACCAGATGAGCCCGCGCTCAAGTTGGCGAGCTCGGGGTCTCGAACCTGGGTCTTTCGCATCCCAATCCGATGCTCTATCCAGTGCGCCACCGCCTGGTCAGGCTAAAACTCATTCTTGTACGTCCATTCTTTGATGACCTAACAAAAGGGAGAAAAAGAAGCATCAACTCGTAGTGACAAAGGCTTGAACGAGTGACCTCAGGGGTTCAGTAGGCACCCAAGTGGTTAAGCCCTGACCAGGAGTAGCACCAGCGACCCTGGGCCTCCAGGATGCTGCTCTATTCACTGCACCACTTACCAGGGCTAAAGTAGGGAAAATTTTTTAAAAGACTAGTAGAATCAGGTCAAAAGGAATCAGGCGCTAACCTGACTAGACTTCCACTTGTCAATGATGGAACCATTTAAGCATCAATAAGTATAATGATGTCAGTGGATTGGAAAATATCAAAATACATTTACATACATAAGTTCATAGTGATTTTAAAAAACTCATTGGTCACTTTTAAGTGGTGGTAGGGAATCAATTCTTTATTTGGAAAACTGGTAAGTAAAAGAAAAATTAAGCATTTTTCTGGCCTCTTTATATAAATTGCATCTTAGAGTAACAAAATAGTTGATGAGGGAAAATTTCTTCAAAGAAGCATAAAAACCCAATAAAAGAAGAAGGGACGGCAGTTAGAATACCACTACTTTGCAAACATTAGTTGATCAATAAATCAACGCAGTGATCAATAATAGCTGCTGACTTCTCAAAAAGAGAGCATCTGCGCCTCCTGGTGGAGGGCTGCCTCACTGCCAAACAAAAAATATTGACCCTAAATCTAATCAAGTTTCTAGATCTAACTACTCATTTAATGGAAATACAGGAAATGAAGGAACTCCTATATAACACTGTGTCAGCATAAGAAACGTCCAAACTTCTAAGAATTTGTATGAATTTATTTGAGCCAAATGATCGACAATTGCCGGGAAGCAAAATCTCGGTGGATTGAGAAAGTGCTCCAGAAAATGGCAGTTACACCGCTGATTTTAGACATCAGGGTCAAAGGGGAAGACATAAGGAGGTCACGTGAAATCCACTGGCGACACATTAGGGAGGTGGGAGAATGCAAAGTAAAGAAATCTTTGGGACTGGATAAAAAGTAAAACATATAGACACACACTTTTTTTACACAGGCAGGCATAACACAGTTAATAACTTGCATGATAATAGTAACAATGAGAGGACTTGTGGTTTCTGCGCTGGTGGGACGGTTGTGTCTTGAGACTGGAAAAGAAGATTACTCATAGCAACTGCAGAGAAACGATTCCGTTTCTTAAACAAAACATATATCAAGGGGAAAAAAGAAAACCCATAAATGAAAAGAAACAATAATAATTCAATAATAATAATAAATCTGATTTAAGAGTGGGCCAAAGGCCTTAACAGACAGCTTACCAAAGAAGACATATGATGGCAAGTATGCATATGAAAAGATGCTCCACATCATATATCATCTGGAAAATGCAAATTAAAAAATGAGGTATCAAAAAAAAAAAGAGAGAGAGAGAGAGAGAAATATCACTACACACCTATATTTAAAATGGCCAAAATCTGAAACACTGACAACACCAAAGACAGATGAGGATGTGGGGCACCAGGAACCCTCATACACTGCTGGTGGGAATACAAAATGTGCAGACACTTTAGAAGACTCTGGCAGTTTCTTATAAAACTAAACAGTTTCTTCCATATAATCCAGCAATTTCATTCTTTGGTATTTACCCAAAGGCACGGGAAACATATATTTACACAAAAACTTGCACACAAATTTTTATAGCCACTTTATCCATAATTTCCAAAACTTGGAAGCAACCAGTATTTCCTTCCCTAGGTGAGTAAATAAATGAACTATGATACATCCAGACAATGAAATATTATTTAATGCCAAAAAGAGATGAGCTATCAAGCCATGAAAAGGCATGGAGGAATTTTAAGTGCATATTCTAAGTGAAAGAAACTGATCTGAGAAGGCAATATATATATCATATATATCAATATATACACATATATATTAGATTTTATTTATTGATTTTTAGAGAGGGGTGAGAGAGGGAGAGAGAGAGAAAGGGGAGAGACGCAAGAAGCATCAACTCATAGTAGTTGTTTCCTGTATGTGCCTTAACCAGGCAAGCCCAGAGTTTTGAACTGGTGGCCTCAGCATTCCAGGTTGACGCTTTATCCTCTGCACCACCACAGATCAGGCTGAGGCTAAATATTATATGAGTCCAACTATATAACGTTCTGGAAAAGGCAAAACTTTGGAGACAATAAAAAGATCAGTGGTTGCCAGGGTTGGTGGTGGAGGGAGATAAATAGGCAGGGCACAGAAGATATTTAGAGCAGTGAAAATACTCTATATGATATTGTAATGATGGGTATATGTTATTATCAGTGGTCAGATTCAGCCAGTTTGTATTGGTTCGGCAGAACCGATACCTAATTTTATGTTGAGTTCATTGAACTGGTTGTTAAAATGGCACTTGTAATCAGGGTTCTCTCTAAGGTGGGTGCCTGGGTAGCTACCCAATGTGGAAATCGCAAATTTACATTCCTTACTCTTTTTTAATGTTCATCTGTGCAGCAGCATATTCTAAGCACCCATAGCAATGTTCATTCCATCCATAGGTGAAAAAAATTGCATGTGAGGACACCAATCAAGAAGCAATATGGAAATATCTTAAATAACAGTTTTACTGTTTCTGGTCAGGTATTACTTAATACTTTTTCATTAATATTTTAATACTTTCTTATAACGTAATCTAGTTTTGTGTACCTCTTTTATTGTTCTTATTTAAGTATTAAATGCATGAAATAATAAACTACTTTTTGTATGTAATTTTTTATACTTAAAACGGATATTAGGGCAGAGAACTAGTTGTTAAATTATTTGAATCTCACAACTAGTTATTATACATCTGTGTAAAGTCATTGACTGTGCGACACAAGAGTGAACCCTCAGGTAATCTAAGAAGTTTGGGTGATTATAATGTAAGTTCATCATCGTTATTTTTTAAAGTACTATTCTGGGAGTGATGTTGGTAATAGATAGGCTATGCATATGTGAGGACAGGAGGTATATAGGAAATCCTGTACCTTCAACTTAATATTATTGTAAACCTAAAACTGCTCTAAAAATTAAAGTCTTAAAAAAGAGAGAGAATGAGGGAAATATGAACACTACCTCAATCTTTTATGATATTAAGGAATCATTGTTAATTTTTGTATGTGATAATGTTGTAGTTACATTTTTAAAGGGGGGTCTTATCTTTTGAATATATCCTCTTGAAGTATTTATGAATGAAAGAATAAAATGTCTGGAATTTACTTCTTAGTCTGGAGAGGGAGAAAGCATTATGGTGGAAATAGATTAGTACAGAGTTGGTAATTGTTGAAGCTGTCTGATAGGTAAATGGAAATTAATTATACTCCTCTCATATAATTTTATATATGTTTTAAATTCTTCAAAAGAAAAACTTTTTAAAGATCTGTGCCTTAAAGTAGTAAATATATTGTGCATTTAAGCTAGTCTTAATCTTCATTCTGTTTTATTACAACTACATTTTGGATGAAAATTCTCTAGCCTTCTTAGGCTAGAGCTCTCAACTCTGTTATGATGAGATCAGTGGTGGAATTCAGATAATTCAACAACTGGTTCTCTGTCCTAATGACTGTTTTAAATGTAAAAAAATGATATACCGAAAGGTAGTTTATTATTTTATGCATTTAATATTTAAATACGAACAATAAAAGAGGTACACAAATCTAGATTATGTTATAAGAAAGAGTTTTACAATATTAATAAAAAAATTAAATAATACCTGACAAAAAAACAATAAAACTGTTATTTAAGATAATTCCATATTGTTTCTTGATTGACATCCTCACTTGCAGTTTTTTTCATGTATGGATGGAATGAACATTACTATGGGCGCTTAGAAAACACGTTTGCACACATGAACATTAAAAAGGAATAAGAAATGTAAATTTATGATTTCCACATTGGGTGACTAGCCAGGTGCTCATCTTAGAGAGAACACTGATTACAAGTGCCGTTTTAACAACCGGTTCACCGAACTCAACAAAAAATTAGTTATCTATTCTGCCAAACCCGTGCGAAATGGCTGAATCCCACCACTGGATGAAACCCAGATAATTGGTATTCAAGTGAGAGTAAGTCCCTGAGTGCTTAATCATCTCAGGCAGGACTGTATTTAGGTCCTCAATGAGACATTTGATAACCAAAATAAATATTTCCTTTGTGATAGAGTTAAAGACATCTAGTAATTTCTTGAATTTAGGGCCTTCTTTCTGACTTATTCTGGAAAATTACTACCCTTTTCCCACCTTCCATGACCACCACATTTAAAAAGAAAAAGAAAGAAAATCAATATTGTTGTGGAAAATATATTTCTAGACCACTGGCTACTGTCTACCATATTTCCACCCCTTCCAATTTGTTTATGGCTGTAAAACCGATGAAGATGAGCTGAATAAAAATAAAGCATAGCCCTGGCTGGTTGGCTCAGTGGTAGAGCGTCGGCCTGGCGTGCAGGAGTCCCGGGTTCGTTTCCTGGCCAGGGCACACAGGAGAGGCGCCCATCTGCTTCTCCACCCCTCCCCCTTTCCTTCCTCTCTGTCTCTCTCTTCCCCTCCCACAGCCAAGGCTCCACTGGAGCAAAGTTTGCCCTGGCGCTGAGGATGGCTCTGTGGCCTCTGCCTCAGGCGCTGGAATGGCTCTGATTGTGACAGAGCGACACCCCAAGACCGGCAGAGCATCGCCCCCTGGTGGGCGTGCCGGATGGATCCCGGTCAGGCGCATGCGGGAGTCTGTCTGACTGCCTCCCCGTTTCCAGCTTTGGAAAAATACAAATAATAATAATAATAAAGCATAGTAGAAGAGTGTGTTTAACTTAGCATCCCTGGGAAATGTGTACTCACAAAATCTGATGGTTTTGCTGTACCTGGATAACTAATGGATAGTCCCACAAGAGGGCACTCTAGCTCACTGAAAAATTAATTCACTTACATTGGGTTTTATATAAGGTTCATTGACCAACTCACAAAACTTGGAAAGGGCACAGTTGGCATGACTACAGCTGTCTTAATATTCTTCTGAGATTAATATAGCAGAATAAGTTGGCTTCTTAAGCTTTTAGGAGTCCAAGGCAATGTCCATTTGTTCAAGTTTTTACTTTTGGTTGGATCCTTGCATTTTCCATGGCATTTGATGCCAATCAGACACCCTGGGAAGAGTGAGTGATTAAAATCACTAACTGTAACACAGAAGGCAATCTTGCCTCGAGTTCTCTACAAGAATTTCTAAATTTTGTATTTTCATTTCAACGATAATTTTTAAAATTTAGTGTGAACATATTCCAGATCATTTGGATACCCACCTTATTATAACCAAGTACCCAAATTTGTATGTACATTTACAATTGTATGCGCGCCAAGTGGAGGCCATGTGATGATAGGGCACACTATATGAATACGGAGGTAGGGAAGTGGTGAATGGAGCCACCTCTGAGCACGTAGCACCTCATGGCAAAGATCCCATCTTTGTTTATGTGGACTAGCAACAGTTCATTTAGTGAGGTAATAGGCCAAATGGAAAAGGTTTTATTACGCCTTTTTATTGTTAGAATATTTTGTTACTATCACAGTTTGGAGGGTGCTGCTAAGCAGATCAGCCCAACAGAACAATAAATTAGTTAAAATTAATGTCATTGTTTAAAGGTACAATAAAAACTATGCTTAATGACTCAAATGTTCTAGCATGTTCAAAATTAGGACAATAACCAAAGAAGCAGAAAAATGCCAAAATGCATCTTTGCACTATTCAACCCAATATCATTGCTTTTGTTTTATTAAAATATATTTATTCAGTGAATTTTACTAGTATTAGATTTTTGTTTGTATTTAATATGAAAAACTTGGTTTTGTAGTTGTTGGGCAAATGAGTTTGTAAAATTGGTATTTTTTGAGTTTGCTCACTTTTATTGTTAAAAAATGGTGCTGGGGAGCCATGTGTGTGCTTGCCCTCAGAGCAGGGCAGTTGATTGCAAATTGTGGATTGCATTTTTGCTTGGGGGGCATTGTTTTGCTAATGCTGGAGGGGTTTTTTTTGTGTGTTTTTTTTTGCCCCAGCCAGTTTTGCAGAAGAGAAAAAGGTGACAAATGGGGAACCAGAACTGAGGAGCTTTGTGAGCTCCCCTGAGACTCGTGGGGTTTTGATTCTAGGAGGAACTGGAGAAGATTCTCCTGGTTGTGGAACTGGAGAATGCATCAGGGTTTTGGGAGCACTGAATAAAAGGGAAGTATTTTCCCTGCCTGTTTGCTCATCAGCTAGTACGAGACTCTAATAAAGGAATTGGCCCACCATTTTTCAGCTCCACTGTTTCTTTATCATCTGACCAAATTCAATGAGAACCTGCATGGCTATGACAGTGGTAGCCACAGGCCTTACAGTAGTGAAAAACAATATAGACAGATTATTTGTGCTTGTGAATATTTAAGTAAACTTGTAATAAAAATTATTTTATTCTAGGACTATGCAGATACTTGCTTACCTTCCTTTAAAAGGGATTATTTCATTATTTAAATTTGAAAAACACTTGTAAACATCATATAGGTTTATGTCTGTTCTATAAAGTTATTAATGACCAACAAAGAATAAACAAAGGGAAAAACAGAGTGAGTGTGTAGTCAGTCCTAAGAGCAAGCTGTACTGCCCTTTTTTTTTTTTTTTTTTGTATTTTTCTGAAGCTGGAGACAGGGAGGCAATCAGACAGACTCCTGCATGCGCCCTACCGGGATCCACCCGGCACGACCACCAGGGGGCGATGCTCTGCCCATCTGGGGCGTTGCTCTGTCATGACCAGAGCCATTCTAGCGCCTGGGGCAGAGGCCAAGGAGCCATCCTCAGCGCCCGGACCATCTTTTGCTCCAGTGGAGCCTTGGCTGCAGGAGGGGAAGAGAGAGACAGAGAGGAAGGAGAGGGGGAGGGGTGGAGAAGCAGATGGGCGTCTCTCCTGTGTGCCCTGGCTGGGGATCGAACCCGGGACTTCCGCACACCAGGCCAACGCTTTACCACTGAGCCAACCGGCCAGGGCCTGTACTGCCTTTTGAGGTAGAATGACAACTGACTTTTTGTATGATCTAGTGTTCTTAAATGTAAGAGATCATTCTTAAATTTCAACCTAGTAAATCAAATTTCATAAATGATATAGCTCACAAAACATTGGGGCAAACTGTTTAAGCTCCAAATTTTCTAAAGTTTGCCAAAAAGGCAATTTTTCTTTTTTCCTTTCATTTTTTTCCACTCTATGAGAAACTAATTTTGTATTTTTTTCTTTCTTAATTTTAATTAATATTCTTGGATGAAAAGATGGCTTTTGGAGTGTATGGCCAGGGACCACTGCCAGCATGGCCATGCACATGCAGGTTCTCATTGAATTGGGACAGACAGTAAAGAAACAGTGGAGCCAATAAATGGTGGGCCACTGAGCCACTTCACCCGCAGGTGTTGTAAGGTACCAAAAACTACAGAATTAATATTAATATTTTAAGAGGCTTGGAGAACATTTTATTAATTTGAGTTAAGGTGTGCAGAGAAATTGTGAGAATAGTCTCTGTACTATGTGATTGGCATAACCAGGATGACCCTTGGCATTGTATTGAAAATGCAAAGGAGAGGAAAACATGGATCCCCAGACATTCCACCACACCTGTGGGGAAAGGGGTGAATGGCTAGCCAGGTGCAGAGAGAGAAAAGCCAAAATAAACCTTTTCTTACAACTATGAGCCATTTGGGGGAATTTGTCCCCATGGAAACTACCTCTCCTATGTAAATGTGTGTAGTTAACACGTGTGATTCTGGACAGAGAGATAGCAGATGAACACTAGATAATATGGGAATGCCTTTTAATATGTAAAAAGATATCTTTCTGCCATTTTGTTGACTTGTAAATTTTGTTTTCTCCAAAAGGATGTATGGCTTGCAAATTGAACATGGTCCTATCATGTTAAAGGACATATGACTATAACCAATAGTGGTAAAGGGCTCCTAATTACAATTTTTGCTTCTGTACTTCCCACTTACAAAACTATAAAAACCAAGTAGAACAAAGGGCCAGGGCGCTCTCCCTCAGATTTCTGTTGGAGTTGCTGCCACTTGGCCAAGCTAGACAATAAAGCTTTGGTGTGTAACCGACAAACTTTGTTCGTGTCTTCAATGTTTCGGGTCCCTCCGGATAAGGCTTAATATTTTGGGGGCTCATCCGGGATCAAGGGACCGCCGTCGGTCTGCACACCAGAGCTTTCTTGTTCAACCCTGGGTAAGTAGAACAAGGCCGTGACCGTTTGTTGCCATGTGAGCCCTGGCTGACGGGCTGGGAAGGGGCCAGTGGCTGTCTCCCCTCGGACGCGAGGTTGGGAGATTTGGGAGGGCACCCCGCTTTTAGGGAACTCCGTTTGAATTTAGATATTCCGAGCTCAAGGGAAGGTGGCGCCCGTTTGTTTATCTGTTTTTGCTCTTTGTCTGTTTTTTTTTGCTGTTTGTCTATCTGTTTTTGTCACTGCATTCATCAAAGCTTTTAGAGAGTGAAGCTTTTAAGTACAGTGTGGGGGGAAAGAAGGGAAGGCGTGGTTGTGTGTGCACCGAGGGGGGCCGGTGGGCATTCTGGGTGTCACGGGGCTGCCCGTGTGTGGCGGTTTTGGGGATTCCCCGTGTGTTTTCCCGGCGGACCTGCCTGTTGCCCCGAGATGCTTCCCACACCCACTTGGTTTCCTCTGTGTGCGCTCGTTGTGAGCCCCACGTTCGACACCCCACACCTCCCCCTCCAGCCTTGTGCCTCTGGCCCTCCCTGCCACGGGCGCCCGGCTAGCTCCGAGGGCACATGCCCTCTGTTGGGCAGATAAAATGTATTATGCTCACTTTGTTAAAGATGACGCTGCCCACGTGGAGGCTGTTGCCCAGGTGCTATTAATGTGTGTTGGGAGCGGGCTGTGGGCAGGCAGAATCCCTGTAGCCTGGGGCTTGGTTTTGGGATTAAGCCTTTCCCACCCATTTTGATGTGAGGTGGTACAATCCAATCATGCCTCAGAGAAGTGACTTTGTATTAGAGATTTCCCTATTTTGTATATTGGATTAAAGGTTTTGAATCTACACTATAAAATGGGGGCAGAACGGGAGCTTGCTCTCTTGGTTCCTGAGATTATCATTAGAGAGCAGAGCAGAGAAAGGCCACGTGGAGAAGCAGCCAATATGGTGGAGTGTTGAGTGAGAAGTCAGTTTGTGCAGAGTTTGTGCAGGGAGAAGGAAGGAGATGGGGAACAGAGGTGAATAAGGCTGGTGAGGTACAAACCTTTGATTCTAGGAAACTCGGATAAGTCAGTAGCTTTGTGAGCACTGAATGTGAGTGGGTTTTGGAGCCCAGTGTGTGTTTTTACTTGCTCGCCGGGTGCAAGCTAGGATTAAAGAAGATGGCCCATCAGTTTTTGGCTCCTTTGTTTCTTTACCAACTGTCCGAATCCAATGCGAACCTGCATGGGCCAGGCGGCTATGATGCTGGCCGTGGCCACTGGCTTTACACCCTCTCTCACCGCGCGGTTTGGCAGCCGCTGCCTTCCCTTTTTACTTATTAGATGTAAGAGTCTCCCCTGACCTGTGGAGGCACAGTGGATGATGAAGCGTCACCCTGGGATGCTATGGTCACTTGTATGAAACCCTAGGCTTGCCTGGTGAAGGCACATATGAGAAGCAGCTACTGCAAGTTAATGCTTACCTGCCCCTCTCCTTTTTCTCTCTCTCCTCGCTATAAAATCAATTTTTAAAAATGACTTAAGAGTCTTAAAGTACTTATTATTAGTAAAAAGAATAAAGTATTGTGTAGGGAATCACTGATTTAACCTTTTATGACTTGGATTGAGGAACTTTAGTTAAAAGTCCTGAGAGAATGTCTTTTGGAAGCAAACACCAAGAAGCTGTGTGAGTGAGTGACCTTTGTGCAGACACAAAGGAATGCATGTGAATGGGCTTTAGAAAATTAGCCTAGAGCAATGGTTCTCAAAGTGTGTGCCCTAGAAGATTTCTAGGTGCGTCCTATGGTATTCCAGAAAAATATGTGCCTTATGGGAACAAAAACACCAACAGGGTTTTTGGAGTTTTGATTTTTGGGGGACAGAGGTGTGGGGAATTGGCTGTAAGTTGACAGTCTCCCCAACCTCCCACCTCACTTGCCTGATTAGATTGCAAAAGGCTGTTAAGCTGTGGTGCTAGATTGTTTACACACGTTCCCCGGAAAGATTGGAGGCAAGTTTCTTCTATCCTTTGTTTGGTGTAAAGTTAAGATGATATGTATGGTGGGGGTTTTCTGCAGTCAACACAATTAAGAGTAAAAAGAGGAATTCTTCAATGTATTGATGAGGAAATGAGAGTTTGCCTTTCAAATATATGCCCAAACATTGAAGAAATTGCCAGGACACATCAGGCTTATGTTTTTCATAAACACAAGAATGAAAAAACTTAACACATTTGCACCAGGACCTGCCGAATTTACTAAATCTTACTAAGAATGTATCTATATATATAAAAAGATAACTTTTTTGTCATTTTTTAACCCCTCTTTTTTACAAATTCCAAAAAGCATAACTCAAAAAATGTAACATAAAAATATTTTTAATATCAGAATAAATTAAATTTTGTCATATTTATTTTGTTTAATTACCATAAAAGCACACTTTGACTTTATATTTTTTCTTTAATATTTGACTTAATTATTATAACATATTTCTCAGAAATTTGTATATAGTGCGCCTACAATTATTTGTAGGATTTTAAATGCGCCCTGACTTCAAAAAGTTTGAGAACCACTGGCCTAGAGGTTCTAGATTGTCCCTTCCTTTGTCCTTGTTAATTAGCAAAAGAAAAGAATGTTCTGACCAAATTAGCCCTTTCTCCATGTCAGCAAAGCGGCCATTAGTCATTTTTTCCCCTTATCACCTGGCCTCCCTCCCTTATAATCCTGTTACCTTTATTCTATTTCTTATAATAAAAGCTAAGGGAGAAGGAGATTTAGGAGGTCTTCTTTGCCTCCATTGGCAGGCTTCCCCCTCTCTTCCTCTTGACATAAGTTTGTCTTAAGTAGGTTTTTTCCATGCTATACTGACAGTTCCCAGTGGGCTGGAGTATTACAATATTGTTTAAAAATTTTTAAATAACTTTTTTATTGATGATTTTAGAGAGAGAGAGAGAGAGAGAGGAAGGCAAAGAGAGAGAAACATCAATTTGTTGTTCCACTTATCCATGCATTCATTGGTTGATTCTTCTAAGTACCCTGTTCAGACATTGAACCTGCAACCTTGGAGTATGTTTTAACCAATTGAGCTATCTGGTCAGAGCCTAAAAAATTTAATTAACATTAATAGCTTTTATCAGCCCTGGCTGGTTGGCTCAGCGGTAGAGCATTGACCCGGCGTGTGGAGGTCCCGGGTTCGATTCCCGGTCAGGGCACATAGGAGAAGCACCCATCTGTTTCTCCACCCCTCCCCCTCTCCTTCCTCTCTCTCTCTTCCCCTTTCACAGCCAAGGCTCCATTGGAGCAAAGTTGGCCTGGGCACTGAGGACGGCTCCATGGCCTCAGCCTCAGGAGCTAGAATGGCTGCGACCATTCTAGCTCCTGAGGGAGCATGGAGCAATGCCCCAGATGGGCAGAGCATCGCCCTCCGGTAGGCATGCTGGGTGGATCCCAGTTGGGCGCATGCGGGAGTCTGTCTGACTACCTCCCCCTTCTAACTTTGGAAAAATACAAAAAAAAAAAGGCCTTTATCATTATGAAAAGGCAGCTATCTTCTCTTTGTGTTTTTGCAATAACATTTTGTTTATTTTGCTGCGCATAAGTTGCCTTTGATCTCCACATACCTGCTTTAGTGTATTTACGGGTGTCTAATGATAAACGATGGGAACATTTGAATTGCTTTTTTGTTCTCTTTTCTGTATTTATGAATTTCATTAGCATGGTAATACAGTGGTCATAATCCAGAAGCAATCTTGTTATTCTCCTGACTTCCTTATTTATGTACACACACACACACACACACACACACAACACACACACAACCCAGATAGATTTTGCCTACTTCAGATAATACTATCAACATTATCATCAATTTATTTACTTGGCAAATTTAAATTAAGAAACAGTATGTCTAGGCTGGGCCAATAAAGTGGAGAGTTGGGACACAAAACTAAATGAAACCTCTTTCTTTCTTTCTTTCTTTCTTTCTTTCTTTCTTTCTTTCTTTCTTTCTTTCTTTCTTTCTTTCTTCCTTCCTTTCTTTCTTTCTTTCTTTCTTTCTGTCTCTCTCTCTCTCTCTCTCTCTTTCTCTCTTTCTTCTTTCTTTCTTTCTTTCTTTCTTTCTTTCTTTCTTTCTTTCTTTCTTTCTTTCTTTTTTCTTTTCTTTCTTTCTTTCATGTTCCTTACCACACTTTTCCCTTCTCAGATTCATGTGTATTCCAGAGAAGTGAAACACACTAAGATTACATATCTGTGTCCACCAGCCTGTGAGGGAAGTCCCACAGGGCTCAGCTTCCTCAGCCAGGCACCGGGCATGTGCGTGAAGAAGCCAGCATGGACTCAGGAGACAAGGCATGGAGAAGAGCTGAGAAACCCAGCTGACATCCAGAATTGACACTCCATATGTCTGGCCACAGGTGAGCCATCTGGGCCATGTCCAGTTGCTAGATCCACTCTAGCTGGGGCACCAGTCATCCTGGAGCAGGAATGGATGGTCCCCAATGCACCCTGCCCAATTTCTTTTTTTTTTTTTCTTTTTTTTTTTTTTGTAGTTTTCTGAAGCTGGAAACTGGAGAGACAGTCAGACAGACTCCCGCATGCGCCCGACCGGGATCCACCCGGCACGCCCACCAGGGGCGACGCTCTGCCCACCAGGGGGCGATGCTCTGCCCCTCCGGGGCGTCGCTCTGCCGTGACCAGAGCCACTCTAGCGCCTGGGGCAGAGGCCAAGAAGCCATCCCCAGCGCCCCGGCCATCTTTGCTCCAATGGAGCCTTGGCTGCGGGAGGGGAAGAGAGAGACAGAGAGGAAGGAGGGGGTGGGGGTGGAGAAGCAAATAAGCGCTTCTCCTATGTGCCCTGGCCGGGAATCGAACCCGGGTCCCCCGCATGCCAGGCCGACGCTCTACCGCTGAGCCAACCGGCCAGGGGCCCCTGCCCAATTTCTTGACCCAAAAAATTGCGAGCATTATCAAGGGGCTGTTGTTTAAAATAAATGCGATGGGGCACTGATACCGAAAGTGGAGGCACAAACGTGTTATAAAGAATACAGATGGCCAAGGTGGGGTGGTACTAACACTTGGGCTGCAAAGAAGAGGGTAGTCTAGATTCGGACATTGGCTTCAGCTGCTCCTGAGGTCTTAATTTTTCTTTGTTTTTCCTAGGCAAAGCACTGATTGCATAACTAATATTTTAGAGAAGCACTCTATTTTATCTGTGTACTAGGTACGACTGAGAAGAAACAGCTCATGAATGTGGACAATGACTCAACTTCAGCTCATTAAATGAGCACCCTACAGAAGCATAGCCACCTCTGCCAAGGAGCCAAGGCCAAGCAACACCCCTCTCTCCCAATGCAAACTAAATTGTTGAGTTTTTGTGGGGTTTTTTATTGATTTTAATTTATTGTTTTTACATAGATTCTAGTGTTGCCCCGAATGCATCTCCCTTTCCCCGTATTCCCCTCAACATCTCCCTTGCCCCCTTCCCCACAGCGTCCTCCCCCCTTCCCTTCAGGTTTATCCCATCCTATCATCCCCTTTCCCTCTGTCCTCTTTTCCTCTGGTCCCTTTGATTTCTCCTCTGTCTCAATTCTGTTCTTCAGTTAATATTGTTCATTGGATTCCTCAAATGAGTGAGGTCATATGATATTTTTCTTTTTCTGCCTGGTTTATTTCACTTAACATAATAATTTCTAGGTCCATTCATGTTGTTGCAAAAGGTAAGATTTCCTTCTTTTTCATAGCCCCATAGTATTCCATTGTATATATAAGGTCTACTGGAAAGTTCTGTCCGTTTTTGGAATAAAACAAAATACAAATTTTTTTTACTGTCGATAAACTTTATTAAATAATATAATTGC
Source organism: Saccopteryx leptura (assembly GCF_036850995.1). Lineage (NCBI taxonomy): Eukaryota > Metazoa > Chordata > Mammalia > Chiroptera > Emballonuridae > Saccopteryx > Saccopteryx leptura. The sequence goes on along the minus strand of NC_089504.1, from coordinate 40,577,138 downwards.
CATTATTATTAATGATTTCTTGCCAGCATGAGGGCAATTTGTATATCCCATTTTTGAAAAATGTTTTATCTTTTGATGCGAAAAATTGAACCAGTGCTTGTTTGATATCTTCTTCATTTTTGAATTTTTTGCCCTTCAAAAAATTTTGTAAGGACAAAAACAAGTGATAGTCGGAGGGTGCTAAGTCCAGGGAATATGGTGGATGCGACAGATATGCTTCTGTAGCATTTCTTCCTTGTTGAAATTTGTAAAAATTACAGTGGCATAAATGAACTTTATCAGTAGCCATGGGTACACTATTGCTTCACACATAAGACTAACATGAATCAACTTTGTTTTAGTTAATTTGCTACGTCAGTATGTATACAGTAAGTGATAAAAATAGAGAGGCACACATGCACCAAATAAACATGTGCTTATGTGTCGAAACTTGTGATAGAAACGGACAGGACTTTCCGGTAGACCTTATATGTACCACTGCTTTTTAATCCACTCGTCCACTCATGGACACTTGGGTTGTTTCCAGATCTTGGTTATTGTAAACAATGGTGCCATAAACATGGGGGTGCATTTCTCCTTTTGAATCATTGATGTGGTGTTCTTGGGATATATTCCTAAAAGTGGAATGGCTGAGTCAAAAGACAGTTCCATTTTTAATTTTTTGAGGAATCTCCATTTTTCCACAGTGGCTGCACCAGTCTGCATTTCCACCAGCAGTGCAGGAGGGTTCCCTTTTCTCCACATCCTTCCTAGCACTTATTCTGTGTTGTTTTCTTGATGAGCGCCATTCTGACTGGTGTAAGGTGATATCTCATTATGGTTTTAATTTGCATTTTTTTAATGATTAGTGATGTTGAACATTTTTTCATATGCCTATTGGCCATCTGTATGTCCTCTTTGGAGACGTGTCTATTCATTTCTTTTGCCTATTTTTTTTATTGGATTGTTTATCTTCCTGGTGTTGTTTTACAAGTTCTTTATAAATTTTGGTTATTAACCCCTTATCAGACGTATTGTCAAATATGTTCTCCCATTATGTAGTTTGTCTTTTTATTCTGTTCTTATTGTCTTTAGCTGTGCAAAAGCTTTTTATTTTGATATAGTACCATTTGTTTATCCTGTCTTTTATATTCACTTGCTTGTGGAGATAAACCAGCAAATATATTGCTGCGAGAGATGTTGGAGAGCTTACTGTCTATGTTTTCTTCTAAGATGTTTATGGTTTCATGGCTTACATTTAAGTATTTTATCCATTTTGAGTTTATTTTTGTGAATGGTGTAAACTGGTAGTCTAGTTTCATTTTCTGCCGGTAGCTGTCCAATTTTCCCAACACCATTTGTTAAAGAGGCTGTCTTTACTCCATTGTATGCTCTTACCTCCTTTGTCAAATATCAGTTGTCCATAAAGGTATGGGTTTATTTTTGGGTTCTCTGTTCTGTTCCATTAATCTATATGCCTGTTCTTATGCCAGTACCAAGCTGTTTTGAGTACAATGGTCTTGTAGTATAACTTGATATCAGGAAGTATAATACCTCCTATTTTATTCTTCCTTTTCAGGATTGCTGAGGCTATTCATGTTCTTTTTTGGAATATGTGTTCTATATCTTTGAAGTATGTCATTGGTATTTTAATTGGTATTACATTGAATTTATAAATTTGAAGTATATAAATTTTTGGAATATGTGTTCTATATCTTTGAAGTATGTCATTGGTATTTTAATTGGTATTACATTGAATTTATAAATTACTTTGGGTAATATAGACATTTTAATAATGTTTATGCTTCCTAACCATGAGCATGGAATATGCTTCCACTTGTTTGTGTCTTCCTTGATTTCTTTTATCAATGTTTTATAATTTTCTGAGTACAAGACTTTTACCTCCTTGGTTAAATTTACTCCTAGGTACTTTATTTTTTTGGTTGCAATAGTGAAGTGGATTGTTTCCTTAATTTCTCTTTCTGACAGTTCATTGTTGGTGTATAAAAATGCCTCTGATTTCTGAGTATTTTATATCCTGCCACCTTGCTGAATTCATTTATCAGGTCCAGTAGTTTTTTGACAGAGACTTTAGGGTTTTCTATATACAATATCATATCATCTGCAAATAATGATAGTTTTATTTATTCTTTTCCAATTTGTATGCCTTTTATTTCTTCTTCTTGTCTGATTGCTGTGGCTAGGATTTCCAGAACTATGTTGAATAAGAATGGTGAAAGGGGGCACCCCTGCCTTGTTCCTGATCTTAGGGGGATTGCTTTTAATTTTTATCTATTGAGTATGATGTTGGCTGTGGGTTTGTTTTAGATGGCCTTTATCATGTTGAGGTATGTGTTCCCTGTATTCCCACTTTGCTGAGAGTTTTGATCATGAATGAGTGCTAGATTTTATCAAATGCTTTTTCTGCACCTATTGATATTATCATGTGGTTTTTCTCCTTCCTTTTGTTTATGTGATGAATCACATTGACTGATTCGTGAATATTGTACCAGCCTTGCCTCCCCAGAATAAATCCCACTTGATCATGGTGTGTGATTTTTTTTTTATATATTGCTGGATCCAGTTTGCTAATATTTTGCTGAGGATTTTAGCATCTAAATTCATCAGGGATATTGGCCTATAATTTTCTTTCTTTGTGTTGTCTTTGCCTGGTTTTGAAATCAGAATTATGCTCACCTCATAAAAGGTGCTTGGAAGTCTTCCTTCCTCTTGAATTTTTTGAAATAGTTTGAGAAGGATAGGAGTTAGTTCTTCTTTGAATATTTGGTAGAATTCACTTGTGAAGCCATCGGGCCCCAGGCTTTTGTTTGTTGGGAGTTTTTTGATAACTGTCTCTATCTCATTTGTTGTAATCAGTCTGTTTAGATTTTCTGATTCTTCCAGGTTGATTTTTAAAAGATTATATTTTTCAAGGAATTTGTCCATTTCATACAGGTTGTCTAATTTTTTGACATACAGTTCTTCATAGTATTTTCTTACAATCCTTTGTATTTCTGTTGTTAGTTGTTATTTCTCCACTCATTTCTAATTTTATTTATTTGAGTCCTCTCTCTTTTTTTCTTGGTGAGTCTGGTTAAAGGTTCATCGATCTTGTTTATTTTTTCAAAGAACCAAATCCTAGTTTCAGCTCTGTATTGTTTCTTTAGCCTCTATGTCATTTATTTCCACTCTGATCTTTCTTATTTCCTTCCTTCTACTACCTCTGGGCTTTACTTGCTGTTCTTTTTCTAGTTCTTTTAGATATGGGGTTAACTTGTTGTTTTTTTTTAGTTTTTTCTAGCTTCTTAAGGTATGCCTGTAATGCTATGAACTTCCCTCTCAGTACTGCTTTTGCTGTGTCCCATAAATTTTGAGTTGTTTTATGCTCATTATCATTCGTTTCTAGAATTTTTTAAAATTTTTCTTTCTTTTTTTTTTTTTTTTTTGTATATTTTTTTCCAAAGTTGGAAATGGGACGCAGTCAGACAGACTCCCACATGTGCCTGACCAGGATCCACCCGGCATGCCCACCAGATGCTCTGCCCATCTGGGGCATTGCTCTGTTGCAACCAGAGCCATTCTAGTGCCTGAGGCAGAGGCCATGGAGCCATCCTCAGTTCCCGGGGCCAACTTTGCTGCAATGAAGCCTTGGCTGTGGGAGGGGAAGAGAGAGACAGAGAGGAAGGAGAGGGAGAGGGATGGAGAAGCAGATGGGCACTTCAGCTGTGTGCCCTGGCCGGGAATTGAACCTGGGACTCCTGCATGCCAGGCTGATGCTCTACCACTGAGCCAACCGGCCAGGGCCTTAATTTTTTTTTTGATCACATTGTTAACCCATTCGTTATTTAATAACTTGCTTTTTAGTTTCCAAGTGTTTGAGTATTTTTCAGTTTTTCTGTTGTGGTTGATTTCTAGTTTCATGACACTGTGATCCGAGAAAATGCTTGATATGATTTCAATCTTCTTAAATTTGTTAAGACCGCTTTTGTGCCCTAACATGTGGTATCCTAGAGAATGTACCATGAGCACTTGAAAAGAATATATATTCTGCTGCTTTAGGGTATAAGGTTCTAAAAATATCTATTAAATCCAGTTGATCTAGTGTGTCCTTTAAGTCTGCTGTTTCTTTGTTAATTTTCTTTCTTGAGGATTTATCTAGTGATGTTAGTGGGTTATTGAAATCCCCTACTATTATAGTATTGCTGTTGATCTCACCCTTTATATTCATTAAAGTCTGCTTTATATATTTAGGTGTTCCTATATTAGGTGTGTAGATATTTATAATGGTTATATCTTCCTGTTGCATTGCTCCCTTTATCATTATGTAGTGACCTTCTTTATCTCTTACTATAGCCTTTGTTTTAAAGTATGAGTCCTGTTTTCTTTTCCATGCAGCTACCCTATGTCTTCTGATTGGATCATTTAACCCATTTACATTTAAGGTTATTATTGATATATAGTTGTTTATTGCCATTTTATTCTTTAAAACTTATTCCTCTTTTGCTATATTCTTTTTCTCCTTTGATCTGTTTACAACAGGCCCCTTAACATTTCTTGCAGCATTGGTTTGGTTGTAATGAATTCCTTGAGTTTCTTTTTTTCTTTTGTCTGGGAAGCTTTTTATTTCTCCTTCAATTTTAAACAATAGCCTTGCTGGATAAAGAAGTCTTGATTGTAGGTTCTTGTTCTGCATTACTTTGAATATTTCTTGCCATTCCCTTCTGGCCTCAACTGTTTCTGTTGAGAAGTCAGATGTCATCCTTATGGGGGCTCCTTTGTAGGTGATAGCCTTTTTTTCTCTAGCAGCTTTTAATATTTTCTCTTTATCTCTTAGCTTTGGTATTTTAATTATGATGTATCTTGGTGTAGATTTCTTGGGATTTCTCTTTAATGGAATTATCTGTGCTTCTTGAACTTGTGTGACTTTTTCCTGCATTAATTTAGGAAAGTTTTCAGCTATGATATGATTGAACAAAGTCTCTATCCCTTTCTCTTTCTCTTCTTCTTCAGGAACCCCTATGATGCGGATGTTATTTCTCTTCATGTTGTCACAGAGCTCTCGTAGAGTTTCCTCAGACTTTTTGAGTCTCTTTTCTTTTTGTTGCTCTGCTTCCATGCCTTCATTTATCTTGTTCTCTAACTCGTTGATTTGATCCTCAGCTTCATCCATCCTGTTTTTATTCCTTCCATTGTCGTCTTCATTTCTGATATTATGTTTGTCATATCTGACTGAATTTGTTTTATTATTTTAATGTTCATTTTTATACTTGCTATCTCTTTATTTAGGTGTTCATTATGTCCATCTATTGTTCTAAGATCTTTGAGCATCCTAAGAATCATTATTTTAAATTCTGCATCCAGTAATTTGGTTATATCTGATTCATTCAAGTCCTTACTGGGGATTTCTCTTGATTTATTTAAGTTGCTTTTCTCTGCCTCCCCATTTTGTCTGTGTATAAGAAGGGTGTGGCCTCTGGAGTCCAATGGGTGTGGCCTCTGTGTTCCCTAGGTGTGGTCTGTCTGCAGGCCCACCACTCCCTCTGCCACTGCCTTAAGCATTCGGGTAAGGGCATTGCCAGTGCCGGCCCGCTGTGGCTGTCACTGCAGTTTTTGCCTCTCCTCCACAGGAGGGGCTGCGTTCACGTGCCTGGGTCTACAAGCCTCGGCCTGCCTTGGCCTTCACCACACCCCCACAAGTGGGGCTGTGCACCGTGCCGGGGCTGCAAGCCTTGGCACCACAGGCAGGGCTACACACCTATGCTCAGCCATGGGTCTCTGAAGTTCCAAGGCTTTCACCTTTGCCCTGCAGGCGGGACTGCTCTTGCTCGCCTGGCCCTGCAGCCAGGCCAGATCACTTTCGTGCATCCCCTCCACCCCTGCTTGGCAGGACTAAGCTCACGCCGGGCCTCAGTCCTGGCTGGCCTGGCTTCTGTCCCCACCAATGGGACTGCACTTCTGTGTTCCGCCGCTGCCTGCCCTCCAGCAAGCCCTCAGCAGTGTGGGTTGGGGCACTGCAGCTCAGACCTAAGCACTTAATACTATATTTGTGAAGGCTCTCTCCTTCTAATTGACTCTGCTCTGAGTGCTGCAAGAGAGCTTGTTTGGCTGTTGTCCTGCTTCTCTTGGCTGTTATTGCTGGTTCCAGGGGAAATATTCACTTTAGATTTGGGGGGTGACTCAGCCTAGGGGTTAGGGTGGCTATCCCTTAGAGTGTTTCTCCCTGTGCCTCTTAGATTACACTCTCTTTCTGCTACTCTGGTCCTCTCATCTCTCCCCATCCCCCAGAGCCCCGGGTGAGTGGTTGTGAAAGAGGTTTTCTACACGGTCTCTTTAAGAAGGATCCTGGATCTGAGAAATCTGTCTCTTTCTCACAACCCGGAATGCTTTTCTTAATATTTATTTTAGCCAGAATAAGACCAATGCTTGTTAGCATTGCTCACTTCATTAAATATTGTTTGAACTTTTTCCTTCATTTTTAGGAAAAGAATATTTCACTCATTGATCATACCAATATTAATTCAGTGAAAACAACTTTGTGGATAAATTTTAATTATACTTATTATTGGCATTGTTACTTTCATGTTATATTTTATTTAATGCTTACAATAATCCTTTGAGGCTGTTTTTGTTGACTCGGTTGCTTAGAGAAATTAGGGTCAGAGAAAATGGTCTCCTTCATTTCTTCCTAAGCTATTCATGATCAGATGCACTTTTAATACCTTTTTTTTTTTTTTACAGGGACAGAGAGAGAGAGTCAGAGAGAGGGATAGATAGGGACAGACAGACAGGTCAGAGAGAGATGAGAAGCATCAATTATCAGTTTTTCGTTGTGACACCTTAGTTGTTCACTGATTGCTTTCTCATATGTGCCTTGACTGTGGGCCTTCAGCAGACCAAGAAACCATTTGCTCGAGCCAGCAACCTTGGGTCCAAGTTGGTGAGCTATTTTCTCAAGCCAGATGAGCCCGTGCTCAAGCTGGCGACCTCAGGGTCTCGAACCTGGGTCTTCCGCATCCCAGTCCAATGCTCCATCCACTGTGCCACTGCCTGGTCTTTTTTTTTTTTTTAAAAAGTGGCCTGTTCATTTGTTTTAGTGAATCAAAAATGAAATAAAACCACTTGCCAAGACATTTTCTACTGATCTTGGATATGGTTGCTGCAAGATCAGTGACTCCTCTTGGGTGGAAGGTGAAAGTTACAAGGTCACATTGGGTCCCAAAGTATCATCTGAACTAGTGGGAGATAACTGTCAACAGCCCCTGCCATGGCTGGCCTCAGCACACCTATCACGTGGAGGTCAGCTCTGCATTGGTCCATATCCTTCAAGGCTACTACATCACAAATAATGGCATATTTACTTTTTATTGGCCTATTTATTTATTTATTTTAATATTTATTTATTTATTTATTTCAGAAACAGAGCAAGAGTCAGAGAGAGGGATAGATAGGGACAGACAGACAGGAACGGAAAGAGATGAGAAGCATCAATTATCAGTTTTTCATTGCAACACCTTAGTTGTTCATTGATTGCTTTCTCATATGTGCCTTGACCACGGGCCTTCAGCAGACTGAGTAGCCCCTTGCTCGAGTCAGCGACCTTGGGTCCAAGTTGATGAACTTTTTGCTCATACCAGATGAGCCCGCACTCAAGCTGGCGACCTCGGGGTCTCGAACCTGGGTCCTTTCACATATCAGTTTGACGCTCTATCCACTGCATCACCGCCTGGTCAGGCTTATTGGCCTATTTATTCAAGAGAACTACTTAGAGAAGCAAGAGACTAACTATATAGTAGGCTCAATTTGGCTCATCTTATGCAAGGAGAAAAGATTTCAATACTAAAATCCAAAACATGCCTGTGGCCAAGTGCAAAGTTCTCTGTAATTTGCTTACTTCAAACAATATATCATAATAATATTCCAAATATACTCTACTTTCAAGTTTGTGTCTCACCACATGTGAATATATAAGCACTCTTCTAGCAACTACTTACTTACATAATTTTCTTTTGCCATCCCTGGCCGGTTGGGTCAGTGGATATAGCATCAGCCTGGGGTGTGGATGTACCGGGTTCAATCTCCGGTCAGGGCACACATGAGAAACGACCATATGCTTCTCTGATGCTCCTTCTTCCCCTTCTCTTTATCTTCCTTTCTCACAGCCAGTGGCTTGATTGATTCAAGCATCAGCCCCAGGCACTGAAGATAGTTTGGTTAATTCAAGCATCGGTCCCAGACAAGTGTTGCCAGGTGGATCCCAGGTGGGGCACATGCAAGAGTCTGTCTCACTATCTCCCCTCCTATCAGTTAAAACAAATGTTTTTCTTTTGTCTAATTTCTTCAAAAATTTTATACCACCATATCTTTGTCATTTGTGAGTGCATATAGCAAGAACCCTACATGCATTCATTCATTCAGTAAACATTTTACTTTTTTTTTTTTTTTATATTCCAAACATTGAACTGTGCTGAGAATAAATTTATGAACAAGACTCGAGGAAACTTATAGTCTAATACAGGAAGACAAATAAGTGTATATAATGGCTATTGTGGGTGTGTGAATGAAGTCTCCAGCCTTAGGAAAGTAAACCCATCTACTTTTCATTCACCTATCTATCTGTGCATTTATCATGTACTAATCTTGAGTACCTACCAGAGGGTAGTCCTTGCCGTCAGTGTCAGGGATACAGAGTTAAATGAGACATAGAATCCACAGTTTAGTGTGGGACCCAGTATGGAATAAATATCTACAATAAAGAAGAGATAGTAAAGGGCATAGATAGTACCATGGTTGCACAAGGAAGAAGTGATCAGTTACCTGGGTGAGGGTTCAAGGGAAGCATCAGAGTAGAGAGAATAACAGAACTGGATCTAGAAGGATGAGACACTGTCATCAGGCAGATCAAAGAAGAAGCCCAGATTAGTACATTTCATTATCTCTGCGTGTTTAGATTCAGGAGCAGGGTGTTCAGTCACACCCTCTCCTAGCTCGATGTACCCATGTGTGTGCCATTGGGGAAAAGAAAACAATGGCAGGTGCCAGAACAAATGATTGGGCACATCCAGCTTGTCTGTTAATCATAGTCAATTGGCCTGGGAGCTCTGGCCTATAGCTTCAAATCCAAATCCCAGTGATGGTTTTTAGGTTCTTAGTAACTAGCCTTCACTTTGTCTCTGGTGCTTAATTTCACCCTGTTCTACCTCAGTCCTACCTTACAAGACCAGTCACCTTTCTATCTCTCAACAATATCTCCTTATTCACTCCTCTCTCTTTGCCTTCTGCCACCAGTTAGACCTCTTTCCTCTCTGCCAGGCGACAGTTTAGCTCAAGTCCCATCTCTTCTGCAAAACACTGACCTCTGTGGCTCACTGATTCCTATTTCTACTGAGCATTTAAAGAACTCCTTATTGTTAAACCTCTGCCAACTATTACTTCTACAAATGCCTCAGATGAACAATTTTGCCAGCATCCCACTCTGCCTAGCTTGAGCATGTCTGAACCGTCTATTAAAGGGAAACAGGTACATGCTTTATCTTGCAGGAGAATATCTTGGAATAGAGTTAGTTGAGAAGTTTAATTGGCATGAAACAATTAGTAAATGCTGACTAAAGCAGACAAGCCCTGTTTATCAGGTGTCCCACCTTATAAACACTTCCTTCCCATTGTGTTCACCACAACTGGGCTGTGGGAAGCATCACCATCCAAGCTTCATCACCTCCATCCACAGCCTGCCTCCCTGACCCCATCAGCTCAACCCTGGTCAGAAAGCACTCTGTGGTTCCACTTCCAGCTGTTCTACTAGATGTTTGCAGAATTTATCAACCATGTGCTTACTCTGAAACTTGGACCAAAGAGTCAGAATGCTCACAAATGTCTCTGAAGGAAATCTGGACCTGAATGCCTTCCTCTCACATCATCCATTCTATTGGTTGTTTCTTTTCTCCTGTGTGAATCAAGGCAATTCACAAACAACCCCCAAACTAGTAGTGGGATTCAGCCTATTTGCACCAGTTTGGCAGAACTGATACCTAATTTTTGTTGAGTTTAGCGAACTGATTGTTCAAATGGCACTCGTAATCAGGGTTCTCTCTAAGGTAGGCGCCTGGACAGCTGCCCAATGTGGAAATAACAAATTTACATTCCTTACTCTTTTTTAACGTTCATCTGCACAACAACGTATTCTAAGCACACGTAGTAATGTTCATTCCATCCATAGGTGAAAAAAATTGCATGTGAGGATGCCAATCAAGAAGCAATATGGAAATATCTTAAATAACAGTTTTATTGTTTTTTGTCAGATATTATTTAATATTTTTTTCATTAATATTTTAACACTTTCTTATAACGTAATCTAGTTTTGTGTACCTCTTTTATTGTTCTTATTTAAGTATTAAATGCATGAAATAATAAACTATCTTTTGGTGTATCATTTTTTTATACATCAAACGGTCATTAGGGCCTGACCTGTGGTGGTGCAGTGGATAAAGCATCCACCTGTAATGCTGAGGTCGCCAGTTGAAACCCTAGGTTTGCCTGGTCAAGGCACATATGGGAGTTGATGCTTCCTGCTCCTCCCCCCTTCTTTCTCTCCTCTCTAAAATGAATGAATAAAATCTAAAAAAGCAAACAAACAAAATGGTCATTAGGGCAGAGAACCGCTGTTAAATTATCTGAATTCCACTACTGCTTCCATCCATATTCCATTTGTCAGAACTCAATCACAGGGCCCCACCTAACTTCAGGGGATGCTGTGACACATAATTTAACTATGTTTCCAGGAAGAGAACAAGATGAGTTTGGTGAACAAATCCTCCAACCCATTTGGTTAGGGAGAAATTTATATATGTACCTTTCCATAAAACCTGTTTTCTCCAACAGTCCAAGGAAACACTGCCTTTGACATCTCACACAATCCCAGCAGTGTGTTTAATGGGCCATGTACAGTCCATTATGTTTGTAGCAAACATCTGATCTTATAAAATACCCTGTCATGTATAATTTTCAGATTGTCTCACATATATATTTCTTTTTCTTTTTTTGACAGAGACAGAGAGAGAGTTAGAGAGAGGGACAGATAGGGACAGACAGACAGGAAGGGAGAGAAATGAGAAGCATCAATTCTTGGTTGCGGCACCTTAGTTGTTCATTGATTGTGTTGTCATATGTGCCTTGATAAGGGGGTGGAGTGGGGCTACAGCAGAGCAAATGATCCATTGCTCAAGCCAGCAACCTTGGGCTCAAGCCAGCAACTTTGGGCTTCAAGCCAGTGAGTTCGGGCTTCAAGTCAGCGACCATAGAGTCATTCATGTCTAAGATCTCACGCTCAAGCCAGTGACCTTGCACTCAAGCCAGATGAGCCTGTGCTCAAGCCGATGACCTCGGGGTTTCGAACCGAGGTCCTCCATGTCTCAGTCCAACGCTCTATGCACTGCACCATTGCCTGGTCAGTTTCACATATACATTTTTTAATTCTCCAATGAGATTTCATGGTGTGAGAGCAAGCAGGCTAAAGGGATGTTTTTCACAGGAAGGAGTAAAGAACTTTAAACTTTTGGAAACTTAATTGATTGTGTATCCACAGATTAAGGTATTGTCAAATTAATCAGTGCAGGAATTTGAGTGGAAAGGTATTTCTGAGTAGACTCTTTATACCAGGGACAATTAATTTGGCATCAAAAAGGATATTGTAAAAATGACCATAAGATCTGCGAGGATTCACTCGTGGTTCTGTAGTCAGGGGATTTCACTAGATGGTGCTGTTGGAAAATATTACAAAGCTGAAGATGAACAGCTTTCTGATAAATTGCAACTCTCATACCTTTTCAAGTATTTAGGGCACTTCATTATCAATTAGAGGTTTGTTTGTTTTTTAAAAAAATACTTATTGATGTGGCAAATTTCATCTTTTAACATGACATGAATACTGTTTTGGTAAAAGTATTTAGCCCAAAGTTTTCTTAACAAAGAGTATTTTGTTCTGAACAGATCATTTAAAGTGAACAATCTGGCAACATTGAAATGACAACCTGTCTCCTAGAGGGCAGAATCAGCAGTGATGTCTGGGGAGTGCAGAAAGCAGCTCAGGCTGTAAATTTCCCTCGTTCCAGGTGAATCTTAAAACAAACACAGATTCTACTCTGCCTCCTCCCACCCCCCGAGTTTTATTTTGAGACACACATTTCAAAACCCGAAGATTATTCTGCTATGTTATATGAATTTTGACAACTCCAAATAAGTCAAAAATACCCAATTAAAATTTGCTTTGAAACTAAAATGGGATGATTACAATAAAAAGCTGTGAACCCAGTATTAAGCCACCAGAGCCTGGTAGATGGTATAAAGGCCCTCTCCAGATTGCTGATGAGAGAACCAAGGACACCAGTGTCTCTTTCCTATCCATGTATCCATTAATATGTACTGGCATTTCTGGTATCAAGTGCTAGCTCTCAATGCAAGCAGAGAGTTCAGCTCATTAAAAATTAAGAAAATCAAGGAAATGGTCAGTGGGGTCATGGATCTATCCTTCCTTCCCTTCCCCAACCCTCAGTTCTGCTCAGATGAGACCAATGGTGGGATCTCCTACTCCTTCTGCTCTCATCATCTCCCTAGCAAATCTAATAATAACCACATTGGCTTATTCCCAGTAACAAAGGAAGTCAACACCAGAACCTTCTTCTTCCACTTCTATCATTCTTCCAGATTCTTCCTGTATTTAAATGGAGCCCTCAGACTGCACTCAATGGTACTAAACCATTGTAATACATACCCAGAGTAGACTACATTCTGGCTAAAATAATCTCCCACCAGTACTGTAGTAATCTGTGTTATCTTAGATATTACAATGAAAATATTTTCCACCCTGGCTCTTCCAAATTTATGGTAGACCTATTTTCTTATCCATTAAATTCCAGACCAAAATATTATAAATTTGTGTGTCCGGGGAGTTGAGAGATTAGTTTGGCCAAACTAATAAGTATGTAATTCCACCTCTGGCCATGGTCAAGTATCAGGGGCCCTCTGCCTTAAACAATTAGAAAATCAGACACACTTGGAGCACCTACTATGTATGAGTCAGGCTGGGTGTTAGTTCCTTTGTAAAATAGAAAGAAGAATGAGACAAAACGTGTCCTTAAAGGAAAAACCAGGATTTTAACACACTACGGCCAGGGCAAAGTGCTACTGAACTATAGAGAGTTCATCTAAAAAACATCTATTGAGCCTGACCTGTGGTGGCGCAGTGGATAAAGTGTCAACCTGGAATGCTGAGGTTGCCGGTTCGAAACCCTGGGCTTGCCTGGTCAAGGCACATATGGGAGTTGATGCTTCCAGCTCCTCCCCACCTTCTCTCTCTGTCTCTCTCTCCTCTCTCTCTCTCCTTCTCTGTCTCTCTCCCCCTTTCTCTCTCCTCTCTAAAATGAATAAAATAAAATAAAATAATTAAAAAACATCTATTGAGTAGTAGTTATGTTCCAGGCATTGTGTTAAGGTCTTCGAATACAATGGTGGACAGAATAGTCACAGAACTTACTAAAGATTCCTAAAGATTAGATAGACATTAATTCTTTCTCCTCATTGTTCAAAAAGGCAATATTAATCCATTCTAATAAAAAAATAAAAATACTTCTTTAAAAACAAAAAGCAAATCTATGACCTCAAACATGTCCCAGAATCAAACTGGAAAGAAAGATGGATGGACCGAATGACCTCCAAAATCCTATCCAGCCCTAAGATTCTAGTATATTGTGTGAGGTTTTAAAATTATCTGGAATGTTGATTTATTTCTATTTAAATCAATTGGTTCCATTTCTTTATTTTTTTTAAATTTTAGTTATTTTGAGTTAAAGAAAAACAGCCTTTCCAAGGGCTGCAAAGTGGAGATCAGAAGAAGCAGAAGGAAGAAGGAACTCTTGCCCCAAGACCTGGGCTTGAGGAACGAGGGCCTCCTGGGAACGCAGGGGCAACTGGCTAGCAGAGGGGTGACTTCGGTGGGATGGGGTGGAGTGCAGCCCACCTCGGTCACTGGTTGGTCTTCATGGGCTCTAAAGTGATTTTCATCTGCAGGCTGGTTTACATGATTAACACTACAGTGTATTATTGTTGGGGGGGGGCATTAAATTAAGGAATGATGCATGGAGTCAAGGGAGTGGCTTATTCAGTTGGATTCTAAATCACAATTAAGAAATAATCTTTATTTGGTGTAACTGTAATTTCATTTTTCTTGGAGCAAATTTGAAGGAAGGTGAGGTCGTTTTGGGGGTCAGTTTCATGCATGGTGCTCTAAGCCTTCAAGATGAAGTTGCACATGAGTTTGACATACTGTGTGGTGGTGGGATGGTCCACGGTGCTCTTAATGGGAATGCCTTCTGTGTTCACCACGATGATTCCCTGCACTCTCTACTGGCTCTGAAGTCGTTTCAGTGTCTCCTCTACTTTTGCCATCTTGAACGGACCAGGTAGTTCCTTGTTGCCAAAACAGCCCTGGTTACATTTTACTTTTTTTTTTTTAAGATTTTACTTATTGATTTTTAGAGAGAGGTTAGAGAGAGAGAAAGGCAAAGGAGGGCAGGGAAGCAGCAACTCATAGTAGTTGCTCCTTATATGTACTTTGACCTGGCCGGCCCAGGGTTTCAAGCCAGTGACCTCAGAATTCCAGGTTGACGCTTTATCCACTGTGCCACCACAGGTCAGGCAACAGTAATGCTTTTATTGATGATGATTATGTTTGCAAGCTATCTCAGTTACCCTGATGTAAATATTTAAGGGGCAGTAATGATAAATGTTGAATAAAAGCATGAGGTTTGAGGGCAATATCCTGGGTTCAGATACTATCAAACATTAATCAGTTGTGAAAACTTACACAATGTATTTCCCTTGACTGAGCTTCAGTCTTCCAGTTTTCTTTTTCTGATTTTTTTGAAAGAGAGAGAGAGACAGGAAAGGAGAGAGATGAGAAGAACTTGTAGTTGCGGCATTTCAGTTGTTCATTGATTGCTTCTCATACGTGCCTTGATGCGGGGGGCCTCCAGCTGAGCCAGTGACCCCTTGCTCACACTAGAGACCTTGAGCTCAAGCCATTGACCATAGGGTCATGTCTACAATCCCACAGTCAAGCTGGTGAGCCCGTGCTCAAGCTAGATGAGCCTGTGCTCAAGTCAGATGAGTCCACATTCCAGCCAGCAACCTTGGGATTTCGAATCTGAGTCCCCAGTGTCCCTGGTCGATGCTCTACCTACTGTGCCACTGCCTGGTCAGGCCAGTCTTCTAGTTTTCAAAATGAGAATAATAACAGTGCTTACATCATAATTTTTATGAATATTAAAAGAGCTCTCAAATATTAAAAAAAAAAAGGCAGTGTCAAATAGGTGGTTAGATATATGAGTCTGGAGGAAAAGTCTGTGTGAGAGATATAACTGTGTGGATCAGATGCGTGTTAACAACTGAAGCCGTGTTAGGGATGACAGTATCTAGAGAAAGAGTGTACAAAGATGAGGAACTCTTAATTAGACTTCCTGGGCATATCTTGTCCAGAGCAGCAAACTTCTTGATGAAATATGAAACTTCGAGTAATTGTCTTGGTGGAGAAAGGGGAAAGGGTGTTTTGACAGAGTGAACAATAGGAGAGAGGCCTAATGCCGGGTGGACCATTCTGGGAAAGGTGAGATGCTCAGTGAGGCTGGAGGGAGCTCGAGAGTGAAGGGTGCTGAGGCTGAAGTGGTAGATGCTGAATGATTGTAGACCAAGGAGTCTAGACTTTCTTGTAAGCAGTCCGTGAAGTTTTATAATCAGAGTATTAGGGTTTGTTTGTACAAAGACAATTTGTCCAACAATAAAGAGGTCAGTCAAGAAAAGGAAGTGAGGCCAAAAGAACCAGCCAGGAGGCTGGTACAGCCATCTAGCCACAAGGAGGTAAGAGCAGTGGTGGGATTCAGCCGGTTTGTACTGGTTCAACAGAACCAATACGTAATTTTTGGTTGAGTTCAGTGAACCAGTTGTTCAAATGGCACCTGTAATGAGGGTTCTCTCTAAGGTGGGTGCCTGGATAGCTGCCCAATGTGGAAATCACAAATTTACATTCCTTACTCTTTTTTAACATTCATCTGTGCAGCAGCATAGTCTAAGCGCCCGTAGTAATGTTCATTCTGTCCATAGGTGAAAAACATTTGAAGAAACTATGCTTGCAATATTTATTTATTACCATGATTTTATAAAGCTCATTATACCTTTGATGAAATACTATATTTTAATTCCCTTGTGTTTGTTACTTCAGTAAACAAATAAATAACATCAAGAGAAAAAGTGCCAAACAACCAGGAGGGGACAAGCTGTTGTTGGAAATATCTTAAATAACTGTTTTATTGTGTTTTTTGTCAGGTATTATTTAATATTTTTTCATTAATATTTTAAAACTCTTTCTTATAACATAATCTAGTTGTGTGTACCTCTTTTATTGTTCTTATTTAAGTATTAAATGCATGAAATAATAAACTACCTTTCAGTATATTGTTTTTTTATACTTAAAACAGTCATTAGGCAGAGAACTGGTTGTTAAATTATTTGAACCCCACCACTAGATAAGGGCCCCACAAATGCAGTGGCAAGGAACATATGTATGACATACATGGGTGGAAAAAAGTAAGTCTATAGTTTGAGTATGTGAAACAGAGTTTATCCTTGTATTATTATTTATTAATTATTGTATTATTTTCCATAGGACAAATGTAAATCTACTTTTGCCCACCCGTGTATGTGTGATATTTCAGAAGTAGTATAAGCAAAACTTGCTAATAGACAAAGTATGAAAGGAGAGAGAGGCATTAAGAGGGGAATCCAGGCCCAAAGAGATGGATACATTCAACAGTATGAGTCATTTATGAACAGGCTGCCCGGAGAATCATAGCAGAATCATCAACTCTAATTAGATGAGGTCATTCCCTGCAGTTAGTCTATAGGCAGGTTACAGGCTGTGGTGCTGTGAGGTCCACTTTGCCTCTGAAGTCCTTAGATGCTGAATCACAGGTGGTGAAGGCAACCATATTGGATGGTAGCTTGTATGACAACTTTCAAATAACACCCTATCACTTTGCAAATTATGCAAATACCTTATAATGACAAAATATTTCTAATTCTTGTCACTCATCTCTTATACCATCACTGACACTCATTTCACTTATACATAAACTATAATCATCAAATACATCGCTATTATTACCTTTTAGTATAACGTGCCTCTTTTGTGTTTGTACCTTTTTGCCCATTTCACTCCCCTGTCCCCAACCATTTCAATCCTCCTTGATACTTTCAAGTAGGTGATGTTTCCTTTGAAATTTGAAAATCTAATTCTTCATATCTCCCTCCTTCCCTTTCTTCTTTCTCACACCCTCTCCCCATTTTGTTATGTGTTTAAAATGCCTGCCTTTGCCTTGCCACTTGAATGACAACTTGGTTTATTATAACAACATTAGGTCCTACTATCTTTTTCACAGAAACTTGTAAATACTGCTCACCTGTCCTGTGTCATGGAAAAGTGAGAGAGGCCAGACTGACATTTCCCCTTGCAGGTGACTAGCTTCCTTCCTCCTTCCTTCCTTCCTTCCTTCCTTCCTTCCTTCCTTCCTTCCTTCCTTCCTTCCTTCCTTCCTTCCTTCCTTCCTTCCTCCCTCCCTCCCTCCCTCCCTTCCTTCCCTCCTTCCTTCCTTCCTTCCTTCCTTCTTCCTCCCCTCCCTCCCTTCCTCCCTCCTTTCTTCTCTCTCTCTCTCTCTTTTTTCTTCTTCTTTTTTTTGTTGCTTGGATGCCTCAGGAAATCTTTCTTTACCACTAAAGAAAATTAAATAAAATATCTTAATAAATGTTCTTTTTTTGTGTATGGCAGAGACAGAGACAGAGAGAGGGACAGATAGGGACAGACAGACAGGAAGGGAGAGAAATGAGAAACATCCATTCTTTGATGTGGTTCCTTAGTTGTTCATTGATTGATTTCTCATATGTGCCTTGACCAGGGGGCTACAGCAGACCGAGTGACCCCTTGCTAGAGCCAGCGACCTTGGGCTCAAGCTGGTGAACCCTGCTCAAACCTGGTGAGCCTGCACTCAAGCTTGCAACCTCGAGGTCTTGAACCTGGGTCCTCCACGTCCCAGTCCAATGCTCTATCCACTGCGCCACTGCCTGGTCAGGCAATGTATCCACTTTTTTATATAAAATAGTTTCAGGGTATATTGTGGACCTTTCCATAGCAAATTTCATTTTTTCACTTCAGGAAAATGTTTCTTCATTACACTTCAGAATAATTTTTATCCTCTATTGTTGAGTATGCCATTTTAAGGACAACACTTTTTTTTTTTTAAGCAAGAGAGACAGACAGACAGGGACAAACAGACAGAAAGGGAGAGAGATGAGAAGCATCAACTTGTAGTTGCCGTATCTTAGTTGTCGTTGATTGCTTTCTCATATGTGCCTTGACCTGGGGGCTCCAGCTGAGCCAGTAACCCCTTGCTCAAGCCAGAGACCTTGGGCGCAAGCCAGTGACCTTGGGCTTCATGCCAGCGACCATGGGGTCATGTCTGTGATCCCATGCTCAAGCCAGTGACCCCGTGCTCAAGCAGGCCACCTCGGGATTTTGAACCTGGGTCCTCAGTGTCCCAGTTCAACACTCTATCCATTGCACCACCACCTGGTCAGGCTAAGGACACTACTTTTTTTCATTTTGTATCTCTTAGATCTGAACACCTCAGTTGGTCTCTAATTGTTTTAATTTCTTTGTAATTTTTAATTTTCTGATGTGTTCATAATGATTATTTTAAGTCTTTCTTCAATGCCAGTGATACTTCAGATGTGTCGAGACTGTTCTTTGATTTCTAATTTCTTTGTTAGACCTATAATTGTATTATTTTCCTTAGCCTTGCAATTTTTCTTCCATCTCTTTCTGTTGTTTCAGCATTTTGTCTTTGAGCTCTTATTTTATTGACAGCATATTTTTATTGTTTTACCTCAGCACGAGGCAGTCTGGGGTAGTTTTCTTCAGGTTTTTGTTTTTTTTGGTGTGGACTCTCTCTCTCACTCTTTCTGGCACATTTACAAGGTTGACATGCCATTTATTTTCATTTTGTTCAAACTACAGTTGGGCAGTCTGTATAACACTTCAGTTTCTCTGATCCAGTGCAGTTCTTCTTGGCCTTCTTCTTACCTTCCCTGGAAACTATTTATCACCTCTGGGGACAACAACTTGGGCTGGATGTCATTTTCTATTTACTTTTCTGTAGCCTGCGACTTGAGAGCAGGAAGGAGAGGAGCTCCTGCTGAACTGCCTGCAGCCCTGGCAGGGATCCTGGACCACATTCCGTCTTCTGAGTCCCCGCCAAGTGTCCTTTACCAGAGTGGGGCTTCCCAGAGGGGCCAGGCATCTCCTCCTCCACGGCTCCGGCGGTTCCTCCCCTCAGCGACAGCTTTGCAGTACCGGCCTGCCAACCATCGTTCCTCAGTTGGAGCCGCAGTGCCGCGGGGGGGGGGGGGGGGGGGGGGGGGGGGGGGGGGGGGCGGCACCGGCACTTGGAGTTTCCCCATCTACTCACCCTTCTGGCCACTTCTCTTCTAACCAAGGTGTATTCAGGATATCTGAATTGTGTTGACTCGCTTTACCTCGTTGCTCTTTCTGGGGAGTTGGTGTGGTAAGCAAGATTGAGAACCATCTTTCAAACTTGACTACATGAAGTACACTGCCTTTTCCAATTTTTTATTTCTGTTGACAAATTTCTGGCATTTTGAAAAATAATAGTTATATTCATTTCATCGGATGCTGGGGGAGAAAGAAATTTTCCCTGATCTGACTTTCTCTACTCCAAACTTTCAGAACAACATTGAAGCAAGCACTCCTGGTGATTCCAAGCAGGTGGCTCATAGAATAGTCTTAGTAAGAAACCGAACCCTGAAATTCAGAGTCAAGGTAAAAATAACATGGGGGTGGAAAGCAGAGAACCTTATTTCATACTGGCTTTAAATATTGCAATGGGCCCTGGCCCGACAGCTCAGTTGGTTGGAGCATTGTCCTGATACACAAAGGTGGCAGGTTTGATCCCCAGTCAGGATACATACAGGAACAGATGGATGTTTCTGTCTCTCTCTCTCTAAAAGCAATCAATAAATTAAAAATAAATAATTAAAAAATAAAATCAGTATATAAAACAATTTTAATATTGAAATGGTTCCAAGTTATATACTTACTTAAATATAAATATTTACTTATATATCACTTATGCTCCTAAGAGCTAAAAATAGAACAAAAATTTTAAATGGCCAAGACACTTCAAAGTTTTTACCTTTCTCAGTGATAATAAGCACTGAAGGTGAATAGTTGCAGGTTAAAAAATCTTATATATTAAATTTATTTTAAAAGGGAAATCAAAGCATCATAATCACCTAAGGCATCAGAGTGGCATTAAAATGTGTTCCCTGGCCCTGGCTGGTTGTCTCAGTGGTAGAGCATCAGCCCGGTATGTGGATGTCCTGGGTTCGATTCCCGGTCAGGGCACACAGGAGAAGAGACCATATGCTTCTCTTCCACTTCCGCTCCCCCTTCTTCCTCTCTTTCTCTCTCTTTTCCTCTCGCAGCCAGTGACTTGGTTGGTCTGAGCGTCCACCCTGGATGGGGGTTGCCGGGTGGATTCCAGTCAGGGTGCACGTGGGAGTCAATCTCCCCTTTTCTCACTCAAAAAAAAAAAAATTGTGTCTCCAATATATAATATCCTTTTTCTAATGTGTCTACTTTTAAAAGCAGCTGAGCTGAACATCTCTGACTTTACCATACTTTGCATTTATTTATCTTACAGAGTAAAACTAATTCTTTCATTACTTTTAGAGATTAATTCTGTGTGCTGACTTCAACAAGACTTGATGTTTTCCATTTGTGCTTAGCCACATTTTAAGCAACACCCTGGGAGATAGTCTGTGCTGTGTACTGGGATTTCACTGCACAATTCACATCGAGATCAGCAAAAGGGTGGATAAATCCCTAGGTGCACTTTTAATTTCGTTGCCAGAAAAAACCAACAACAGTGTTCAGGGTCCATCAGGCTTAGCTTCTCTGATGTGGCTCTGTGAAGTGCAATAGGCAGGAAACAGCGCGTCTTGGAGCCTGACTGCCCTTCAATTGCAGCTGCCAGCCCAGCCCGGGAGGCTTGGTCCTTGGCGCCCAGCAATCATGCTGCCCAGCATTGCAGGTCACGGGTTCTTGAGGGCTGCTTATCTTCTGTTCAGCATTTGGCAGGCATGCTTCTCCATTAGTTTAATTCTTCCAGTGTTCCTGAGATGATTCACAATGATTGTTTCACAGGTCATCTTAACCTAGTGAGCAAATTTGCAAGAATTGTTTATTCATTTTAAAGTGTAATAAGGCTCCCTAGTCACAATGGCTGAAGAGGCCACGTGGTCCAAGGACCATTACCATCGATTTCCTGGTATGCTTCACAATGATGTGCTAGGTACAGCGGTTATGGGGGCAAGGTAGCAGCCGTTACATACCTGTGCCCTGGACTAAGAAATCTCAATCCTGCTGAACCACTAACTGCACGGGCCTTGCAAAACTTACCCTTGTTGAATCTCAAGTTCCTCTTCTATAATAATAGCATCCATTGTGAGGGACTCTTAGCCCTGTGCAAATGATACAGCTGCTGCTGATGGTTTTCATCTTATTATTTTACTAGAGAAAGTTGGTATCAAAGGTTCAAGTTTATATATTTTAAATTTTTTACTCTTTTTTTTTGTGTGTGTGTGTATTTTTCCGAAGCTGGAAACGAAGAGGCAGTCAGACAGACTCCTGCATGCAACGGACCGACTGGGATCCACCCGGCATGCCCACCAGGGGGCAACGCCCCGCCCATCTTGGGGCGTTGCTCTGTCGCAATCTGAGCCATTCTAGCGCCTGAGGCAGAGGCCACAGAGCCATCCTCAGCGCCCGGGCCAACTTTGCTCCAGTGGAGCCTTGACTGCGGGAGGGGAAGAGCGAGACAGAGAGGAAGGAGAGGGGGAGGGGTGGAGAAGCAGATGGGCGCCTCTTCTGTGTTCCCTGGCCAGGAATCGAACCCAGGACTCCTGCACGCCAGGCCGACGCTCTACCACTAAGCCAACTGGCCAGGGCCATATTTTAAATTTTTATTGAGTTTTTTTACCACTGAAAATAAGCATAGTGAGATACTTTTGAAATCAGATGCTTCTTATTTTCAAAGTTTTAAAAATTTATTTTTAGGCCCTGGCTGGTTGGCTCAGTGGTAGAGCGTCGGCCTGGCATGCAGGGGACCCGGATTCGATTCCCGGTCAGGGCACATAGGAGAAGCGCCCATTTGCTTCTCCACCCCCCCCCTCCTTTCTCTCTGTCTCTCTCTTCCCCTCCCGCAGCCAAGGCTCCATTGGAGCAAAGATGGCCCGGGCGCTGGGGATGGCTCCTTGGCCCCTGCCCCAGGCGCTAGAGTGGCTCTGGTCGTGGCAGAGCGACGCCCCCCGAGGGGCAGAGCATCACCCCCTGGTGGGCAGAGCCTCACCCCTGGTGAGCGTGCTGGGTGGATCCCGGTCGGGCGCATGCGGGAGTCTGTCTGACTGTCTCTCCCCATTTCCAGCTTCAGAAAAATACAAAAAAAAAAAAAAAATTATTTTTAACCGTATAAAACCACCTTGTTTTATGGATAAGGACACAGAGAAATATAGACTTGCAGCAATCACAAAGCCGACTAGAGGTAAAGTCAATACTAAACCTCCAGTTTCCTTAACCTGAGGCCAGTATTCTTTTTATTACATTGCTCTGCCTTTTCTGTGTCATCATGTGCTTCAGGGGAGACCCACACATTGTAGTCATGTTTCTACAGAGGTTTTCTGGATATTAGTATCTTCACATTTTTGCTGTTTTAACAAGAGAATCTCAAAATAACTCCAGGTTAAACGAGATATTTATCTCTCATGTTAAAGTCTAGGTGAGCAATCCTGGGCTGGTGTGATAGCCCTGCTATCACCAGAGTCCCAAGTTGTCTCTATTTTGATGTCCTACTCACTTCAGCACATGGTGTCCTCTTTAGTCCAAATGAGCTACTCCAGCCTTTACCACTATTTCCACTTTCTAGTAAAGATATGGGAAAGGGTAAGAAGATGAGCTCACTTCTTCTGTTTAAAAGTGCATGACATTTTTGCGTATATTCTATTTACCCAAAATTTTTGATATATTTCCATCTAGCTGCAAGGGAGGCTGGGAAATGTACCTCTTTATTGTGCTGACTCAATAATTCTATTTCTATGTAAGAAAGATTGGATATTGGGGTATATTTAACAGTCTCTCTCCCTGTTTCCTCTCTCTTTCACACACAATAAGCTTTAAGGAGTGCAATATTTTAATAAAAGTACTAGAGTTTCTAGATTTTAATACAGCAACTTCTACAAAGGAGAATCCATTTCTTGAAATTGGCTTCAAGGCAGTAGTAGCTTCCATCTAAGAATCTAGGAAGGTGGTATGGGGTTCCACATAGTATTTACAAAGCCAGAAGATAAAAAGACAGACAATAATAAGTGTTGGTGAGAATGTAGAGAAACTATAATGCTTGTACTCCTCTGCTGGTAGGAATGTAAAATGGTGTAGCCATTTTGTAAAACATTTGGCAATTTCTTAAAATGTTAAACATATAGTTACCCTATGACCCAACAATTTCACTCCAAGTTGTCTACCTTAGAGAAATAATCATTTATGTCCACAAAAGACCTATGTAAATGTTCATAAGAACATTAGCCATAAAATCCCAAAAGTGGAACCAACTCAAATGTCCATCAATTGGTGGATAAAGAAAATCTGGTGTATTCATATACTGGAATACTGTTCCAGCAATAAGGAGCAATCCGGTACTGATAGATGCTTCAATATAGATGAATCTCAAGAACGTTGTGTTAAATGAAAGAAGTTAGATACAAAATACCACATATTATATGACTCCATTTATACAAAATACCCAGAATAGGCAAATCTATAGAATTAGATTAGCGGTTGCCTGGGACTCGAGGTGGGAATGAGGCAAAGGGTGTTGACTGTAAAAAGGCATAAGGCGTGTGTGTGTGGTGACAGAAATGTTCTAAAAATTTGATTGTGATAATGGTGGTAGAATTCTGTATCTTTACTAAGAATTATTGAATTGTACACTTTTAAAAGATTGGTAGAAGCAGCACATATATCCTTAACTGACTGACACAATGTGCTAATTCAGCAGGGCCAGGTTGGGGCCAGGGACAATGTAGGTAGGTAGAGGAGATACCAGAGATGAAAATACTGTTCTCTGCTTGCAAAGGGTTCACATCTTAATAATTGTAAAGGAAAATGTCACTGAAAGGATATTTTGATTACACTCAGTGGACTGGGTGAATTAAATAGACATTTAAGATTCCACCATTTTAAATGTTCAATATATTGTATATCCCGCTGATATTTATTCTCCCATTTGACAGGTTCATGATTTTTTATATCTCATGTATCCATTCTCATAGCACAACTGCCTTCTAATCTGATAACTTTATCTCAGATGGTGTCTTTTGGTTTCTGATTAAGGCCCCTTGAAAAATACTTTTAAATGAATCTTGCTTCTGCCATCAGATAGCAGTTTCCTTGATCTATGAAAGGAATGAGATCAGTGTCACCAGATGTCCTATAATATCTTCTAGATGTAGCCTTTTGGGAGTCTAAGTGTGCTCTTCATTTGCTCTGTAGCCTGAGAAAATCTAGACTTTGAGGACACATCTGATCAGTTGTTGGGGAAACTGAGTGTGTAAGAAAGCCATGGCCTATGCACTACTCAGGGATGGGAAAAGGTAAACCAGGAGAAGGCAGCAAGCAATAGGAAGAAAAAAGCTAAGATCAATCATGCTGGACTTTTGCATGGAGAAAAAATGTGTGGTGACTTAAAGGGGCTATGGAGGAGCCTGAGCCAAGCATGCAACCACAGCAGCATTCAGACTACATTCCTAAGGTCTCTGAAGGCCAGTTCAGTCTCCTACAGGTCCATGAGGTCAAATCACACTGTGAAAACTGATGTGTTTAATCATTCATTCATTCATTCTTCACATACTCACCAACAAATATGTATGTCTTACCCTGCCTATTGCCAGGAGTTTAAGTATGCTCCTAAGAGCCTTAACTTGGTTTTCCTGTTCTGCCTGCCTCTCAAGCTCAAGTCTCATCTAAGTATCTTATAAATTTGTCCTTTAATTTTTTTTAGTTTCTAGGAGTCTGTATCTTCTTGAATTTTATGCAATGAAGTAAAGATAAGTTCTAAAATTGGCTTCTTGTGCCTGCAATAAACCTTTCAGGAAGGTACTACTTTCCTATGTCTTGACTATTTTGTTTCCTTCCTTATATTACAAAGTACTTTCCACGTTCACAAGTCTACATCTGTAAACTTAAATGTGAAAAAACAACAACAAATATCCCAGCCCTGGCCAGTTAGCTCAGTGGTAGAGCGTTAGCCTGGCATGTGGAAGCCCTGAGTTTGATTCCCGGTCAGGGCACACAGGAGAAGTGACCATCTGCTTCTCCACCCTCTTCTCTCTTCTTCTCCCTCAGCCATGACTTAAATGGTTCAAGCAAGTTGGCCCTGGGTGCTAAGAATGGCTTCATGGCCTCACTTCAGGCACTAAAACAGTTTGATTGTTGAGCAATGGAGCAGCAGCCCCAGATGTGCCCAGTATTGCCCGGTAGGGGGCTTGCCAGGGTAATCCTGGTTGGGGTGCATGTAGGAGTCTGTCTCTGCCTCCTCACCTCTCACTTAATTAAAAAAAAGAAAAAAGAAAAAAATTAAATAACCACAACTAATTCAGTTATCCAATCTAAATACCCATAACAAATATTTTTAAGTGATTAGAGAATTCCCTCCAAAAAAACCCTCTTAACCCAAATAGTTATGTAGGTAAGCCTTTCAAATGTTCAAAAAACATGTTTTTCATCTTTCGTAAACTGCTTTAAAGATTAAAAATATGGAAACCTACCTAACTAGTTCTAAAATGAAATAAAATCACTTTGGACTAAAAATATCAATAGCAACAACTATAAACCAATATTACATATTGATATAGATGCAAAAACCTTGGATAAAATACAAATAAAAATAAAAAACATATTTAAGAACTTTCCATCATGTCTAAATAGGATTTCTTCAAGAAATGAAAACATTTAAAAATATTTAGAAGTATTCTAATATTGACATTTGTGACAGACTAAATAAAGAGGCCACAAATTCTTTCATACTCTTTCTATTGAGAAGTGACATCTATTGGGTGTCCCCTTGCATTAGGGATGACCAGTGGCTGCTTTGATCAATTTGGAATGATGGAAGTGACCCATGCCAGTTGTAAGCCTAGCTTTTGAGAAGACTGGGAACTTTCAGTTTGGTTTCTTAGAGCCCTGAGCCACCTGTAAGAGGTTAAACAACCTTATAAGAGGTTAAACTACCTTTTCCACAGAGAGGGGCTATGAGACTATAAGGAGAAGGACCAGGCCCAGCTGAGTACACCCTTCCAGCATTCTCATCAAGACTCCAAGCAGGTGAGTAGAAGCCATCTTGGGCCTTCCAGACTATCACAGATGCCAATTCCATAACATCAAGTGACCCCGCTCAATATCAGGTACAGAGAAGTCACCTAAGTTCTGCTCAAATTCCTAACCCACAAAATCATGATATATAATAAAATGGCTATTGTTTTATTTGAGATAGTTTGTTAAATAACAACAGGTAACTGGAACAACGGCCCAACACATGGGAACTGACAATTCACATTTAAAAATATCTAACATATACAAATCTTCAATCCTGCAAGCACAGCCTACGGAGACCGACCTTCCTATAGTAGTGTTGGGAGCAGAGTTGGTGCAACCTTTTTGAAAGGTAATTTGGCAATATGCATTCAAATATAAAATTTGCAGATTCATGATATGGAAATTTCACTTTTGTGTATAAAAATATTTTCTGTAACGTGATATATATATAACACAGAAAAATTGGTAATAGTCTAAATGCTCATCAGCATAGAAATGGTTAAATAAAATATACACATCCCTCCAATGACATATGCAGCTATTGAAAGGGATGCCTGTAAGATATAAACCAAATTGGTTATAATGTTTCTCTCAGAGGCTTAGAATTATGGGAAAATTTCAATCTATGCTTTATATTCTGCCCCCTCACTGTATATTATTTTTATAAAAGAATAATGAGAGTTTTAAAATTAAAGGAATAAAGATACAGTATTTAAAAGGAGACCTCCATATGATTTAACTTGACTGGACTTCTGCTCTAGGACTTGGGACCCACCCTTAGAGTTATAAAAACTCCTCATTTGTCTGGCTTGTCCTCTGTGTATGTATAATATTTCCTCTTGGATCTTGTAAACCAAAGGTGCTTACATCATGCCTAAATGATTACTAATGACTTCCTACAGAATGAGACTCTTGAGCTCAATTTATCTTGATTTGGAAAAATAATGAAATGAATACAAAACATCCTCCCAAATGATTCAAAGTCACCACTTAGCATCAATAAGCATGAACATGATTCTCTTGCCCATATATAATACAAATACCCAAACATTGGTAGATATTTTATCTCTGTTTAGTCCCACCAATAATTTATAAAAATCAATGCCAATACCCTAAACTAAACATGGTTCTGTACTTGGTGATGACGGGTCACTATAGAAAACACAAAACAAGGTCCTGCCCTCAAGTTACAAGTCTATTTCTCCCTCCTGCTCCAGGGGATGTAAAACACCAACCAAATTAGTGAGGCAGCTGAGCCCACAACAAATGCCCTTCCTGTGCAAACATCCTTGGCTGTCTGGCTCTATCACAGGGTCCGTGAACCCAACCACAGGCGACAGCAGGAACGACTGAAGGAATGCAAAGTCAGATGGGAAACTGGGAATGCCAAATGGAAGGGGAGACACTTGAAATGATAGGGCTGCCTGCCCTTCTCTGAGTTAAAGGGCTATCACCTGCACACACACACACACACACACACACACACACACCCTCAGGAGCTCCAATATGCTCCCTGAGCCATTCACAGAAGTGACTGAAATGTCAGACCAGTCTGAAAGGGTCAATGCCTTTTGAAAAGTGGATCTCCTAACAAATATGACTGAGTAGTATTTCACAGTATATTCAGATCAATTTTTAAAAATTCATTTACGAATTTTAAATATTTCTAATTTTTGACAATTACAAATAAAGCCAGTGTAAGCATTTGTAGAACAGATTTTGTGTGGATACATATCTTTATTTCTCTTGAATAAATATCTAGAAGTGGGATTGTTGGGTCATATGGTAAGTGTATGTTTAACTTTTTAATAACAGCCAAACTGTTTTCCAAAGTGGCTGTACCATTTTACATTAGCATCAGTGATACATGTGAGTTCCAATTGCTCCTCAACGTCACCAGCGCTTGGTGTTTTCCATTGCTTTGTGGGTAGTGGAACACTGCCATGCATCTCCCTGATGACTAATAATTTTGAGCATCTTTTCCTGTGGCTAAGTGGTGGCTTGGAACTACCTTATTTGTCTTAAATCTTCATTTGCTTTATAATCTTTGATAGTTTGCTAGACAACTTAAAATTATATTTAGTGAAAGTTTGAGGCTCTGGATGATGCTGGGTCTGGGCTGATTGCACCTCTTGTGGTCCCATGAACCTAGTCACGATAATTACCAGTCAACTCTGGGATGAAGAGGTTGCCTGACTCAGCAAGACTGGCATCTCCTCCTACACAGTTCTTTCCAGCTCATTGGCAATGTTATCCAGGAGTGGCTGGAGAATTCTGATAACAGCTTGCTGGTTGGATTCCAGAAGAATAGCTCAGATTTTGCTGAAGACTCATGGGAAAGTGGAGAAATACTGACAAAAAAAGTTAATGATGACCACTTTGGAAACTTTGACTCCCTCCAAGGATGTCTTCACAACTATTTAAAGCATCCCCTTGGAGCTAAATGACAGACCAGAAAATAAAACAAACCCCATGAATGGAAATTAACAATCAGGCTGTGACCCACTTAAGTAGGTGTTATGGCTCTTGCCAAAGGCCTGCCAGAGAGTGCACCCTGGGTTAATGACTTGGTGCCTTTATTTGCACCACTTTTAGATGGAAATTGCACAATTGTCTCTTTATTCTTTTGCAGAACCGTGCCCTCTTCTTTCCTCGCCTTCATTCTTGGTAACTTTTTCTCTAACTATTTAACCACTTCATAAAACACAACAAACAACTGGAAAAGGTGACTGGCTCAAACAATTGTGAATACGGACATGTCAAGTTGTACTTATCATGCAATATTAAAGCCATGGCTCCTGAGTGAACACATTGTGCATTTCTGTAAGTTGTGGGCAGTATTTGGCACAGAGTGATTCGTAATATTCTTCAAGGAGTTCCAAGTTTGAGACCCAATCAGCTTTTCTAGTTACACCTTCTTTATTATTTAATCTATCTATGTTATGTAGTGTCAACCAATAGAAATTAATGTGAGTAGACCTATGTCATTTTAAAGCTTCTAGGAGTCATCTTAAAAATTAAAACAGGTGAAATTAATTTTAGTAATATAGTTTAACCCAATGTATACAAAATGTTATTTCAACATGTAACCAGTGTAAAAAATTTATTAATGAGATTTGTTCCTTTTATTTTGTTGGTACCCAGTCTTCTGATTCTAGTGTGTACTTTACAGGTATAGCACCTCTCAGTTTGAAGTAGCCATGTTTCCAGTGCTCGGTAGCCTAATGTAGCCGATGGCAACCTCATTGAACAGAACAGTTCCAGTCAAAGAAATTGGAAGAATAAGCCAACAAGGAAGCAGAGCAAGTTCTCCAGAGGAAAGTAAACAGAGAGACGTTTAAGGCATTCTTGCTGTTGCATAAACTTTGCTCCCTGAGAGGCTATGTTGAGACCCAATAGTAACTAATCTACACCATTTTGATTTAATTTTTTTTTCAGAGACAGAGAGGGTCAGAGAGAGGAATAGACAGGGACAGACAGACAGGAACGGAGAAAGATGAGAAGCATCAATCATCAGTTTTTCGTTGTGGCACTTTAGTTGTTCATTGATTGCTACTTCATATGTGCCTTGACTGTGGGGCTACAGCAGACTGAGTAACCCCTTGCTCAAGCCAGTGACCTTGGGTCCAAGCTTTGCTCAAACCAGATGAGCTCACGCTCAAGCTGGTGACCTCGGTCGGGATCTTGAATCTGGGTCCTCCGCATCCCAGTCCGACGCTCTATCCACTGCGCCAGTGCCTGGTCAGGCTTGATTTAATTTTGAGGGAAGTAGAAACTGAATCAAAAAATGCTCAAGTTATACAATGTTTTTTTTCAAAGATTTTATTTATTCACGTTAGAGAGAGGGGAGAGAGAGAAAGAGAGAGAAAGGAGAGTGGGAGGATCAGAAAGCATCAACTCATAGTTGCTTCTCATATGTGCCTTGACCAGGCAAGCCCAGGGTTTTGAACCTGCGATCTTAGCATTTCAGGTTGATGCTTTATCCACTGTGCCGACACAGGTTAGGCTCAGGCTGTAGAATGTCTTAAAGTCACAGAACTTTATACACTAAGGGTTCTTCCAAGAAAATGATTGTTTAAATGAGTGTGTGGGAATGGTAAGAGACATGAGGATTGGAGATGTGGGGGAGGGGGCGGGGGGTGGATCTGTTATGTCTGAGATCTTCTCTAGCCTGGAGGTTTTATGATTCCATATTTTCTATCAATTTTGTAAATGAGTACTTTTTGAGTCTTTGACAAATGTTCATTCTTTTAAAATAATTTAACTCTGCAATCTTAAATTTTGTCTATGCCACAAATTCAGGAAATGAACATTTTAAGTGCAAACCTCACCCTATTACCAATGAACACAGCCCAAGTTTCAATGGTAAAAATGAAGAGAAGCCCTAACTTACTTGTAGGTACCGTATTTCCCCATTGTAAAGCCAGTAGCCATGGCCACCATCACAGCAGCCTGGCCCATGCAGGTTCACATTGGATCTGGACAGACAGTAATGAAACAACAGAGCCACAAACTGATGGGACATTATCGTTAATCCTAGCTTGCACCTGGTGGGCAAGTAAAAACACACACTAGGCTCCAAAACCCACTCATTCAGTGCTCACAAAGCTACTGACTTATCTGAGTTTCCTAGAATCAAAGGTTTCTACCTCACCAGCCTTATTCACCTCTGTTCTCCATCTCCTTCTCTCTGCACAAACTCTGCACTAACTGGCTTCTCCTTCAGCACTCCACCATCTTGGCTCCTTCTCCGTTCTCTCCACATGGCCTTCCTCTGCTCTCCTCTCTCTGCTCTCTCCCCTAATGCTAATCTCAGGAACCAAGAGAGAGCAAGCTCCCGTTCTGCCCCCATTTTATAGTGTAGAAATCAAAACTTTTAATCTAACATACAAACAAGAAAGTCTCTGATACAAAGTCACTTATCTAAGGCATAATGGGATTCCTCATGAGAGTGCACCACCCCACATCAAGCAGTGGTCAAGGGTGTGGGGAAAAGCTTAGTCTTAAAACTAAGCCTCAGGCTATAACGACCCAGCCTACTTATAGCCTGTCCCCCACACACAATGCAAACTATAAGCGAGCAAACATATATATCATATTTACAAACTTATTTGACCAACACCCACGTATAAGATGCACCTTAATTTTGGGGCCCAAAATTAGAAAAAAAAATTGTATTGCATAAAGTTATTGAACTCAAGTTTAATTCATCATAAAATTCATACAACTCCTCATTTGCATGAAAAAGTGGGAAATGCAAGCAAAAAAAATCTACAACCACTGTATAAGATGCATCCAGTTTTTAGATCCCAAATTTTTTGGAAAAGAGTGAGTCTTACACATGGGAAAATATAACAGTTTACCAGTGGCTGAATATTTGGCTTTGGATTCTGAGAGACCAAGGTTCTAGTTCAGCTCCCTTGGTTACAGGAATTGTGACTTTGAAGTGATAGATAAAATGGCTACTTAGCCACCATCTTTCTTAAGAACAATGCAGGCATGAAGGAGGAAGAAGGACTTGCCTACTCAAGTAATCTGGCTCAGACCTCCCTTGTAGCTGGATGCTGATAAGATTGGATCAGGGTACAGACAATTTTGAGGAACTGTGGTGCTTCTCCCAACCACAAACAGAAGAAGTGATCTTGCAGCTGCCTTTGCCCAAGGCCCTTTGATGAATCCATATAACCCCTGTCCCATCCCTCCCCTGGGGCTCACATCCTTTGCTGGTTTTAGCCCCTTTGCATCCAGGCATTTTTAAAATAAATTTCCCTTTTGGAACACACCAGCCTTGTGTTTTTGGTTTGGCCCATGGTTTCTGCCTTTCATGAAGGAGTCTCCTAAACTCTCTACACATTATCTGCATGATGGTACCCAAGCTAGGTAAAGGAATTTACTTAGATAATGTGCAAAAGCTCCTGCCAATTTCTCCATAAGTATTCATGATTGTGCCTGTAAAGCCAGTAGCCAGAGCCACCATAACAGCTGCCTAGCCCATGCAGGTTCACATTTGATTCGGACAGACAGTAATGAAACAATGGAGCCAAGAACTGGTGGGCCATTAGCTTTAATCCTAGCTTGCACCCAGCAGGCAAGAAATATACACAGTGGGAAAACACTTCCCTTTCCATTCAGGGATCCCAAAGCCACTGACTTATCCAAGTTTCCTAGAATCAAAGGTTTGTACCTCACTAGCCTTATTCACCTCTGTTCCTCATCTCCTTCTTTCTGTACAAACTCTACACTAACTGGATTCTTCTTCAGCACTCCGCCATTTTGGCTGCTTCTCCTCTCCTCCACATGGCCTTTCTCTGCTCTCCTGCAATGCTAGTTTCAGGAACAGAGCGAGAGAGCAAGTCCTGAACTGCCCTATTTTATAGTGTAGGAATCCAAAACTTTAAGCCAATCTACAAATAAGAAAGTCTCTGATACAAAGCCACTTATCTAAGGTATAAATGGGATTCTTCATAAAAGTGCACCACCCCTATCATGCAATAGTCAAAGCTGTGGGGAGAAGCTTAGTGTTGAGAAGATCTTAGTATTAAAAGGGTGGGAAAGGCTTAGTCTTAAAACTAAGCCTTAGCCTACAGGAATTATCTGACTCCATCAGAAAGAATAACATAAGAATAATAGGTATATCAGAGGGAGAAGAGAAAGAAAATGGAATGGAGAATATACTCAAACAAATAATAGACGAGAACTTCCCAAGCCTGTGGAAAGAACTAAAGCCTCAAATTCAAGAAGCAAACAGAACACCGAGTTTTCTTAACCCCAACAAACCCACTCCAAGGCACATCATAATAAAGATGACACAAACCAATGACAAAGAAAAAATTCTCAAGGCAGCCAGGGAAAAGAAGAGTACAACATATAAAGGAAGGCCTATTAGATTATCATCAGATTTCTCAGCAGAAACTCTACAAGCTAGAAGAGAGTGGACCCCAATATTTAAAGCCCTGAAAGAGAGGAACTTTCAGCCAAGAATACTATACCCATCAAAGCTATCCTTCAAGTATGAAGGAGATATAAAAACATTCACAAATACAGAAAAGATGAGAGAATTTATCACGAGAAAGCCCCCACTCCAGGAAATACTAAAGGGGGTTTTCCAACCAGATTCAAAGAACAAAAGAAAACAACACCACAAGTAACAGCTCCACCAAGAACACAATAAAACCAAACTTAAACTGTGACAACAAAGGAAAAAAAAAGGGGGGGGGAGAGAATGGAGATTAACAGTAGCAAAGGACGATGAAGTGCAGAAATACTTATAAGATAGGGTACTACAATGAATATGGTAGGTACCCTTTTCATTACTTAATGGTAACCACCCTAGAAAAAACCACCACAAAAACACATGACTTAAAAAAGGTAGCAACAGAGGAAAGAAGTATGGAACACAAACAAACAGAAACAAATGATAGAAAAACAAAAGAGAAGAATCAAACTAGATACAAAACTAACAGAAAGCAATTTATAAAATGGCAGTAGGGAACCCACAAGTGTCAATAATTACACTAAATGTAAATGGATTAAATTTACCATTAAAAAGACACAGAGTAGCAGAATGGATTAAAAAAGAAAATCCAACTATATGCTGCCTACAAGAAACACATCTAAGCAACAAGGATAAAAACAAATTCAAAGTGAAAGGCTGGAAAACAATACTCCAAGCAAACAACACCCAAAAAAAAAGCAGGTGTAGCAATACTCATATCTGATAATGCTGACTACAAGACAGAAAAAGTACTCAGAGACAAAAATGGTCACTTCATAATGATTAAGGGGACACTGAATCAAGAAGACATAACAATCCTTAATATATATGCACCAAACCAAGGAGCACCAAAATATATAAGACAGCTACTTATTGACCTTAAAACAAAAACTAACAAAAATACAATCATACTTGGAGACCTCAATACTCCGCTGACGGCTCTAGATCGGTCATCCAAACAGAGAATCAATAAAGATATAGTGGACTTGAACGAAATACTAGAACACCTGGATATGATAGACATCTACAGGACACTTCATCCCAAAGCGACAGAGTATACATTTTTCTCTAGTGTACATGGAACATTCTCAAGAATTGACCATATGTTGGGCCACAAAGACAATATCAGCAAATTTAGAAAAATTGAAATTGTACCAAGCATATTTTCTGATCATAAAGCCTTGAAACTAGAATTCAACTGCAAAAAAGAGGGGGAAAAACCCACAAAAATGTGGAAACTAAACAACATACTTCTAAAAAATGAATGGGTCAAAGAAGAAATAAGCGCAGAGATCAAAAGATACATACAGACAAATGAAAATGAAAATACGACATATCAGAATCTCTGGGATGCAGCAAAAGCAGTAATAAGAGGAAAGTTCATATCACTTCAGGCCTATATGAACAAACAAGAGAGAGCCGAAGTAAACCACTTAACTTCACACCTTAAGGAACTAGAAAAAGAAGAACAAAGACAACCCAAAACCAGCCGAAGAAAGGAGATAATAAAAATCAGAGCAGAAATAAATGAAATAGAGAACAGAAAAACTATAGAAAAAATCAATAAAACAAGGAGCTGGTTCTTTGAAAAGGTCAACAAAATTGACAAACCCTTGGCAAGACTCACCAAGGAAAAAAGGCACAGGACTCAAATAAATAAAATCCAAAATGAAAGAGGAGAGATCACCACAGACATCATAGATATACAAAGAATTATTGTAGAATACTATGAAAAATTATATGCCACCAAATACAACAATCTAGAAGAAATGGATAAATTCCTAGAACAATACAACCTTCCTAGACTGAGTCATGAAGAAGCAGAAAGCCTAAACAGACCAATCAGCAGGGAGGAAATAGAAAAAACTATTAAAAACCTCCCCAAAAATAAAAGTCCAGGCCCAGACGGTTATACTAGTGAATTCTATCAAACATTCAAAGAAGACTTGGTTCCTATTCTACTCAAAGTCTTCCAAAAAATTGAAGAAGAAGCAATACTTCCAAACACATTTTATGAGGCCAACATAACCCTCATACCAAAACCTGGCAAGGATGGCACAAAGAAAGAAAACTACAGACCAATATCTCTAATGAATACAGATGCTAAAATTCTAAACAAAATACTGGCAAACCGAATACAACAACATATTAAAAAAATAATACATCATGATCAAGTGGGATTCATCCCAGAATCTCAAGGATGGTTCAACATACGCAAAACGGTTAACGTAATACACCATATCAATAAAACAAAGAACAAAAACCACATGATCTTATCAATAGATGCAGAAAAGGCTTTTGATAAAATACAACACAATTTTATGTTTAAGACTCTCAACAAAATGGGTATAGAAGGAAAATATCTCAACATGATAAAGGCCATATATGATAAACCATCAGCTAACATCATATTAAATGGCACTAAACTGAAGGCTTTCCCCCTTAAATCAGGAACAAGACAGGGTTGTCCACTCTCTCCACTCTTATTTAACGTGGTGCTAGAAGTTCTGGCCAGAGCAATCAGACAAGACAAAGAAATAAAAGGCATCCATATTGGAAAAGAAGAAGTAAAGGTATCACTTTTTGCTGATGATATGATCCTATACATCGAAAACCCGAAGGACTCCACAAAAAGATTATTAGAAACAATAAACCAATACAGTAAGGTCGCAGGATACAAAATTAACATACAGAAGTCCATAGCCTTTCTCTATGCCAACAATGAAATATTAGAAAACGAACTCAAAAAAATAATCCCCTTCACGATTGCAACAAAAAAAATAAAATACTTAGGAATAAACATAACAAAGAATGTAAAGGACCTATATAATGAAAATTACAAAGCATTGTTAAGGGAAATCGAAAAAGATACAATGAGATGGAAAAATATTCCTTGTTCTTGGATAGGAAGAGTAAATATAATCAAAATGGCCATATTACCCAAAGCAATATACAAATTTAATGCAATTCCCATCAAAATTCCTATGAGATTTTTTAAAGAAATGGAACAAAAAATCATCAGATTTATATGGAATTATAAAAAACCCCGAATAGCCAAAACAATCCTAAGGAAAAAGAATGAAGCTGAGGGCATTACAATACCTGACTTTAAACTATATTATAGGGTCACAATAATCAAAACAGCATGGTATTGGCAGAAAAATAGACACTCAGACCAATGGAACAGAATAGAAAGCCCAGAAATAAAACCACATATATATGGTCAAATAATCTTTGATAAAGGGGCCAACAACAGACAATGGAGAAAAGAAAGCCTCTTCAACAAATGGTGTTGGGAAAACTGGAAAGCCACATGCAAAAGAATGAAACTCGACTACAGCCTGTCCCCGTGTACTAAAATTAATTCAAAATGGATCAAAGACCTAAATATAAGACCTGAAACAATAAAGTACATAGAAGAAGACATAGGTACTAAACTCATGGACCTGGGTTTTAAAGAACATTTTATGAACTTGACTCCAATGGCAAGAGAAGTGAAGGCAAAGATAATTGAATGGGACTACATCAGAATAAAAAGTTTTTGCTCAGCAAGAGAAACTGATATAAAAATAAACAGACAGCCAACTAAATGGGAAATGATATTTTCAAACAACAGCTCAGATAAGGGCCTAATTTCCAAAATTTACAAAGAACTCATAAAACTCAACAACAAACAAACAAACAATCCAATAAAAAAATGGGAAGAAGACATGAATAGACACTTCTCCCAGGAAGAGATACAAATGGCCAACAGATATATGAAAAAATTCTCAGCTTCATTAGTTATTAGGGAAATGCAAATCAAAACTGCAATGAGATACCACCTCACCCCTGTTAGATTAGCTATGATCAACAAGACGGGTAATAGCAAATGTTGGAGAGGCTGTGGAGAAAAAGGAACCCTCATTCACTGTTGGTGGGACTGTAAAGTAGTACAACCATTATGGAGGAAAGTATGGTGGTTCCTCAAAAAACTGCAAATAGAACTACCTTATGACCCAGCAATCCCTCTACTGGGTATATACCCCAAAACCTCAGAAACATTGATGCGTGAAGACACATGTAGCCCCATGTTCATTGCAGCACTGTTCACAGTGGCCAAGACATGGAAACAACCAAAAGCCCTTCAATAGAAGACTGGATAAAGAAGATGTGGCACATATACACTATGGAATACTACTCAGCCATAAGAAACGATGACATCAGATCATTTACAGCAAAATGGTGGGATCTTGATAACATTATAAGGAGTGAAATAAGTAAATCAGAAAAAAACAAGAACTACATGATTCCATACATTGGTGGAACATAAAAATGAGACTAAGAGACATGGACAAGAGTGTGGTGGTTACCAGGGGTGGGGGGAGGGAGGACAGGGGGAGAGTTAGGGGGAGGGGGAGGGGCACAGAGAACTAGATAGAGGGTGGCGAAGGACAATCTGACTTTGGGCGAGGGGTATGCAACATAATTTAATGACAAAATAACCTAGACATGTTTTCTTTGAATATATGTACCCTGATTTATTAATGTCATCCCATTACCATTAATAAAAATTTATTTAAAAAAAAAAACAAAACAAAACTAAGCCTTAGGCCCATGATGGCGAACCTTTTTATAAAACTGCCCACTTTTGCAGTGCTGGTCAACCTGGTCCCTCCCATCCACTAGTGGGGGTTCCAGCTTTCATGGTGGGGGTTGCAGAGCAATCAAATGGCGCTGTGATTGGCCCACCATGAAAGCTGGAATGCCCACTATTGGGTGGGAGGGACCAGATTGACCAGCACTGCAAAAGTGGGCGGTTTTTATGAAAAGGCTCACCATCACGGCCTTAGGCTATAACGATCCTTCCTGCTTACAGCCTGTTCCCTACACCCAATGCAAACTATAAGCAAGCTGTTGGTCAAATAAGTTTGTAAATATGATATCTATGTTTGCTCACTTATAGTTTGTATTGGGTGTGGGGGATAGGCTGTAAGCAGGCAGGGTGGTTATAGCCTAAGGCTTAGTTTTAAGACTAAGCTTTTTCCCACACCCTTGACTGATTGCATGATGTGGGGTGGTGCACTCTCATGAGGAATCCCATTATGCCTCAGATAAGTGACTTTGTATCAGAGACTTCCTTATTTGTATATTAGATTAAAGGTTTTGATTTCTACAATATAAAATGGGGGCAGAACAGGAGCTTGCTTGCTTGGTTCCTGAGATTAGCATTAAAGGAGAGAGTAGAGAAAGGAGAGCAGAGAAAGGCCACATGGAGGAGAGGAGAGGCAGCCAAGGTGGTGGAGTGCTGAAGAAGAAGCCAGTTAGTGCAGAGTTTGTGCAGAGGGAAGGAGATGGGAAACAGAGGTGGATAAGGCTGGTGAGGGAGAAAACTTTGATTCTAGGAAACTCGGATAAGTCAGTGGCTTTGGGAGCCCTGAATGGAAAGGAAAGTGTTTTCCCACTTATGTATTTCTTGCCCACTGGGTGCAAGCTAGGATAAAGATGATGGCTCAACAGTTCTTGGCTCCGTTGTTTCATTACTGTCTGTCCGAATCCAATGAGAACCTGCATGGGCCAGGCGGCTGTGATGGTGGCCATGGCTACAGGCTTTACAAATGGATTCTTCATGTCAGTGGAAATTTTCCTTATAGCAACAGGTCAATAAATAGCTATATAAAATTTATTTCTTCCAACTCCTAAGGGCTACCTCCCAAAGTAGCCACTTAGGAACAAGAGGCACTAAAAAGTGATTGATGTCCTCCCTTTTCAGCCTATAGCAGGAACTGGCTGGTGTAGCAGCATCCGTGTGAACTAAGAACCAGGGACCAGATACATCCTTTGCCAGGGGGCTCTCAGGGGAGTTCTTGCAGACTATTCTATAGTATGCTATGGCTCTAATTCAATTCTAAACCCTAGTTGTGTGACTAAAAGCCAAAAGGGAAAAAAAAAAAAAAAAAAAAAAAGAACAACAGATTCAGTCCTGACTGCTTTAAAAAAACTCTGGCAACAAGAACTGTATGAAGCTACACCTCCAGGAGGGCCAAAGGGGCCCAGAAAGGCATTTCCATTTTGTAGCTCCCCGCTAACCAAAAACACAGGAGAGGTTTTCAAATAAATGTATGTGCATGAAGAATAATAAGTCACAGCAGAAAGAAAATAAAAAAAGAAGCACAAGGTTTGCTGGCCATCTCTGATTAGCAACACATATGTAGGGGTCCTGTGAGAACAGGCACTTGCTCATAGGACCCACCTTCTTTTAGGTCACAGCTTTATGTCATCAACTTATTCTGGAAACAATAGATCTAAGATATCACACTGATCAGAGTACTTTGATAAGTTCCATTGCTCTGAGTGTTGGATCCTGAACTGATAAACCCCTACCCAAGGAACTGGTGCAGAAAATAGATAACATAGAGGTCAATAGCCTAGCTTTGAGCCAGACAGAATGACCATTAGAATTCTGGCCCTGCTCCTTATTAGCTTGTGACCTTGACAAATCACTTTACTTTCTAAGCCTCAGTTTATTTCCTTTTTAAATAAAGCATAGATAAAAAGACATCTACATCACAGGATTGTTGTTAGGATCAGATAAGAATGCCTATAAAATGCTCAGCATCGTGCCTGGCACATGATAAGATTTCAATAAATGTTTACTCTTTTCCCATGCAAGACTGGTAAAAATGTCAGTTCCCAGGGACTTTGTCCTTCCAGAAATTGTTAAGTGATATCAATCTATCCAAGCCCAACAATTTATACAACTAGAGCAAGACTGCAGCAAGACCATTTATTTACCTGGCTCCACACGAAGCCCCTGAGAAAGGAAAACATCTATGACGAAAGAAGCCTAGACTGAGAGCTGGGAGGGCCCTTAGAGACCAGGTAGTCCAAACTTCCATTTTCCAAATAAAAAAATGAAACCTCTGAGAAGTAAAGTAACTTGTCTGATGTCAAGAGCTAGTTAGAGGCAAGGCTGGGGTTCAAATTCACATTTCTTGACTCTTAATTCTGTGATCTAATGAATTCAAGTGCTTCTACGGTTAAAACAACTCCTGAAACAGCAGAACAGGAATTAATAGTGGAAAAATCTCCTGTATTTCTAATTTATCCTATTAATTACTGTAAAGCCAGTGGCCAGGGCCAGGGTTACCATCACAGCCGCCTCCTGGCCCATGCAGGTTCGCATTGGATTTGGACAGTCGGTAAAGAAACAACGGAGCCAAAAACTGATAGGCCATTTTCTTTAATTCTAGCTTGCACCTGGAGGGCAAGTAAAAACACACACTGGGCTCCAAAACCCACTCACATTCAGTGCTCACAAAGCCACTGACTTATCCGAGTTTCCTAGAATCAAAGGTTTCTAGCTCACCAGCCTTATTCTCCTCAGTTCCCCATCTCCTTCCTTATCCCAGATACAAACACTACACAAACTGGCATCTCACTCAGCACTCCGCCATCTTGGCTGCTTCTCCTGGCCACATGGCCTCTTTCTGCTCTCTGCTTTGCTCCCTCTGCTCTCTCATGCTAATCATCCTAGGAACCAAGAGAGCAAGCTCCTGTTCTGCCCTCATTTTATAGTGTAGATTCATAACCTTTAATCCAATATACAAAATAGGGAAGTCTCTACTACAAAGTCACTTCTCTGAGGCATGATTAGATTGTACCACCCCACATCAAAAAGGGTGGGAAAGGCTTAATCCCAAAACCAAGCCCCAGGCTACAACGATCCTGCCCGCCCCCAACACACATTAATATCACCTGGGCGACGGCCTCACGTGGGCAGCGTCATCTTTAACAAAGTGAGCATAATATATTTTATCTGCCCAACAATTACTCATTTGAGAGTCCATGATTGTATCTCACTATGCTCTCCGAATAGCAAACAGGGAACAAGGGATTACAAGATGAACCTTAGAAGGAAGTTTCTGGACGATGGGCCCTGCCAGCCATCACCATCATGGCTGTTTGCCTACTGTTGGGCAGATAAAATATATTATGCTCACTTTGTTAAAGACGGCGCTGCCCACGAGGAGGCCGTCGCCCAGGTGATATTAATGTGTGTCTCTGTGGGCAGGCAGAATCATTGTAGCCTGGGGCTTGGTTTTGGGATTAAGCCTTTCCCACCCTTTTTGATGTGGGATGATACAATCCAATCATGCCTCAGAGAAGTGACTTTGTATTAGAGACTTCCCTATTTTGTATATTGGATTAGAGGTTGTGAAGCTACAATATAAAATGGGGACAGAACGAGAGTTTGCCCTCTTGGTTCCTGGGATGATTAGCATGAGAGAACAGAGGGAGCAGAGCAGAGAGCAGAAAGAGGCCATGTGGCCAGGAGAAGCAGCCAAGATGGCGGAGTGCTGAGTGAGATGCCAGTTTATGTAGAGTTTGTATCTGGGATAAGGAAGGAGATGGGGAACTGAGGAGAATAAGGCTGGTGAGCTAGAAACCTTTGATTCTAGGAAACTCGGATAAGTCAGTGGCTTTGTGAGCACTGAATGTGACTGGGTTTTGGAGCCCAGTGTGTGTTTTTACTTGCCCTCCGGGTGCAAGCTAGAATTAAAGAAAATGGCCTATCAGTTTTTGGCTCCGTTGTTTCTTTACCGACTGTCCGAATCCAATGCGAACCTGCATAGGCCGGGCTGCTGGCCTTACACCTACAATTGTTTGAGAATGAGGCACAATGTGTGAAATATTTCATTAAATGCCTGTGACCATTTACGCCAAAAAATTAGAGAAAATCATAGAAATCTGTACTGTGACCTATAATATGAGAGGCCTTTATGGAGGTAAAGAAGGTTTTGCTTGACAGCATCTCTAAGATGGCAACCCACAATGCCCCCTGGTATTCACACCCTGGGTAATCTCCCCTAGAGTGCCAAATAGAATATGGCAGAAGGGATAGAATGTCAATTCTAATATTAGGTTATAAAAAGGCTGCGGCTTACATCTTGGGAACTCTCTTTTGCTCTCCCTTGAATTGCTCATCCGGGGAAGCCATTTGCCATGTTGTAAGGCAGCCTCATGAAGAGAGCCACATGAGTAAGCTTGGAAGCAGATCACCTGAGGCCTGCCAGTCACCATGTGAGTGAGTTCGGAAGCAGGTTGTTCAGCCCCGCTCACGTCTTGAGATGACTGCAGCCCTGGTGGACGGCTTGACTGTAACCTTATATGAGACCTTAGACCAAAGGCACCCAGCTAAGCTGTTCTCAAATTCCTGACCCACAGAAATTGTGAAGTAATGAATGTTTGCTGTTTTAGCCTGCTACATTTTGGAGTAATTTGTTAGAAAACACTAAATAACCAATATAAAATGCAGACAGGGTTGGGCAATATAATGGTCCCTCAAAAAGCAAATATCTTTATTCTTATTACAGACAGAAAAATATCTATTCATTTTCTGTGAGACTTCGCTAAGTCTCTTTGAAAATCAGACGATTACACTTATGGATGATTCAGAGCTATTATCTGGGCTGTGAAAATGGGAAAGAGTTAGCTTATTGTTATCCTAAGTGCCAGTGCCTGGCCCATTCTGCCTGAATGAAACATCCGTCCTAATGGCATAAATGTGGACCTTCACCACTGTCATGGGGGATAATATTTTTTTTAAAGGTAGCTCTCATTATTTCCTCAGTAACTTCCAAGTAACCCAGGTGTTATTTTTTTTCTTTCTCATGCATCACATCTGCCTTAAAGATAAGCCCAGAGTAGTATCATCCTGGGGAAGAAGGAGGTTGGTGCTACTGCAAACAAATGTCTTTTTTTTTTAATTCCATAGTAAGACCGACTTGAAAGCCCAACATTGCAGAGAGAGAGAAAAAAATGATAAATTCTAAAATCTTTCCACACATAAACAATGTTTATAGTTTTACTCTAGAAAAATATATAGGTTTTTTTTTTTGAGAGAGAGAGAGAGAGAAAGAGAAAGAGAGAGAAAATATCAACTTGTTTTCCACTTAGTAGAAAATATTTAGTTTTCCTTTAGGTCATGGGTAGAGTGGACTCTGAGGTGACCCATAGAAGGTTCCCGTCAGGCAGGAATAGGGAGTAAAAAGCCTTTTGCCAAAAGAAGAAGAGTAGCAAGATGCCAGTGTCCTGGCTTCCCGTTTCCACCTTTGCTTCTGGGTGGCTGTGCAAAAGAATACTCCAGAAAGTCTGGAGAAAGGAAATAGAGGCATCTGTGCTGCAGTCTGCGTTTGGACTTTGGAGGGAGAGAGTCTCACAGAGTACGTGGGCTATAACAGCAGCACAGAGGAAGACAAACGAGAAGTTACACAAAACAAAGAAGCTAT
This sequence comes from Saccopteryx leptura, assembly GCF_036850995.1. Classification (NCBI taxonomy): domain Eukaryota; kingdom Metazoa; phylum Chordata; class Mammalia; order Chiroptera; family Emballonuridae; genus Saccopteryx; species Saccopteryx leptura. The sequence continues at coordinate 40,533,355 of NC_089504.1, read as the reverse complement.
ACTTGTTGCACAGCTTAGTATTTACTTTGTTAAGTTTTAACCCCAGTTTGCAAGCAGGAAAGCTTAGGGTTGAGGGGTTGGGTTTTGGGAATGCCCCTGACACATGGATTTAGAGTCTTTCTATATATAGCCTGTGGCAAGAAAGGCAGGAGGGATTGTTGTAGATAGAGGTGACTGGTTCTCACTTTCTTTCATCCTTGACTGACAGAATAGAAAGAAAGAAAAAGAAAGAAAAATAGAGAGAGAGAGAGAGAGAGAGAGAGAGAGAGAGAGAGAAAGAAAGAAAGAAAAAGAAAAACAAAAGAAAAAGAAAGAGGAAGGGAGGGAGGGAGGGAGGGAGGGAAGGAAGGAAGAAGAAAAATAAAAAGTTTTTAAATGTAGAAGGTTCTTCCCAGAATCAACTGTCTTACATCAGCATTGGTTGGCAAGTTCTGCCTTTGCTGTTGGTGCTCTCAGTAACCATATTCGTTTCTTTGCGCAGCAAGGCGTAGCCATGGGCAGAGCAACCTGGGCTCTCCTTCACCTTGGCCCTGCCAGCTATTAGTTGCCTGACTTTGAGTAACTTCCCCTGAGACCAAATTAATTTTATTTATTAACAGTAACAAAATCTTATTAAACAAGTGGAATGCTTCAGAGCTTACTACCTGAAAAACACTTTACAAAGCATTCTCTCGTTTAATTGTCACAATCACTGTGAATGAGGTGGGTACCATTTTTATCCTCATTTTACAGAGAGAAAACCTGCCCAAAGTTGCACAGCTCATCAGGAGCAGAGGTAGAGATTTCATTGGGGTTGGCTGACGGTGAGTCCCCCAGAGCTTGGCTCTACAGGGGGACCCCATAACAGTGTGGATGTGCAGAGCACCTTGAAGCAGAAGGACTCCTGATGTGTCATTTCCCTGCTAGTCTGTGTCAGTGGCTGGTCCTGAATATCTGTACTGATCCCTGTGCAGTCCAGTTAACACCTCTCTCTGTGTGTGTACAACTTTTAAACAAGTCCCACACTTAGTCTGACAAAAACGTTGGATCTGTGACTATGACTTATCACTTTCCATTAGGTCCCACATGAGGCCTGAGAGTCATGTCACTGCAAGCTCCCCCTAGATCCGGAGACAGATGCCTGCTGGTGACCGCCTGCAGCAGCGTACCTTAAAGCCGGTGACAGCCTGGGCAGGCTCCCAGCTGCTGAAATTAGCCTGCAGGATCCTTGTAGGCAAAGGTATATTTTAGGACAGCGGTACTGATCAGCATCACAGAACGACAAGCAATCAGAACACAGCCCCTTCCACATTTCCTCTAATGTCCAAACCGCTCCTGCTCATGTTTGACCCTATTGCAAAGATTGCCTGTGTGGAATGCAAGAGTCGTTTATTGGTTAAATCAACAAATATTCATGCACATATAAATCAGGAACTGATTAATAATGCCTTTTAAAATAAATATTAATTATAATAAAACAAATTCTCTTCATAGTAGGACTGAACCATATTTTAGCTAGCAAATTCATTTAATGTGATTGGTTTCATTAACTGCTAAATACTTCCATGGAAATCATTTAGAGTTACTGGTAACAATAATGACTGCTAATAATGCTTCTTAATGAATTACCATGTGCAAGATTATGACTCAATAGCTCAGTAGGGAAAGAACTTTCTGATCTAGATAGGGTATATTCAAGACCAGTGGTAGTCAACCTGGTCCCTACTGCCCACTAGTGGGCGTTCCAGCTTTCATGGTGGGCGGTAGTGGAGCAACCAAACTATAAATAAAAAGATAGATTTAACTATAGTAAATTGTTTTATAAAGATTTATTCTGCCAAATTTAGCAAAAATCCGACACAAAGTACTTGGAAAGTAATTATTATTATATGCTTTAACTTCCTGTAACTCTGCCTTATAAATTTTATAAAGTAAAGTTACTTTCCTACTTTATAAATCACCATTACTGTGGAACTGGTGGGAGGTTAGAAAATTTTACTACTAACAGAGATACAAAAGTGGGCAGTAGGTATAAAAAGGTTGACTACCCCTGTTCAAGACAGAAGAAAACTTAGAATGTATTTCATATCAGCATCCACCCTGTGAGCATAATTTACAAATTAGCAAGTAGACTCAGAGAGTCAATATCATTTTCAAGGTCACTCATGGGTGACAGGTGCAGCCAAGGGTCTTGACTTCCAGGGCAAGGAAGTCCCGTCACCTCACCACACTTCCCTGTTCATGTGCTGCTGTACAACTGTGACAGTAACTTTGAACAGGTAACCCATTACTTCACATTTTGGGGATAGAACTTAGAGGCTATTACACAGGTTATAGTCACAGGAAGAATACAAAATATTTGTTGACTAGAAAGTAGAGATGTTCCAGGAATCCAAACTGAGGAGGATTTATTGGACCTTCAACATGCCAGACACCTACCACTTCATCTCGCCTGTACAACAATCCCTGAGATTGATATAATCACCCCATTTCACAGCTGAGGAAACAGGGCTTAGTGTGGGCATGAAGTGACCCAGTTCACACAGTTAATAACAGAACTAGGATTTGATACTGAACTTTGTGACTCCAGTGTAGGCCCTTCTACTTCCTTATTGTAACAATTTATTAAAGTTTCCATAAACAACCCCAAGGAGGAGAACTAAGGATCTCCTTGGCTCTATAAATGTCCAGATACTGCCTATTTTTTTTTTTTTTTTAGAGAGAGAGAGAGAAGAAGGGAGAAAGATGAAAAGCATCAACTTGTAGTTGCATCACTTTGGTTGTTCATTGATTACTTCTCATAGGTGACTTGACTGGGGTGCTCAAACTAAGCCAGTGACCCCTTGCTCAAGCCAGCAACCTTGAGTTCAAGCCATAACCATGGGATTATGTTGATGATCCCATACTCAAGCCTGTGACCCCACACTCAAGCTGGCAAGCCTGTGCTCAAGTCAGATGAGCCCTTTGGGTTTCTAATCTGTGACCTCAGTGTCCCAGGTCAATGCTCTATCCACTGCGTCACTACCAGTCAGGCTCCAGTGCCTTTCTAAGGTAAACACACAGGCATTAGGCTTATGACTTTTACCCTTGAGGAATCAGTCTTCCTTTTGGCTGATGAACTAAAGTTATTCAGAAAGATCTTGGGTAAAATGTGACTGTTGGCACAAATTATAATGTTAAATGAAATAATAACAAATTACAAACTCAAGCATCTTCCTTACTGTTCCAGCTTAGAGAGCTTATTACCACTGAGATAAATCCTCCAACTGGCATAGGAAAAATTAGAAACATTAGCTCTTGCATTTTACCTATATTGATGGTCACTTGCCAAAAATGGGTTTGCAATTCAGTATGCGATATTAAAATCCTTGAATCTATCATCTTTGACTTGCATTTGCTACCTCCCACACGTTCAAAGTTTCCACCATTCATCTCATGCCCCCTGGGAATTTGTAACTCTTCATTAACCTCTCCTGCCTCTTACAGATCAGTCTTTTTTTTTTTTTTTTTGCATTTATTGCATCAGCTTGCTTTGTATGCTGAAAACTTTTAAATATAAAATTGTGATTTAACAAACTATGGAGAAGGCAGAAATAGAATTTTAGAATTTTAACTTTTTTTCTCATAAGAAAAGATGAAAAATGCACTAACCCAAAAAGGAAAAAGACTGAATCTCCTACACAGGTGTGGGGAGTTCTTGGGTACACTCTGTTTTTAAATTATTTATTTATTTATTTATTTATTTTATTTTTTTTACAGAGACAGAGTGAGTCAGAGAGAGGGATAGACAGGGACAGACAGACAGGAACGGAGAGAGATGAGAAGCATCAATCATTAGTTTTCATTGCGCGTTGCAACACCTTAGTTGTTCATTGATTGCTTTCTCATATGTGCCTTGACCGTGGGCCTTCAGCAGACCGAGTAAACCCCTGCTGGAGCCAGCGACCTTGGGTTCAAGCTGGTGGGCTTTTGCTCAAACCAGATGAGCCCACGCTCAAGCTGGCGACTTCAGGGTCTCGAACCTGGGTCCTCTGCTTCCCAGTCCGACGCTTTATCCACTGCGCCACCGCCTGGTCAAGCAACACTCTGTTTTTAAGGTGACACTCAGCTGCTCATAGGTAGAAGCAAAGGGTATATAGCACATATTGTCTAATGACCTCCCCTTCACAGTGTCTCTTGCCAGAGCCAATGCCCTCTCTTTCTGCTTTCTCTTCCCATTTCCTCTGCACCCCCCATCGCTGTGCAGTGACAGCGCCCTCCCATCCATAGTTACAGCTCTTACCATGACTGCCAATGCCCTTCCAGTTCTTCAATCTATTCAGTATCCTCCAGTTCTTATCATACTGGGCCTTTATGCCATACTGTTTCTTGTTCCCTCCTTCTCAAAACTCTCCTTTTTAGGTCAATAGTACTATATTATTACTGTAAGTTTGCTTTAATAGAGTGCTTACTATACCCAAGGTGGTGTGTTAAACACTTTACGTGCATTCTACGCTGAATACTCAGAACCCCATGGGGTAGAGATTGTTATTATTCCTATGTTACAAATGAAGAAATTGAGGCACAAAAGGTTAACTAACTTGTCCAAGGTGACACAGCCAGAAAAGGGCAGAGCCAGGTTTTGAACCATGTTTGTAAGCATTATGGTACAGTGCTTCATAAAATTCTCAAGAGAGAGATTATGAGCCATTAAAGCTAGACCTAGATTGCAATTAGTTTTTCCGTTTTTGAGCTGGAGCAATGTTTGAAAAATAAAATCATTTTTTACGGGAAGAAAACTAAACAATGCTGTATCAAAAATGATAACTGGTGAGAATCAAAATTGACCTTAAAAGTACTATCAAATAAATTATAGTCTTTTAGAAACTAATTAAAGTAAAATGAAAAAGAGTTTGATTATGTACAAGATTTCCCCTCATATCTTGTTTAAAGTAGTTCTGATTTGTGGTCTGTGGCAAACAGACTCACAGACCACACCTGAGTCCCTGCCTCTTGGTGTGCACACCCTTGGATACTTCTCTGCCACTGAGTGTGGGCAGCACCTGTTTGTAACCAATAGACTATGGAAAAGTGACTGGATGTCGCTTCCGCAACTAGGTTACCTTTTATAACTCCGTCTTGCTAGCACATTCCTTCTAGAGACTCCGCCTGAGGACTGGTGAAGTAAGTGACTATGTCGTGGAAGCCCCTGTGAAAATAAATTGCGGGTGGCCATTAGAAACTGTACACACCTTCCAGGCAAGAGCTAATAAGAAGGGGAGCCCTCAGTCCTACAACTGCAAGGAAATAAATTCTGCCAAAACTCTGCATAAGCTTGAAAGCAGAGATTCTTCCCTAAATGAGGCTCCAGATGAGAATGCAGCCCAGAAGATGCCTTGATTGCTGCCTGATGAAACCCTGAGCAGAGCACCCAGATGGCTGCCAAGCTCTGACCCACAGAAGCTGTGGGATGATAGATGTGTGTGGGTTCAAGCTGCTGAGTTTGTGGTAACTTGATATGCAGCAATAGATTACTAGACAGCTTTGTTCAGGGCCTTTCCCAAATTTCAATAAAATTCTTATGAAATCACATACAAAAGAAAATTGGAAAAATCATAACAAGACTGACTACTGTGGCTGACAGTAAATCTAGTCTCAGAATCTTGAAAGGACTGTCCTAATCACAAAAATCAATAAAATTGGGTTGGAAAGAACCTGTAACAAGCCAATTGTTCTACACACTAAAAAAATAATAATTGTTATCTAGTCCTGTACAATGTTACCCCAAAACATTAGTAATTTAAAACATCAAAGAACATTTATTATAAAAAATTTAACTATAGAGTTACCATATGACCCAGCACTTCTACTCCTAGATATACACCTAAGAGAACTGAAAGCTTATGTCCATGCAAAAACTGGCACATGAAAGCTCATAGCAGCATTATTCTTAGTAGTCAAAAGGTGGAAACAACTCAAATGACTTACTAGATCATCTGATACTGAATGGATAAATAAATGTGGTATATCCACACAATGGACTATTATTCAGCCATAAAAGGAATGAAGTACTGATAACGTGCTATGACATAAAGCTTGAAAATTTTATGTCAAATGAAGGAAGACAGACACAAAATACCACATCTTGTGTGATCCTATTTATCTGAAATGCCCAGAATAGGCAAATCCATAAGGACAGAAAGTAGGTTAGTGATTGTCAAGGGATGGGAGGGCATAGAATTAGGAGGCACAGGATTTATTTTCAGGAAGATGGAAGCATTCCGGAATTAGGTAGTAGTGATGATTGTGCAACATCATGAATATACTAAAATAACCCACTGAATTGTACACTTTAAAATAGTAAATTGTACTATAAATTTAATCTCATTAATTCTTTTTTTTTTTTAGCAAGAGAAAGCATGAGAGAGAGCAAGAGAGAAAAAGAGTCTAGTCTCAGAAGCAAGTACTGTACTTCTGCAGAAAGTAACAGGTTTTGTTTACCTTCTTGTCATTTTTCTTTCCCTGTTAAGAAAATCAAGATCAGAGGCGAGGGTGATAGGGGGGCCAGTTAAAAAAGGTGAGGAGATTAAAAAGTACAAATTGGTACTTACAGAAGAGTCACAAACATGTAAGTTACAGCATTGGGAATATAGTCTATAACATCTTAACAACTATGTATGGGGTCAGATGGGTGGGTACCTGAAATATTGGGGAGACCACTCTGTAAAGTACATGATTGTCTAACCACTACGCTATACATCTGAAACTAAGATAGAATAATATTGAATATTAACTGTAATTGAAAAAAATTTTTTAATAATAAACTAAAAAAAAAAAAGAAACAAAAAAGGAAAGTCAAGATCTTTACCAACTGGAATACTGAGAAGACATACATCTATTGTAGGTTACTGGAATATTACTATCTCACTATTTATTTTACTTTTTCTACATTATCAGCAGTGGTGGGATTCAAATAATTTAACAGTTGATTCTCTGCCCTAATGACCATTTTTATTTATTTATTTATTTATTTATTTATTTATTTATTTATTTTAGAGAGGGGACGGAGGGAGAAAGAGAGAGAAAGAGAGAGAGAGAGAGAGAGAGAGAGAGAAGAGAAGAGTGGGAGGAGCAGGAAGCATCAACTCCCATATGTGCCTTGACCAGGCAAGCCCAGGGTTTTGAACCAGCGACCTCAGCATTCCAGGTCAACACTTTATTCACTGCGCCACCACAGGTCAGGCCCTAATTAACATTTTAAGTATAAAAATACTGAAAGGTATATACTGAAAGGTAGTGTATTATCTCATGCATTTAATACTTAAATAAGGATAATATAAGAGGTACATAAAACTAGATCATGTTATAAGAAATAGTTTTAAAATAGTAATGAAAAAATATTAAATACCTGACAAAAAACAATATAACTGTTATTTAAGATATTTCCATATTGCTTCTTGATTGGCATCCTCACTTGCAATTTTCTTCACTTTTATCCTAGCATCATTGGTTGTGTGATTTATCCTTAACCATCTTTTCAGTCTAAGAGTAGAATCTCATTCCTCCATCTATGGATGGAATGAACATCACTACAGGTACTTAGAATACGCTGTTGCACAGATGAACATCACAAAAAAGTAAGGAATGTAAATTTGTGATTTCCACATTGGGCGGCTGCCCAGGCTCCCACCTTAGAGAGAACCCTGATTACAAGTGCCATTTTAACAACCGGTTCAGTGAACTCAACAAAAAGTTAGGTACCGGTTCTGCCAAACTGGTGCGAACCGGCTGAATCCCACCACCGACTACCAGCAACTGTAACTCCCAGACACCATGTAAGCATGAAGTGGGGAATGGAGGGTATGGGTAGCAAATTAGGCAACGCCATCAGGTACAGGACAGTGGGAGAGCCGGAGAAAGCTGCCCTAATAACAGATTTACAGGAAACTCTAGATTTTCATGGTATCATTTGTTTAGTTGCTGAGAGTTGGACAGTAGGGGTAGGAGGTTATAGCATCTCAGTCCAGCAAAGCCTCACTAAACAAAAGAGTGCTGAATTCTGCCATCTGAAAATAGAATGCAACCATGTTCAAGGAGACAGAAAATGAGACCAAAGGCCAGCTGTTGACCATATCAGTCAGTAATCATCATCATGGAAATATCTCTTATTCAAGTATAAGTTAGTAGGTAATGAAGCATAAAGCTTATTTTAAAACTACTATAGAACAAGGAAAAGGGAAATGTCTAATCTGTGTGTAATTGATGGTATAGGAACAAAATGCTCCTTTAAAGCCAAAATGGAAGAAACCTCTGAACACAATCTAACTTCAGATCCAGAAAAAGAAATTCTAGAAATCCATTTGGCATTTTTGGCAGGGTATAAGAAAATAAGACTCTTCTCATAGGAAAAAAACCAACAACAAACAACTATAAGAAAGCAGTCTAAAATGGAAGGTAACAAGATGGAGCAAAATGGAGGTAAGTGAGACAAGAAAGTAATACGTGAACCCAAATATATAGTCATATTTAAATCTACATTTGGAGATTAAATTTACAGTGTAAAAATGATGAAAAAATTAAGATAATATGATATTTTTATTTTTTTATTTTTAAAGAGCTTTTCTTTTTTTTAAATTTTATTTATTCATTTTTATTATTAGAGAGAGAGAGAGAGAGGAAAGAGATAGAGAGAACAGAGGAGGAGCAGGAAGCATCAACTCCCATATGTGCCTTGACCAGGTAAGCCCGGAGTTTCAAACCGGCGACCTCAGGGTTCCAGGTCGACACTTTACCCACTGCGCCACCACAGGTCAGGCCAGATAATATGATATTTTTAAATGAGAGTTGTGGAAGAGAAAGAAATAGAATTGGACAGAAGACTTATTGATTCCAAACAAGCAAGAAAACTTGAGACAGAAGCAGTAATTAAAGACATATTTTAGGAAAAATTTTCTGAGCTTAATAACACTATAGTATAAAGATTAGGAAAGAAAGGATTGACTCCCAACCTAGGTGAATAAATGCCCTCAATGTAAATATAATAGTATTTTTTCCTGAGGAGTTTCTATCTACAGACTGTTTTCTTCAGGACATGCCTGATCTGTCTAGGTTGCTCATTGTGAATAGACGTGAAATATAGATTTAAGGAGTGTGGCTGGCTGGAGAATAAAGGTTTGTCATGTAAGCTTTTTCTTGTCTGTGTGTAACTGATGGAATATAACTTCTTCAAAACCAAAATGGATCTTTTAGAGAATATAATCCACACACACTGTTCAAAATTCATTGGTTAATCCAAAACCATAACCAAAACCCAAGGTATAAAAAAAAGGGGGCCATTTTTGAAAACTTTTACAAGCTTCTGATGATTTCAGGCATATCTAGGAAAAGAATGCTTTGTTTCTATCTGGTATTTGCCTCTATCTTTTGAATTATTAAGAAAGTTTGATGAGGAAGAAGAACTATGATTCATATGTTGGCTTTGATTTTTGTGTTGGTACAAAGATTGAAAAAATGAACCATATTCATGTTCCTTAAACAATAATAATAATATCACTTACTGTGAGCCAGGTACTGGGCTATGCATTTTATATCCATGATTTCATTGAATTCTAACAACAAACCTAAGCAGTAAAGAAAGCATTATCATTATTCTGCTTTCTGTTGAGGAAACTGAGGCTTAGAGAGGATAATCTGATAAAGGTCTCAACTCAAGAAGTAGAGTTGAGATTCAATTCATGCTACTGTATTTGATTTCCGAGTTTGAGTCCTTAGTCACTGTGCTTCCTGACTTCCTTTGAAAAAAGATACATAAAGAGACATATTATGAAAAATCTGTTAGAATGATATGAATAAAGAAAAAACTGTACATTTAAAAAAGCAAACATAAAAAAAAAAAAAAAAAAAGCAAACATATTACACATAAAGGGACCAAAATCAGACTGGCCCTAGGCTTCGCTTTTATAACACTAAGTGCCAGAACACAATGGAATAACATCTTCAGAGTTTTCAAGAGAGAAGTGACAATCCAGATTTTAAAAATTCATTCAAATGGATGTGAAGACAATGAAAAGACAAACTCAGGACTATGATGAACTCGAAGTTTCTACTTGCCTATTCTCTTAAAAGGTAAGCAAGCAAACAAGCAATAACCTTTAAGATTAAGAGCCAAATTAAAATTAAAGGGAAAAATAGGGAGATACAAAAGAATTGGCAACAAGCAGTGAAAACATTTTTAGATAAATCTAAAGAATTGTAAACTTTATTACAAAATGGAATGTAATTGTTAAACTGCAATTCTGAAAGAAAAAACAAGATACATAATATAAAAACAATTTAATTAAACTACAGGTTACATTAAGAAAGACTAGAAATGGAGACAAGAAGTAAAATATGTTAATTCCTCTTCCTTATATAGAAGAAAATCCAAAGAAACCATTTCATTTCTTATTTTGATAATTAGAAAAAAATAAGTTAACAAGGTTTTTGAAAAAGTTAAAAGAGAACTACTAGTGATCTTTAAAACAGAAGATCAGCCTGACCTGTGGTGGCGCAGTGGATAAAGCGTCGACCTGGAAATGCTGAGGTCGCTGGTTTGAAACCCTGGGCTTGCCTGGTCAAGGCACAAATGGGAGTTGATGCTTCCAGCTCCTCCCCACCTTCTCTCTCTGTCTCTCTCTCCTCTCTCTCTCCCTCTCTGTCTCTCTCTCCCCCTTTCAGTCTCCTCTCTAAAATGAATAAATAAAATAAAAAAAAAACCCAAAAAACAGAAGATCATAAAGGGAAATTATTTTAAAAATATAAGAAGGCTACAAATAGATCCATGTAAATTAACTTCTCTCTGACTCAGTTTCCTTATCTATAAATGGGACTAATAAAACCTACCTAAGAAGCTGTTGTGAAAAATCAAGATGGTTAATGTACATCAAGTGTTTAGAATAATACCTGGCATATAATATTAGTTGTATTATACTGTATTTCAAATTTTCTAAAGTAATACAATGGTATCATTTTAAAAATCCTTTATAGTAAGTAGATGCTAATTTTCAAAATAAATGTTACTTAAAAAATTATAAAACAACCTTAGGGCAAATTTTTCTTTCCTTTTACTATACAAAAATAATCAACTTTAAAAATTATCATTTTATGTATGTATGTTGATATAGTGGCAGGAAATTTGGATTTGGATTTTAAGAGGAGCTGTTCCTATTATAATTGCAAGCCCTCCATTTACTTCTCCAAAATTTCTACTTTGCCCCTGGTTAGATTCCATTTTTCTTCTCCAAATTGCACCCCAGGGATTGTAGGCACCAAATGTGACCTCATAAACTCTTAGAAGTATAAAATATGCATTAGCAATTCCAACACTTTGACATTCTGTTAGGGTCCCCACCTACAAAAAATTGCCTAGGTCCTAACATTAACGTTACTCCAAGAGGGTCTGCAGAGTGCAGCCCAGGGACTCAGGTGGCAGGGTAATTATAAATGCTTGTAAAACCCATCTGATAGCAGTAATCATGACAGTAGATATTAGGGTGTTCCCATTACTGTTTTTTTTTTCAGGTTAGACCCACAGAAATAAAGTAAGGGAGCGTTCAGACAATATGAATGCAAATGAGTACACACCTGCGCTCTGACTGACCCAATACAGGACCCTTGGATGGAGACAAAGAATATTTGCAACGTGAGCCCAATCATATTCTTCCCCTCCTGGCTGTGTTACATAAGTGCTTGGAGTTTTGGTTTCCGAAGAATATAAAAGGAGAAACGGTGAGGCAGGTATGAGACAGTTTACACAACTCTGCCTATCACAGAAAGCTTCCTCCCAGAGAGGGGTGGCCACCTGCTTTTCTAGTAAAGACACCTCAGGTTTCAGCGGGCAGAGAATAAGGGGTGATCGATGACTTTTCTCACCTTCAGCGGGGCACATTCATCAGTGTTTCTGGGCATAGAGACCCCTCTAGCTGAGATGCCCGCTAGACCACTGCAGAGGGTCTTCTCTTTATTTTCCTGGTGGTGTCCTTTTTGTGCCCTTGCTAAGGCATTTTATTGGGAAGCTTTAAAAGGGTGTGTCAGGTACTAACATGGAATCATGGACACTCATGACTTCATTTTAAACCCTTTTTTCATCCTGCTAGAGCTTTAAACACACGAACTGAGCTCTGAAACTGCTGTTTGGAATTATACCCACCTTCGGTTCTAAGCACACCTCTTCAGTTTAGTTCCGACCCTGGGATTAGGGGCTGTGCTAACATCCGTGTACTCTCCATGCTTTCCTTGATTTCATCCCATCTTCTCTCAGTCATCATCTTTGCACTTCAAATCGCAAGCTGTTCAGCCTTGTTCTCCTTCACTAACACCCTATTATTTTTGATCCCCTAAAAGCACTTCTTCCCAAGACCTTATAATGTGGGGTTACTCAGGGGGCTAATAATTTGGTGTTCAGTTAAAGGGATATTTTAAAATACTGGTTCAATGTATATTGAATGGCTATAGAAAAAAAAAAACCCCAACTTATTTCTAGTTTAAAAATAAAACAGTGTACCACTCATTTTATATTAAAAATGTAACTATCACCTGACCTGCAGTGGTGCAGTAGATAAAGCATCAACCTGGATCGCTGAGGTTGCGGGTTCGAAACCCTGGGCTTGCCTGGTCAAGGCACATATGGGAGTTGATGCTTCCTGCTCCTCCCCCCTTCTCTCTCTCTCTTTCCTCTCTAAAATGAATAAATAAAATCTTTTTTTAAAAAGTAACTATCAAAAAAATTGAAGCTGACAAAATACTGATAGGTGAGTATTCACAGCCTTGCACGTCTCTTCTAAGGAGGTTGGATTCAGGTTGCTGCTGGGTTGTTCTGCAGCCCCTGAGAAGCAGGCACAGTGGGGAACAAGTAACTGAAAGGAATCAGAAAGATGTCGTCATTCTCCATTATAAAGGGCTCAAGTAGAAAGGAAAGGGGAGAGGAAGACCAGTCACTGGGTTGGGCATTAAAAGAGTTTGGGGGAGAAATAAGTAGGGACTCTCATTTCAGAAGCCACTGGGGGATGTGTGTGCGCCTGTGTCCACGTGAAGAGACAAAGAGATAGGAGAAAGTTCTCTCTCAAAAATTTTACAATTTATTAAGGATATTCTCTCACTTTGATCTTTTGTCAAAAGCTACTGCAAAGATATGAAATGCTTTCAATTATATTTTTCTGTCCTAATCCTGGGACGTATTTTTTCATTAATGTAACACCACAGGATGATCAGTCCCTGTGGGGCTCGAGATATGTGTGGCATTTTTAAATACACTGACCATAAAGAACAATTTAATGTCTTTGAAATTGCCCTCATTTCACTGCTTTTCCATCTCTCATGATTAGACAGCTCTTTGCCATGTGATCGTCACAAATAATACCCATAGATGATATTTTGTGTAAATATAGATGCAGTTGTTCAAAATAGGTTTTAAAACTTTTTTTTCAGATTTTCTGCTGGTTGAACATTTTCTAATTCTTTGATAATTCTTGTTTTCTTTACAGATTTTCTTTGTAAAATTTTTTGAACCAGATAACTTCTTGAGAGTATTTAAATTTTACATACTTACAAGGCAAGCTTAGAATTTAGATAATGAAGAAAATTACCCACTCTAGATTAACAACACCATGCTGTGTACCATAGATAGAACTGTGTCTCTCCCAAAAGATATGTTGAGTCCTAACCTCCAGTACCTTATTTGTAAACAGTCTTTTCAGAGGTAATCAAGTTAAAAAAGTTCAGTAAAGTGGGTCCCAATTCAATACAGCTAGTGTCTTACAAGAAAGGGAACTTTGGACACAGAGTCAGATATGCACAGAGGGAAGACCATATGGAGGGACACAGGAAGAAGGCCACATGAAGACAGAAGATGGAAATTCTGTAGCTTTAAACCAAAGAGCATCTGGGGCTACCAGAAGCTGGAAGAGGCCAAGGAGAATCCTTACCCTCCAGGTTTTAGAAAGAGCATGGCCCTACTACCTGCACCTTAATTTCAGACTTTTAGCCTCCGGAACTGTGAGACAAATTTCTGTTGTTCTAAACCATCCAGTTTGTGGTACTTTATTACGCAGTCCTATGCCACTGAACACATCATGTCTCAGCATTTTGGCTGACTCCAGTTACAGTCAGGAGGGGACTACGGGCTGGGTGTTCTTAGGGTTGCTGTGGTCTCTCTCTGCACCAGGTGATTTGTAGTCACCCACTGCAAAACTGGTTGCCAGGTCAGTGTCTTTTCTAGAAGTAACATTTTTCTCTCCCCTCCTCTTCCCTCCCCTTTTTCTTCCCTCCCTCTCTTCTTTCTTTTCCTCCTAAGTTTAACTTCATTATGCTGTTTTGCTTAGCAAGAATGGATAGATTTGCCTTTTTCTAGTTGCTTATGGAAATCTGAGTTAATAGAAACCATATTTTTAACGTGTTCTAATTTAATTCAGGATTTCAGCCTGAAGCCCAGGTAGCCTCCTGGCTAATGGTCAAGCACTTAACATGGCTTGGCTCACCTCTACCCTTTGTCTCAACGCTGGCAGGGCACAGGAATACAGTGAAAATGTCAAGTCTGACATTACTAATTATTTCTTAAACTGAAATTTTAACATTGTAGTTTATGCCCCAGCAAAATGTTCCTGGTTTCCACATGGCTGTATCACAATGGCTCAGTCAGAATGGCTTGATCAAATTGTTAAATACCTGCCCCAAACTAACTGTGTGTGGCAGAATAGTATATTGGTGTCCTGATACACTGGGAGTAATATCAGGTCCCACCCCAATGACATCCACTGCCTGAAGGTCATGGAGGAAAACAACATTTTGTGAGATGCCCTTAGGGGTCTTCCTCTACCTGAACACACTCCCCCCGCCCCTGCTCCCCAAACACACCCCAGTCCCAGGATCTGAAGGGAGAGCTTAGATGGGGGTAGACTTTTAGAAATTCAAGTACTATATTTCCCCATGTATAAGACGTACATTTTTCTGAAAAATTTGGGGTCTAAAAACTGGGTGTGTTCTATACAGTGGTGGATTTTTTTACATGCATTTACCAATTTTTTGCACTTGTTTTTGTGCTCATCATTGAAGACAGTGATTCATCATTAGACACAGATGAGGACAAGCTAGTGAATGGGAGTTTTGATAGTGATGAGGAATTGTATGAACTTTATGATGAATAAAACTTGAGTTCAATAACTTTATGTAATACATTTTTTTTTCATATTTCAGGCCTCAATATTAAGGTGCATCTTATACATGAGAGCATCTTATACGTGGGGAAATATGGTAATAAAGATAAAGACATAGAAAATGTGTTACTCCAGTTGCATCCCAGGCTGGTGCTACTGGGTGGTCGCAGAGGAATTGTTGCAAAGCAGTAAATGATTAAGTGTAAAATGGATTGGGTGCATCTGTATGCAAGCATTTGGGTAACAACTTCAGTCTTTATTCATGCCCCTTGTTTATAGGGCCTCAAGATGCCTTGCACAGGCCTCCATGAAATTTTAAAATTAAAATTTTAAAGCTCCCCAGGTGATTCTAAGGTGCAGCCAGGGTAGAGAATAGGACTTCTCAGATCTTAATGTCATCTGAATCACCTGAGGACCTTTTCAGTGAGAACTCTGATTCAGGAGGTCTGGAGAAGGCCTGGGAGCCTGCATTTCTAACAAACTCCCAGGTGATGCTGAGGCTGCTGGCCCACGGAGCACACCAGCCAGTGGCGAGAGCAGTAATTTCCAAAGTATGATGATACCTGGACCATAGGCATCACTTGGGAACATGGAAGAAATATATATAGATTTTCAGGCTCCACCTCAGAGAACTGAATTAAAAACTTTGAAGATGAGGAATTCAGCAATCGTGTGTTTCTCAAGCCCTCCAGGTAATTCTTTAAGTCACCACAATGTTGCGAAACCACTGAGGTAGAACATTAAAAAGTTGGGCAATGATGTTGAAAAATACTATTGATAGAAATGTACAGAGGGCACGATAATAAGGAATCTGGTATATAAACAGAACTCTATCCTACAGGCAACAGGGAGCCCTCAGACAGTCTTAAGAAGGGAAGTAATCTAATTCCAAGTTATTACTTTGGGAAAGATCTCTCAGGTAAAAATGTCCCTTTGAGGTACTTCTTAACTATGACACAATGTCCTCCAGTTGTCTTGATGCCATTGTTGGTCCTTGCTACTCACCTACCCAGTCCTCAAGCCCCTACAGAAAGTCCAGGGTGGGTCCTGCCTGCTGCTCACAAATTTCTGGCCTGCATGGCTTCCTGACTTCTGACCAGCTGCTTGTCCGAGGGTTCTTACTCTCTCCTGAGGCCCCTTTGATGATTACTGAGTCAGGGTTGTCTGCCATCTTTGAATCGACTTCTCTCGGAGCCATGGCCTCTTGAGTCTTCCTCCCTGACTTTAAGCACTGTATTTTAGCAGCACCCCCGTTCCCACGCCACACCCTTCCCCCACTGCAAGCAGAGCACAGTGCTGGGCCTTGGCTCGTCTGGGAGAAGGCACTAGGCAGACAGGCAGACTGGCTGGCATTGACCTGCTGGGTGACCAAGGCCAAGTCACTCACCTCTCCGGGCTTCAGTTCTTATTTCTTTAATTCAATCTCAGGAATTGGATTAAACAGTCATTAAAGACACCCAAGATAAAGCTCTGTAATTCCAGTGAAAGCATCTACTGGGCAGGATTACTTTATTGAAAACACATTGTGCAATCGCAAGCCTTTTTCCTGAATAGGGAAGAAGTTTATATTTTAAAACACAGCACCTGTCTTTACAAGCTCACTATCAAGGTGTAGAAGGATAATCATTTTGAAGTACTCACTAATGTTTTGCCCCCAGATGTCTCTCCTTGGCCCTCCTGTCCTGTTCCTGTTCTCACTGCCTTGGGGAGAGATGTGACACATCTGAAAGCAGAAAAAATAAGTGTTTTCCCTGGCTTGGTTTCCATAAGTCTCGGCCTTTAGGGCAGAGGCTACAAAATGATGGCCCTTGGGGAAAAGCTGGGCCACAGGTTTGTGAATGAATTAATTTCCAGAATTTAAAATCAGAATAGTTTGCATAAAGTAAAAAATTCCAGCTTCTCCGTGAAAAACAAATTGGAAGAGTTGGTAACTTTGGACCTCAAAGAGAGGCCCCGGGCACCCTCTTTCCCGGATCAGAGCTTCCTGGGAAGAGGCAGCATCACAGAGCACTGGCGCGGGCAGACAGAGCCACCTGCAGCCCAAGGCTTCATCATGAAGATAGCAGGGAGGTCTGCCAGGGCGGGGACCAGACGGCAGACACAGAGGTGACACGTGTAGTCCTGTGGCCAAGGACTCAGTGGAATAGAGGATGGATCTCAGCAGATGACTTTCTGGACAAATAACATAGAGGACAGATGCCTCCTTTACAGCCACCTCCTTGGTCTTAGGTAGGTACCCTGGTCCTAGGTAAATGCCCCAGGATTGAGACACAGACAGAGAAATAGAAAAATCTCAAACATAGAGATTAAGTCTCTGCCACATGAATGGAATAAGAGTGCAAAACGGAAATTAATTTGAATTTTAGGAAAGTAAAAGAAATGTATATTTTCTGCATGCTTCAGTTTGGGACTTAGATATGTACCCATTATAAGAGCAGGATTTTATTTACACACTTGTTTTCTATGTGCACACACACTTTCAAAAATCACATCAGGTAAGGGTGAAAAAGGTAATGAGAGAAAACAATTGTGGCTGAATCTTCTCTTCCAGAATGAGACAAAATATTGGTTCATCCTGAGGAGTTTAGAAATGGATTGATCATTATCCTAGGGGTTCTTGACATGTTTGGGTCATGGATTCAGTGGAGGAGCTGATTTAAAAGTAGAGACATCTTGTTCCAAAAAACATATACAAACACAAAACTTGTGTGTATAAATCCAGGGGCTTCAGAACTCATCCCCCTTTGGAAGCCTGTCCATGGACTCAGGACACAAAAGCTTCCCCACAGGGACTGCCTCTGCCTGCCACCCTTCCTGTCCCCATTTTCTTCCAGGAGATTTCAGTGGCAAAAAGAAAACCTTTAGCCGATTTGGAATACAAATAAAACTGACATCCATTGTCTGTCATCCTGGCACCCTCACTGTCGGGAGCCGATCCACTAATGCTGGCTAACTAGGTCACAGCAGGAGAAGACCCACAACTGCTGGCTGACAAGGTCACAGCAGGAGAAGACCCACAACTGCTGGCTGACAAGGTCACAGCAGAAGAAGATCAAAAACTGCTGATTGACAAAGTCACAGCAGAGAAGACCAATGGCTGCGGGGTGACAAAGTCACTGCAGTGAAGACCAATGGCTGTGGGGTGACAAAGTCACTGCAAAAGGAAAGGCACGATACTTCCCCCTTTGATTTTTTTAATTAATCTGGCCTTATATCCCCCCTTTTTCTGGGTGTGTGCTATTATTTGTGGCACAGGGATAATAGTACCGTACTTTCCCTGTAGATTTGTAGTAATTTCTTTGGAAATGAGACAGAGGGTGTGAGTTCCACAGAAAAGCCTGTAAGCCCCTTGAACTGGGCTCATAGACATAAGAGGCTGGCTATGATATCCCTCATAAAGGGTTAAGTTTGTAGGAGAATTCCTTCTTAATCATGTTAGAAAGAATAGATTGTGACTTGTGACTAGATAGGAGGCAGTGGCTGTGCACAGAGCACCTCTCGGCCTTCACTTAATTCAACATTTTTCCTCCTAGCCTTTTCATGTAATAGAGTTAAGAAACATTCCTTTCTTCTTGCTTATTTGATCTGCAGATAGTGATACACTCTGAGAAGAATAGAGGTAGAACTTAACTAGTGTTTAAATATAATAAATAAGTAATATTTGACTAGACAATAGTATCTTAGGTAAGGTATAATAAAATGGCCCATTGTGTGGCCTAGGATGAAAGCGCAGTCAGCAAGAAAAGAATGTTTTACTAAGAGAATTGTCTTTTGACTAAAGGCAATTGCTAGGCTTTCTCAATGAGATGTTCTCATAAGATTTACATACTTTCAAAAAATTCTTTAATAATGAGAGAAATGTAGGAAAATCCATAGAAGTAATAACAATTAATGTCTTATGTTGCTACTAGGCTATCTTGCAAGTGCACTCTGTATATCTTTGGGTGAAAGCTATTCTTAATGTTCTGTCGATTTCTTTATAGGCAAGCCTTTTAGAATCTTGTGAGAAAAAGTAGGACACTGCTTAAACTCAAAGCCATTTATCTGAGCAAACGGTTGTCCATTGTTAGTCCTTAATAATCTCGTCTGCTAATCTCTCTCTGCCCCTTAACTCACAACAGCAGTAAAGTTAGTTAACTTTTAGTACTAATACCTTAAAAGCTTTTACCGATGTTGTTATCACTATTCAAGTTATTTTGTATTTTGAATGATTTGCTACCTGGTTTGTAATTTATAGATATAAATTAACTGTTATCCAGAAACATGTAAACATAGTGAAACAGAAGCAATGATTAACACCATGTAATTGTAACTCAGTGTGTGTGCATAAAAAGGGAGCTATACTAGCATTGAGCAGAGATGCCTGGCAGTAAATGCTAACTAGAGAATAAAGAGAAAGAAAAGAATTCGGCTCTCTCACTCGATCTCGCCGACGCCGTCTCTTCCTGTGGGACCCCTGGATCCCCCCCGGGGCTGGACCCCGGCATTTGGCGCCCGAACAGGGACCTACAGGTAATCCCCCCTCGTTGTCTCGGGACGGCTAGGACTCCACTCAGGGTGCTGCAGACCCCCCTGTAAGAAAGACAGGGTGAGGATAGGTGGAGAATTTCAGAACTTAAGATTTTGAGAAGTCATGGGCCATACTGAGTCTAAAGAAAGAAGACTCTTTATGAAAGTTATTAAGTATACACTTTCCCAAAAAGGAGTTAAGGTCTCCTCTAAACAAGTAGCTCGTTTTATGAAATTCGTACAAAAATGTTCTCCATGGTTTCCAGATGAGGGAACGCTTGATTTTGAGAAATGGGTTAAAGTTGGAGAAGATTTAAAACTTTATTATGAGGCACATGGACCAGAAAAGGTTCCAGTTGATACATTTGCTTTATGGAGCTTGATTAAAGATGCCTTAAATCCAGAACATGAGATGCATAAACTTTCTAAGGCAACTGCTCCTCCAAAAGAAGAGACTCCGTTAATTAGAAGTAAAAGGCAGTCTCAAGATACTACAAATCATGCTATGGCCTCTTTAAAATTAAGTAAACATCAGGATGATAGTGAAAATCTTTTATCTCCAAAAGATGAGGCTGAATTAGAAGATGAGGCAGCTAAATATAATAGGGATAATGAGGATTGGAAGTCAAAAACAGTCTTGCCCATATTATATCCCTCCAAGACTGACAAAAAGGATGAAAATAAGGCTATTAAAATGTCTTTGCCTCTACCAGTACAATCACCAGATATTAATGAAAAGAAAAAATCATTTGGGTTAACAGGGTTGCAGAAGGCAATTCAAGCTTCTTGCGACCAAGGGGAAACTGATTTGGCATTATGTTTCCCTGTGGCTGTGGCTAGTGAATTTAATGAGGAGGATCCTACATGGGAGCCGCTTTCTTATAAATTATTGAAAGAGTTGAAAATGGCTTGCAGTCAATATGGACCCACCTCTCCTTATACTATGTCTTTGGTGGAAACAGTTTCTCATAATTGGATGACTCCTTATGATTGGGAACAAGTGGCTAAAGCTTGTTTATCTGGAGGAAATTATCTCCTTTGGAGAGCTGAATATGAGGAGCAAGCTAAACAACAGGCAGTTAGGAACAGGAGGACACATAATCCTGTGATTAGAGAAATGATTACGGGAGAAGGAGAATTTGCTGATGTTAGTGAACAGTTAAAACTTTCTAAACCAGCTTTGATACAAGTGAATAATTGTGCTATATCAGCTTGGAGAAAGTTGCCAGCTTTGTCTGGTGGAGATGTTACTGTGGTAGGAGTAAAACAGAAAGGTGATGAACCTTATGAGGAGTTTGTTGCTCGGTTGATTCAAGCAGTAAGAAGAGTTATTTCAAATGAGGCGGCAGGAGATATTATAATTAAACAGTTGGCTTATGAAAATGCTAATTCCACTTGCCAGGCTATGTTGCGGTCAGTGAGGAGAGAAGGAACGATAGGAGATTTCATCAAAGCCTGTCAGGATGTAAATCCTGCTTTTGTTCAGGGAGTAACTATTGCTGCAGCTTTAAAAGGAGAAACGTATCCTCAATTTATTAAGACTATGTATCAAGGAAAAATGCCTTCTGTCAATGAAGCTTCCTCTAAGGGAAGTCTTACTTGCTTTACTTGTAATCAAACGGGTCACTTTAGCCGACAATGCCCTAACAAGAGTGGGCAAGCAAGCCCAGGAGTGCAAGGGACAGCTCCCGTAATTAATAATGCTAATAATAATGTCCCATTGCCTAAGACTTTGTGTCCACGCTGTCAAAAAGGATATCATTGGGCAAAGCAGTGCCGTTCTAAATTTCACAAAAACGGACAGCCGTTAGGACCAAATTTAGGAATAGAATGGCAGCCCCCACATAATTCAAATCTGACAAGTAATCAAAGTAGCAACCAGGGAAACTGGCAAGGGGGCCAGCCTCAGGCCCCGATAACAATTGGGGCCAGCCTGAATCCATTTGTCAACTCCGGTCTGTCTCAGACCCCACTCGGGCCTCCCCCATGGCTCCATGCAAAATATGAGAAGCAAGCCTCTTGTGGGGGTTGAAATGGAGGGATTTCAGCTGCCGGTTGTAGCAGCTATTAGAATTTAAGAATAATTAGAGACTGAGATGAGTTTTAAAGTTGTGTTATTATCTGATTTTCTTTAGTAAAATAGAAGAACTTAAGAGTTTGGAAAAATTAGTTTTTTTTTTGTTCTCCTCTTTCTCTCAACTCATTTTATTTCTTTCCTGTTCTATGCCTGAAAAGAGGGCAAAGGGAACACCTGTTTGGATATAGCTAAACAGAATCTCATAAACGGCCGTTCTTGAAACTTTTCAAGAGAGAGTTCTGTTTAGTTTCTATCCAGTATGTTCCAATCAAAATTGCCCTGTGTAAAAATCAAGCAGGCCATACTCTAATCTCTAAAATCCCGGGTTTCTCTCTAATC
The DNA here is from genome assembly GCF_036850995.1 of Saccopteryx leptura. Lineage (NCBI taxonomy): Eukaryota > Metazoa > Chordata > Mammalia > Chiroptera > Emballonuridae > Saccopteryx > Saccopteryx leptura. Next base: position 40,511,284 of record NC_089504.1, on the reverse strand, counting down.
TGTCTGATTTGTCTACTTTGTCTGATTCTTGTTTGTGTTTGGTCTTTGTTTAATGTTGTCTAAATGTGATTTTTTTAAGTTCTTGCATGCAAAAATTGAATATGCCGGCTCTAATATTATAAAATATCATCCCTACCAATTTATAATTTTAATTGAAATAAGTAAAGCGCGCTCATTTAAATTTAAATAGTATGAAACATGAATCCTAAAAACTTGTTAATTTTGACTAAACTGCTTCAAGCTTCAGGCTGCTTGCTGCCGCTGCAGAGCATGAAGCAGAGTAGAATTGCCTAACAAAGGTGTAGATTTTTTTAATATAGAAAAATAATAAAAGTCACTAAAGTTTTCCAGCTTTAATGTGTTCTTTAAATTGCCTGTTAATTAATGAAGTAGAAATGTTTTTATGAATATAGAAAACTCGTATACTAAAACTCCTGCAAATCTTCTTTATCATGCTTCTTACTTTAAAAAATTTCTTTTAAATGCTGATATACAGAAGTATTCAACAGCTGAGAGACGCTGGAGTCCTACAGGAGATGCTGAACCTGTTTCTTCTGCAAACTTTTACCCTCTTTTGTTTGATCCAGCTAATAACGCTGTTTTGTCTTTTTCTAAATAGTTCCAGATATACGGAAATGATTTATATAGGTAAATAAGAACCCTTAAACCCCTCACCAGTTGCGGTGCCTCATGGCTACAGTGTAATTGTTATAGATTTACAGGACTGCTTTTTTACTATACCTTTAGCTATACAGGATTGTCGAAGATTTGTATCTAGTCTGCCATCAGAAAATTTTAAACAACCTTATGAGAAATATCAGTAGAAGGTATTGCCCCAGGGAATGAAAAACAGTCCTATGCTTTGTCAAAAATTTGTGAATCGAAATTCAAATTGCTTTCAGTAATTTTACAGGGCAGGTTTTATTTCATCTTCCTGCTCGCCCACTGCTGCAATTTCTAAAAAGACAATCAGTAATTTATCCCACTAAGACTTCTAGAAATCTGCTGCCCCCTCCCAGCCAGAAGGAGACTTCTGTGCCACCCGCGTCATCAGTGACTTTCCAGCAGAGGTCATCAAGGAGCTCTCCGTATGATCCTGTTACTCGAGGGATACAGCGATTGTCACTACAGGAAGCTAGACGACCTCCCTATCAACGGATGGCTCGCTCTACTCGAACTGTCAACCCACCAACCTGGGGCCAGTTGAAGGCATTGACTGTGAGGGCTGATTTAATTTGTCATCGACAAAACATACATCGTAACCCTGCTAATATGTTTATTGCTATGCTAGCTGTACTTTCAATTCAGGTACTTAATGTTGAGGCTACTGGACAAAACAAATCTTATTGGGCTTATATTCCAAATCCACCATTAGTTAAGCCTGTTACTTGGGGAGGAGATGATATACCTGTGTTTAATAATCATACTAAGTTTTTGGGAGGATCATGTAGTTCTTTTATTATGCATAAAACTAATTCAAATTTCTCATTTCATGGGAAAACGGATAAGGTACCTATATGTTTTATGTTTAATAATACTCACAAGATTTCTGGATGTTTTTCTACTACACTTAAGACTATTTTGACTGACTCTCCTAAAAGTAATAAACCTGGACACCCAACAAGAGACTTATGGTCTCTCACAATTTTAATGCCTGGAGGCCCTGACACCCATGAGTATAATCCTGTTACATTGCCTCCTAAGGGATTTCACCCATGTGAACTTTATCCACCAAAAAAGGCAACTCAAGAGCCTTACTGGTGGTCTGTAGAGAATAGATTTGGTTTTCCCCCATGGCAAGAATGTGCATATTACAATTATATGAATTATACTGCATATGCTGTTAATTTCACTGTACAAGATTGGTCTAGTCCTTATTCTGAATATGATTATAGAAAATTAGTGCAGAAAATGAAAGACGATTACAGTTGGTCAGATAAATATAATCCTTTAAATAAAATCGTCACACGTTGGCAGTCTGCTGGATGGATACCTGCACAGCTGACTTATCAGGATGAATTAACCACCAGGTATCAAACAAAGCTTTGGCAGCTAATTGCAGCTGCTGCACCAGCATATTTGGTTAGGCCTTACCCTTATCCTGCTCAGAATATTTTTGTTCAGGCTTGTGTACCGGCTCCTTATGTACTCTTGATTGCTACAATAGACAGTAATCTTTCTGTTAGTACTTATAATTCTATATTTAGCATTTCCTGCTCTCGCTGTGTTTTAACAAACTGTCTATCTTATGACACCAAAGCTCAAGTTATGTTTATTTTGCGGCAGCCACCTTATGTGATGTTACCTGTTAGTCTGTCTCAGCCTTGGTATGATGACCCAGGGTTGCATGCACTACAGGCTACTTCTGAAGCGCTTGCTCACCATCGAGGAAAGCGATTTGTTGCCGAATTGATTTTAGGAATTACTGCTCTTATTGCTATTATAGGATCTGTAGCTGCTTCCACCACTGCTTTAGCTCAATCAGTTCACACTGCAAATCATGTGGATAGTTTATCTCGTAATATATCTCTTGCATTAGCAGTACAGGAGACTATAGATAGAAAGTTAGAATTGAAAGTGAATGCTTTAGAGGAGGCTTTTATTCACATATGTAATGAGTTGTTAGCTATGAAAGCTAGAATGACTCTTAGATGCCATGCAGGATTCAGGTGGATATGTGTGACTCCTTTAGAATACAATCAGTCTATCATAGCATAGAATAATGTACAGAATCATTTGTTAGGTGTATAGAATAATAGTGATATTAGTTTAGATTTGAAGGAATTACATCAGCAGATACAAAACTTAGGACATTCAGGCTCTTTAGTCTCTGCCTCAGAAGTAGCTGATCAATTTGTTGAAAACATTAAAAGTATGTTTTCTATGCATGGCCTGACCTCTCTGGCTACTGATATAGGCATAATAATAGCTGTGGCAATTATCACTCTTCTTGTCCTTCCAGTCATGTTCCGACTCTTAAACAGCAATCTCAGAGAAACAACGGTAAAAATACAAAAGCTTTATTTAAATAATAAAAAAGGGGGAGATGTCGGGAGCCGATCCACTAATGCTGGCTAACTAGGTCACAGCAGGAGAAGACCCACAACTGCTGGCTGACAAGGTCACAGCAGGAGAAGACCCACAACTGCTGGCTGACAAGGTCACAGCAGAAGAAGATCAAAAACTGCTGATTGACAAAGTCACAGCAGAGAAGACCAATGGCTGCGGGGTGACAAAGTCACTGCAGTGAAGACCAATGGCTGTGGGGTGACAAAGTCACTGCAAAAGGAAAGGCACGATACTTCCCCCTTTGATTTTTTTAATTAATCTGGCCTTATATCCCCCCTTTTTCTGGGTGTGTGCTATTATTTGTGGCACAGGGATAATAGTACCGTACTTTCCCTGTAGATTTGTAGTAATTTCTTTGGAAATGAGACAGAGGGTGTGAGTTCCACAGAAAAGCCTGTAAGCCCCTTGAACTGGGCTCATAGACATAAGAGGCTGGCTATGATATCCCTCATAAAGGGTTAAGTTTGTAGGAGAATTCCTTCTTAATCATGTTAGAAAGAATAGATTGTGACTTGTGACTAGATAGGAGGCAGTAGCTGTGCACAGAGCACCTCTCGGCCTTCACTTAATTCAACATTTTTCCTCCTAGCCTTTTCATGTAATAGAGTTAAGAAACATTCCTTTCTTCTTGCTTATTTGATCTGCAGATAGTGATACACTCTGAGAAGAATAGAGGTAGAACTTAACTAGTGTTTAAATATAATAAATAAGTAATATTTGACTAGACAATAGTATCTTAGGTAAGGTATAATAAAATGGCCCATTGTGTGGCCTAGGATGAAAGCGCAGTCAGCAAGAAAAGAATGTTTTACTAAGAGAATTGTCTTTTGACTAAAGGCAATTGCTAGGCTTTCTCAATGAGATGTTCTCATAAGATTTACATACTTTCAAAAAATTCTTTAATAATGAGAGAAATGTAGGAAAATCCATAGAAGTAATAACAATTAATGTCTTATGTTGCTACTAGGCTATCTTGCAAGTGCACTCTGTATATCTTTGGGTGAAAGCTATTCTTAATGTTCTGTCGATTTCTTTATAGGCAAGCCTTTTAGAATCTTGTGAGAAAAAGTAGGACACTGCTTAAACTCAAAGCCATTTATCTGAGCAAACGGTTGTCCATTGTTAGTCCTTAATAATCTCGTCTGCTAATCTCTCTCTGCCCCTTAACTCACAACAGCAGTAAAGTTAGTTAACTTTTAGTACTAATACCTTAAAAGCTTTTACCGATGTTGTTATCACTATTCAAGTTATTTTGTATTTTGAATGATTTGCTACCTGGTTTGTAATTTATAGATATAAATTAACTGTTATCCAGAAACATGTAAACATAGTGAAACAGAAGCAATGATTAACACCATGTAATTGTAACTCAGTGTGTGTGCATAAAAAGGGAGCTATACTAGCATTGAGCAGAGATGCCTGGCAGTAAATGCTAACTAGAGAATAAAGAGAAAGAAAAGAATTCGGCTCTCTCACTCGATCTCGCCGACGCCGTCTCTTCCTGTGGGACCCCTGGATCCCCCCCGGGGCTGGACCCCGGCACCTCACCATCTGCAGCCTGCCAAACCCTCATCCATTCCCATCCCCCATGGAGCCATCCTGTGCAGGCATCATCCTGTAGGTCTGGTGAGCTCTGAGCCCTGCCTCAAGCACCCTTTTTGGGATTGTCTGTCACTGATGCATTTTTTATATAGAAGAAGATGAGACCCTGAGTGCTCCCAGCACTTCTGGTAGGAGACACTTAGACTTGCTACGTGTCAGGAAATTCACTCTGGACACAACAGTATTCTGGGCAGGAGGTGCTCAACCAGAAAGGGTGCAGAAGTGAGTGCTGGCAGTGAGGCAGAAAGCATACCCTGACAACTGGAAGCTGCAGCACACTGTCCAGTAGATTCCACTAAAGTAGGAGTCCGTCCAGCCACCAACCACATTGACAGAGCTTCCTTTGTGTGGTGCCGGGGTCCCACTCCGGGGTGGATTCAGGGGTCCCACAGGAATGGATGGCATCGGCATGAAATGAGTGAGAGAGCCGAATTCTTTTTAGCTCATCTGCCAGGCATCTCTGCCAATGGCTAGTACAGCTTTATTTTTATACACTAAGTTATAATCACATGGTATGCAGAATACATTGATTAACAGTTGTTTTTGCTTTAATAAGAGTAAATATTCCAGGAAAGGGTTAGTACATTTCTTTAAGCTATGAATCAGGTGGTAAGCCATTAAGTACAGATATACAATAACTTGAGCAGCAGCAACAACAATATTGATGCAAGCTTCTAAAAAGACCCTACTGATTCTATCTTACTTAGCAGCCTATTGTCTAGTAAAAGTTATATTTGTCTACTATTTTCATCTACTATTTAAGTTCTAGCTATTTTTCCCAGAACATTCCACTACTTGAAGGCTAGGCATGTAAGAGGAATGGAAAGTTTTTCTTCTATAATATGAAAAGACTAGGGGGGGTTAAGTAATGGATTGGGTAAAGGCTGAAAGGTGCTTTTGTGTTTAGTCTGTTCCCCACCTATCTATGAGTCACAATCTATACTTCCCTAATATGACTTTTAGGAGGGAGATTTCCTACAGACCTGGCCCCTTAAGGGGATATCATAGCCAGCCTCCTATGTCTATGGGCCCAGGCAAGGGGGTATATAGGCTTTTCTGTGGAATTCACACCCTCTGTCTCATTTCCAGAGAAATTACTGCAAATCTGCAGGGAAAGCAATCTGTAGGGAAAGAAATTTGCAGGGAAAGCACGGTGCTATTATCCCTGTGCCATAAATCAGTGGTCCCCATTCCCCGGGCTGCGGACCAATACCGGTCCGCAGAGAAAGAATAAATAACTTACATTATTTCCGTTTTATTTATATTTAAGTCTGAATGATGTTTTATTTTTAAAAAACGACCAGATTCCCTCTGTTACATCCAAGACTCACTCTTGACGCTTGTCTCATAAGTTCGACAATTATATTTAAAAATACCACAGTTTTTACGCTGATCACATAATTTTATTTTGTGCATTTATCCATCCCACCCTAAAGGCCGGTCCGTGAAAGTATTTTCTGACATTAAACCGGTCCATGGCCCAAAAAAGGTTGGGGACCACTGCCATAAATGACAGCGCACACACCCAGATAAGGGGGGAAGAAAATTCAAATAAATCCAAGAAGTTAGGGGGAAAGTGTCGTTGCACCTCTTCTTCATTGCTGTGACTGTGTCAACCAGCAAGCCTTTTCTTCTTTGCTGTGACTGTGTCAAGCAGCAGCTGTTGATTGGCTCCCAGCAGTGTGGGGAACCACTTGGGCTTGATGGCACTGTAGAGAACAACAATGGAGGCTGGCGACATGAGTCTGGTCATGGAGGACCCACTCATTCATCACACATGCACTGACCCTTCCCTGGTGGACTAGCGGTTAGAATTTGGTGCTCTCACACGTGCACTGGGCACGACTGTGCATCAGGCTCTGTGCCAGGCACAGTGGAGTCCTAGGTGCTCCCAACACCTCCCTGCCCAGGAGCACATGTCTTTCTGCAAGAGGGTGGGACCGGGCACTGCCCACCTGGTGCTCAGTGTGCTGAAGAGTGCTTCTGGCTCCATGACCTACTGTGAGGCTGCCAGCAAGTTGCTTTCCCCATCTGGAGCCTCATTTGTAAACTGAGGGTATTGGACATGAAGGTCCAGGAGTTTCTCTTCCAAGTCATAAACTTATTCTCTGATCCCTTTGGCCTACATACAAAGCTTTTGCAGGAAATTTTATTGTTATCTTTGAGCCACTAGATGGCAACTGTACTTAGTTTAGGAAGAATGCTGATTTAGAAGGAGTGCTGGTAAAAAAAAAAAAAAAAGCGTTGCTAAGGTGGTGAGGAATTACGTAGAGTTTAATGGACAAAATCAAAATACAAAGCAGCTAATTGTGTCTGCTACCTATATGATAAAATATGCTTGAACAGTTATCAAACCAACATATCTAGCGTGTCTGTACTGATTCCGCAGGCGCTTGTCTGGTGGCTGTGGTGGGAGCCAGCAACAGGGTGCTGTGCACTGATGTCAGGGACCGACTTCTAGTCCTAGCTCTTCCTCTAAGAGGCTGCGAGACTCTGGTGAATCGCCCATCCTCCCCATCTCAGTATCTGCATCTCTAACATGAGGAGGGGCTCTACTATAATCGGTGAATTCGCCCTAGCACTAGCACTCTGATTCTCTGGAAAAGATTGTCAAGTGCAGGTTAATAAAGACTTCCAGCATTAAATATGGGTGAGAAATTCCAATATTATTGGCGTCTAGGACAAGAAGCACTATTGCCATATCACATTTACAACCCATCATGCCACCGCCATTATTTGTGGGAGTCTCTGCCCTTTGCCGAATCAAAGCAAACATCCTTTAAACCTGGAATCTGCCTCTGAGCAAGGGAGTGTGGCAACAGGTCCAGCTTGTCAGGCAGACCAAACTGTCTCACCACTGCCAGAACGAGGTCCTTAAGCAGGAAAGTCCCCAGGTTGATTCCAGGGCCACCACCAGTTCTGTCTTCCCTTTGTTACTCCACTCTGGCTCCATTTCCCCCACGTCCCCTCCTCCGGGTCAAACTTCGCTTTGGGGGAGGGAGGAAGCCATGGCTCTCAGAAACAGAAAAGGTCCCTTGCTAGAGCCCATAGCCACACAGGAGCTCGCACCCCAATCTACAGCTGTTTTTCCAAAGTGTGGTCTGTTGTCTACATGTATTGGATTCAGTTATGCTAAGAATGCAGATTCTGGGTCCCGCCTGAACCTACTGAGGGAACATCTGTAGGGGGAAGCCTGGAATATGCATTTTCTCAAGCACTCTGTGTGAGACCCACTGCCTCACAACGAAGCCCTCCCCTCCTCCCCATCAAGGTCAAGGTTACTTGAGTTACAGGCAACTTAGTGGAATTCTAGGCACTGCCACTGGACTAAAGGGTAACTCTTTATGATTTGAGAAGGCATACATGGCACATGTTGAAACAGAAAGAAATGTCACAGAAGGTTTACAGCAGCTCTGAGACTCCAGGCCCACTCGTCTCCTTCTGAGGTGGAGTCATTTACATTTTCCTTCCCAAATTCCTCAGAATCAGGAGCAGCAACTGGCCCTAATTAGCCATCTCACAAAAGACTGGTAAATAAACTAGAATGTTATTTCATCAATTACAAGGTAAAACAAAACTGCTAAGCAAACTGGAATATTCACGTCAGCATGCTAGGGAGGGTACATTGCTCTCAGCGGGTGGTTTGAGGAGCATGGACTGGGAGTGTGGGAAATAGATGATGTTAATGTTATGAGCTGCGACAGCCAGTGACACAGTCTCCACCAAGGCAAGGGAGATAATAGATCTGCCATTTAACTAAGCACCTACTGTGGACCAGATACTGTCCCTATTTTTTATTCTGTAAGAATATACTTAGCAAGGGACAAGAAACTTCTGCTAGCTGGTGTGAACACCCTGTGTGTGGGGACCCAGGGACAATTTGCCCTTTTTTCCTTTTGCTAATTTTTCCGTAGACCCTGGTGGCCATTACAAATGGTCAACTCTCTCTTTATTCTGCCCAGTTATAGGACAATTCAATAGGATTCTGCAGAAGCACCTCAGTCCTATTGACTAATAAAATCTATTAGGGTTTTCTTTTTTTTTGCAAATGAGATTCCAATCCATTACCCATAATTCTGTTTGCATTTTCAACTAATCTGCATACTTGCTGAACACATATTTTAGTAAAATGAGGGATACCAAGCGAAATATTGGTGTGCCTACTGAACTCTTTTCAAATTATACACACATTTAACTCTTCACCTTTCTTCCAAAAGCACAGCTGAAGCATCCTTAGAGGGATTTGAGGTGACCCTATGCACAGCTGACTGATTTGAGGCGACCCTACGCACAGCTGACTGATTTGAGGTGACCCTATGCACAGCTGACTGATTTGAGGTGACCCTATGCACAGCTGACTGATTTGAGGTGACCCTATGCACAGCTGACTCCACGTATCTGACTGGGTTTCAAGCTCAGCTTTCAATATAGGTCACAGTGGTGTACAGCCTCCCTGACATTCCCCATCATCCCATGGGTCCACTTTGTTACCATTAATCACTTGTCATGTGGGCTCTATTGATGTGATCTGTCCTCATGAGATTTACAGGTTCAATTTTTCCTATAACCAACTTAAATTTAGGAAAAAGGACAAAGCCAGAGAAAGAGGATGTATTGAAGGCTGGCTTGAGCTATAAAACTGCTGGAACTGTTGAAATAGAAAACACTGGCTCCCTTCCCAAAAGCTTATATTTAAAATAAAAATATAATGATAATAATATCATCATCATACATGTAGAATGGTCAAAAGCATTAGAGAAACAATACTCTCAAGACCTGGTCCACACTTTCCCTATGTCAATGAAAACAATGGGATTATCATATGGAAGAGAGCCAAAGGCACAGGTAATACAGAATAACAAGTATGTTACCAGACATTTATATTCTCATTTGTAATGCACTTTTATGTTTTACAGTACAATGTGGAAACAGAGGTAAAGTGTTTGGAAGACACATTATCATGTAGGCATTCTCTCACCACACTGTCCTGTCTTTGCAGACTTCCATGTCCTCCTCAGAACCTGCCCGTTCTTTGATCTCCACAAGATCTCCAGCAACTTGAGTACTCCATTTTGTCTGTCTTTCACTTTGCATCAGCCTTTTCCTGCTTCCTTTTTCCCCTCTCCTGTCCAGATCCCATGTTTCATCGCTTCAACTATTCTAGCTGGAAAACCCAGCTTCCTCATCCTGTTGTCCTGCTCTCACTCCTGTCTTATAAATCCCCATCTCTGGACTAACCCAAACACATCTATCTTCTCCAGCTCTACATGCCAGTAGCCGGTGGCCAAGCATTAGAGAAATGCATGCAGCTGGTGTGTTAGTGCTACTGCACAGCTGGGATTTCCAGTCTCCTCTGGGCCCTTCCTGCTTCTCCACCAACCCGTCTGTTTCCCTGTCAGTTTCCTCTTGCCCTCTTCTCCACCGCAGGGCCACACTTTGCCACTTTCCTCATGCCCTAGCCCACCTCCAGCATCCCTGGCTTTCTTTAGCTGATTTAATTGAGATGACCAGATGTGAGCTTCCTCAGCACCCCACCCCTCATTGACAAGGTTATCTGCACCCCTATCCTTCCTTCCTTGGTGTCTAGAAAAGGGCTTCAAGGCCAGTCTCACCATAGTGCTCCTGAATTTACTCTTCCTCGTTTCCAGCCAGGAATTTATTCTATCAATGACTCATTTGTTCTCCGGTTTCTTCAATGTCTCCCTCCTTCTGGGTTCTTCTCATTACCCCTGAATTGTGTTCAAGTCTCTTCAAACCTAAAAAAATAATAAACAGAACTTCTACCATACTGTCTGCCTTCTCCAGATATTATGCTATATTTTTTATCCTCTTTTTCAAAGATTTTGTGTATTGGTTTTAGAGAGAGGGGAGAGAAAGAGAGAAAGGCAGGGGTTAGGGGGATGTGGGAAGCATCAGCTCGTAGTTGCTTCTCATATGTGCCTTGACTGGGCAAGCCCAGGGTTTTGAACCAGGTGACCTCAGCATTCTAGGTCGACGTTTCATCCACTGTGCCACCACAGGCCAGGCTTTTTCTCTTTTTATCCAGGGCTCTGGAATCATCCTCATTCAGCCTCACCACTTCTTTGCTGTTCATTCAATCCTCTATCAAATATAATTTGGCTTCTGCTTCTACAAATCCACAGAAACTGCTTATCCTAAACTCATCCATGACTTCCTCGATGCTAAAGCCAGAGGACAGTTGGTTATTTCTTACTCGACTTCACTGAGATATTGTCTGCTCTGCTTTATGAAATCCTCTTCTCTAACTTCCTGGAGATGGGTAGGCTATAGATATTCCGATGACTTTTGAATCGTATCTCTTGCCCAACCCTCTGCTTGGAGCTTCAGACCCTCATACAGCACTGCAAGACAAAGTCTTCACCTGGATCCAAATGCAACATATCCAAAATGGGTCTCATTTATTTCTCCCAAAAGCTCTTTCTTCTGCACTTTCCGTATGCCAAGTCAGAAGCCTGGGAGTCATCCTTAACTTCTTCCTGATCCTGCCCTTACAGCTAATGGTTGCCAAGTTTTTTCTACACTTCTTCTTAGTAAGAAAGCCTCATTTTGGACCTACCTATGAAAACAACCCACTGACTATTGTCCTGCCTTCCACCTCACCCCCGAGAAATCTGATGTGGAAAAGAGAATTCTGTGCTGTTCTCAACCCGCTCTTTATCATTTCCATTCACTGGATGAAAACACGAACTTGGGGAGAGTGAAGCTAGCTGCCATGAAGGGGGCCAAGTGTCAAGCTGATGTCTTTTTTCAATATTTATGTTGAAAAAATGAGATTTTTTTCAAGCTATAACTATCTTGAGTTATGTATCATTGGGCTGCTTAAAACAGAAAAGTAAAAGCAATAAATGTGTAAATGTTCAGAGGAAGATTGGGGCATGAAAATGATCACAGCGAAGTCACATAGGGGAACTATGCCAGGTTCTTCTACTAAGGATGAATCTCATCAGTTCTCTCTGAAATTGAGGCACTTGAGAGGACAGGAGCCTGCCTGCCACCCCTCACCTTCTGACACATCTGGGAGGACAACCATCTCACCACTCAGAGCCCTATACTGGGTCATCATGATGCACTTTCCATTGTTTTTTTGTTTTGTTTTATTTTTACCTTTGGTAACAGTGGGGTGGGGAAGACTCCTTTGAGAATCCAGTGGAAAAGATAGATTCTCTTTTCAGGTAATTTTTTTTTTTTTTTTGTGAGAGGAGGGGAAATAGGCAGAATCCTGCATGTGCCCTGACTGGGATTTAGCTAGCAACCCCATCTAGGGCCAGTGCTCAGAACCGAGCTACTTTTAGTGCCTGAGGCTAATGCGCTGCAATAGAGCTATCCTCACACCCAGGGCCACGTTCAAACCAATTGAGCCACTGGCTGCAGGAGGGGAAGAGGGAGAGAGGGGGAGGGATGTGTAGAAGCAGATAGTTGCTTCTCTTGTGTGTCCTGACCAGGAATTGAATCTGGGACATCCATACTTTGAACTGAAGCTCTATCCACTTAGCTACCAGCCAGGGCCCAAATGCTTATACACACAGCTTTACATATAATTTCAGAGATGTCACGCATCCCAGTTTAATACCTCCAGTCTGTAACTGGGCAGTGACTAGGCATGAGTTTGAATATGACTGAAAGATTATTTTGGTAATCAGATAAACGTAAGATTTCCCATCCAGCATCCTCCAATATCACCCAGCCTTTCCAAGCTGTTCCTCTTCCATTTCCCAAGGATGCTTGCTGTGTATTTCCATGGGGTGCCCTGCTCACAGCCCGGCAGCAGGGAGTACGGTTCCTTGGCTAAGCCCGTGTGTCTCAGACAAAAGCCTTTGGAAAACTGGATCCTTCTCTGATCTTTATTCCCAGGCCAGACTCTAGCTCTCACAGTGGGCTTTCCCCTCCAGTGGGACCCTGAGAGTATTTTCAAAGTGACCCAGATTTATAAGCTGGTTCATAAGTGGAATAGAGATGGGTAGAATGGCTCTAGCTGCTCCCTTCCTGGAGAGACAAGAAAAAATTGGTTTGGCTTAGCCAGAGGTTTGAGTGAGGAATGGGTGCCAGAGAAGGGGAAAATCGAGCCATTAAGACAAAGAAGCTTTTAAGGGCTTCGGCAGTGCTGGGAGCTGGGCTTAGTGGGACATAGAGAACTGGAGCTTGTATAAGGGGGTTAACGCTGCAGTCAAACGTTTCTCACACTTAACTGTTCTCAGTGCTCAGATCATTCCACGTCTCTGAAACTGTGGGAGAGTGTTTGGGGAAGCGGTATTCTTATTACCACCTTCCTTATTATCTCTTTCTTATTACCACCATTGCCATGTGGGCTCTAATCTCTCTGTCGCTAATAACCACTCCAGTTTCCCGCGTCCTTCCCTTTCTGGGAACTCCCCTCTACATGATTTTCTAGTGGCTGTTTATCTACTGCTTGCATTTCCCTGTAATTTGAGGGCTCTTTCAAGAATTCCAAACAGTCAAAATTTCTTCTGACTCCTTATATATAATTTCATACCATGAGAAAATATTTTGCAGGTCATAACAACTAGATAAACACAAGTTACAATTTCTCCAACTGATGAGAAAGTCCAATTTTGTTTCATGTTTTTTTCTGCAGAATTATAGAAAACAAAATGTTGGCAGAATTCCATGGGGAAAATAAGAATTTTAGCAATTTCACCTAATTGCATTACAACATCATTTCCCAGACTCACCAGTTGTCATACCATATTGCAAAATGTCACCAGCAACTTCCCTATTTTATATCTTATGGAAAAAAGAGAATTTTGTTGGGTGCCTGGGGAGAAATCAGAAGAGGAGCTTGCACAAGACAAGTGTCACACACAGTCACTGTGTGCATTTGCCACCTACAAATTCTGATAGGTGCAGAGAAAAGATTTTGACAGTGTTTTCGTTCATAATGTTTTTCTTTTTTTAAAGAACAAAACTGCCAACTTTAGTTTGCATCATGAGCTACCACAATGGGTTTAGTACATTATGTAGAATATAATGTAGAATGAAATAGACACTTCCTTGGATCTCAAGAGTAAGGCCTAACCCTGTCCGGGTAGCTCAGCTGGTTAGAGCATTGTCCTGACATGCTGAGGTTACAAGTTCAATCCCCGGTCAGGGCACATACAAGAATCAACCAGCAAATGCATGAATAAGTGGAACAACAAATCAATGTCTCTCTCTCTCTTTCTCTCTCCTCCTCTTGCCATTTTTTTTCTCTAAAAAAATCAATAAATAACAAAATTTTAAAAAGAGTAGGACCTATGGGTTTGCAACTCCCCTCCACCCACACACCCTCCTTTCATTGGTTCATTCCAAGGCATTCCTCTTTTTTTTTTTTTTACCAGATTGGACAGTGATTGTAAGCCCTATGTGGGTGGAAAAGAGCCCCCACGACTGAGAACATGGTGTCAACCTGCTTGTGAAAAAGGAGAGATGGTGGGGAATTAGCAAGCTTAGGTTCTCAATAGAAACTGTCATTCTCTTCCAGCCCCAATACCCGGGGCACTGGAAGCACCCATGGTAGTGAGGCCATACAGTGGCTCAGAGCACAGAATGGCTGAATTTTCTCCTAACTCCAACAGTTACTATCTGTTGGACGTCACAGATTTCAAACAGGTTGTTTAGTCTCTTTTTGCCTCAGTTTCCCCATTGGCAAAGGGAGATTCATAATAATAATAATAACATCTGAGGGAAAAATATGGATGCATGAGAAACAAATGAGTTGTTCTTGCCTCGCACCTAGAAGGCACGATAAAGTACTTGCTATTATTGGTCCACATGGTTCAACTATTTTAGTGTAACAGGATAAGTTTTTGAATTATAGTCACTGTCTTTCAGCAACCCTACAACTACACTTCATTCCAATCTGTGACTCCTCCCCCTTTCACTCCCCAGGCAACCATTTCCAAGAGGGGACATTACACTGGGCATGAACCCTTGGGAAGAACACTGGAGAAACAGCTTTCCCCCCTTGGTACCTGGGAAAAGATTAAAGAGTTTCGCTGATCTGAACTTGGAGGGAAGAGTTAGAAGGGAAGCAAAGAGAAGAGGCAGGGGGTGGTATTTGAGGAGGATCCTGGGCTCCGACATGACCCTACCACCCAAGAGTTGGTATGTATGAAGAAACAGTGGGACCCCCCCAATGAAAGAGGGGACGTGAGAGGAGAATAGCTCCCTGCCCTGCGTTCAGGCTGGACTGGGGTAGTGCCAGCCTCACAGAATGAACGTCCTGCCCCACCACAGCCTGGCAATAGTTGGGCACTGATGGCTGCAGATGACGTTGAAGCAGAGAAGACCTAACCCCAAAGGGCTGGCCACTGATCCAAAAGGGGAGGGAGCAATACACCATCCCTGTTTCCCAGAAGAGTATGGGGACATTTCACTGGGGAAAAGAGAATGCCAACCTACAGGATTATTATTACAGTCCCGGTACAGGATGCCACAGGAGAAGCGGAGAGGAGTACATGACTAGAGGCCAGTCAGGAGCCTCATGTTTCACTAGATGTCAGTGTGGCAGGACAGCAGGGCCTGGGCACACGGAGAAGGTGTGTATGTCTCCGTGGATACCAGCACGGAAAGGTGCCAGCAACCAGGGGCCTGATCTCCTTGCTGTAGATGCTGTGATGCTACATGAGGCCCCTGAATCTTAGGTGCCAACTCTGGGTTTGTCGGTATCCAATCAGGGTCCAAGGAGGACAGACGCCTGGATTAATTCAAGTATATGTCAGAAATGAATGCTTTTACCTGAAAGTAACCAAAATTAAATTTGATGCCAGAAAGCAGAATGAGGTTTGAAATAGAGAATAATTTGAGGTGCAGAAAGACAAAGAGCATAGGGACTGAGAAGTCATACTTGCTAACTTATCAGAGAGTGGGAACGGCTGGGACTCATGTTCCAGAGTATCCTGGAAACTCAGCAGCCAATGCCACAGCCCAAGATGACCTTGGGAATCCTGCTCAGGCAGTTTTGGGTCTTGCCACTGTCTTTCTGAAGGGAGAAGTCCACTGTGTTGTTAGTCGCCTAGAAATGGCAGGAAAATAACAGAAAGTAAGACATGATATTGCAACCAAGGAAGTAAGTGTATGCTGTTTATATGACATTAAGGAGTAACTATGTGGAACCCACTGCAACTAAAGGACAAGGCTGGCAGCCTGTAGAAAGAGCCCAGAATTTGGGACAGAGGTCTTAGCTTTCAAATCCCAACTCCACCTCTTACTTTGCTGTGTAAATGTGGGCAAGCAATTAGAACCTCAGCCACCTCTTCTAAAAGTTGTCTCTCCAGATTAGCATTGAATGAGTGCAGGTCTCCTTCAGCCCTGTGGTAGATGCTCAGTGAGCATCTGCTGAAGAAAGAAGCTCCTCCTCTGTTCCTTTACTTCTGAATCTGGACTGGCTTATTCCCCAAGTTAATCATCCTGCTCACCAGGATAGTACTTCTATCTCTGGCCTTGTTCTGAATGGACAGATGACCCAGAACCGTGATGCCACCCCACACTAATTCAAGTGCCATTTCCTCTTTAGATTCTGGCAGTCCTGCTGGCTGACTGCCCTGACCCCGAGCCCCCTACGCCACCAACACTACCAACACTACCAACATCCCCCCCAACACACACACACTCCTTCTGTATCAAGCTCTGCACTCCCGGGACAAAAACTATCCTACATGGCTGGAGCAGCTACAGATGTCTCACCCCAGAGATGCCTGAAAAACAGCTCATTAAAATAAACAGACAGCCTGGCCAGGCAGTGGCGCAGTGGAGAGACCATCAGACTGGAACGTTGAGGACCCAGGTTTAAAACCCCAAGGTCAACAGCTTGAGCGCAGGCTCATTTGGCTTGAGCACGGAATCGCTGGCTTGAATGTGGGATCATAGATGTGACCCCATGGTTGCTGGCTTGACTCCAAAGGTCGCTGGCTTGAGCCCAAGGTTGCTGGCCTGAGCAAGGGGTCACTCGCTCTGCTGTAGCCCCCTGGTGAAGGTACATATGAAAAAGCAATAAATCAACAACTAAGGTGCCACAATGAAGAATTGATGCTTCTCATCTCTCTTGCTTTCTGTCTGTCTGTCACTCTCTGTCACTTTCTCTTCTGTCTGTCACTCTCTGTCACTTTCTCTCCATCTCTATCCAAAAATAAAAATAAAAAATGAAATAAACAGACAGGTCTGGCCTTATAACTAAATCAGAACAAAAATGTGCAGCAATATCCCATTGTACAAATCAAGTGGTGTTCAAGCCCAGGTGCAAAGCGGGCTTTTTGTGGATGAAGCAGAGAAGGTGAACTTCATGCTCTGTAATTAAAGGAGTAGAATCTTAAAAAGGAACTAGTGCTTTAAGAAGGGCGACTCTTTAAAAACTTCCTGGGGTTGGTGGAAAGGAAAAAGGGGGTGCACCGGGAAAGAGACAGAGAGGGACCCTAGGGCTTTACCAGTTGGAAGGCTGTATGCCTCTCTGACAGCTTGATGTATTTCAGTGCCAGAAACTGCTGACTGTACCCTTTCTGTTTAAGTTAGCACAGTTTGTTGGCTTCCTTGTTGTAGGCGTTGGGTTCTTCTTCCCTAGCTCCCTGTCTGTACTCACTTTTTTCCCTTTAACACACTTATGTCTGGGTCCACATTCCTAATAATGAAGTCAAAATGTCCTGTTGTCAATGCTTTCAGAAAAACAAACAGACAGACAGACAACCGAGTAGAAAGATACAGTGAAGACAGCTGGAATAGCCCCCGGAGGGAAGGAGAAGTAAATGCAAGCTGCACTCCACGGAACCTGGGAAATGCCATCAGCTTTTCCAGAATCTCTCCAGCCTCCACCTCCCCATGGACCTCACTGTCCCTAAAGAAAGCTGATAGTATGCACAGGCTAATGAGACCTTCCAGCCACTGGAACCAGAGAGATCCAACGAGGCGTCCATTTCTGCACACTTGGCACTAGGCTGCTGGAAACACCTGCTTCCTTTGTCTGCCCCGGGGCTCCAGCCAGGGTGACGCTGGCTCCCTCAACCTTGGCTGCCCTCAGACTTCTGCCAAAGAGACACCCCGGAGAAGTTGGAAGACTCCTTTGGTGGGTTCTAGCCACCAGCTGGGACTCCTGCTCCCATCCAGGGGACACTGTGTAACAGCCTTGACAACGGCTTTTGGGGAAGTCTTGGAAGTGAAAAGGAGGTTTTTATGAAAGCCAAAGTAGAGAACTAATAGGGACCCACTGTTTACTTCTGAAATAAGGAATTAGTCCCAGAATATGGTGGGGAGTGACACGAGGCTGTCAGAGCAACCGCCACAAAAGGAGGGAATCACACCTGTAGACTACATGCACTCAGTTGCTCTCCATGCTTCCTCTGGTGGAAAGCACTTGGTGCCTGGGGCACCCCAATCCTCCACACAGAGAGGTGGAGCCCCCACCTTCCTGCAGACCTGTACCCCCCAGGGAGTGCCAAAGGCCCTGCCTCAGGGGACCCGCACCCCCAGGGAGTGCCAAAGGCCCTGCCTCAGGGGACCCGCACCCCCAGGGAGTGCCAAAGGCCCTGCCTCAGGGGACCTGCACCCCCCCAGGGAGTGCCAAAGGCCCTGCCCCAGGGGACCCACACCCCCAGGGAGTGCCAAAGGTCCTGCCTCAGCGGTTTCCTCCCGTACTGACACCACACCACACCACCTCTACCTCCACTGAACGTCGTGCACTTGAGTTCTAATCAAGACCTCTAATTATGTCTCAGGAGTCAGCACATCCACCCAGTGGCTGTGACTCCAGAGTGACCATCGCACAACTCTGGGCAGGGTGGGGGACTTACAAAAAGAACACAACTTCAATTCCTACGGAAGCAATTTCCTCTAGAATAGTGTTTACTATGGATCAATCAGTGGGCATGTGCAGGGCTCCTTTATGCTTCTATGAGCTGGAGAGCAAGAGCCTCTCCCTGAGGAGCCATCATCCTTGACTGGAGACCAGCCCCCCACCTGGGGGCATGCTCCCGGGTACTCAGACCTCTCAGTGGGCAGGTGTGGGCGACGGGCCAGCCCTTCAGAGGCCCAGCTCCTCTGCTCTCCTCTCCCCCACAGACGACAGCATTGGCTTAAACACAGCCACAAAAAGATGTTTAGACTCCACAGCACACGTGGACATGCACATGCTGTAGACAGCATACAAAAACCAGGGTCCCACTGGGCTGCTTCAGCTGCACCCACTGCCCCTGAGGAGGGAGACCCGCTTAAGGACTCAAGTACCCAGTTCTCCAGCCTGCCAGGCACTCTGCCAACTGCTCCAGCGTGGTGTTTCTTAAGAACAATGCTTGGCTTCTCGTCCTCTGGGTTGTTTTGTCCATGTTTCCCCGAGGTCAGCAGACGTAGCGCTCACCCTCCATTCACAGGAGGCACACCTGCTAAGGGTGCCTCCTAGAATGCCCGTGCCTTTGTCTCTTCTCCTCCCATACAGTGCCTTTCCGCTGGGGCCAAGGGAAGAGGCTCCCTCTGCTGTTGTCTGATGTGACACCAGCTTCCCACGCCAGGTCCTTCCATTCCGAGAAGGGGTTAGAGTTTTCCCTGGCACAGACAAAAGGAGTCTGAATGTAGCCGCCGGGCTTGAAGGACACTTCGCTCGTTCTGCATTCATTCACTCACCAAATGTTATGGGGCTCTTATACTTAGAAACAGAGCAGTCTTGGTAGAAATAAGACCACAGATTCAGAAACTTTTGAAACGTGGCTTTTCATTTAGTTGTATGCTAGAAGAGATGAGGGGAGCATGCACAGGCCTGAAGCCGGGTGATTGCTTCACCTCAGCTCAGTTCTGAACCACCAGTGTCCTGGGTTCATTTCTTTTCTTTTTTTTTTTTTTTTTTCATTTTTCTGAAGCTGGAAACAGGGAGAGACAGTCAGACAGACTCCCACATGCGCCCGACCGGGATCCACCCGGCACGCCCACCAGGGGCAACGCTCTGCCCACCAGGGGGCGATGCTCTGCCCATCCTGGGCGTCGCCATGTTGCGACCAGAGCCACTCTAGCGCCTGAGGCAGAGGCCACAGAGCCATCCCCAGCGCCCGGGCCATCTTTGCTCCAATGGAGCCTTGGCTGCGGGAGGGGAAGAGAGAGACAGAGAGGAAAGTGCGGCGGAGGGGTGGAGAAGCAAATGGGCGCTTCTCCTGTGTGCCCTGGCCGGGAATCGAACTCGGGTCCTCCGCACGCTAGGCCGACGCTCTACCGCTGAGCCAACCGGCCAGGGCCTCTGGGTTCTTTTCTTAATATCGAGTGTTACCTAAAATCCACCTCCCTTCTCCTTTCCAGAAATGGTTTGGGGATCCACAGGGGAGAGAGGCCCTTGTATTCACAGGGAAGTAAACTTATATGTCGCAGTTGAGAAGTGACTCAAAGGAACATTATGAAAACCAGGGAGATAACAGGAAAAAAAAAGATAAAGACACATTTGCAAAGAGATTCAGATACACATTTGGAAAGAAAAGAAGTTGCAGCATTTCTTTAGAAGAAGGAGGGGGTATGGCACGGGTATTTGGGTTTTAACACTGAGAACACGTGACAATGAATTCTTCTGAATTCTGGGGTGTTGGGTCTTCCTCACACAGTGTGGGAAGCACCCTGGGCGGGGACGCGGCCTTGCACCTGGGGCAGGCTCCACGTGGCAGCAACAGTGATGCTGAGCAGAGAGAAGCCGCTGCCAATAGGGGGCTCAGAGCCCAAAAGGGGAAGCATGCCAGAACAGAAGTACAGATGTCTGCAGAAGATTCCACCAGGCTATGCGTCAGAATCTCTGCAGACACTGTAGAAAAACAGCCACGCCTGAACCCACCTAGCCCAAACCTGTCTCAAGATCAGACATCACCTCTACTATAGTCACGCTTTCCTGAAGCCCCCGGACAACCCGACTCCCTCACCCAGTGCCCGCACATGCTTCCATGCCGGGCTTCTATGCACCCCTCCTTCCTTGTGTGCCACCTACCTGCCCTCCAAGTCCCACTGGATTCTGAGCCTGGGGAGTCAGAGAAATGCCCATCATACAGTGAGATGGCTTTTTTTCCCCCCAGAAAGTGGCTGGATTTTCTAAATTAAAGTTCATAATTCATTTTTTACATTAATGATTGGAATCACATATGAAATGTCCTCTTTATTAAGATCCGGCATCCCATACAGCATTCCAGAACTTAGAAGCAAATTTCCGAAGATGCTGTCCCTCCTATCCCCTGAGATAGACTCGTTAGTCTAGGCTGTGACCATGGCCCACATCTCTTTCAGCAGCAGGACTGAGGTGAGCCTGGGGAAGGGGACAGCCGCTGGCTCTGACTTTCTCTCTGGGCCAGTGGCTCACCTGCAGCTGCTATGTGTGATAAGAGGGCCCAGGCAGTAGCTGGGGCACTGGGAGTGTCACCCAATTGCCAACTTCCACATTACAGAAAGACCTAGAAATGAGAAAACAGACGATGATAATCCCTAAAATTATATCAAGCCTCCTTTCTCCATACAGTTTATTTTCAATTGCTAATGTCATCAGCCATGTCAACTGGCAGTGACATATATGCTGATCCTCCTCAAAACCCCTCTAGTAGCAAATGTCCCATGAGGTCCCCTTCTCAGTTAGCTGAGTCAGAATCACAAGCTCTGCAACTGCAAAACTGACAGAGATCTTCCCAATAACAGGAGAACTGTTAACATTTCTTGAATGTCTACAATGGGCCAGCCACTTCATATATTTTATTTTGTTTAATTCTCACACTACCCCAGCCATGTAGCTTTCATGGTTCTCATAGTTTAGATGACAGAGCTGAGGCTTGGGAAGATGATCTGCTCAAGTTGATATATCCTGTAACCTAGATCTGTATAACACTTTGTGTGCAAGGTGGCATGCCCGGAGTCACAGGAAGCCACATGGTTAAATGCAGCACGTCCTCTGAGGTGACGACTTTGTTCAATGGTAAATAAGCTGAAACACTGTTTCTAGTAAAGCAAACTTGCATTTATTATGGAGGGAGAATCCAAACTTGCACAAAATATAAAAATAAAATATGAACTTAAGAAATCGATTCTTGTGGCAAGCTACTTCTGGCTTTTCCTCCCGGACCCCCAGGGCTCTTCCATATTCCTCTGCCTTGAGTATTCTGGCAGAAAGCATGAAATTAGAGCCATGAATCCAAATAAAACTCAGGAATGGCACCCCCAAGTGGAAGGGGGAATGGCTTGCCATCAAAAAGCAAAAAGTAGTCAATTGCATTTTGCTCCGAGGCTCAATTTCAATATCCATCTCTGGAACATAAAATGTATGTGTTCATGGGTAGTCAAGACTCTTCCCACCTGACTAATGCTCTCAGGAGGCTTCTGAAGCTGCGCAGAGTGGAGATAAGAATCTATCACTGAATGAATGAGCCATTGGCAGCCCATTTTCCACAACACCCCCCCCCCCAACAGATATACACCACTTTTTGTCTCCCCTTCCAGCCCCCAGACCTTCCTCCACTTTAGGTCTTGGTATCTTTGTGGATTCTAAGCCTATACTGTGCCGACGTGTGAATCCCTCTAGAGAAATTAATCAATGAATTCTGAAAGGAATGAAAGGAAAGACTCCAGCCAGATCCTCAGCCCAAATGAGGCAGGCACAACATCGCCTGGTACTCCGGCATCAATTGCAGCTCATAGGTATAGCCAAGAAAACCACCAAATGCAGCAAAGGAGGGCATGGCCTGGCTGGGTTGTGGGAAGGACACCCTGACCCGGAGGGAGCAGAAGTGACACCGTATCTACAATCATCCTGAAGCTGGTCTGCTCATGCCGACCTACCCAAACAACCTGCTTCCCCACCCCATTACCCTACTGCCATTACATTTTTAAAACTTTAAATTTTCTTTTTCTTTTTCTTTTTTTCCAAGTGAGAGGAGAGGAAATAGAGAGACAGACTCCCATGAACCCTGTCTAGGGCCAATGCTTTGCCCATCTGGGGCCATGCTCACAACTGAGCTATTTTTAGCACCTGAGGCAGAGGCTCCATGGAGCCATTCTCAGTGCCTGGGCCAATGTGCTCAAACCAATCAAGCCATGGCTGCAGGAAGAGAAGACAGAGACAGAGAGAGATAAGGGAGAGGAGTGGAGAGGCAAATGGTCGCTTCTCTTGTGTGCCCTGAGTGGGAATCAACCTTTGGACATCCACATGCCAGGCAGATGCTCTACCACCGAGCCAACTGGGCAGGGCATTAAATTTATTTTTTTATTGAAAAAAATTTATTTATTTTATAGAGAGGAGACAGAGAGAGATAGAGACAGGGAGAAAGAAGGGGGGAGGAGCAAAAAGCATCAACTCCCATATGTGCCTTGACCAGGCAAGCCTGGGGTTTCGAACCAGCAACCTCAGCACTCCAGATCGATGCTTTACCCAGTGCACCACCACAGGTCAGGCGAAAAAAAATTTTAATTACAGTTTACATTCTATATTATTTTGTATTGGTTTCAGGTGTATAGTATAGTGGTTATACAATCACATACGTTGTAAAGTTTTCCCCTGATATGCAAGAACAATGCATATAGTTCATGGCACTATCTGTAGTTATTACAATATTATTGACTAAATTCCCTATGCTGTACTTTACATCTCCATGACTATTCTGTAACAACTAATCTGTACTTCTCAATCACTTCACCTTTTCATCTAGTTCCCCTACCCACCTTTGCTTTGGCAACCATCAGTCTATTTGTTGTAAAGTACCAGAACCTCAATTCCACAGGTTTACATAGAGACACCAAGTCCAGATGAGTTTTGAAGGGTTTTATTAAAGGAGGAGATTTATTAAATATGCCAACCACATATTTAATATGCTGACATGGGGCAGTTGCAAATCCAAATCATGTGCCCCAAATACATTTCAGGGGATGGTTATATACCCTTGATCACACACGGGCAGGGGAGAGCATAACATCATGGCACAAGATTACAACACTTGTTTAGGGGATACACAGTAACATTAAGACTTTCAAGGTAACAATCAAAGATGTTCACAAATCTTTTAGGGTTCATCTTCCCTCCTTTGCCTAGGGGTATGTTACTCTCAAGATTCCAGGAAAGGGGGAGGAACTACAATCAATATTGGGTGGTATGTAATTTTGTCTCCCATTGAAAGAGTAGAAGCTTCTCGGTTAACCTGTATTTTAGATTTAAAACTAAATGACCCATTGTTCTTGCAAGCCAGAAACTTCTACATTCTTCTCCCTCCCCTCCCCAAAGGAAGGATGGGACAGGAAAGTCTGACCTTTCCTTCTAGAATATCAATATTAATTTTGCAGCTTTTTGGTACCTTACTACATATTCTCTGTATCGATGAGTCTGTTTCTGTTTAGTTTGTTCATTTATGTTGTTCTTAGATTCCACATATAAGTGAAATTATATGGTATTTGTTTTTCTCTGACTTATTTCACTTAGCATAACACCCTCTAGGTCCATCCATGCTGTTACAAATGGCAAGATTTCATTCTTTTTTATGGCCCCAGTAATATTCCATTGTATATATGTACCACAGTTTTTTTTACCCACTTGTCTATTGATGAGCACTTGGAGTGCTTCAAAGAACACCTGCCTGTCAAAGAGAATGGCATTATCCATTGCAGCATTATTTACAAATGTCATTCCCTCTGACAGGGAGGCTCTCTTTATTGTTCATTGTCTGGTTAATCTCACTCACCCTTTAGGCCTTAGCTATGATGTCATTTCTTCCAGGAAGATTTCCATGATTGAGACTAGCAACTTCCTGTTTACTTCCATGACACCTCACATTTCCCTCATCCTGCCACTTGCCAGACTGCCTTATGATTGCCTATGCACTTGTCTGTGAGCGCCATGAGAACATGAATCCCCAGGAAAAATGCCCAGCACATAGTTGGTGCTCTATAAATGTCTTATGAATGAATGAAAATTAAAGATACTCTACAAGTTCCCAAGAATGTACACTGGGCCACAGGGATACACTTTCTGGCAACTCAACTGAAAAGCCCACAGAAACAAAGGGCCGTTTTGAGAGGGCTGAGAAGGGAGAGGAGCCCATCCAGACAACTGGGCACCTCCCACGTGCACTGAGGGTACAGAGATGAAGCAGAAAAGATCTTTGCACAGGAGAAACTCAGTCTAATAAGGGAGACTATTAAGGACACAGTAGCAAGGACAGATTGCTTCAGTACAAAGCTGAAACAGAGACAAATGTGAAAAACAAACTGAGTGAACAATTCCATTGTTTATATGCTAATCTTATTGCTCTAGAAATTCTCAGTAGACAAAGGTTTTAAGAGGAAATATTCATGAGAACTTTGATATATAAATATAATATGCTGTTCATTTGTAAGATAACTAAGAGTCAACGAAACTTTTTTATATGTACCATTTTATTTCATTTTACTCATGCATCAAATACTTTGGGAGTGCTTCTTCATACTATACTAACACCTAGCATTAGATTAGTCGGGAAGGTTCCAAGATGAGTGCCTTCAAGGAGCTTGGAGTCTCATAGAAGAGATACTAGTAACAATACTTAAAGGTAGATATAGATGTAAGTGCTGGGTAAGTCAGAATTGTTTCTGTAGTAAGTGACTCAAGCTGACTTAACTAGCAAAGGAAATGTATCTCTCTCATACCTAAAATGCCCAGAGGTACTGTTAAAACCCAGGGTGCTTGGACAATGCCCACTAGTCACTTCCTTCGACCCCTGGGCTTTCTCACATTTAGCAGACATCACTCTCAGGTTCCATCACGAGAGCCACACCTAGTGTCAGGTTCATTATCTGCCAAGGCCTGATTTGAATTGAGAATAGAGCTTCTCATCTCCCACAAGTTCTAATGAAAATCAGAGCTTGACTACCCCTGGCCTGAGTGATGTTCATGTACCCTCCCATGACCCAATCACTTAACCATAGGAGCAGAATTAGCTGAGTGATAACCCTAAATCACATGCCCCTACCCCGGCTGGTATAGGCTCAGGCCTGCCCAAGCCATGTGTGCTGAAAAGAGAATGAAATTTGAGTAATCAAGTGTTAGAGAAAACAATCTGATTTAAAGGCCTGAGACTTAGTCCTCATGACCACTTTGTGTTTTCACCCATTTTACAAATGAGAAAAGTGAGGCTAGTAAGAGTAAGAACAAGACTAGAATTTGATCTTCTGACTTAGTCCTGTGCTTCTTCCATTGGTGTTTGTCAGGGCACTGTTGGACTTGGGGACAAGACAATTCTTTACCTGAGACTGTCCCAAGCATTCCCAAACATGTCACACCCACAGCTCTATACAAGTATTTTCAAAGGTCCACCTGGAGGGAAGCACCTCTCTCATTTAAGAAAAAACCAAATGTTATTCAAATGAACCTTATTATCAGGAGTTTAATACTTTTCAGAGTTTCTAAATGTAAGCTTTAATATTTGGCTTTAGAGATAGACTGAACTTTTAATGGAACACACCTTAGAGATCATCTAGTCCAACCCTTTGGGCCCGCAGTTCTGGCCTGGAGGAGGAAAGGTAAGTGAGGGTGGATTGTAAAAGATGGGTGGAAATGTTCTCCTGGAAAGTGCGTGTGAATGGTGGGAGGTAAGAAGTCTCAGTTTTCCATTAATGCCCCTCTTCTTCTGATAGTGAAACCACAGAATTAACACGTTGTCCCAGTAGAGCCCAAGCTCTACATCAATCAGGTGTCCCCAATTCAACTTCCCCGCACAGTGGGACACTCCTGCTTATTAGCAAGGCTGGCAGCCTCTTCGAGACTACTCTTTCTTTTTTTCTTTTAATTTATTGTGTTTACATAGATTCAAGTGTCCCACCGAGTATATCTCCCCCACCCCCGTGTTCCCCTCAACATCCCTCCTGGCCCCCTGACACCTTCCCCACTTCCCTTCAGGATTTGCCTTCCTGTTCTCTATAATACTGTGTTATGTATATATAATTTCACCAATCTCTTTCCCTTTTCTGATCTCATCCTCTCACCCCCTTTCCCTCTGTCCACTTTTCCCCTGGTCCCTTTGATCCCACCTCTGTCTCTATTCCGCTCTTCAGTTCACATTGTTCAGACTGGTTCAGACACTGTGGAAAACAGTATGGAGATTCCTCAAAAAATTTAAAATGGAACTGCCTTTTGACCCAGCTATACCACTGTTAGGAATACATCCTAAGAACACCAAATCACTGATTCAAAAGAAGAAATGCACCCCCATGTTTATTGCAGCATTGTTCACAATAGCCAAGATCTGGAAACAGCCCAAGTGTACATCAGTGGATGTGTGGATTAAAAAGCTATGGTACATATACACAGTGGAATACTATGCGGCCATGAAAAAGAAGGAAATCTTACCTTTTGCAACAACATGGATGGACCTGGAAACTATTATGTTAAGTGAAATAAGCCAGGCAGAGAAAGAAAAATATCATATGACCTCATTCACTTAGGGAATCCAATGAACAATGAGACTACTCTTGAGGCGGCTATGAGGATTCTACTTATCAGTGCCAAGACCAACTGCCACCAGAGGAAAGACACGATCGACACACAAGTTAGTTGTAAGAATCACACAGGCAGTTAATTACTCACAAATCCTTTTGGCGTGCCTGGGTACAGCTTAAGTGGGCCCCGTCTGCGTGCTCCTCTCAGCTGTCTTTGGTCAGAGCAGCGTGGAGCCAGTCCATGTCAACATTGGAGTCTGGGCAACTACTGCAGCAGGGGAGGCCCTTAGCTTTAGTACCTTTTCTGGCCAATGTCTTAGAACAGGTGTCAATTTACAGGATTCACTTCAACCTACCTTCTAACAGGTGTCAATCTACAGGATTATCACCTCAAATCACCTTTTTGGGAGTTCCTTGCAGGGAGCCCTTTTTATGTTAATCTACTGAAATGTTACATCAAGCCACTTTAAAGATGTTCCTAGGGAAGTTTCTTGTTTATGTTAATTTACAGAGTTATTACATTAAGCCACTTTTTACTTATGTATAACTTCACACACACACTAACTGGACCTTGCTATAAAATCAGAGTCTGTTTATCATATTTGTACACTATAAATTAATTCCTATCCAGGTGGCATAACTTTATTTGATTTCCTTAAATGGTTTTAATATTATATCTTAATTACTTTTATATACATTTCATGTTTTTTTATATTTCTATATATTTAATTACTATAACATTATATTAGTACAATACACATTTTTATGGTCATGATTTAAATTGTTTGTTAGGAAATCAGTGTTATCCTCTCTTACTTAAGTAAAATAAGAAATTACAGGCCTGTGAAAGAGTGTTGAATTCTGGTCACTACTCACTAAGAGAGATATGGCCAAACTGGTCCGCATGCTGATGGAGCAAAAGGAAGAGGTGGGAATTTGAAACCACCTTATCACACAAAGAAGAGCTAAAAAAAACAGGCAAAGTTACACCTGAGAAAATACTCCAAATAAGACAAGAAATTGACCTTCTAAGACCCTGAAGACAAGCACCTGGGAGGTAGACTTAGAATTATTCTCTGTGGCCCAAATGGGTAGAACTAGGTCTGATAAAGAGACAGAAAACACTTGAACAAGAAGAGATGTCTAATAACAGAATGAAGCATCTGGTAAGGTAGTAAGTTCCCCAGTGCTGGAGATATCCAAGCACACCCTGAGATGTAGAAGTGGCTTTGAAGCTCAGTTCTCAAACATTCTGAGGCAAAATGAAATGAATAAAGTTCTAGTGTCCACACACTGCTCGAATACATAGCAAAGGTGGGTTGTAAGTAATGCTTCATTTCTGTTAGACTCCCTTCCTTCCTCACCCCCAGAAGCTAATCAGAGTGTGAGAAACATTAATGTAGGATAAGTTTGAATTTCTTCTTATTTACAAAGAAAAAAAGGAAACCTTTAACCAACTTTCATACTTTGAGAATTCAATATTTTTGTCAAAACAAGGAATCTCTTGATAAAGACTGCTGGCCTAAGGGGTTACACCAGTGGTTCTCAAACTTTTTGAAGTAGGGGCGCATTTAAAATCTTAAAAATGGTGCACTATATACAGATTTCTGAGAAATATGTTATAATAATTAAGTCAAATATAAAAGAAAAAATATATAAAGCCCAAGTGTGCTTTTATGGTAATTAAACAAAATAAATATGACAAAATTAAATTTATTTTGACATTAAAAAACATTTTTGTTACATTTTTTGAGTTATGCTTTTTAGAATTCATGAAAAAAGAGGGGTTAAAAAATAAAAAAAAATGACAAAAAAGTTATCTTTTTATATATATAGATACATTCTTAGTATGATTTAGTAAATTTGGCGGGTCTCGGAGTGAATGTGTTAAGTTTTTTCATTCTTGTGTTTATGAGAAACATGAGCCTGATGTGTCCTAGTGATTTCTTCAATGTTTGGGTATGTATTTGAAAGGCAAAATCTCATTTCCTCATCAATACATTGAAGAATTCCTCTCTTTTTACTCTTAATTGTGTTGAGGGTAGAAAATCCTAATTCACATAAATAGGATGTTGAAAATTATAGTAAAATGTTCAAAGCTTTTTTAGATATTGCCACATATTCTTCTTTTATAGAAATCCAAAAGGGCTTCAAGAGATAATTCCTTATGTTTAATCATCAATCCAAAATCGCCACCATACATATCATCTTAACTTTACACCAAACAAAGGATAGAAGAAACTTGCCTCCAGTCTTTCCAGGGAACATGGGGGTAGTATAAACAATCCAGCTCCATAGCTTAACAACCTTTTGCAACCTAATCAGACAAGTGAGGTGGGGGGTTGGGCAGACTGTCAGCCTACAGCCAATTCCCCACACCTCTGAACCCCAAAAATCTAAACTCCAAAATAACCCTGTTGGTTTTTTGGTCCCCAACAGGCACATATTTCTCTGGAATACCATAGGGCGCACCTGGAAATCTTCTAGGGCGTACCAGTGCACCCTGGCGCACATTTTGAGAACCACTGGATTACACTAACACTTGTCCAGCAAAAAGTTGAGTTTCAATTACAGCTCCAAGAGCCAGAACGCCTAGAGGGTGCTTGGTAATCTGCTCACAGGAGTTCTGGTGAGTATGGCCCATACTGCGCTGCTTCTGGCCACCTCATGGCCCACAAACGGAGGCCCACAAAATTCTAAAGGTTCAAGTGAAACAAACTTTACACTTCACACTAAACTGCCTGAGGAAGTGGTGGCAAGTTTCAAGAAGCAACTGCGACTTCGTTATGTCCCTTCCTTGTCTGAAGAAGTGCCGATTGAGGCAGCTGTCTTTTCAAAGTGTCATCTCTGTCCTGCAGCGGGGCTCTGAGCCAGAAGTATTTGGCATCCCACACCTCTAGCAACACAGCCCTTTTAAATCAGAAATGCTGTGAGTTTGTGGGATGCCGGATCAGGTAGGTGTTCCAGAGGCTGGAAAACTCCCAGCTGGCCTGGACATGGAGGACCTCTCCAATCTTGGATCTCCAAAGCCACTGGAGCTGACACAGAGGACCATTGCGTATCTCCAAGACATTGCATCCCTGAGAGTGGAAATGTTTCATTTCATCTTGTTGGATTTGCCAAGAATTCTAGGATACTGGTTTGGGTAAGTTACAAAGGATGTTTCTGTGGGGTGCCAGGGGCATTAGAGATTGCTGGGATCGATGTACAAAAATGTGAAAAAGTAGGGCTTGGTGCTTGGTCTTTGTCACGCGGCCCAGAGAGTGGCTGTGCCTTATTCTTTTCCTCATCAAAAAACAAACGCATACCTGACTGCCACCACCCCCCTTTCCTTCACATCATCAAGGTCATTTTTTTCACTATTCGAGATGAAGTGCTGTCCTTGCTGCTTAGTTGCAAAGGCTCATGGCAGCAAGCATTCTTCCTCAGAGATTTATAACCTTCTGGAGGGTGCTGTCCCCAACCCCGTTGCTATGGTTAAAGGTTGTGCTGCAGCACCGCAGTCACCGACACCTGTTTCTGTGCTTCGCCCTCATGTAAATGAACACAGAGGCAGCGTCCTGTTCTCACAGTGCTTACTGTACAACAGTAAAATATATGCTCACATCACACATTCAAGAAACATTTTTGAGCACTAATATGTGCTTGGTATCTCAGGTTCATTTTATCCTCTTGATGGAAGATAGATTACCTTCCTACTATATTATTTAGAAAATATTCCAAACAAATGTGGAAGCAGAGATTCCATGAAAATCATAAAAATGGAGGTGATGTAGGCCAGTGGCCCTTTTTTCTTTCTCTTCTCATTCTACACTTCTACCTGGAGTATAAAATGACTTTTCATGATTATCATTATGACCTAAATTCTGCATCATCAGTCCCTGTATTGGTGCCGAATTTCAGACCCGCATGTCCAGCTACTAACCAGGTATAAGGCCAGTGGCCGCCACCATGGCCATGCAGGTTCTCATTGGATTCGGGCAGATGGTAAAGGAGCCAGAAAATGGTGGGCCATTTCGTTTATTCAAGTCTCCTAACAGCAGATGAGCAAACAGGTAGGGAAGACTGCTTTCCTCTCACTCAGGGCTCCCAAGCCCCAACCTGGTCTCCGTTCCACAACCTGGACTCCTTCTCTGGACTCTCCCTCTGGACACAGACCCCCCCCCCCCAGTCTCAGCAGGTCTCCCAAGCCCCTCAGCACTCTCCAGCAAAAACAACCCAGGCCCAAAATACCCCTTCTTCTGCAAACAATAGCAAACAATCACCCCTCCCCATGGGAGCAGGCAATCTGCAATTTGCAACCTGCCACCCTGAGGGCAAGCACTGCAGCCTTCCACAGACCACACACACCATGCCAATGCTCCAATTAGGCAAAATACAAGTGAGCAAACCTAACATATATGAACCACATTGGTTTGCCCAACACCAGGCATCTATCTTCAGGAGTCTGGCAGGAAACCAGATTCATGATGTTCCCGGGCATGAATTCATCATCTGACAACCCCCTACCCCTCCTTCTCACCATCCCCTCAAAACTCTTCCCCAACCAACAAACCAGTTTCCCTTCATGTATTCCCAGACTTAGCTGATGGCACCGCCATCTGCCCAGCAGAAACACTGCTGTCCCACGGGACTCCCTTTCCTTCACCCTCCACCTTAACCCATACAACCCCTACTGACTGAACCTCCCACGGAGTCCTCACAGCTCTCTTCCCTTTCATCCCCACAGCCACTGTGGGTCTCAGCCCCTCCCACCTGGGCTAGCTCGTTGTCCCAGTAGAGCCCAAGCTCTACCTCGATCAGCCGTCCCCAATTCGACTTCCCCGTGCAGTGAGACACTCCTGCTTATCAGCAGGGCTGGCAGCCTCTTTGAGATTATTCCTGAGGTGGCTATGAGGATTCTATTTATCAGCGCCAAGACCAACTGCCACTGGAGGAAAGACACAACCAACACACAAGTTAGTTGTAAGAATCACACAGGCAGTTTATTACTCACAAATCCTTGTGGGGTGCCTGGGTACAGCTTAAGGGGGCCCCGTCGGCGTGCTCCTCTAGGCTGTCTTTGGTCAGAGTGGCGTGGAGACAGTCCACGTCAACGTTGGAGTCTGGGTGACTTCTGCAGCAGGGGGCCCCTCAGCTTTAGTACCTTTTCTGGCCAATGCCTTTGAACAGGTGTCAGTATACAAGATTATTGTTAAACCTAATCTGGAGGGACCCGAAACATTGAAGACACGAACAAAGTCCGTCGATTACACATCAAAGCTTTACTGTCTAGCTTGGCCAAGCGGCGGCAACTCCCACAGAGGTCTGAGGGAGAGTGCGCCGGCCCTTTGTTCTACTTAGTTTCTATAGTTTTGTAAGTGAGAAGTACAGAAGCAAAAATTGTAATTAGGAGCCCTTTACCACTATTGGTTATAGTCATATGTCCTTTAACATGATAGGACCATGTTCAATTTGCAAGCCATACATCCTTTTGGAGAAAACAAAATTTACAAATCAACACATTGGTAGAAAGATGTCTCTTTACATATTAAAAGGCTTTCCTATATTATCTAGTGTTTATCTGCTATCTCTCTGTCTAGAGTCACTCGTGTTAACCACACGCATTTACATAGGAGAGATAGTTTCCGTGGGGACAAATGCCCGCAAATAGCTCATAGTTATAAGAAAAGGTTTATTTTGGCTTTTCTCTTCCTGCACCTGGTTAGCCATTCACCCCTTTCCCCACAGGTGTGGTGGAATGTCTGGTGATCTATGTTTTCCTCCCCTTTGCATTTACAATACAATGCCAAGGGCCATCCTGACTATGCTAATCACACAGTACAGAGACTATTCTCACAATTTCTCTGCACACCTTAACCCAAATTAATAAAATGTTCTCCAAGTGCCTTAAAATATTAATATTAATTCTGTAGTTTTTGGTACCTTACAACACCTGAGGGTGAAGTGGCTCCTCAATTATCACCTCAAACCACCTTTTTGGGAGTTCCTTACAGGGAGCCTCTTTTATGTTAATCTATTGAAATGTTACATACATCAAACCACTTTTAAGATGTTCCTAGGGAAGTTTCTTGTTTATGTTAATTTACAAAGTTATGACATCAAGCCACTTCTTATCTATGTATAACTTCACACACACACTAACTGGGCCCTGCTCGAAAGTCACAGTCTGTTTATCACATCTGCACACACAATACTAATTCCTATCCAGACGGCATAACTTTATTTAATTTTCTTAATTAATTTTAATATTATATCTTAATTAGTTTTATATATCTTCCATATTTTTTATATTTCTATATATTTAATTACTATAACATTATATTACTATAACACTCTCTCACTGGTATTTGGGCTTCTAGCTGAAATCCTCTCTGTGATCTTCCTAAAACACCACCCTGATTGCATCACCTTCTACCTGTCCCCACTCTTCCCTCCCACTGCCCCACCCCCCGTTAATGAACCTTTCCTCATCACCTGTGGAGTGAACCCCGGACTCTGTCCCACTCCCCCGGCGTTCAGTCTGTGCGCTAGGTTTTCCCATCTTTAGTAACCCCCACGTACACACTGTTCTTGTCACCACCTCCTTGCCTTTGTTTCCTCTGCTTGAAATCTTTCCCCACTTAGTCTATCTGGTAAATTCTTATTCGTGCTTTAAAACCCCTGTTGTGCAGCCTCCTCCTGGAGACCTTCCCCGACTCTCCTGCTCCTTGTTGTCTCTGCCTCTCTCTGCTCCCGGGTGCTGGGTACTGTGCTTGGCACACAGTAGGAGCCGAGGGCTTACAAGGTGCGGAGGGGATGCTCCCAACTAGACTCCAAAGGAGAGGAAAAGGAAGAAGCAAGACAGGTTCTGTTTGTTTGTTTGTTTTCTTTAATCATCAAACATTTCTCTAGTCCTTTAAAGCAGTGTTTTTCAACCAGTGTGCCGTGGCACACTAGTGTGCCGTGAGACATGGTCAGGTGTGCTGTGGGGAAATTAAACATGGGTCCCCAAACTACAGCCTGTGTGCCGGATACGGCCCGTGGAGGCTATTTATCCAGCCCGCCGCCAGCCGCCTCCATCCAAACATAAACATTCCCCTCACAATCCCTACAACTATCAGCGACAGGAAGAGTGGAGGTACAGGGAACGCTCACTGACCAATCACCTTCTAGGATTCATCCCGACCACTAGTGATGAACCAATAGTAGACCGCCTCTCATCCACACCCAGGAAGGTCCCCACTCGGCTGCAGCGCACTTGCACTTGTCATTGTGTGGCCGCAGCGAGTAGTTGAAGCTGCTACTCCTCCCCCATGGTCTCGATTTCTAGTCCTGGTCAGGACTGGAGGTAAACGTTGCCACCACTAGATGAAGCCTCAGCCTCAGCTGGTTATGTCTATCCTGATGGTATATATAGATATTTGACCTTTTTCTTTTTAAAAGAGGTCCCCTCAGAGGGTGATATATACAATGCATCACACTGTTATTTAACTTTAAAGCTAAACTTTGCTGATCTTCCTTTGGACAGTTTTTGGTTATCTGTTGCCAAGGAGTTCCCCATTCTGGCCAACAAAGCTATTTTGACATTGCTCCCGTTTTCAACCACATATCTATATGAGCTGAGCTTCTCAAGCTTGACTGCGATAAAAACTAAAAACAGAGAGAGACTGAGAACTGTTGAGGAAGAGCTTCGTGTGTGTCTTTCTACCATTCCTGCCAGGATATCCCTTTTGTGTTCATCAAAATAGGCCCAGGTTTCACACTAAGTGAGTATAAATACATTTAGAAACTATATTATTAACTATATGTATAATATATACTGTGTTAGAGTGTCATTTTGTGTCATTTTGGTAGATAGTGTGCCCCAGGATTTTGTAAATGTAAAAAATGTGCCGCGGCTCAAAAAAAGGTTGAAAATCACTGCTTTAAAAATAGAGGTTTGGACCCTGGCCGGTTGGCTCGGTGGTAGAGCGTCGGCCTGGCGTGCAGAAGTCCCGGGTTCGATTCCTGGCCAGGGCACACAGGAGAGGCGCCCATCTGCTTCTCCACCCCTCCCCCTCTCCTTCCTCTCTGTCTCTCTCTTCCCCTCCCGCAGCCGAGGCTCCATTGGAGCAAAAGATGGCCTGGGAGCTGGGAATGGCTCCTTGGCCTCTGCCCCCGGTGCTAGAGTGGCTCTGGTCGCAACAGAGCGACCCCCCCGGAGGGGCAGAGCATCGCCCCCTGGTGGGCAGAGCATCGCCTCCTGGTGGGCGTGTCGGGTGGATCCCGGTTGGGCGCATGCGGTAGTCTGTCTGACTGCCTCCCCGTTTCCAGCTTCGGAAAAATACAAAAAAAAAAAAAAAAAAAAAAGATAGAGGTTTGGATTCACCTCTGAGGGCACACCTTGTTCCTTTGTTTCTGGGACACTTTAATGATCCTTTAGGCAAAAGCAAAGCTATGATCCTCAATTGCCATGGAGAGCTTGTAGAGGCGGTGGGGCGTTAAACTATTTTACACAAAAATATAAAAATAGTGTTTATTGATGGAGAGCCGTGCCCAGGATGATGATGCCACTCAGAGACTGGTTGTAGACTGACAGTGAGGAGGAAACAGGGTGTTGCCTGGGTGTTGGTGGAGTCAGGCCTGGATCAGACGGCTGGAGCTTAGCAAGAGCACTCATTTGGTAGGGATACAAACTGGCCCAGCAGCGAGGCCACAGGCTGGCAGTAAGGGGGTGACAGCCAGGAGGGGACCCCTGTGGAAAAACATGGCTAAAAGACCCGTTTGATGTCTAGTTTTAAGGAACCCCTGAGTTCCTGCGTCATTCCCTCATTACTCTACTTTTCAGCAAGCTTTATGAAATGTCACAGCCCCATTTTAGTTGAAGTTTGGGGGATCAGCAGAGCAGCCAGGGTCCACCGTCACAGAACCAACACAAAGACCAGCAGTAACCTAAAATGGAGGCAGAATTTATACCCCTCAGGCAGAGGAGAACCATGCTTCTTAAAAAAATCAATCTTTCCTAAGCTGAAAGTGAACGTGGCAGAAAGAATGGAGACAGAGAGGTTTTCCAAAACTTCTCATTGGTTCAAAAGTGGATTATAAAATCTCTTTTGAGTTGATTACATTTCTGGCTTAAAATCACTGAGGCACAGGGGCAGTTCTCAAACAGACATGGAATGGGCATTAGGCCCGAGGGGTCTCAGTGTCAGGGGGCAAATTTGAATGGACATGCTCAAGACTTGGTGAAATTTTTCCTTACCATTTTTGTTGGAGTAAAACAGTACAGAAGTAGCTCATAACAGTCTGTGTGTTGACATGGATAGAAAGTGGCCATAGTCTGAGGCCAAGATGACAAGTGACAACTGGGGTGAATTCTGAAGTATGTCTATTCCTGATAGATTCCGGGATGTTGGAAGCCAATCAACAGCTGCTGGTTGACATAGTCACAGCAAAGAAGATCAACAACTGCTGGTTGACACAGTCACAGCAAAGAAGAGGCACAATGATACTTTCTCTTTTAACTTTTTGAATTAATTTGGTTTTTTATCCCCCCTTTTCTGGGTGTGTGTGCTATCATTTATGGCACAGGGATAATAGCATCGTGCTTTCCCTGCAGATTCGTAGTAATTTCTTTGGAAATGAGACAGAGGGTATGAGTTCCACAGAAAAGCCTATAAACCCCCTTTACCTGGGCTCATAGACATAGGAGGCTGGCTATGACATCCCCCGAAAAGGGTTAAGTCTGTAGAATTTTTCCTCCTATAAATCTTGTTAGAAAAAATTAGATAGTGACTTATGAATAGGTAGGAAAGAGTGACTATACACCGAGGTCCCCAAACTATGGCCCGCGGGTTGCATGCACCCCCCTGAGGCCATTTATCTGGCCCCCTGCTGCACTTCCAGAAGGGGCACCTCCTTCATTAGTGGTCAGTGAGAGTTTCCATTGAAATACTGGTCAGTTTGTTGATTTAAATTTACTTGTTCTTTATTTTAAATATTGTATTTGTTCCCATTTTGTTTTTTTACTTTAAAATAAGATATGTGCAGTGTGCATAGGGATTTGTTTATAGTTTTTTTATAGTCCAGCCCTCCAACAGTCTGAGGGACAGTGAACTGACCCCCTGTGTAAAACATTTGGGGACCCCTGCTATACACAGAAGCACCTTTCAGCCTTCACTTTACCTCCCTAGCCTTTTCATGTGGTAGAGTAGAGAAACTTTCTTTTCTTCTTGCATATCTGACCTGCAGGTGGTGGAACACTCTGAGAAAAATAAAGTTAGAACTTAACTAGTATATGAATATAGCAGACAAATAAAATTTGACTAGACAATAGACTCTTAGATAAGATAGAGTTATTAATCAATACTGACCTTTTAGAAGCTTGCGCCAATATTGTTATTGCTGCTCAAGTTATTGTATAACTGTACTTAGAATGACTTACCACCTGATTTATAGCTTATAGAAATGTACTAACCATTACCTAGAAATATGCAACCATAGTGAAACAAAAACAATTATTAATCAATGTATTCTGTATACCATGTGATTGTAACGTAGTGTGTGTGTATAAAAATAAAGCTGTACTAGCCATTGGCGAAGATACCTGGAAGTTAATGCTAAAGAATTCAGCTCTCTCACTCATTTTGTGCAGACATTGTCTCTTCCTGTGGGACCCCTGGATTCCCCCTGGGGCTGGACCCCAGCACCAGGACACCTGGAGAGGCTCGCTTGGCAGAACATTAGCTCTCAGATGATGTGTATGTGACTATCACAAGAGAAGTACTCCAGAACTCCGAAGGAATAGGGCCATCAGGGTTGTATGAGTGTCGCCCCCCCCCCCCAATAAAATTACCTTTAAACCCAGTTCTCCCTACAGTTAGTACTATTAACTTTTACCTTCCTATTAACAACTCGGAAAGCATCACATCGGAGTTAGAAGTGGGAAATTGGGTCTATTCTGAGGTACGCACCAAAAGCCACAGAGGCTGGCTTTGTCTAGTTAAGCAATGCAAGGCTTCCATGCCTCTTTATTTTTATATTTTTGGAAATTATTACCATTCCCTTTCTATGAAAAATTACCACAGAGGTATTGTCCACTTTATTTTTCAATGCAATTGAAACTGTACATGGCAGGGGAGTTTTTAATTAGTTCATTCTGAGCAGGAACTGTATGTGCTTGCTGCAGTAGGAGCCTAATAAATTACTTCAACATCTCAACTGGAGGCTTTGTGTAGGAAAATTCTCATCAATCTGCAGCGGGAGCCAGCTGCTCCCCACGCACGAATGGTCTTAGAAACCGGCTGCAGTAGGTAAAGACCAAGTCACTCTCAACAGAGCTTCTGGGGCAGTGGAAACAAACAGGCCTGGACCGTGAGGAAAGCCATGTGGGCCTGCGCTTCGGTGTTTGGGAACAAAACAACTCCTGGAAACTCTATGCCAGCCCCTTCTGTCCCATCTACTTTCCTGATCATAAACCTTTTCTCTCCCCCACCCTCCACCTCTCTAAAAGTGTCCCCCCCCCCCAATCATCCCAATATCACGTTTTAAGTTTGGAGAAATCAAATGATTGAAAATACTTGTCTCAGCCTGACCTGTGGTGGCGCAGTGGATAAAGCGTCGACCTGGAAATGCTGAGGTCGCCGGTTTGAAACCCTGGGCTTGCCTGGTCAAGGCACATATGGGAGTTGATGCTTCCAGCTCCTCCCCTTCTCTCTCTCTGTCTCTCTCTCCTCTCTAAAAAAAAAAAAAAAAAAAAAAAAAAAGAAAATACTTGTCTCAGACTAGTAAGAAAATGTTTATACTGTTCTATTCAGATTGATAGATAGATCCTTACATACTAACACACATGCAGGTAGATAAAACGAGTTACTAGTTCAGCTGGTGAAGTAGTTCTCCTCAGAGGAAGCACAAGATCTGATATGCAGGTAAGTCACTTGAAGTGAAGGGTGAGACCCCAAGAGGCATGCTCTTATTATAAAAGATGTTCCCTAAATTGCTTTCTGAGGAGACAGGGTCTTGCTGATTTGGGGGTTCTAATATTGTTGCCCCCTGATGGTTTGGTAAATCAGATTGGGTGATTGCTAAGGTAGAATTGTTCTGCAAAATAAAGAGGTGAGAATTTGAAAGGGGGGGGGGATGGAGGATTCTGGGAGAGATGTATGAACCAACTAAGCAGGCTTTGTATGCAGGAAAGGAAAGAAGGGAAAATGTCCTTAACAGAGCAGGAGAGTTGCAACGTCTAAGGGGGGTTCTGAAGTTATTTGCTGTAGGATGTACAAGGTAAACTCCTCCCTCCATCTGGCCTAGAAAACTGTTCCCCAGAAGCAGGCCCTGAGGCTAGGGTTTCTGCACAAGGAGATGCCTTCATGAGAGACCAGTAAGGGGCAAGGGGTGGCGGTAATGAGACAGGGATGAGGGAATGTCAAGCTAAAGTGCTATCAGGCAAAGTCCTTCAGTCGGACACCACAGGGAAACTCTGAAAAGACAAGTGCAGCTCAGAGTTGCTCCCACCAGAGGCCAGGGAGCTGGGTTTCCACACTTCTGCACCTGTCATTCATTGCTCATGGGTGGGTGGAAGAAGGGGACAGGCTCCCAAGCACTTCCTGCTCTGTTATGTAGGTAAAGTGGCCCCAGTAGCCCGAGGGCAGTTTATGAGAGAACTCACAGAGTTCCCTGAAGAGGAGTTGCACAAGATGCTGAGTGTTAGAAGCCGAAGGGGTAGAGGATGGGGCAGAACACAACATGGTAAGGGAGCTCTGAGGAAACCTGATCTTGCAGTGATATTGTTCACTACAAAAATCTTTACTGAGGCCCTGGCCAGTTGGCTCAGTGGTAGAGTGTCATTCCGGCGTATGGATGTCACCAGTTCAATTCCAGGTCAGGGCACACAGAAGAAGCGAACATCTGCTTCTCCACCCTTCCCCCTCTCCCTTCTCTCTCATCCCCTCCTGCATCCATGGCTCCGTTGAAGCAAGTTGGCCCTGAGCGCTGAGGATGGCTCCATGACCTCACCTCAGGTGCTAAAGTAGCTCAGTTGCCAAGCAATGGAGCAATAGGTAGAGCAATGGGTAAAGCATCGCCAGAAAGGTGGCTTGCTAGGTGGGTCCCAGTCAGGGCATATGCGGGAGTCTGTCACTCTGCTTCTCTGTTTCTCACTTAAGAAAAAAAAATCTTTTTTGAGGTCCACCTCTGCTCCCCAATGTTTGCATATGAGTCAATTCTTCTGGTAATAGAAGAAAAGCTTGCATATGCCTTCAGGTGAGGTCTGCAGGGCGTGAACGCAGAGACTGTGCTTGTGGGTGCAGAGAATGGGGACCACCTGACTTTGGTCCATGTGCTTTTGCAATCACCCTCATAATCACATCCAAATATATTATGTAAATAATACTCATGAAGCTATACTGCTGATGCCATGTTAAAGGAAATTCCTGTTACCAAAGTACAGTTTAAATACGGGAGGTACGTGTATTCACATCTCTGATCATTTCTGCTAGGAAAACAGCCGTGACTCCTCCTTGCCCACCTAACACAGTCGGCATACCAGGCTCACCACAACCAGCTCCAGCCCTGGCGTGCATTGCTCTCCATCCACACTCCACGCTGTCCCTGCATGAGAGCCACAACTGGGCCTTCCCATGCCTGGGCTAATACAGTTATGGGGTCACGACTTAATAAGCACTCCACACCTCAGGTGCTGTTGTCGTTATTTAGATGAGGAAAGTGTGGCTTGATGACATGAAGTCCAAGTTCTCTAAATGAGTAAGGGCAGAGGCGCACGTGGACCAGGCCTGGGTGGGGGACTGAAGAGTGCTCTCAGCAGCGGTGCTCCTTCTGCTCCTTCCCTCCACAGGCATTTCTCCCAAAGCCCTGTCTGCATGTCAGAATGTCAGTACCCTACCATCTTCCAAGACCTGCTTCCAATGCTATATCCCAGGGGTCGGGAAACTATGGCTCGCGAGCCAGATGTGGCTCTTTTGATGGCTGCATCTGGCTCGCAGACAAATTTTTAATAAAAAATAAATAAACATTAAAAATATAAAACATTCTCATATATTACAATCCATTCATTTCCTACCACTCATGTTCATGGTTGCGGGTGGCTGGAGCCAATCACAGCTGTC
Source organism: Saccopteryx leptura (assembly GCF_036850995.1). Classification (NCBI taxonomy): domain Eukaryota; kingdom Metazoa; phylum Chordata; class Mammalia; order Chiroptera; family Emballonuridae; genus Saccopteryx; species Saccopteryx leptura. Next base: position 40,470,125 of record NC_089504.1, on the reverse strand, counting down.
CTCCGGGACAACACCAAATTTTTATTGGATAATGCATAACGTACATGGGTCATTGTATGGCTCTCACAGAATTACATTTTAAAATACGTGGCGTTCTTGGCTCTCTCAGCCAAAAAGGTTCCCGACCCCTGCTATATCCTCTGCAAAGCCTTTTAAGTTAGGCAGAACCCTTGGAGGAAAGAGATACATTTTCAATATATAAGAAAGGAAAATTATTGGTTTGAGTGGTAGGGAAGAGTAGTGGGTGGCCTACCTGCTCTAAGGGATTGCCACAGGAACTAAGGCTGTAAAGGGGGCTACCTTGCATCTTACACCCACCTCCCAGCCCGATAACCACAGCGGCATGAGACACCTCTCCCTCTCTCTTTCTCGTTGTCCATTCATTGACCCAAGGAGGGCCCTGACTGGCCTTTTTGGGTTATGTGCTTACCCCTGCCTTAATCTCAGAATCTAAAGGAATGAATAGAGCATTTAATCAGCCAGACCAAGGAGACTGGATTGTTTCATGAGGAAGGGCTTGGGAGAAAAACCGCTCTGGGCTGTTCGCAGCAATGGCTCCTGCAGTTCATTACACCACCTGTAAAGACCTGGACACGATTACTCTTTTCCAGCTTCTCTGGCATCAAACAACCATTTATCATGCTCACAGATCCTGTGGGTCAGGAGTTTGGTTGAGACACAGTGGGAAGGGGGTGCCTCTTCTCCACAGTGTCTGGGACTTGAGATGAAAGCCTCTAAGGTGGGGCCTGGATTCACCCGAAGGCTCAGTCACTCACGTTTCTGGCAGTTGACGTTGGCTGTCAGCGAAGGGGCTCAGCTCCTTTCCACGTGGCCTCTCCCTGGGGCCTTTGTGTGGGAGACAGTTTAGGCTTTCTCACAGCAAGATGGCTGCATTCCAAAGCTGATTATTCCGAGAGAGAGAGAGACAGACAGGTGGGAACTGTATTGCCTTTCTAACCTAGCTTCAAAAGTTCTGCTGCATTTAATCTGTTGGAGACTCACAAGCCTGCCCAGGTTCAGGGAGATGGGAAAAAGACTCCATCTCTTGATGATGGGAGGCAAAATTCTGGAAGATAATATGGGACTAGAAATATTGCTGTTGGAAAATACAAACTGACTCACATTATTTCCTATTAATTCTCTCTTTATGTGTGTTTGCTCCCTATTTTGTTACCTAAATGTTCCCTAAATTATTGTGAGCTCTCTGAGATAATTCATCTTTGTATCTCTATGCAGTGCCTTGAACAAGATCAGATAGGTCTTCAGAAATGTTGATTGGCTAAATGTCTCTGACAATGCTTTACAAACTGTGTGACTGTGAGAAAAATCACATAATATTTCTGAGACTCAGTTTACAAACTAAGGGAATTTAACTAAAGTTGTGGTCTCTAAACTTTCTGGTTTAGCAGCAAATTACAAATTACTGTCTTCAACTTACATCTAAAAGAGAATACCAGCATGCAAAAGAAAAGAAAAAAATAGGTATGGAGAAAAAAGAATCCTTGGGCACTGTTGGTGAGAATATAAATTGGTACAGCCGCTATGGAAAACAGTATGGAGGTTTCTCAAAAAGTTAAAAATAGAACCATCAAACAATCCAGCAATCCCACTTCCAGGTTTTACATCCAAAGGAAATGAAAATAGGATCTCAAAGAGATAGATATTTGCACTCTCAAGTTCATTGCAGCATTAGTTACAATAGCCAAAGTATGGAAACAACCTATGTCTCCATCAACAGATGAATGGTAGATGTAGTATAGATACAATGTATGTAGTATAGCTAGATCTAGAAGATGTAGTAGATATAGGATGGAATATTATTCAGCCATGAGAAAGATAGAAATCCTGCCATTTACAACAACATGAGTGAATCTTGAAAGCATTTTACTGAGTAAAGTAAGTCAGTTAGAAAAAGATAAATACTGTATGATATCATTTATATGTGGAATCTAAAAAAGCTAGTTCACAGAAACAGAGACTAAAATGATAGTCACTAGGAGTGGGGAGATAGAGGAGATCTTAGTCAAAGAGGGCACACGGATAAGTTCTAGGGAATCTAAGTTACAGCATGGTGACTATAGTTAATAATACTATGTTATATAAATTTGCCAAGAGATCTTAAATGTTCTTATCACCAAAAAGATAAAAATAAAAAGTGGTAATTACAGGATATGATGGAGGTGTTAGCTAACACTACCATGGTAATCATTTTGCAAATCACCTTAAGCTTACACAATGTTATATGACAATTATATCTCAGGATGACGTCAGAGTAATGGCGGGGTAGGAAGCGATACCGATAAATCTCCCCCAAAACTCAACAAGATCTTCAACCAGAAACAGAAAAACCTATTCTTGGAGCCTCCAGATGTTTTGCAATACACCCGAAGGTATGGTCGAGTGAAAAATTGGCTAAATATATAACCAAACCCCAAAGGAAATAGGGAGTAAGAAATGCTCCGCCTTCCTCACTAACCTAAACAGGGCGGCTTTCACTGGGAACTGAGAATATAGAAACTGAGGTGGGCAAAGGGGGTGAATAGATCCAGGCTGCGGCACAAACGGCTGAACCAGGCTGTGGCACGGAGATCCAAGCCGAGGAAAAACTGTTCCTGTGGCAACCCGGGCAATACAAGCTAACACTCGCGCCAAACCCAGACAAAGAAAGACAAGTGGGGCAGCCATTTTCCCCAATCCCCTGGTCGGCGCACGCAGATAGTGGGCGAGAGATTCCTTCCAAGGCCCCGGGAGTGGGCGCCCATGTTGTCCCACAGAGAGGCAGAGTCAGAGGCCTTTGTGTGGGCTGAAGGCGGAATCTCCAGACTGCCCCAGCACCCTGGGAAAGCCACGCACGGGGAGGGAGCGAGAACTAATTCCAACGCTGGGACTTTTCTGTGCTGGTGGGGGTTTCACTCAGAGGGTGAGGCGGTCGGCCTGATATCCTGGTCTGCACGCGCAGATAGTGAGCGAGAGATTCCTCCGAGTGCCTCGACAGTGCGTGCCCGTGTTATCCCACAGAGGGGCAGAGTCAGGGGCCTTTGTGTGGGCCAAAAGCGGAATCTCGGGCCACCCCAGCGTCTTACAAAAGCCGGCAATGGGGACGGAGCGAGAGCCAATTCCAACGCTGCAACTTTTCCATGCGGGTGGGGGTTTCACTCAGAGTGTGAGACTGCTGGCCTGATATCCTGGTCTGCGCATGCAGATAGTGAGTGAGAGTTTCCTCCAAGCGCCCCGGGAGTGGGCGCCCGCCCGTGTTACTGGACAGAGTGGCAGAGCCAGAGGTCTTTGAGTGGGCAGAAGCCCCGCCTGATTATGCTAGCAGGTCTGACTGATTGAGCCTTACCCAGAGCCCTGTGCTGAGTGGAAATAGAGTGGGGAGTTGCCAGCTCTTTGAGCCTCTTACTATCCAGGCAGAGGCAGCAGCAACCCCATAGCTGGATTATCAGGCTACTAATTGAGGAAGGAAAGACTAGGAGAAAGGCTCCAGGAACATGGACTCTCTCACTGTCAGAGCCTATAAATGCTAATGAGCCTCGACTGCCAATGAGACTAAAGCACAATACATGACATTGCCATAGAGACTATCAACTGCAAACCTCTACCTGAGCGTGCCAAAGGGGCAGAACCCGGGTACAGAGTCACCGACCAGGAAGAGGGAGAGAAAAGAAAAAGCAAGAAGATAACCTCTCAAAATCAAGAATAATCTGCAGACTTTATAACCTATCCCATTTTATTATATTTGTTCGCTTGTTTCTCTTATCTTCATTCTTGATATTTTTTTTTTCTTCCTCCAATTTGGTCGATTAACTCTCTGCCGGTCTTACTCTCTCCTCTCCCTGAACTACACTACCCATAAGTGTTACATCTCCCATTATCTTTTTTTTCCTCTTCCTTTCTCTCTATGAGGGTTGTACTCCAAAACCCTTAACTCTCTCTCTCCTCTTTTTTATTTTTTCTTCTTTTAGTGGTTCCCTCTTTTTTTCTCTCTCTCTCTTTCTTTTCTCCCTCTATATTAGTTTCTTCCTTTCTCCTTTACATCTCCTCTCATTCAAACCTCAATAACGAACAAATTATCTTATCTGGGACTTAAACTTATGTTTGTGGCATTTTGAAGGGTTTTTACTTCACCTTTTTAACTCACTAGCAGTGCTCCCATCCCTGGCTCTCCATTTTATCTAGTTCTTGTTCCACTAAATACAATAGTAATTTTTTAATTTATCCCCCCATTTTCCTGTTTCCCTCTTATTCCTCTCATCATAACTCTTAGTCAACCAACACCTAAAAGCAAATCATTTTATTCTTGACCCAAATTTTTTCCTTATTTGCTTTTTGTGGCTCCATACCCCCTTCTTTTTTCTTTCTTTCTTTCTTTTTTTTTTTTTTTTTGCCCCTTTATTACTTTCCCCAATTCAGGCCCTCCATTACAGGCATTGTTTGTTATAATTCACAGTTCACCACAAGATTTTTCTCAAGAAAGAGGGGAGAGGAGAGGAGAGGAAAAAAGGAGGGGGGGAATAATTTCCTTTTTTTTAATTTTTATTTTTATTTTATTTTATTTTTCTTTATTTCATTATTAATTAAAAAAAAACTCTTTTTGATTTTTTATTTTTTTAACTTTTTATTCTTTATTAAATCTCATTAATACTATCAACAAAACCACCCTCAGATGCCATTAAGGAAGAGAAAATCGAATATCATGGATAAAAAAGAAAGAGAGGTAACACAGCTAGATGAGGAAAAATCTATGGAGAAAAAATTTAATATATTGGAAACCTTGGAGCTAAATGACAGAGAATTCAAGATAGAAATCCTAAAAATCCTCTGAGATATACAAGAAAACACAGAAAGGCAATTTAGGGAGCTCAGAAAACAACTCAATGAACACAAAGAATATATTTCCAAGGAATTGAAACTATAAAAACAAATCAAGCAGAGATGAAAAACTCAATTCACGAGCTGAAAAACGAGGTAACAAGCTTAGCTAATAGAACAGGCCAGATAGAAGAGAGGATTAGTGAAATAGAAGACAAGCAACTTGAGGCACAACAGAGAGAAGAAGAAAGAGACTCAAAAATTAAAAAAAATGAGATAGCCCTACAAGAATTATCTGACTCCATCAAAAAGAATAACATAAGAATAATAGGTATATCAGAGGGAGAAGAGAGAGAAAATGGAATGGAGAACATACTCAAACAAATAATAGATGAGAACTTCCCAAGCCTGTGGAAAGAACTAAAGCCTCAAATTCAAGAAGCAAACAGAACTCCGAGTTTTCTTAACCCCAACAAACCTACTCCAAGGCACATCATAATGAAATTGGCACAAACCAACGGCAAAGAAAAAATTCTCAAGGCAGCCAGGGAAAAGAAGAATACAACATATAAAGGAAGGCCCATTAGATTATCATCAGATTTCTCAGCAGAAACTCTACAAGCTAGAAGAGAGTGGACCCCAATATTTAAAGTCCTGAAAGAGAGGAACTTTCAGCCATGAATGCTATACCCATCAAAGCTATCCTTCAAATATGAAGGAGAAATAAAAACATTCACAGATACAGAAAAGATGAGGGAATTTATCATCAGAAAACCCCCACTCCAGGAATTACTAAAGGGGGTCCTCCAATCAGATACAAAGAACAAAAAAAAAACAAAAAAAAAAAAAAAACTAAGCCACAAGTAAAAGCTCCAAGAAGAACACAATAAAACCAAATTTAAACTGTGACAACAACAAAAAGAAGGCGGGAGAGGATGGAGATTAACAGTAGCAAAGGACGATGGAGTGCAAAAGTACTCACAAAATAGTGTGCTACAATGAACAGGGTAGGAACGCTTTTCATTACTTAAAGGTAACCACCATTGAAAAAACCACCACAGAAGCACATGAGATAAAAAAAGATAGCAACAGAGGAAAGATGTATGGAATACAACCAAATAAAAACAAAAGATAGAGAAACGAAAGAGAAGGATCAAACAAGACACAAAACTAACAGAAAGCAATACATAAAATGGCAATAGGGAACTCACAAGTGTCAATAATTACACTAAATGTAAATGGATTAAACTCATCAATAAAAAGGCACAGAGTAGCAGAATGGATTAAAAAAGAAAATCCAACTATATGCTGCCTACAGGAAACTCATCTAAGTAACAAGGATAAAAACAAATTCAAAGTGAAAGGCTGGAAAACAATACTCCAAGCAAATAACATTCAAAAAAAAGCAGGCGTAGCAATACTCATATCTGATAATGCTGACTACAAGACAGCAAAAGTACTCAGAGACAAAAATGGCCATTTCATAATGGCTAAGGGGACACTGAATCAAGAAGACATAACAATTCTTAATATATATGCACCAAACCAAGGAGCACCAAAATATATAAGACAGCTACTTATTGACCTTAAAATAAAAACTGACAAAAATACAATCATACTTGGAGACCTCAATACACTGCTGACGGCTCTAGATCAGTCATCCAAACAGAGAATCAACAAATATATAGTGGCCTTAAACAAAACTCTAGAGCACCTGGATATGATAGACATCTACAGGACATTTCATCCCAAAGTGACTGAGTATACTTTTTTCTCCAGTGTACACGGATCATTCTCAAGAATTGACCATATGTTGGGCCACAAAAACAACATCAGCAAATTCAGAAAAATCGAAGTTGTACCAAGCATATTTTCTGATCATAAAGCCTTGAAACTAGAATTCAACTGCAAAAAAAGAGGAAAAAAATCCCACAAAAATGTGGAAACTAAACAATTATATCTCAATAAAGCTGGGGGTGGGGACAGAAATGAAGCAGGTGTAAGATCTACCCACTTCCCTCCCTTGCAGCCAATGAGGATCTCTCTCTCTCCCCCTTTCAGTACATTTGGCTCACATTTGGTTCATACAGGGCTAACCCCAGCCCAGTCCCCTGCTGTAGAGATGGGAATGTGATACAGACCTGGTCAAGCAGAGTCACTATGATTGTTTTGGAAATAGGCATATGACCCATTCAGGGTCAATGTGACTCAATTCTAAGACTTTTTATTGAATATGTCAGGAAGGAGGATGCTCTTTGTTCTGGGGTTGCTCAGTTGTTAAAACAAAAACCTGGAGTTGCTCTTGGTCATCTTTGTTGCTTTATTGAAGACAGTCCGACTGAGAATCAAGCTCTAAACAGAGGGAAGATGAACCAAGAAACAAGGGTGAGACGGCAGGGAGTGGGTGACTTGGTAACATTATGTGGATCAAGGCATGCCTGATACTAACATTAACCCTGAATTTTTCCAGACAGTTTAATTGTATTTATGCCATTTAAAAAAAAAATAGTTACAGAAAGTCCACAGAACTGCAAGGTTCTAATGGACAAGTTGAAAACAACTGCAATAGATGATCTCTAAGGATCCTTGTGCATCTGTGAACCTCTGGAGCTGTAGATCTTCCAGCTTCTCACCTTTTGTTGCTATAGCACTGAATTACAGAGTTCCTCGTGGCCAAGGGGAAAATGCCTAGGGGTGCATGCAAGGCTCACTTATGATCCCACTTCACGTTTGCTCTAAGGCAACCTGGACTATCTGTTTCTAGGACTGAGCTTAGTCAATATAGACCTTTTAATCATATGTAAATTTGATATTTACTCTTTTTAAAAAAAAAGATTTTATTTATTCATTATTGAGAGGGGAGAGAGAGAGAGAAGGGGGGAGGAGCATATGGGAAGCATCAACTCCCATATGTGCCTTGACCAGGCAAGCCCAGGGTTTTGAATCGGCAACCTCAGCTTTTCCAGGTTGACGCTTTTATCCACTGCACCACCACAGGTCAGGCTAAATTTGATATTTAAAAAGCCATATGTCTAACTATAGGAAGAATCACATCGATAGACTTTCAAAATTTTGTTATTGTGGAGTGGGGCAGCAGGGCATGTAGTTGAATGCCCATTTGGGCAGAAGAAAAAAGGGACTGACCAACCAAATCTGATTGGCTAGGTATGGTGGCTTCTAAGTGGCCTTAGCAAAGCCTGGTTCACTTGTCCAGGGAGGGCGGTCTCTCACATGAACTCCTAGAAGTGCTTTGGAAAGCAAACCCTGATGCTTTTTTGTTTTAGCACTTCTTTTAAGACTCCTAGAATCTATCTTTGAGTTTTCTGTACCCTACACAGGGCCATTTGATCTAGAACATAGACCCACATCAAAACAAGAAATGAATCTTGACCCCAGTCAGTGCTGACCACTGTAGATCTGACATCTTTGACAAACAATGTTATTCCAGCATCTCAGGGCCCAGAGGAATCTCAGACTGAGTCCCCCAGCTAGTCAAGCTGAATCTTTGCCTCTGCATGATGTTGTCTCTACTCATTTTCCTATACTTATTTCAAAGAGATTTCATACTAGATGAAGATCACTGTGGAAAAGATGATTTTTTAAATTTAAGGCATTCAAATAGGAACCCCTGCTCTTCTCCTGTGCTTTTTATAAGTTACCTTTGTGCCTTTTCTATTTGCAAATGATATCTCTGAAACATCTGTGTTTTAAACTGAGTCCCTACCACTTGCAGAAATTCCTCTCTCCTTTTTTCCTGCTGCCTCAGCTTGCCTGGAGTCAGACTCTATTATGTCACAGTCATTTTCAGAAACACAGACGCTGCTGCCAGAGGCCCAGGATTATGACTGTCCCCTACAGAACAAGATTGTTTGCACGGTATTTGTTCATGGAAATATATACCCCAAAGTGAACCTGAGGAGCTGATGATGAGTCAAGAAAGGGTTTAGAGGCTCAGCTTCAAGGGCCTGGTGTAGAGGCCCCTCTCACTCATGAAAGGGGATGAAGCAGGTCCCAGGACACAGTAGGTGCTGAGTAAGTGCCAAATGAATGAGTGCATTGGGCCAATGGGTGGCATAAAACGTGCAATTTCATTCCTTTTTAGTGAGTTCATATAGGTAAGAGTTCAATAGTAGAAAAAGAAACAGTATTTGATCAACTTGAGGATTCAAAAATAATTTACCTAAGATTATTTTCCTAGCTCCTTACCTACCTGATGTATAGAATCAAAGCATTAGGAAGAAACTTACATGCAGAAATTTTCTTCAAATTGAGTTTTTCTGAGTGTATTGTGGAATATTAAGAGATGTAATAAAGGATTCCATGTTGAAAAAGTTTGGAAAGCATTATGAGAAAGAAAAGTAACAGGCATCTTTACTGCAAGACTTCTCTTAGCTGTTATTAGCTATTGTTCATTGTAAAACTACTAGGAGCAATATAGTGAACAATACTTAACAAGTACTTTTAGCACAGAATCCCCTGCTTTTTTAGGTTCTCCTATTACCGGTCCAAAGACCTTTGATGCACACTTTTAGAAAAACTGTCCTAGAACAAAGTCCTGATTGTATTTATTTTTATTTCTTCTATGGATATATTTTGCACAAGGAAGAATCTACTCTCTTTCCCTTTTTTAATCAAGCCCTTTCCTTACTAGTAATATAGTCCCAAGACTATTAAATTATGTTGGTTCTAAACAAAGCAAACAAACTCATGGACACAGACAACAGAGTGGGAAATGTTGAGGGAAGGCTAACAGATATAGGGGACCAAGTATAGTGTGACAGAAGCAGACTCAACTTTAGTTGATAAGCACACAATGCAATATAATATGATATATAATATAATTGTATACAGTTGTCCTCGGGATATTGCAGTTCACTTTTTGCAGTCTCAATGTATCACGGATTTTTAAATTGTATATATCTAATTTTGTATCATGGGTTTTTTGCTATATTGTGGGATTTTGCAATATATAGGTATTTTTATATATTTATTATTTTAATTATTTTGCAGTAAAATAAGCACTTTCTAGCCTAAAAAATTGAAAATATAAAAATATAAAAAATAATAAAAACAAATTAAAATAATATTAAATCAAAATAAAATACAGTGGTACCTTGAGATACGAGCAGACCAACATACAAATTTTTAAAGATACGAGCTGCGACTCGGTTCGTATTTTTGTTTGAGATCCGAGCGAAATTCCGAGATATGAGTCGTGATTCGGAAAGCTGCCGCTAGTTGGCACATTGGCGCACGGGTCCAGTATCAGCAGCACAGCACTAGTATCTCGTTCTTTCTCACGTGTTACCTGCAGAATCAAGTCGAATCTCATGCACTGTACTCGTTCTTGCATCAATTTTGAATTTTTTACTGACTTTTTTTGTGTGCTATCACAGTGCCGAAGAAAGTGAGTGTAAAGAAGGGTGGTGAGAAGAAGAAGAGAAGGCCCTGGCTGGTTGGCTCAATGGTAGAGCGTCAGCCTGGCGTGCAGGAGTCCCAGGTTCGATTCCTGGCCAGGGCACACAGGAGAAGCGCCCATCTGCTTCTCCACCCCTCCCCCTCTCCTTCCTCTCTGACTCTCTCTTCCTCTCCTGCAGCCAAGGCTCCATTGGAGCAAAGTTGGCCTGGGCGCTGAGGATGGCTCTATGGCCTCTGCCTCGGGTGCTAGAATGGTTCTGGTTGCAACAGAGCAATGCCCCAGATGGGCAGAGCATAACCCCCTGGTGGGCATGCCGGGTGGATCCCGGTCGGGCGCATGTGGGAGTCTGTCTGACTGCTTCCCCTCTTCCAACTTCAGAAAAATAAAAAAATTAAAAAAGAGGGAGAAGAAGAGGAAAATGATGTCAATAGAAGTAAAGCAAGAAATAATAGAAAAACATGAGTGTGGTGTACGAGTGATTGAACTGGCAAGGCTTACGACCGCAATACATCTACAATTTGTAACATCCTTAAACAAAAGGATGCCATCAAAAGCACAAATCCAGCAAAAGGAACTACAATTCTATCCCAATTAAGGACAAATATCCATGAAGAAATGGAAAAGCTTCTGCTGGTGTGGATGAAAGAGAAAGAGCTGGCAGGAGATACAGTGACGGAGACTGTAATATGAGAAAAGGCACGTATTATTTACGGCGACTTGAAGAAGAAAGAACCATCAACCTCAAAAGAGGCAGCAGAAGATATGTTTAAGGCAAGTCATGGCTGGTTTGAAAATTTCAAGAAGAGATCTGGGCCCTGGCCGGTTGGCTCAGCGGTAGAGCGTCGGCCTAGCGTGCGGAGGACCCGGGTTCGATTCCCGGCCAGGGCACACAGGAGAAGCGCCCATTTGCTTCTCCACCCCTCCGCCGCACTTTCCTCTCTGTCTCTCTCTTCCCCTCCCGCAGCCAAGGCTCCATTGGAGCAAAGATGGCCCGGGCGCTGGGGATGGCTCCTTGGCCTCTGCCCCAGGCGCTAGAGTGGCTCTGGTCGCAATATGGCGACGCCCAGGATGGGCAGAGCATCGCCCCCTGGTGGGCAGAGCGTCGCCCCTGGTGGGCGTGCCGGGTGGATCCCGGTCGGGCGCATGCGGGAGTCTGTCTGACTGTCTTTCCCCGTTTCCAGCTTCAGAAAAATGAAAGAAAAAAAAAAAAAAAAAAAAAAAAAAAAGAAGAGATCTGGCTGGTCCACTTGATGGTGAGGCATAGTGAAGCTGCGAGTGCTGACGTTAAGGCAGCTGAGGAGTACATCACACGTTTTGCTGTGCTTATCGCAAAGGAAGGCTACATCCCTCAACAAGTGTTCAACTGTGACGAAACAGTATTGTTCTGGAAAAAAATGTCCCGGAGGACTTTTGTCATTGCAGAGGAGAAGAACCTGCCAGGCCATAAACCCATGAAGGACCGTCTGACCCTTGCATTGTGTACAAATGCTTGTGGTGATTGTAAAGCCACTGCTAGTGTATCATTCTGAAAATCCTCGAGCCTTTAAGATTCACAAGATTCTTAAAAAAAACCTGCAGGTTATATAGTGCACCAATGCTAGGACATGGATTACGCGGCAGTTTTTTATTGAATGGGTAAATCTCGTCTTTGGTCCTGCAGTGAAGAAATATCTTCAAGAAAATAAACTCCCGATGAAAGTATTACTAATCCTTGATAATGCTTCAGCCCACCCCCTGGTCTTGAAGATGACATTCTCGATGAGTTCAAATTCATGAAAGTCCTCTACCTCCCACCCAACACAACTTCAATCTTGCAACCTATGGATCAGCAGGTCATTTCCAACTTTAACAAGCTTTACACAAAGCACTTGTTCCACCGCTGCTTTGAGGTGACTGAGAATACAATTCTAACCTTTTGAGAGTTTTGGAAAGATCACTACAACATCGTGATATGTTTACACATTATTGACTTGGCATGGCAAGAAGTTACAAGAAGAACTTTGAACTCGGTATGGAAAAATTTATGGCCTGATGTTGTAGACAGGGACTTTGAAGGATTTGAACCAGAGACCGAGACCAAGGTAGAAGTGCTGGAGGAGATTGTGTCCCTCAGAAAGTCGATGGGTCTGGAGGTAAATGAGGGTGACGTAAAGCTTGTTGAGGAACATGAGGAGGAACTCTCAGCTGAGGAGTTGAAGGAGCTACAGATGATGCAACATACAGAGCTTCTGAAAGAGAATACTAGTAAGGAGGAGGTAGAGTCAGGGGAAGTAATTTCTACAAGTGAAATTAAAGACATGCTGGCAGTGTGAGAAAAGCTTTCAAATTTCATTGAAAAGAAACACCCATATAATGAAAACTACAAACCATTGTTAAGGGAAATCGAAAAAGATACAATGAGATGGAAGAATATTCCTTGCTCTTGGATAGGAAGAATAAATATAATCAAGATGGCCATATTACCCAAAGCAATATACAAATTTAATGCAATTCCCATCAAAATTCCAATGGTATTTTTTAAAGAAATGGAACAAAAAATCATCAGATTTATATGGAACTATAAAAAATCCCAAATAGCCAAAGCAATCCTAAAGAAAAAGAATGAAGCTGGGGGCATTACAATACCTGACTTCAAACTATATTATAGAGCCACAACAATCAAAACAGCATGGTATTGGCAGAAAAATAGACATTCAGACCAATGGAACAGAATAGAAAGTCCAGAAATAAAACCACATATATATGGTCAAATAATTTTTGATAAAGGGGCCAACAACATACAATGGAGAAAAGAAAGCCTCTTCAACAAATGGTGCTGGGAAAACTGGAAAGCCACATGCAAAAGAATGAAACTCGACTACAGTTTGTCCCTTGTACTAAAATTAATTCAAAATGGATCAAAGACCTAAATAGAAGACCTGAAACAATAAGATACATAGAAGACATAGGTTCTAAACTCATGGACCTTGGTTTTAAAGAGCATTTTATGAATTTGACTCCAAAGGCAAGAGAAGTGAAGGAAAAATAAATGAATGGGACTACATCAGACTAAGAAGTTTTTGCTCAGCAAGAGAAACTGACAACAAAATGAACAGACAGCCAACTAAATGGGAAATGATATTTTCAAACAACAGCTCAGATAAGGGCCTAATATCCAAAATATACAAAGAACTCATAAAACTCAACAACAAACAAACAAACAATCCAATAAAAAAATGGAAAGAGGACATGAACAGACACTTCTCTCAGGAAGAAATACAAATGGCCAACAGATATATGAAAAGATGCTCATCTTCATTAGTTATTAGGGAAATGCAAATCAAAACTGCAATGAGATACCACCTCACACCTGTTAGATTAGCTATTATTAACAAGACAGGCAACAGCAAATGTTGGAGAGGCTGTGGAGAAAAAGGAACCCTCATACACTGTTGGTGGGAATGTAAAGTAGTACAACCATTATGGAAGAAAGTATGGTGGTTCCTCAAAAAACTGAAAATAGAACTACCTTATGACCCAGCAATCCCTCTACTGGGTATATACCCCCAAAACTCAGAAACATTGATATGTAAAGACACATGCAGCCCCATGTTCATTGCAGCATTGTTCACAGTAGCCAAGACATGGAAACAACCAAAAACCCCTTCAATAGAAGACTGGATAAAGAAGATGTGGCACATATACACTATGGAATACTACTCAGCCATAAGAAATGATGACATCGGATCATTTACAACAAAATGGTGGGATCTTGATAATATTATACAAAGTGAAATAAATAAATCAGAAAAAAACAAGAACTGCATTATTCCATACGTATGTGGGACATAAAAACGAGACTAAGAGACATTGATAAGAGTGTGGTGGTTGGGGGGGGGAGGCAGAGGAAAAGGGGGAGGGGGAGGGGCACAAAGAAAACTAGATAGAAGATGACAGAGGACAATCTGACTTTGGGTGATGGGTATGCAACATAATTGATTGACAAGATAACCTGGACATGTTTTCTTTGAACATATGTACCCTGATTTATTGATGTCACCCTAGCAAAATTAATAAAAAAAAGAAAGAAAGAAACACCCAGAAAAAGTTTCAAATGGTTGTGCTTCAGCACTTTTTAATGACACTTGTTTGTCACATTTCCATAACATTTTAAATAGCATGCAAAAGCAAACCTCTTTGGATAGATTTTTATTCAAAAGTCCTGCAAGTGAAAGTGCCGAAAGTGCAGCCAAAAAGGCAAAAATACGTGATGATTAAATGAAAAATACGTAATGGTAAGCTTAGGTTAAGTTTAAAGTTAAGAAAGTTCAGTTTTTTACAATTAAATTTTTGTGGTTTCATTTTAAGTAAAGAAAGTGAAGTTTTAGTTTTGTTAAAAATAAAGAAAATGCAGTTTTAGTTTACATTAGTGTTAAGAAAGTGCAGTTTTAGTTTATATGTCTACAATGCCTGCATCCCTTCCTCCCTCCCTCCTCCTCCACCATTCACCTCCATTAGCTGCACTCGTCTGTCTCCAAGGTAAGAATACAGTACTAAATAACACTTTTTTCTTTTATTTCATATATTTTGTTATGAATTGGTAAAGTATACATGTGTGTTTCTTAATTAAAAACATGTCTTTTTTCATAATTTAAGATGGTTTGGGGATGTTTCACAGGGCTGGAATGGATTAAATCTATTTCAGTTATTTTAAATGGGAGAAATTTGTTTGATATATGAGTTGACTGACTTACAAGCTCAGTTACAGAATGAATTAAACTCGTATCTCAAGGTACCACTGTACATAGTGTAAAGCAGATGAGTAGACAAAGACTTGCACGTATGGAAAATGCATAGGAAGTGTTTATAAGAGTGTGAGAAAGGTTAATAACGGTGTGGGAAAGGTTTATAAGATGGTGGAAAGGGTTTATAAAGCCTTAAAATATATATAAATAATAAAATAAATATAAGGCCACTACTTTGTGGATTTTCACCTATTTCAGGGGGTTCTGGAACCTAACCATGTGATAGACAAGGGACCACTGTATTATAACATATAAATTGCTAACCAATGTCACCCCAGTCAATTTAATTTAATAAAAAAATGTTGGTTCTTTCTAAGTTATTCAATGAAATGTGAATAAAAATACCAATAGAATTTTTTAAATAGTCAAGATGATTCTAATGTTTAGATGGAAGAACAAACAAAAATATTGATGAGATAAAGACGGGGTGGGAGTTGTCACCATCAGATGTCAAAACATATAAAAATATAAGTTAAAACTGCATAATACTGGCACTTGACCATATCAATAGGTCAATGGAACAGAATAGAAAGTCTAAAAATGGGCCCAACGTGTACAGGCACCTGAAATTAGTCATGCAATATATAGTGTTGGGACACCAGCTAGCCACTGAGACAAAAATAAAATTGTACCCATACTTAACATATTATGCCAGAATAAATTTCAAATGTTCCTATGGACAAAAGATCTAGTGTAACAACTGAAATCATAAAAGCATGGCAAGAAATTATGGAGAGAATTGTTTAATAATTTTAAAGTGGGAAGGATTTATAATTTTGAAAAATAAAAAATTAGGCTACAAAAAAGTAATTAAAAGGTTCTACATGGAAAACCCAATATGAACAAAGCTAACAAACTGGGAGGAAAATGCTTGCAATTCATATCACAAAGGAAAGCTCAGTTCCCTGGTATATAGGAGTTAGTGCTGATCAATAAAAAAAAGCTAAAAATTCAATAGAAAAAAATGAACAAAGGAAAGGATCACTCCACAGAAAAGAAAATCCACATCTCTTAAAACAGCAGAAAACATAATAAACCTTATTTATAGTAAGAGAGCTACAATTAAAACTATACTGAGCCTTAGCCTGGTAATTTGGTTAGAATGTCGTCCCAATATGCCAAGATTGTGGGTTTGATCCCCAGTCAGGGCACATAGAGGAATCAACCAATGAATGCATAAATAAGCGGACAAAATTGATGTTTCTCTCTCTCTCTCTCTCTCTCTCTCTCTTCCTCTCTTTCCTTCTCTCTAAAAAAAATTCAAAAAATAAAAATAAACTATACAAAGGTATTAATTACCATAGTGTATGTAAACTACTCTATGTAGAGAAAAAACATAATAAGTGCTGATATGTGCATAAAATACACCTGCAGCTTTGCCCAAGAAAAGTCTAATACTGCTGTCTGTGGGAGAGCAGGGTGGTTGAGAGTCTGGAAGGAAGGCAGATTTCACTGTCTTTTCTTTGTACCTTTAGAATTTTGAATCACGTTTTTTAAAAAAACCCAAAGAAATAAAATTGGATCTAAAAAATACATTTTTATTCTCTTTTCACTATTCCACTTGGCTCAGCTATGGCTGGTCACTGCCCTGTCCTCCCTCTGGCTTCCCTGGCTCCTTCAAGAACTGCAGGGGCTATTCAAGGTCTGTGTGCTGCCTAGAGCTGGTTTATTCACAGAATGCAAGTTGTCCTCAGAACATTACCAAATGGTTTCTGCACACTTCTTTTTTTTTTACAGAGACAGAGAGAGAGTCAGAGAGAGGGATAGACAGGGACAGGCAGACAAGAACGGAGAGATGAGAAGCATTAATCATTAGTTTTTATTGCGCATTGCGACACCTTAGTTGTTCATTGATTGCTTTCTCATATGTGCCTTGACCACGGGTTTTCAGCAGACCGAGTAACCCCTTGCTCGAGCCAGCAACCTTGGGTCCAAGCTGGTGAGCTTTTGTTCAAACCAGATGAGCCCGCGCTCAAGCTGGTGACCTCGGGGTCTCGAACCTGGGTCCTCGGCATCCCAGTCCGACGCTCTATCCACTGCGCCACCACCTGGTCAGGCTCTGAACACATTTTAATATGATGTTTCTGACAGAGCAGCTGTGGCTTCACTTAGCAGAATATTTGAGTTAGTCTTCAGCCATCTCTATATCTGATAACACAGGGACAGGAGGGCAAACGGATTGACAGGCTATTCCTGACTGAGTAGGGATTCAGTTCAAGTGTCCAGGACTGAATAAAAGGATGTGGTCTTTTATTTCAATTGGACATCAAGGCTACACCTAAAATGACACATCATAATCTTCTTAGCTTATTAAAGATACTTTTTTCACATCAACAGAGATTCTGAATTTGCTCTACTGGCTAATGGCTTGCAGACCAAGGTAAGTAAGAATCTCTGTTACCTGGATTTCCATAACCAGCCTGGCAAGGCAAGGGATTTCTCCTTTAGGTGGTGTCTGTCTTGAAGTATGAAGAAGCAGGTAAGGATGGTTATGGTAGAGATTGTTGAGAAGGTTGAGCAGTAAGCAAATATACAGGTTAAAACAGACATTCATGTGCCAAGGTATAGGGTAATGTGACTACAATTAAAGCAGCCTGGGAAATTGGGGGAAGCTAATTTAATCACATCTTCCTGCTGGTATTGATAACAGACACAAGGCAAGTAATCAGAATCGGATGAGAATCAGACTATTGCCTCAGCTTTAATATGGGTCAAGAAGGATTTAAGACCTAGCCTGAACCCTGTGATCAAAGAAGGCACCACCTACTACATACCTCTGAGTCTGGTCCTGGGGTCTGATGTGGGAGCATCTGGGTCTGAAGAGTAGACACTTTCCTAGCCTCCAGTGTGGAGGGCCACAGAGCGTCCAACACCCACAGAGTGCAGGAAAGAATCAGAGAGAGAAAGACAGCCTCTGGAACCGTGACCCAGGCCCCTAGCGCATACTTTAAAGTTCCCAGGTAACTCCAGCGTTCAGGCAAGACTGAGAACCAACACTCTGGCCTTGGCCCGAACCCAGGTGTACTCACAGAGAAGGAAAGCTGACGCAGAAGGAGAGAATGTGCGTGGCCCCCGGGTCGGGGGACAGGCCTCAGGGATGGGGCCAAGATCAGAAGTATTTTCTCAGTGAGTCTCCCCGATCAGTGAGTGGTTCTTGCCAGGAAAGTGAGGGGGAAAGAAGCAGACAGGAACTTTTTCCCTAGGATTTCTGTTGGCAAACACCTCTTCTGTGGGCCAAAGCCAAAATATGGAGAGACTAAGAGGGTACCAGCCTCCCTAACAGTCATAACAGCTACATTTACTGAATTCTTACTGTGTGCTTGGAGCTGTTCCACCTACTTCCATACGTTTAAATCTTGGAACAATCCTGTGAGGTGGGTCTAATTATCCCCATTTTGCAGATGAGAAAATGGAGGCTCAGAGAGATTAAGTCACTTGCCAAAATGAAGGAGCAAGTGACCAGTGTGCTGGTGTGTCTGGCGGCAGAGCCTATGCTTGTCCTGTCACACCCAGCTACTTGGTCTTCTCCAGAACATGGAGAGAAACAAAATCCCCAGAGCTGGAACTCTGTGTGTGTAGCATGGTGAGGATCTCGGCTTCATTTGGGCACTGCAAACACTGAAATTCTTCTTTTACATATCTACACATATATTCATAAATACTGTCTTCCCACTAAATGAGGCCCATACAGTTCAGCATCGTAGTCTCTGTGGATGTTGAGTGATGTCCTCTGTACAGACCTATCTGGCTGTCAAATGATGGGCTAAGTCTTCCCAGAGCCAGGCACTCATCCAACTGGAAACCAATAAGTTTGGTGGTTTTCCTCTTGCCTTTAGGGGCTACAAAAGAAATGCTGTTTGATAGACATTTTCCCTGAAGGTTCCAAGAGTCTTGGCATTCGGGTAGAGATTTCCTCATCTGGGCCCCCTGCCAACTGCTGTGGAATAATCCAAGGCTGTGAGAGCTCTTTGTCAGGAACCTGTGGACACTGTTTTGCTGAGGGGTATGCCATCTGCGAGTGAGCAATAGGAAGGTTTCTGTATTTCTCAAACTTCTTGGTAGATATAAACCCTTCGTAAAGAATATTGAGCCACCCACTTGGTTTTCTTATGGAAGAATCAATATATATAATCTATGTACTCCTAACCAAGACATCCTGAAGTAACTTGTGCATAGATAAGAAAACAAAGAAAGAGCAAGAAGCAGTGCTGGATGCCATGGTCACAGAGTGCAGGGGAAAGAGTTAAGGGCCAGGGTGCTTACAGTTTTTGAGCATTCACCCATAATCTGAATCCATAATGGTGCCAAGTCAGGGGACACAGGCTTGGGAGCAGGTACTAGATGTGATTCTAGCATGAGTTAAAGACCACTGAGACTTCAGTCAAACCTATTTTCCTTTTGTCAGGAGTCCCCGACAATGCCCCAGTTACATGATGTCATTTTAATGGAATTAAATTTCAGATAGTTCAGAATGATAGGACTGGTGACATTAGGCTTCAGTTACAAGGCCAGTCACGACAGAGACAGGCTCATTTGGGGATTCTAGAGGTAATTGGCAATCAGCAGGAGGCACGTTAGAAACTTTCAGCCTCTGGGTTCACAATCTTTTTTTTTTTTTAATTTATTGTGCTGACATGGCTTCAAGTGTCCTACTCAATATAACACACTGTATACACTGCATTGTGTCCCCCCATGCCACATGCAAAGTCTCTTTGCACCCCCTTTTACTCCCCCACCTTCACCCTCCTTTCCCCTCTGGCTATGACTACCCTGTTGTCTGTATATTTGTGTATGTATATATGATTTTGGCTAATCCCCTCATCTTCTTTGATCCCATCCCCCCTTCCCTCTGACAGCTGTCCATCTGCTACCTGTTTCTATTTTGCTCCTTAGTTTATTGTGTTCATTAGATTCCATATGTAAGTGAGATCATATAGTATTTGTCTTTCTTTGACTGGCTTATTTCACTTAGAATAATAATCTCCAGGTCCATCCATGCTGTTGCAAAAGGTAAGATTTCCTTCTTCCTCACGGCCGCGTAGTATTCCATTGTGTATATATACCACTGCTTTTTAATCCACTCGTCCACTTACGGACACTTGGGCTGTTTCCAGATCTTGGCTATTGTAAACAATGCTGCCATAAACATGGGTGTACATTTCTCCTTTTGAATCAGTGATTTGGTATTCGTAGGATATATTCCTAAAAGTGGGATAGCTGGGTCAAAGGGCAGTTCCATTTTTAATTTTTTGAGGAATCTCCATACTGTTTTCCACAGTGGCTGCACCATTCTGCTTTCCCACCAGCAGTGCAGGAGGGTTCCCTTTCCTCCACATCCTCATCAGCACTTATTCTGTGTTGTTTTGTTGATGAGCGCCATTTTGACTGGTGTGAGGTAATATCTCATTGTGGTTTTAATTTGCATTTCTCTAATGATTAGTGATGTTGAGCATTTTTTCATATGCCTATTGGCCATCTGTATGTCCTCTTTGGAGAAGTGTCTATTCATTTCTTTTGCCCATTTTTTGATTGGATTGTTTACTTTCCTGGTGTTGAGTTTTACAAGTTCTTTATAAATTTTGGTTATGAACCCCTTATCAGACATATTGGCAAATATGTTCTCCCATTGTGTGGGTTGTCTTTTTATTTTGTTAATGGTGTCTTTTGCTGTGCAAAACTTTTTAGTTTGATATAGTCCCATTTGTTTATTCTATCCTTTATTTCACTTACCTGAGAAGATGTATTGGCAAAAATACTGTATTTCCCCATATATAAGACGCACTTTCCCCAAAAAATTTGGGGTCTAAAAACTGGGTGCGTCTTATACAGTGGTTGTAGTTTTTTTTACTTGCATTTCCCTCTTTTTCGCACTTGTTTTGTACTCATTGTTGAAGACAGTGATTCATCATCAGACACAGATGAGGACAAGCTAATGGATGGGAGTTTTGACAGTGATGGAGTTGTATGAATTTTATGATAAATAAAACTTGAATTCAATAACTTTATGTAATACTTTTTTTTTCAAATTTCGGGCCCCAAAATTAAGGTGCATCTTATACATGGGGAAATACGGTATTGCTACAAGAGGGGTGTACTGCCTATATTTTCTTCTAGGATTTTTATGGTCTCACAACTTATATTTAAGTCTTTTGTTCATTTTTATTTTATTTTTGTGAATGGTTTAAGTTGGTAGCTTACTTTCACTTTTTTGCAGGTGCCTCTCCAATTTTTCCAGTGCCATTTATTAAAGAGACTATCTTTACTCCATTGTATACTCTTGACTCCTTTGTCAAATATCAATTGACCATAAAAGTCTGGGTTTATTTCTAGGTTCTCTGTTCTGTTCCATTAATCTGTATGCCTGTTTTTATGCCAGTACCAGGCTGTTTGATTATGATGGCCTTGTGTTATAGCTTGATATCAGGAAGTGTGATACCTTCTGGGTTCACAGTCTTGAGCATAAGGTGATTAAGCAGCAAGCCCTTTAGTTAGTCCTGGGTATTCTCAGTACCTTTTTATTTAATTCTAGTTGTTGTCTGTAAAGAAAACAACAATTATAGCAGCTCTGGGTAAAGCTTAACTTCTATCAGATGGTCTGGAGCAGATCACTTTACCTCAGGCCTGGGT
This sequence comes from Saccopteryx leptura, assembly GCF_036850995.1. Classification (NCBI taxonomy): domain Eukaryota; kingdom Metazoa; phylum Chordata; class Mammalia; order Chiroptera; family Emballonuridae; genus Saccopteryx; species Saccopteryx leptura. The sequence goes on along the minus strand of NC_089504.1, from coordinate 40,448,483 downwards.
TGCAGTTTAGAAGGCCTAATCTATCTATGGTTTGCCCGTGCTCCAGGGACATAGTACTTGAAGACCCCAACTTGTATCCTGAGCTGTCTATCAGAGTCTCTTCTTGGCAGACCCTGAAGTCCAATTGCCATCTCCCCAGCACTGGCAAAAAGCCTGTTTAACAACTTCACTACTTTCTGACCAGTGAGTAATTCAAACTGCCTCCCTTCTCCGCAGGATTTTGGCCTCTTGCATTTTGCTGTCTCTGTAGCCCTGCACTCTCAGTTTTGTCTCCCTGCCCATGAGAAACTGATGAAAGCTCTGCTCAGATTCTCTGCCCTGCCTCTTAAAAGTCACTTTCCACTTGGTTTCTCAAGTTTTCTGTCCTTGTTGCTTAATAATCAAAAAGAAATGCCTTGACCAGAGAAGCGGTTTAGAATATCAGGCTTATCTCTATGAATTTCCGTTCTACCCGGAATTTTCTCCAGTCCTGGCTATCTCTATATTGAAACTGATCTCTGACACTGAAACCAGACCCTAATAGTTCTTTTCTCCTCTAGTTTTAAGTGTCTTTCAGGAGATAGCAGGTCTCTGCACAGCACTCCAGGGACCACCACCAAGCTGGATCAGACCTGAGCAGGCACAATTAGCAGCTAAATGACCCTAAGCTGACTGTGACTGCACGATGGAACCAAGATTCATGGAACTTAGCAGAGATGCTACTTTAGTGTGCAGAGCCCACTGAGAACTGAGGGGTCCATCAGTAAGGAACGTCTGGTGCAGAAATCAGATCTGGACACACATAGGCTACACTGGGGAACAAAATTTTTGTTGCATCCACAAAAACACTTGTTCTTACCTAATTCGAGTGTGCTGATCTCAAATCTGACATTAGTTTTTCTCTGTAAGCTACAGGTTTTTTTGCAATTCAAGATTTTAGGTTTTCGGCCCTGGCTGGTTGGCTCAGTGGTAGAGTGTCGGCCTGGCGTGCAGAAGTCTCGGGCTCAATTCCCGGCCAGGGCACATAGGAGAAGCGCCCATCTGCTTCTCTACCCCTCCCCCTCTCCTTCCTCTCTGTCTCTCTCTTCCCCTCCCACAGCCAAGGCTCCATTGGAGCAAAGAAGGCCCGGGCGCTGGGGATGGCTCCTTGGCCTCTGCCCCAGGCGCTAGAGTGGCTCTGGCTGACAGAGCGATGCCCCGGAGGGGCAGAGCATCACCCCCTGGTGGGCGTGCCGGGTGGATCCTGGTCTGGCACATGCAGGAGTCTGTCTGACTGTCTCCCCGTTTCCAGCTTCGGGGAAAAAAAAAAAAGATTTTAGGTTTTCATCTTATTGTAAAATTTTCAACATTTAGTTTAACATAATGAAGTAGAATGTCATCTTGGGCATCATCTTTGTGAAAATATAATAATTTATATAATGCAGTAAACACACTAATACACTAAAAGATATGATTGCATCAGAATTTGTCTACAATTTCAAAATAGAACATATTAAAACACTTATTTTAATCATAAAACTTGTGCAAAACTTATTTAAATTCTATTCAGGCAAAAATTTGTGTTTGTAGCTCTTGTGTTTGTGTAACTTGTTGAGGACAATCTCGTTTGATGCTCCAGCAGTAGTCTGCTCATCACTAACAGCTCCAAGATTTTCGGGAAACTTATCAAGGTGACTATTTAGGAAGTGAATCTTAACACTCATATTATATCCAATGTTGGAGAAAGCCAACAGCATCCTTTGAACCAGAAGTTTATAGTTTTCTGCTATTTTGTTGCCAAGGAAGTTCTTTGTAACTGCCACAAAAGACTGCCATGCTGCTTTCTCCTTCTTATTCATCTTCCTGGCAAATTCTTTGTCACGTATGAGGGTTCGAATTTGAGGTCCATCAAATACACCTGCTTTTATCTTCTTGAAAGACAAGGCAGAAAAAGCAGAAATAATATGTTGAAAGCATTCACTTTCTCTATTCAACGCCTGAACAAACTGCTTCATTAAGCCAAGTTTGATGTGAAGTGGGGGAAAGATGATCCTGTCTCAATTAACTACAGGTTCATTCACAATATCAATATTTTGCATCCCCACTTCCAGAGCTTCACGTTTTGGTCACGCCTTCTGTGTCCAGTGTTTCTCCCAAGCTCGGCTGTCCCACAAACACAGAAAGCAAGGATACTTCGTGAAACCTCTCTGTTGTCCTAGCAGGAAATTTACCATTTTAAGATCCACACAAATGATCCAGTTATGCTCCTCATACTTCAGAAAGTCGAGAACAATTTTTATGCCATTATAATCTGCTTGCTGATGAGTTGAATAACCAATTGGAACCGCTGAAAATAGGCAATATATGCACATGTCACAAATGATGAAATATTGCGCCTTTGACATTGAAGTGTGTAACAGCCACATATATAACAGAAGGTATCAGGACTATTCTTACATTTACACCTACTTAAAGAAGCCATGATTCAATCTTAAAACAAAATAAGAGGGTGCTTTTATCAGATAATAATTTTTTACATTTAAAAACAACTACAATTATGTAAAAGTGATGTTTGTAAAAACATTAATTGCCTTGTGGTTATGTTCAATCCAAGAGTGGTTGCCCTTTAACTCCAATTTAAAAATCAATGCATGCCATTAACTATAACAAAAAGAAATTAAAATTGCATAAAAATGGAGACTGCACCAAAAAAACAAATTTCAGATTTGGAATCAGTGATGCAGAAATATATAGAAACAGTTCTAAAACCTCATGCAACAGAAAATGAAAAAAAATTTGTTCCCCAGTGCTATCTAACTCTACCAGGTTGAATTTTCTTTTCTGTTCTCTCTTGCCCCTTCCACATTCCTTACCTTAGATGACTAGTTCTAAAACTATCTAATCTGAGACCTTGAATTAAAATTAATATATTGTATTTTTTGCTCTTCCTCCCCCTCCAAAAGTGGAAGGGAAAATGCCTGTGTATCTTATGGAGCAAAAAATATGGTATTTTATTAAGTATTTTAACACACCATTTGGTTCAGAATATTTTTTTTTCTTATTTTCCTCCTTAAAACCCTAGGTGTGTCTTATGGTCAGGTGCATCTTATGGAGCAAAAAATATGGTATATGTATAGTTCCTTCCTAACTTCATGCTTTAAATTTAGTCCAAGCCTGTGTCTGGGGAGACTGATGAAAGCCTCGCCTCTGGTTTCCTCACCTGGCTGTCTAACAAATAAGTCTTTTTTTTTCTCTGCTAAAACCTGTTGTCTCAGACTTTGGCTTCTCTGTGCTTGACAGGCAGCGAACTCATGAACTTTGTTTGGAAACAGTATCCTCCAAAACCTGTAAATATATTTCTTTAATTCAGCTTCTCTAGTTTTTTTTCCCACAGTGAGAGATTTGGTAGGCAATACACCAGTTGATCATTACCAGATTCATAAACTAAACCTTTTAAATTACTATTCATAAGCGTTTTACACTGTTGGATCCTGTATAACAAAGGTTCTTGACTTAGAGTAGTTGTTTCCAATCTTTTTACACTTGAGGACTGGTGACTTAGCCAGCAGGAAACAGAAACATATGACGAATGAAGTTTTGTCTTACCACGCATAACAATGCAACATGATACAAGCTGGTGCCTGATATCTGAACTCCACATGTACAATGCATTGGATGCTACATAAGTTTGTCCGAATGCTTTTTGTCTATTGCGCATGATTTGTAAATGCCCTGCATGGTGCAAATGGTTGTTCAGATGAGCCTGTACATTACAAAGATATCTAAGACAACCTCAATAATATTTTCATTGATGACACAGGCCGATAAGTGGCAATCACCCTCAGAATAAGCAAATTCAACTAAGATCATTGGGTCTATAATCTTTATACAACATCAAGGTGGTTAACTCCTTCACAGACCAGCATGAAATTCCTGGTGGACTGGTGGTTGAAAAATACTGACCAAGAAGACTGCAGATGGAGTTCAACAAACCCATGAAATCCTGAAACTATATCTGAAATTGTGTGATTGTGTGTAAATGTCTTCAAAGGGGCCCACAACCCCAAGAGTTAAGAACACTGCTAGAGTATCTACAAGTATTTAATTTGTATTAAATACAAATTTACTTGTATTTAACAAACTTATTATCTATATTAAATATCTAATTTAACAATACCACCAAAGTTTTGTCCTAGAAAACAAGACTCTATACCTAGTGTTTAAATACTTGATTTCAAACTAATAAATAGTTTTCTTTTCTTTTTTTTTTTTAGTTTTTTTTAGTTTTCTTTTTTTTAAAGAGATTTTTAAAAGACTTTATTTATTTATTTTAGAGAGAAGAGAGAGTGAAGGGGGGAAGGAGCAGGAAGCATCAACTCCCATATGCACCTTAACTAGGCAAGCCAGGGTTTTGAACCAGTGATCTCAGTATTTCAGGTCGACACTTTATCCACTGTGTCACCACAGGTCAGGCAATAGTTTTCTATTATAATGTTTCTTTTTTTCTACCATTAAATAACACCATTATAGTAATGCCATCAATCTCTTTAACACTTGAATGAAGTTTATTTCTAAAACTGTAGTCTAAATATATGGAAACCTACTATAAGACTGATACTTTCTTCTGGGATGTCAAATACAATGATAGCCAACACAGAACTATCATGATGGTGAATCCATTGTGGCCCTGTGTTTATTTTATGAATCATGTAAGGGTTGTTTTTTCTTTATTAAAAAACCTGTTTTATTTTCACAGTGTATGACTGATGGATAAAATGGCTTCTCAGCTGCCATCTCAAGAACAGCACAGGCCCAAAGGCGAAAGAAGAACTGGCTTACTTAGTAACCCGGTCCAAGCCTCTCTTGTAGCCAGTTCCTGATAAGGGATGGTTGGGTCAGAGTGCAACAATTTTGAGAAACTGTGGCACCACTTCAATCCACAAACAAAGGAAAACTGTCTTATACCGGTGGATGCAGCAAGATCAGCTGCTTTTGCCCAAGGCCCTTGATTAATCTATGTATATAACCCCTGCCCTATCCCTCGTTCAGCACTGACACCTTTGCTGGTCTCAGCTCGCTTGCGCGCAGGCATTTTAAAATAAATTTTCCTTTGTGAACACACCAGCTTTGTGTTTCCGGTTCAGCCTGCAGTTTCTGCCTTTTTTTTTTTATTATTTATTTATTTATTTTTTGTATTTTTCTGAAGCTGGAAATGGGGAGAGACAGATAGACTCCCACATGCGCCCGACCGGGATCCACCCGGCACACCGACGCTCTGCCCACCAGGAGGCGATGCTCTGCCCCTCCAGGGCTCGCTCTGTTGCGACAAGAGCCACTCTAGCGCCTGGGGCAGAGGTCAAGGTGCCATCCCCAGCGCCCGGGCCGTCTTTGCTCCAATGGAGCCTTGGCTGCGGGAGGGGAAGAGAGAGACAGAGAGGAAGGGGGGGTGGAGAAGCAAATGGGCGCTTCTCCTATGTACCCTGGCCGGGAATCGAACCCGGGTCCTCCGCATGCCAGGCCAACACTCTACCGCTGAGCCAACCGGCCAGGGCCTCTGCCTTTCAATGATAAAGTATCTTTTGCATTATTACTGTGGATCCACTTTAAACCCACCTGACCTCCCCTGTCGGATAGGCTCTTTAGAGATTTGCTGTAGAAAATATATTGCACACCAGTCTCTCACTATCTACTTTATGTATTCGGAAGTCACTGAATAGAATTAAGTTGTGAGATTGTGAGCAGATTCACAAAAAAGACAACCTAAACAAGCAGGAGATTTCCACAGACTGTCCTAAAGAAAGATGTAATCTAGAGAACGAGGTGAAGAGAACACATCTTGTGTTCAGGTCCTTATAAGTTCCAAAATGTTCTAATGTCTCTTATCTCCTCCCCTTGCAGTCTGTCTTCACAAGTCCTCTGGGCTCAGCTGGTGGCTGGGGTCCTGCTGCCTTTGGACAGAACCACCTTTTCCCCACCCACCCTGACCTCCCCCACTACAGAATGACTGTCAGCTCTTCCTGGGCCCCTTGCCACACTCAGACCACCTAACTGGAACTTCAAGGGACCTTATCCCTGAACCAGCGTTATAAAAGGGAAACAGAGAACAATAGTGGCAGCACTGGCACAGCACCTAGCACAGAACAGGTACTCAAAGAACATTTGGATATGGGAAGGAGACAAATGAAGAGGTAAAAGGGGAAAGTGAAATTCAGGCGCTGGCTACTAGACTTGAAGAGGCAAAGGGGAAAGTGAAATTCAGGCGCTGGCTACTAGACTTGTGGCTCCTACTCCTCTCCCCTCCAAACTTCTCTCTGCTAAACACTCTTCAAAGGTCTCTGTGAGTTCTCTTCCTAGGGTTTGGTTTCCTTACAAATGTCAAGGCCTCCTTGCCTCCTGAGTCTTGGGGAACTTCATGATCCTACTTTCTGGGACTAACTCTTGACTATTCGTTTGGCTTGGCTTTGATCCTGTCTGGGAATTATCCTGCCTACTCAATAGCAACTTCAGTTCTAGAATTAGAAAGGCATTTCTTAAACACAAAATGTTATCATGTGGCTTTTCCTATGTAGATTTGGAGAAAGACATTCAACATACATTTGAGCCTGGAATAAAAAAGACTAAGTTTATAGTTTTTAACATATTTCTCTGGGTCTTCTTAGAAAAAAAACAAAACGTGGTGGCACTACACTGGAGAGGTTAAGATGAGGAAGATGTGAAGCTTCTTCTCAAGACATTTACCATTTTTATATCACAACAGAATTAGAAGTCTTTTAGTTGCAAATGACAAATGGATTTTTTTTAAAACTCATATGACCATGGAAATTCATGATCTGAAAGTCAACTAAACCCGTGAACAGAATACTAGCAGCTCTGCTGCTTGAGCTCTTGTCTCAGCCTCCCTCTGTATGTCAGTCTTCTTCTCTCGGTCTTCTCCAAGCCCCTGGAAACATGCCTGCTAGCTCATCCAGGCTCATATCACCCAATTCTGTTATTAGACATGACCCAAGGAAAAACAATCCCAGGAAAGGATTTGATTGCCTCGGCTTGGGTCAAGTGCCCATTCATGGGAAAATCAGCTATGGCAATGGGATGGGTGGTATAAGTGGCTCAACTTGCATCAGATGGCCATCTCTAGCCAATAAGCAGTGACAGAAAGACTGAGTCCTATAAGTCCACAGCAGATGTCATCAAATTGTATCTCTAAAGTAACTCTTGGCAGATAAAACAATAAACACCCACTACTACCTTCATAGGACCAGGTTCTTTTCACACTTAGAACGTGCTATGATACAGGCATTTCCTGGGAGAGCTATTTATTCCTCAATGGAATATAACATTTTTCAAATGTATGTGAATGCCTCTGTTGGCAGAGAAAAATCCAGATCTTTTCATTGTGAGAACTCTTCTCTCTTCTAAACTTGCTTAGTATTAGGCTAGGGGCCCTCCTGTCTGGGGTACTAATCACTCACTGGGTCAAATCTCTGTTTTCTGGTTTTGGGAATGAAAATTTAAAAAGCAAGTGTATTAATCTCTGGTAGGCAAAGTTTCATCGTCAAGCCCCTGAGTTGCCTGTGGATCCCGGTGCAGTGGAAGCCTGTGAATGACAAGGAGACGACAGATCTGAGTTCTGACCAGACACCGTTGATCAGGTCACTTCTCTAGAGGTTCAGGGACCCAGTCTTTGTACATCACAGGGCCCAGACATGATCACACAGATTAGCATATACACTTGAGATGAAGAATGCCATGCAGATACAGGATGACTGTCAATACAAGCTAACCTGTGATCTCTTCTAGAGCTTTTCAGGCTAAATTGTTGGCCTCACACCTAAGAGCTTCATTCGTTTTTAGGCCCCACACTTGTCTGTATTGCCCATGGCTGACTTTAATCCCTTTGGTCCTTGGGATTGGGGGTAGATGACCACTCTTGCCCTTAATCTGAAGTGAGCTAAGTTGAGTCGTGCCCACTGTTCCCACGGTGAAGGTCTTGGTCCCCGGCTAGGAGCAGACACCCTGCCATTCCAGGACTGGCTGCCTTAGAATGAGCGAGGAGTGGGAAGGCGAGCAGCGAAAGGAAATGTTTACCATCTGTTCAATCTGGAGGACACTGAGAGATCAAGTTTTTGGCACATAATGTTACCATGGGAATATGACAATTAAAAAAAAATTTAATAGGACTTTGGGTGATGAGAATGCAGCATAATCAAATGTCAAAATAACCTAGAGATGTTTTCTCTGAACATATGTACCCTGATTTATCAATGTCATCCTATTAAAATTAATTTTAAAAAAATTTTTAGTAGTAAAAAAGTTACACATGAGGAAGAAAGGGACCCAAGTTTTACTGTTGACTTGGCCACTCACTAGTTATGTGGCTAAGACAGTAACTTCACCTCCATCCCCTTATCTGTAAAATACAGTGATTGGATTCAGTAAATTGCACGTTCCCCTCCCAGCTCTGACATTTGGTGATGTGGATACCTGTGCACAGGAGGCAGTGAGGTAGTGGGGAGGAGGATATAGAGACTCTGTCTCGATCTGTGGTTTGTGAGCTTGGCCCTGGACTCCAGAAAAGAAGGCAAAGATTTTTTTCAAGGGGTTCCTAAATCCCCACCCATGAGCCAAGCATCTTCTGCAGACTAAACAGTAATTCACACCTATATGTACTCTTTTTAAATTGGCATAAACACTAATTAAATTCTAATTCATTTTAAAGGTAAGTGTTCCTCATGAAATTTTTTCAACTAACAAATATCAAAAGGACAACTACAATTGTTCTTGGGAATTCTGCTTGTTTGCTTGTTACAACCATACTTTTATAAAACAAACCCTTGATGATGAAGAAAACTGACAGCAGGAAGAGCTTGTGCCTGGGAGTTTATCAACCTAACCATTGCTTTTAGATTGTGGGAAATAAAGATTAACTTAATGTTAAATACGTAGAATTCTTTTTTTTCTTTTGACAGAGACAGAGAGAGAGTCAGAGAGAGGGACAGACAGAAAGGGAGAGAGATGAGAAGCATCAATTCTTCGTTGCAGCACTTTAGTTGCTCGTTGATTGCTTTCTCATATGTGCCTTGACCGGGGAGCTCCAGCAGAGCCAGTGACCCCTTGCTCAAGCCAGCGATCTTGAGCTCAAGCTGGTAAACCCGTGCTCAAGTTGGCGACCTTGAGATTTTGAACCTGGGTCCTCCGCATCCCATTCCAATGCTCTATCCATTGCGTCACTGCCTGGTCAGGCAATGTTGGACAGAATTCTATTTAGCTTTTAAACCCTAACCTCAATGTCATCTCCCTTGTGAAGCCTCCCTGCTGAGTTACCAAATTCAACACCCCCTCAACAGAATTAAATATAATATCAGCCGGGACCCAGCAGGAAATATTGACATGACACACTCAAATAACAATAATTTGACAAAAACTTAATGAAGGACTACTGATTGAGGGGTGAGCTGTTTGTAGGAAGAATACAAGAGCTAGTACAATATCTGGATGCTAAGAGCAAGGCTGTCACCATCAGAGGCCTGGCAGGTGAAGGGACAAGTATTGTAACCAGCAGGAAAGTCATAAGGAGAAGGCCACCTCAAGGGGAGCTGTGACTGTGGTTGGAAGGATGCAGTCAGCCCAAGGCCACACTGCAAGGAGGAAGCCAAGAGGGTAGACACCCTTTTCACCCTCCTTCCCCGGTCCCATCACCTACCGCTGCCGCCCATGGACCTCTGGTTAGAGGCTGCAAGATGAGGAAGTTTATTGATGTGGTTCGCGCAGGTCAAACCCCCAGAGCAGAGAGTGGGGCAAGGAAGGCTAAGAGTGGGCCTGGGGGAGCATGCCGAAGAGATCTCCACACAGTCCCTGTCTTTTCTCAACTCCCACAACACTCTGTACTTACCTCTTTCTAATGCTTTCCATATTCAGTGGTAATTATCTGTTGACCTTGTATCTCCCCATTACACTGTGGGTTCCCTAAGGGCAGGCTCCATGTCCCATTCACTTCTACAGCCACACAACCAAGCACAATATAGATCCCTAAACAAATATTTGTTGAGTTTCAATTTGAGGCAACAGTTTTGAAAAACAAGTGCCATCTGGCTGGCATAGGTGGCATCTGCTGATGCCGCTGGGTGTTCCTGGGACCCATGAATCCTGGAATGCAGCTCCTTTCCCAGAGTACCACACGAGATGGATGGAGAAAATCACACCATTCACATATTTGCTCATGATAAGGCCAATGAAGGAAAATGTCACACAAACCTCTTGTCCCAGTAAAGCCCAAGCTCTACGTCGATCAGGCGTCCCTGATTCGACTTCCTCGCACAGTGGGACACTCCTGCTTATCAGCAGGGCTGGCAGCCTCTTCGAGACTACTGTTGAGGCGGCTCTGAGGATGCTACTGATCAGTGCCAACACTAACTGCTACCGGAGGAAAGACACGACTGACACACAAATAAGTTGCAATAATCACACAGGCAATTTATTACTCACAAATCCTTTTGGTGTGCTGGGGTACAGCTTAAGGGGGCCCCGTCAGCGTGCTCCTCTCGGTTGGCTTTGGTCAGAGCTCAGAGTGGCATGGAGACAGTTCGCATCAACGTTGGAGTCTGGGCAACTACTGCAGCACGGGGCCCCTCAGCTTTAGTACCTTTTCTGGCCAACGCCTTCTAACAGGTATCAATCTACAGGATTATCACCTCAAACCACCTTTTTGGGAGTTCCTTGCAGGGAATCCCCTCTTTGTCAATCTACTGAAATGTTTACATTAAACCACTTTTTAAGAGGTTCTTATTTTCATTAATTTACAAAGTTAATGTAAATAACAACAAGCCACTTCTTATCTATGTATAACTTCACACACATACTAACTGGGTTCTGCTTGAAAGTCAGAGTCTGTTTATCGCATTACAGAGTTATGGCACCAAGTTACTTCTTATCTATGTATAACTTCACACACATACTAACTGGGCTCTGCTTGTAAATCAGAGTCTATTTATCACATTACAGAGTTATGGCACTAAACCACTATATTAATATCCAAATGGCATAACTTTACTTAATTTTAATAATTATTTTTCATATCCTTTTAATTACTTTTATATATCTTCCATATTTTTATATTTCTATATATTTAATTACTATAACCTTATATTACTACAACACCTCTTAACTGAATCTTAGGATTGTAACATGTGACTAAATCTCTAAATTCATGGAATATATCTTAATCTTCTGAAAGTTTCTGAAGAGCAAGTTTCTTTTTCTTACTTCAAAGTGTCTCCTATGGGCCTGACCAGTGGTGGTGCAGGGGATAAAGCATTGACCTGGAATGCTGAGGTTGCCAGTTTGAAGTCCTGGGCCTGCCTGGTCAAGGCACATATGGGAGTTGATGCTTCCTGCTCCTCCCCAACTTCTCTCTCTCTCTCTCTCTCTCTCTCTCTTTCTCTTCCTCTCTCTCTCTCTCTCTCTCCCTTTCCTCTCTAAAATGAATAAATTTTTTAAAAACTGCCTCCTATTAAATTACCCTCTCTTGTTCTCAGAGTCACAGGACATTGAAGGGACTGGGGACAGTGCATGTGAGAAAGTCTTTGTGCGGGGGTCTCTCAGATTCTGGAACAAGAGATCCTACTGTGAGAACTATGACCACAAAACCCAAGGCTCCAAAGAGCTCCTGAGAGGTTATGAATGACGGGGTTCTCTGGACGAGCTCTGTCCATGGCAGGTCTATTCACGTTGACTTATGGGCCTTCTTTTCCTAAATCCCTGTCCTTGGCATCAGGTTGAGAGAGTTTGCAAATGGATATAGATTTCCAGTACGCTGACATTTCCCTGGTTTCTGGCTGGGAATTGAAGCTGAAAGAAATGTGATAGTGTCATCAAGTAACTCAGACCCCAGCCATAAGCTGAGGACACACAACCCCACACACACATTTGCAAGAGTAATATTACAAAATTCCCAAGACTTATTTTTGATCAAATGGTAGGAATCGTGATATGATGGTGAGAAGTTCTCCATAATCACCCTGTGATTCCTTGAGAAGGTAGAGGAAATGTGTTTGGCGTGGGTGGTTCACAAGATCCCTATGAATGAGTGTTGCCCAGAAATGAAGCCCCACAGTTGGACTAAGAGGGTGGCACACAGAACTGCTCAACCGTTCTTTCTGTAAATCACACCTCATATATCCACCCAAGGGCTTCTTCTCTAGTCTACTGTGTGGAGGAGTAATGTTGCAGTGATCAAACCAGCAGTACTCTGACCAAAGTATTCAATACACTCTGACCAATGGCTAAAATGCAAAGGAGAAGCTGAAAGTGAGACCTGTGTGCATTTATAAAATGGAGAGTTAGAAGGAGACTCCAGATGCAGATGCTTTTCCCAACCAGGTACTAAAGAGACAAGCCCTGTGTCCTTTTAAAGGAAAGGGAAGAATCAGGCCTCAAACCTGAGGAAGAGCCCGAGGAAAATGCTTACAATGCTTTGCTCGAGGCATGATAGAACCTAAGTATGTAGTTGAACCCAAATGTCCACCTAAATCACTCTTAGGAGGTAAAAGAATGGAAAACAGATAGGTAACGGCAAAAATTAATGAGATAGAAAAAAAATGTACTCTGAGCAGATTAGCCAAGTAAAACGCTGGTTCTTTGAAAAGAATCACAGCTGGTCAACTTTCAGGAAGAAAGGGAGACACAATTAGGGAAGAGTATGAAAGGAAGTCTAAAATTGGCTGTGTTCTATTTCTAAACTGATAGTTAACATAGATTTTACTTTATTCTTCTTTAAAATGTCAATTCCACATGGGACAGTATTATCCAGGCATTAAAATGAATATTTGTATGATTGAAAAGAATTTTTAATGTAATGTCTACAATATATTAGTAAATGAAAAACAGGGAAATATATATGTATAGTTGAAAAATTCCAACCATGTGTCAGAACTGTTGGAAAGATCTGGAAGTAAATAAAGCTCTATGCCACAGTGGTTGTCTCAGCATAACAGCAGAACTATGATTAATGTAACTTTTATTATTATATTTGCCTATGCTTTCAAATTTTTCTATATTAAACACATTACTTTTAGAATTGTTAAAACCTTATGGAGGTAAAAATAAGAATGACAGCTCTCACAAAATGTGGGATTTCAGTAACCCCTGTACTTTCCTTGACTGGCTTCACTTTGTCATTCCAATTCTTTTCACTGTGGCTACCAGAAGTTAATTTCTGGAGCACAAGGTATCACAGGCTTTTCAGAATACACTCTGATAAAAATTAAATCAGAACCACTTGACTTAGTTCTCAGACATGAATAGTACTGCCAAGGCCTTGATTTGGGTGCTCAAATGGGAACTGTCAGTTGGAGAGGGAAAGGGGCAGAAGGGACAGAGAGTGATGAATTGAGGTGTCTTGCAGACTCTCTAGTTCAAACCATGAGATAGCAAGAATTTGGCAGGGTAGATTTCTCCTGCGGGTCATCTCAAATGTTCCTTCTCCTCTGATTTAAAGTTATAATTGGAGGAAGTTAACTCCAAGGCCTATGCGAAGTTACAGAGGAGAAGGGGAAGGCAAAGCTATATAGTCTAATAAATGAATAGCTTGGACTCTCACATCCAAATTAGTCACTGTATGACCTTGTTCGTGTTCATGAATCTCTCCATGCCTCAGTTTCCTTGTTTCTAAAATGGAGAAATACTGGTGCTACTTCACATGGTTCTTATGAAGATCAAATGAGACAATATATGTAAGGTGCTTAGCACAGAGCCCAGCTCACTAAAAGCACTCAGTAACAACAGTGACTACCATTGCTGCTCTGCAAGAGACACTCACTGAGTCAAAGCAGACGCTTACATAAGGGCAGGCTACTGGCAAGCATTCTCCTAAGAGCTTCACATATATTGATTATTTCATATGGCATCTAATCCTCATGATACCTGGGAATTAAATATTATTATCCCCATTTTATAGATTGAAAAAAAGAGGAAGAACTGAGGTCTGCAACTTGCTCAAGCCCGTAGAGCTCCTGAATAGCAGAGCAGTTCCTCCCCAGGTCTGCCTATGACTTCACACTCACTCCTGCCCTTCTTGGTGTATGTGCTCCTGGGATGGTTTGAGCCAGTGAAGGTTAAACTGCCTCACCCTAAGGGGCCTGACTTATCTCCACATCTGTCTTCCAATGCCCTCTGGGAAGAGAAACTGGAGAAGGGCGTTTACCCCAAGGCTCACAGGAAGACTAACCCCCCCTTCCCAAAAGCCCCCTAGTCAGAGTATGAATCCTCAAAAAATACTTCATTTTACACCTGTCAGGAATGTCATTTCCCCCCGATTTCCTCACTCAGCCTCAGGCACATCCTCAGATCCCTGGAGTATGTATGCAAAGGACTCAGGGAATTCAGGTGGGTTCTCTTGGGCCACTTTTTTCTCCAAGGAGCAGATGTCGCACATTAGAACTGATAAGTTTCAAGTTACACAAGCAGCAAGACTAGAATCTGCTAATAATGATGTGATTTCAGTTCCCACTGGGCTATTATTCATAGTAAGACAGTGACTCCACTCTTAGACTCTTAAAAGTACTTGACTGATCTGAATTAATTAAGCCACCTAAACCACCTGAGAGTAAGAGCGAAGATTTAGGAAGAAAAAGAGGAGGGAGAAGAATGGGAAATGTCTGATACTAAGATAAACCTCGTCAGTGATCCAGTGTTATAACAAATGATCTTCACTATTCCAATCAATAAAACCCCTGGGAAATTTACAGGCCATTCATTCGTAACAACAGAAATTTTCATTGACATATTAGAATCATAAAATACTTGGAGCTCAAAGGGTCCTTAGAGATCACCTGGTACAACTTCTCATTTTAAGACAAAAAGCTGGCCGCTAAGATGATTGGGAGGGACTGTCTCTGACTGCTGGCGATGAGCTGGAGTGACCTTTGACTGATGTTCCCTGCGGCCGGAGGGGCTGTGCCCAAACCAACTTCCCTCGAAACCTGGGGCCCAAAGACTCTAGGTGCTTCAGAGCTCCCTAAAGAGCTGCATCTAAGCACAGACTACTCAGTTGCTGACTTGCAAAATATCTGTCACCCAGTGACGAGGCCACACCCTTTGTTCCATTGAAAAAGGAGAGCACAGTCCACCCTGCCCAAGCGCACTTCTCCAGAGGATGCCAGGAGACTCAGGGACCTGGGAGTCCTCTGACCCTCTCCCTGAGGGTCCCAGCCCTTCCCAGCAATGCCTGCTGGAGTTCACCTACACCCTCTGCATGAGACTCATGCACACATTAGTCCTTCCAGACCTTTCTTGTGGTTATCTTTCACTGAATACATTATTAATATCTTCCCATGTAAAAATACATAGATAAACATGGTCTTTTTCTTATGACTCCTTGATATTTTACTGCATAGACACACCAGAGCGTAATCGACCAATCTCCCGCCTCCTCCCCCTTTTTTTTTTTTTAACAAACTTAGGTCCTTCCAATTTTTCTCTAAAATAATACAGCAGTGATGAACTGTTTGCACGGTTTGAACTGTTTTTTGCACACTTGTCTGATTATTTCTTTAGGATATATCCTTAGAAGTGGAATTGCCAAGTCAACTATGGACTTTTAAAAGGTTTTTTATATAATCTGACAAAATTTTTCCCCAGAAAAGTGGTGTCAGAGTAGGTTCCCACAAGATTTCTGAGGTGGATCATCAATGACTTCAGATCTGTAGTATCCTTGCATTTTAATCAGCTTCATTCCAACAGAAGCTAATAGCCTTGTCAAAATGCCACGTGGAATATTTACCAGACTTCTGAAGGGGCTGACAACTTTCTGTCAGTTGTGGTAGTTTTGAAAAAATGAAGACAAGCCACCACTGGAAGCAGTGAGATAAGGGGACATTGGCCTTACTATGTATCTTAACTTTGACAGAGTTGTCATTTTCTTTTTGTAAATTCCTAATTTTGGATAGTGATTATATCTGTATGGTGAAATGACAAGGTATTATTGTTCTTATTTTGCTTATCTCTATTTTCTAATATTTTTACAATGTCTTTATGACACTAGAGCAGGGCTCCTCAACTTCAACACTATTTATATTTGGTCCAGATATTTCTTTGTTGTGGGGGCCATCGTACGTGGCATAGGACAGTTAGCAGTATGCCTGGCTTCTACCCCCACCCCCAGATGCCAGTAGCACCTCCAGTTGTGATAATTAAAAATGTCTTTAGATCTTTCCAAATATCTCCTGAGGTTCAAAATTGGCCCCAGTTGAGAACCACTAGTATAATAGATAATACTAAAAATAATATTAATAAACACTTAATAAGCAGTCTGTGTCAGACATTCCCACTGCTTCAACAGTATCGTCTCGTTGATTCTTTTCAACAACCCTTTGAGGTGAGCACTATTCTAATATCCATTTACCTATAAGAAAGTGAGAACAAAGAGATTGAGTAACACGCCCAATGTCACTCAGAAAGTACAGGAGCCCAGACTGCAACCCATGCAACTCAAGAGCCTGGGCGTGGAATAATTTTTCTGCAGCTGCCTCCCATTGAAACTTTTTTAAAGACTCTATTTGGTCATTAAATTTTTTCAGCAAATCTTATAAAATATTTTCAAACACATAAAAATATTAAACTCATCACCTAAATTTAATAATTATCAGTTTTGCCATAGTTAGTTCATCTCTCTCTCTCTCCTTCTTCCCTCTCTTCCTTCTTTCTTCTTTTCTATTATATCATTTCATCCTCTACATAGTTTCAAAAAATATGGATTTTTTTTTACATAGCCGTAATGTCTATGCTACCTAACAAAGTTAACGATTTTTTTATATCAATCCATATTCGAATTCCCCTGATTATCTCAAAAACATTGTTTTAAGTCTTCAAACTGTCCAGCTTTGGACACTGAATAAGAAGGATGAAGTAGTGCTTCCCTGCAGACTGCAAATCCTAAAGAGAAGGAGGCAGTCATATAAGTACATTTCACAGGAGTTCTCGACACTGTTTGAGCTGAAAGATCTTATTGGGGATATGAGACCTGACATGAAAAGGAGAATGGTTGATGGTTAAAGTTAATTTTAGTAACAGCAGGGAACTTGGGCTAGCCCTTGGAGTTCCTCTACTTAGCTTTCTCCACGCATATTTATGACTTCATTACCGCTTGTTGAATACTTTCATTAGCCCATAAAAAACCCTGACTCTCTTTCTGTTGTCCTTACAACACAGTGGAAATTCCTCATGAGGCCGTGGTTAAGGACTGGCCTCCAAGGGGGTGAAGGTCTCACTTTATTCGAGGGCAGCAGGTTGAAAAATGAGCAGAATTCCTTGGAGACCACTGGGAGTTACACCCCCCACACACACACACACTGCCACCTACAGGACTGGGTTAGGGGCAATGAGTCTTTGTATTACTTTCCTATGGCTGCTGTGACAAATTACTTCATACTTGATGGCTTAAAACAGCACACATTTATTCTCTTACAGTTATGGAGGTCAAAAGTCCAAAGTCAATTTCACTGGGCCAAGGCATTAGCAGGACAGCACCCTTAGGGAGGACCCGTTTTCCTGCCTTTCTAGCTTTTAAAGCTGCACTCCTTGCATTCCTTGGCTCATGGGGCTTGTCTTCGTCTTCAAAGCCAGCAATGTAGCATTTTGTCTCAGTGGGTACATGGCCTTCTTATTCTGTGTCACATCTCCCTCTATCCCCTCTTACAATGATTCTTGTGATTACATTTAGAGTCTACCAGAATAACCCAAGATACAGGGGGTCTTCAAGTTACGACAGTCTTGACATACAACATTTTGAGTTTACGACACTCACTCTCATAAAACTTTAAAAAATTGAGACGTGAATGTTTTGGCTTATGCCATTAACATCCTAAAGGTAGAATCATCTCCAGCATCTCCTGCATTTTCCTTAGGCAATCCTGACTCATCTGAGCCAGTATCTCCAGCACCTTCTGCAGGTTCTCCTGCCTCTCCAGAAAGTTTCCTCCTCCCTATAGGTCACTCTCTCCCACCTTGCTCTGCCCCTTCCAGTGTGCAAGCCAACCACAGGAATAAAGGTAAGGAATTTTTTTCTACACTTAATTTTTTTGTCATTTTTTTCTGTTACTACAGTACAATGTACTTACTGTATGTCTTTTTCCTTTTTCTATGGCTTAGTTGTGTTTTTATGTTCTGGATTATGATTTTACAATGTGTTAGGATAGGTAAGTGACTTAGGTTAGGGTATGTTTCTACTTACACCAAAATTCGGGTTATGTCACTCTTGTAGGAATAGAATTATGTCATAACCCGAGGACCCCCTGTAATCTTTCTATATCACAATCCTTAACTGAATCACATCCAAAAGACCCCTCTCACCATGTAAGGGAACATTCACAGGTCTGGGGATAAGGACCTGGATATCTACCAAGGCCATTATTCAACCTACCACATTCCTCTTGAGAAAAACTCATTCCAAGAGTAAACCATTTATATTTTGAGACCTCAAAGGTTTTTATGTGTGTTTTTTCATTTTATTATCATAGCAGTTCTTCAAGGTCCCCCAGAGTGGACCCTGAGGCGGAGGGTTAAGTACCTGCAGTTTATTTGGCAGGTGATCTTAGAAAGCACAGAAAGTAGGTGGGCAACTGAGACAGGAAGGGGAGTTTTCCTTCCTGTCTCACTTTCCCACTCTCTTTCAATACAGGTTGTGGAATGAAGCCAGTTACCACTATCTACCAGGAGACTCAGAGAGATCATGTGGAGACATCAGTTATTCCAACCAGAGGCTGAAGAAACCGGAGTTTAGCTACCAACTCCTCATACATCCTTTACCAAGGGCAGCGTTGGGGGCATCAACTCTCTGGCTCTTCTGGCCTCCTTTGCTCTTGAAGCCAGTGTTCTCCCAAGGCCAGAAGGCCTCAGATAGAACCTCAGGTGTCTTCAGCAAGCAGCCTAAGTGGGAAGGTAAATGCCAGGGCACTGGCAGTGTCTGCTAGGATCCCCATTTAGCAATGAGACTCATTTATTCTGTACTGAGAGCTTGCTCAGTGTGGGCCAGCTGTGCGCCAGGTGCTGGAGCGCACACATGAATGAACCTCCCTGTACTTGAGAAGCACACAGTGTGTACAGACATGTAAAGAGGCAAATCATCGGACACTATGCTAGGTGCTTTGCCAGAACATTAAGTTTGTGTCTGGCATATAGTTTGCAATAAAAATGGTTTTTTTTAAAGGAAAGTATTATAAAGTACAAAAGATCTGTCTAGAGGTCAAATGTCACCCTCTATCATTAGAGCCAAACACTCAAAAAAGCATTAAGATAAGTGATTGAAATAGGGTAAAAACCAAGTGACTAGGCCAAGGGCATGTGGCCCGTGTACAGCAGAGCAAGGAGTTGAACAGCAGGACAAGAATACACATATTCTAAAACCCAGCAAATAACAAGTGTTGGCCAGGATGTGAAGAAATTAGAATGCTTGTGCGTTGCTGGTGAGAATGTAAAATGGTGTGATAATTGTAGATATCATTGTGGAAAACAATATGGTGACTTCTCAAAAAATTAAACATAGAATTACCATATGATCCAGCAACTCCACTTTTGGGTATATTCCCAACAGAATTGAAAGCAAAGACTCAAAGATATATTTGTACATCTATGTTCATGGCACCATTATTCTCAGTCGTCAAAAGGGGAGGCAATCCAAGTGTCCGTCAACAGAAAAATGGACAAACAAAATGTGGTGTGTATATATACACATGCATAGACAATGGAGTATCCTTCAGACTTAAAAAACAATGAAATTCTGATATATGTTTAAAGTCATTATTTTAAGTGAAATTAACCTAATGCAAATGAACAAATGTTCTACAACTTCTTTTATAGGAGGTACCTCAAATAGTCAAGTTCATAGAGACAGCAAGCAGAATAGTGGTTGCCAGGGCCGGGGAAGTAGGGAATGGAGAGTTATTGTTTAATTGCTGCAGAGTCTAAATTTGGGAAGATGAAAGTTCTGGACATGGATAGTGGTGATAGTTGTGAATCAGTGTGAATGTACTTACGCCACTTAATTGTACACTTAAAAGTGATTAAAATGGTAAATTTTATGTTACATATATTTTGCCACAATAAAAAAATAACTCCTCTTTAAAAGAAATAGAAGAAGAGGAAGAAGAAGAAGAAGAAGAAGAAGAAGAAGAAGAAGAAGAAGAAGAAGAAGAAGAAGAAGAAGAAGAAGAAGAAGAAGAAGGAGAAGAAAAAGAAAGAGGAGGAGGAGGAGAAAGAGGAGGAGGCGGAGGAGGAGGAGGAAGAAGAGAAGGAGGAGGAAGAATAAGAATAAGAAGAATCATCCACATTTTCTGACTCCTACACCAGGATATTCTCACCCCACAAACTCAGGGAGATAAGACCTAGCCCCTATCCAGCAATGTCCAGTAGGTGCCAAATGTCCTCGTGAAATGAGAACAAAGCATTTGGTTGCCCAAGAGAAAATAAAATATAATCCATTTCAGGAATGATAGGCTTTAGGCTTAAGAGGAAAATGTCTAAAATTTTGGTGAAAACTTTGCTGCTAGGAAATCAAATGGTCTGGGTTTGTCTGTGTTTTTTCGGGTCCTGTCATTTTCTTCTCCAGTGCTTGGTGGTGTCCTTCATGAAAACAACAGAGGAAGAGGCTGTCTGACCTTGTATTCTGAATCAGTGGTTTCTACAAGGATTCATATACCTCTGGGCTAACTCAAGTTAATAGCTGACGTGCAAGAAGAAAATTCTAGAAATGTGCTCACACTTATCTTTCAAAATTAGACTACAAGCTTTGCTACTAGTAAAAAATGGATTGACACGGGCTTCCTCAGAGAGCCATGTGTCAGGTGCAAGTATGAGGTACCTAAAGGGAGAGTGGCCCTTACCTGTGGTGGCACAGTGGATAAAGTGTCGGCCTGGAATGCTGAAGTCACTGGTTTGAAACCCCGGACTTGCCTGGTTAAGGCACATGTGGGAAGCAACTACTACTGCTTCCTGCTTCTCTCCCATCTTTCTCTCTTATCTCTCTCCTCTCTCTAAAAATCAATCAATAAATTAAAAAATTTTTCAAAAAGGGAGAATGGAAAGTTTCATTCTTTTTTTTTTTTTTTTTTTTTACTTTTTCTTTATTCTAACACATAGCAGTTTATGCATGCCTAGTTAAAGGAATATATGTGTTCTAGTATATCATTTTAATCAAACTAACTTCCCAAAATGGACAAGAGGCTAAAAAGTATTCCTGTGGGGGGAACCCTCATATTGAAGATAATACTAATGATGCAAGCCCACGTGAATGAGAGAATGACAGCTGATGCGTCTGCTCCCACCACCGCTCTTTGTTGGCCCCGTGAGGAGGTAAAAACAAAGATGTATTCATCAGATCTGTTACGAGGTCAGCATCATTCTGAAATGATCAACACTATCTGAAATATGGATTCACAGCCACTATCATAAATGCTGAAATGTATATTATGCCTTTGTAGTAATGTAGTAGGAAGCCATCACAGCAAGACATTTTACAACATTGCCTATTTTATCTGTATCGTACGTACCCTTTTCTCTTTTATTTCATGCATTTTCAAATGCATGATATATTAGTATGGGGAAGGCAATGAAAAATTTTGGAAATCACTTTTCTTAATCACCAAGGTGTTACCTACAATCTATTAGCTCATTGCTTTATCTACAATAGTAGCACCACAGGGCATATTAAGAGATTAATAAATAAGCACTAAATTAATGACTATCCTTTCAGATGACAACCACAGTATATTGGGACAGAGTTAGGAACATAGAAATCAAACCAAGTAAGTTAGTCAGAGGAATGAGGTTAATTATAACAAGAGGCTGAGCTACAGTCAGGCTCAGCAGATGCCTGCAGAGAAGAAAACAACTGACATCTTTCAGTAATATCAAGGATCCCAACCAGGCTTCCTCACACTTTACACAAAGATTAACTGGTCATCAAAAGGGGTAAAACTTAAAAGACTGATAATACCAAGTGTTAGCAATTATATGGAATAACTAAAATGCTCATATAAAATGGGTGAGGATATAATTTGGATAACTGCTTTGGGAAAGCGACAATATCTACTAAAGCTGAAGAGATGCATAATAGAACCCAACAATTCCTCTCCTAGACCTATACATAACAGAAATGTAAAAAACAACACTATTCACAATAGTTCAAAATTGGTAATAACCCATTAAATCATCAACAGTAGAATGAATTAGTAGACTGTTATAATTAATACAATGAGAATGAAGAAACTACTGTTACATGCCACATCCTGTATGAATCTCACAAGCCTCACACTAAGCCCAACATGCCAGACCAAAGAGTACTTATGGTAAGCAGTGCTGTGCCACAGAAACTCACAAGACAAAAGGAGAAATTCATAAAACTGATTGTGATTGTTAATTTTATGTGTCAACTTGATTAGGCCACAGTATCCAAATAGTCGGTCAAACATTATTCCAGATGTTTCTATGAAGTTATTTTTTTAGGTGAGATTAACATTTAAATCATCAGACTTTCAGTTAAAGACACCAGCATATAGGACTGGTTCCATGAATGACAACCATTGTGAGAATTGAACAGATCACATCTATAAGGCAATTCTTGAATGAAATACATTCTGTAGCTAGGATAATGTATATACCAATATGATGCTTTTCCCTTTACCTGAAATTCACAAACCCAGCAGTTGTCAATCACACAGTTAATACATCCCCACCCCCACCATGGTATATCTTGTGCTGATGGAGATAGGTTATTTTTTTGTGAACATTCAAGGCAAAAAACAAAAACAAAAACAAAACTGAGACACACGAGAGGACTCTGTGGTGACAGCAGGATTTGGGTCTCAAATATTCTCAGAAAGTCCACCCTTCAATCAATGTCAGAACAAAAATGAGTTTGTGCAATGCAAACAAAGTGCCTCACATATCTTTTTACGAGGAATTTACATGGCATAAATGATTGGCTTCTCAATGGTAAACCAAAACAGATATAGATAGAGAAAAGAAGGAAAAGAAAGAGGAAGATATTGAGGAAAAAAAGAGATAGAAGAAAAACAGGAAGAGAAAGGAAACAGTATCATGCACATGTATTTTTTAGAAACTCCTAAAGGACTTCAGCTTCCTTAAAGTGTTATTTGGCTTCACCTCATCTGCTTCCTGAACCTGAAAGGGTTTTTTAATTTTATGTGTCAGCCTGAGTAGGCCACGGTTTCCAGATATTTGATCAAACATGTCTAAATATTGCTGTGAAGGTATATTTTTAGATAAAATTAACATTTAACTCTGATGTTGAGTAAAGCAGATTACGCTCCATGATGTGGTGGGCTTTGACAAGTCAGTTGAAGGACTTAATAGAAAAAGACTGACCTCCCCAAAAGAAGAGGAAATCTGCCATCAGGCTACCTTTATACTTGAACTACAGCTCTTCCTTGGGTCTCCAGCCTATCAGCTTACCATGCAGATTTTGGACTTGCCACAGCCTCACAACCACATGAGCCAATTCCTTATAATAATTCCCATTCATTCATTTGTTCTCTCTCTTTCTCTACCTCTATCACATACACCACACACACACACACACAACCTGTTGGTTCGGATTCTCTGGAAAATCTGATCCTGTCTTTATATAAATTTTAAATATTTTGTTCATTATGAATTGCTAAATTAATTTTGAGTTTTTAATCTATTATTTATCTTAATTATTGAGGGTATTTTTGGCGCCCCCTTGAATTTTACACCTGAGGTTAAGGCCTCTATTCTTTCCCCTTGTTCTGGCTCTGCATTTCTATCAAGTCAAATAACAGGCAGAAGTAATCCATGCTTCTAGAAGTCAGGACAGCGGTTCCCTCTGGGGGACGGGAGGAGGAGTGACATAATGGGCACAAGGAAGGGTTGTTCAAACGGTCTTCCTGATGTGGGTGCTGATCAAATGGGCATGTTCTCTTTGTGAAAAATCATTCAAATGTGCACTCATAACTTCTGCTCATTTCTCTATTTATATGATACTTCAATAAAAATTAATGTAAAAATTAGACGAATGTTCTCTCTGCCCACCTCCATCATCTCTTCTAAATTGGCAATAAAAACCTAAACCAACTGAGCAAATTTGGAGCCTTCGCTTTTAGAGAAATGCCCATCTGACCCAAGACTCTTTGGATTTCAAAGAGGAAAAACCACACATGCCAACGTCATACAAGAGGGTGTTATTGAAAGGATACTGGGAAATCTCACCAATCTGAAGGGCAGGAAGTACTGCTGCCCTTAATGAGAATCTGGACATTGGCAAGATTTATGATTTGGCTTGTGCCTTGCATTGAGTATGACATACTATGCAAATATCCATTTCAACCATTTTATGAACAGGACTATGTAACAAGCATTGTGTTAGGAACTTTACATTTATTTAGTTCTCATACTTTCCCCTCACATACATATTTGGTAGTAATAGTCTCATTTTAAAGATGAGTCAACTGATTCTCAGAGAGATTAAGTATTTTCCCACAGAGAGTTTAAGCAGAGAAGGCCCAGATGTCAAAGTTCTTTCCACCAAGGCAGTGCCTTGACATGAAAGAATGTACCTCATACCTTGTCTGTCCCTCACTTTCTCCATCTACCATCAATGGGCCAAAGCCAGCCTTGCTCCTGGGGCCAGAGAATCCATCAGCCGCTGCAGTGGGAAGGAGACTGGTTCTGCACACCAGCTTCAGCAAGCAGGAGAGAATCACCCAAAGCTGGCACTGGTAAGTCGGACAGTGAGCCTCTCCCGTCTATCGAGTCGAAGCTCCTCCTATCCTCCTTCTCCTCTTGAGCTGGGGCTTAGGTGCGAAATGGGAAAATGGGGATCCCAGAGCAAAGAGCTCTTCTCCCTTGACCCAGTAGACTGGCTGGCATCATGACCACGTTGGAGTGGGATCCAGGCTCCAAGGCCACACCCTCCAGAGTTCGAAGCTGTTAGACCTGGCTACCCCTCCTTCAGAGTTCGAAGCTGGAAGCCTCTGGTGACTCTACCCAAGGCTGAAGAAAACGTGGCACACACCCTTCACCACTAACTCAGCCTGGGGCGCTGGTCGAGTGCGCTCCGGGAGTGCCGCCCGCTCCATTGTTAGAGCGCTTTTGCGCGCCGCTCATTGCAGCCAGCGCCAGGACCCGGAGCTGTGCAGCCCTCCCAGCCCCGAGAGCCTCGAGGTGGAGAGATCAGGGATCGGGAAAACTGCTGGGAGCCGCTTTCTGTCTGATCGGATCACCCAATTTGTAACTAAAGAAGGGTCCAGGTCCAAGAGGGACATCTCCAGCTTAGTACCTCTCGCCCTCGGACCCCGGACTCGGAGCCCAGGGTACCGGTGGGCAAATTGACCCCAGTTTCGACCCCTGGCCAATGGCAACTTTGCTCCCCAGACCCTCCCCGGGCACAGGAGCGGATCCAGCCTCCCTGCTCAACCCTGCTGGGCAGCGGCGGGACAACCCCCAGCTGCACCGAGCACCCCGACTGGACCCTGGGCAGCCTCTTCCGCCCGGGTGGCCTCTCCCGGGGTCTGTCCCCCTCGCGCCCCCACGCGTCCTTCTGTGTTTCTGAGCTTGCTCTGAAAGTGATGTAACCAGGGCAGGCTCGCGCGCCGCTTTCCCTCTTTCCCAGACTAAGTCCTTCCTCCCTCCAGCATCGGCGATCCGCGCGCAGAGCCGGCACGGGGCTGCGCCGCCGCTCAGCTTCCAGAGCCTGGGGACCGCGACGGGCACTGTCGGGAAAGACTCGCTCCCACGTCCCACCTCCTGGATGCAGAGTCAGAAAGAAAAGCCAGCCTTCCCTTCCAGAAACAAGAGAGAGAATCGAGGGTCCAGCTGCTGTGGAGGTTTCTAAGGAGACTGGCTTCTTTCCCTGCTCCCAGGAGACGGGAGGAAACCTCAGGTACCTCAGTGATCCCCGCCAGTGTACGTTTATATGAGAGACTGAGGTTCAAATAGTAGAAAGAGACAGATAGACAGACGACAGACAGAAAGACCAAGAGAAACAGGGGGAGAGATAAAGAGAGACAGAGACCAAGATTGTCAGAAAGTAGAGAGAGACAAAGAATTAGAGAGACAGTGTTGGTGGGTGGGAAATTGATGTGGATTTTTCTTAACCCACTGTGGTTTCTCTCTGAGGAAGACAGTAAACCTGCTCTCTAGCCAGTGAGAAGCCCCCAACCTGCATGGAGTGAAAGATGCGGCCTGATGACATTAATCCAAGGACTGGGCTGGTGGTGGCCCTGGTCAGTGTTTTCCTGGTCTTTGGCTTCATGTTCACTGTCTCTGGGATGAAAGGAGAGACTCTGGGAAACATCCCCCTCCTGGCCATCGGGCCAGCCATCTGCCTACCAGGCATCGCAGCCATTGCCCTGGCCCGGAAAACTGAGGGGTGCACCAAGTGGCCCGAAAATGAGCTACTGTGGGTCCGAAAGTTGCCCTGCTTCCGGAAACCCAAGGACAAGGAGGTGGTGGAACTGCTGAGGACTCCTTCGGACCTGGAGTCAGGCAAGGGAAGCTCAGATGAGCTGGCTAAGAAGGCGGGCCTCAGGGGGAAGCCTCCCCCCCAGGGGCAGGCCGAGGTGCCTATGGCCAGCTCCATCACCACCCCCACCCCTACGGAAGAAGAAGAATGCCAGAGCCTGGTCCAGAGTGGGCATCATGAGGAGACATCCCGACACCTGGACGGCTACTGTCCCTCCGGCAGTTCCCTCGCCTACAGTGCCTTGGACGCCAAGTGCTCGGCCTGGGACAGGTCCGAGTGCCCCGAGCCCGAGGACAGCATCTTCTTTGTGCCCCAGGACAGTATCATCGTTTGCTCCTACAGGCAGAACAGTCCCTATGACAGATACTGCTGTTACATCAATCAGAGCCAAGGCAGGTGGGACCACGAGACGATAGTCTAAACTTTGCATACAAGGGTCGCTGTGCTGATAGAAACATGGCTACACCCAGCTCCCCGTGGAAGGAAATTGTCCTGTTCCAACAGCCTTCACACTGTTAGAAAGCAACCTGGTATGTGATGGGAGTGCAAACCTCTGGTGCCTGAGAGCCATGTAAATAGGCATGTTGGGGACACCTTTTAGGGAAGGGTGATGAGGGCTAAGGACACTAGAAGAGGCTAGGAGAGGAAGCAGTTTCTATAGCCTTTTAACAATTTAAATCATGTTGGATGTTTTGTAAATAACCCAAAAAGTGCTACTCAGTACCTGCTGAGAGCAGAGTAAATTCTGAGTGGGCTGCAGAAACCAAGCATGAAACGACACGTGGGCTATCCATGAGGACCCTGCGCTGCTTTCGTTCTGAAAAAATTGAAAGAAAAAAATTTAATGCTTTATTATTAGAAATGATTCTTGGTTGTTGAAAGCTTTTTACATTTACTATTTGCTGAAAGAAAGAAAAAAATCAGTACAGCATAGCTATATCCCACCTTAGGCAGGCTGCTTTCTGGAGAAAGGGGGGTTAAAGAAAGTTGAATTATGTAACTGAGCTTTATGATATTATCCTCTGAAAAGATCGGGATTTTTAAATAAAGTAAAATAAATGTGGACGGCTATGTGAAAAACTAACATTTTTAGATGGCTATATTACTTATTAAACTCTTCACTTAAAGAGATTTACTGGGTTTTATCTGAAGGATTTTCTAACATTTACTACCACTCATGTATAATTTCCTCATCGGGTGCAGAATGACTTGATGTAATATTTTCATAGATTAGAATTTGTTGTCATCAAGTCAAAATGGATTTTACATATGTATACAAGTGTCTAACGTTTTTGAGAGACATGTACTGGTAATTACTATTCCTTTATGCCTTTTAAAATCTAAAAACTATGAAATCAATACCTTAGTCTTGAACTTTATGCAGAATTCACATGACATGATATGATTAAACTTCTGGAAATATCAGAAATGTCATCATTTGTACATTTGTTCAGTAAACGCCAGTGGAATGAGAGTTAATCTATTAGATTTAACTAAAGCCCAGGTGTTGTTTTTTTTTATTAATTGTAATTTATTGAGATGACATTTGTTTGCAAAACCATACAGGTTTCAAATGTACAACTCAATAAAATAGCCTCTGCACACTGCATCATGAGCCCATCGCCCAAAGCAAAGTCTCTTTCTGTCCCCATCTCCTCCACCTTTGCCCACCTCCACCTAGCCCCACCCCTTCTCTCTGGTTGTCACCACACTGTTTTCTGTGTCTGTGTGTTATGTATATATGTTTTTGGCTATGTATATATGTTCTTTCATCCAGTCTCCCCACTCCCCCCACCATCTCCTCTGACAGCTGTTATGTTCATCTATCTGATCAGTGAACGCCTCATGGCAAAGGTATGCTTTACTTCATGTTTAATTTTTTATTTGTTTGTTTGTTTGTTTATTTTTGCTGCTAAGGAAAAAATCACAAGAGAATCCTAAATTGTACTTTCTGTTTCACTAGCTCAACTATAATAGGCAAGAGGCCAATCATTCAGAATACTATCTGACCCCTTTAGAAGAGAAATATTGAGTTATATGTAGAAATGGTGGTATATTTCATCTTAAATATCAGAATAACTTTGCATCCTTCAAAGAATGATGATTTCTTTTTAATGATCACATAGTTCCAGACACTTTTCCCCAAAATGGGAATTGAGGACAAAATTGTGGGTATGTCTCCTTTGTGTCTTACACATCTAACTCTGCAATTCTCTAAGTACAGTAATTATTCTGAAGAATCCTTCCCTTAAAAAAAATCACATTTTCTAATCAAATATAACATCAAAAGTATGTAATTGTTTTTTAGTACGGCTTAACCTCAGAAAATGAGATTTGTGATCCTGGGCAAACTTTATCTTCTCACACCTCACTTCCCTGAAAAGTGAGGAGTGGGAGCAATTTACACAAGATTCTCTCTTCATTCATTCCAGTTTGAATATTCTGTGGCATTATGTCAAAGGCATTTTATATATTGCTAGGAAATGAGCTATTGAAAAATGCAGGCCAAATTTATGCACTTTGTGATAATAATTATGTGACATGGATTGAATTCTTGCTACTATTAAAAAGAATTTTGTAGATGTGTGAAAGCAGATTTGTTTTATTACCAAATATTTCTTACTCAACAAAATACATTTCTGGGAATAAAATAAAGATATTTAAAGTAAAATATATAAATATTTAAGGAGAATTGTTTAAATATTGGAGCCCCAAGTAATCTAACAAATACCCTTACATTAAATGTGATTTACTTTGGATTTGGCACAGAGGAAAAATAGTTTTCTAAAATCACACTTTCTCTTGCTAATTCTAATGCATTTTGTTTTTTCTTTTTCTTTTTCTTTTATTCATTTTAGAAAGGAGAGAGAGAGGGAGAGAGAGAGACAGAAAGAGAAAGAGGAGAGAGACAGAGAGAGAAGGGGGGAGGAGAGGAAGCATCAATTCCCATATGTGCCTTGACCAGGCAAGGCCAGGGTTTTGAACCGGCAACCTCAGCATTTCCAGGTTGACGCTTTATCCACTGCACCACCACAGGTCAGGCTCTAATGCATTTTGGAAGAGGGAAATTATATTTCTATGGAGGTGAAAATTATTGGATAACTGGATAAATAAAAACTTCCTCAGTGTGGGCTGGGTGGCTCAGTGATAAAGCATCATCCTGGTGCATAGAGGTTGTGGGTTCCATCCCAGGTCAGGCCACGTGCAAGAAGTAATCAATGAGCACACAACTAGATGGAACTAAG
The DNA here is from genome assembly GCF_036850995.1 of Saccopteryx leptura. Lineage (NCBI taxonomy): Eukaryota > Metazoa > Chordata > Mammalia > Chiroptera > Emballonuridae > Saccopteryx > Saccopteryx leptura. Next base: position 40,418,789 of record NC_089504.1, on the reverse strand, counting down.
TGAAACAACGAGTTCATTCATGCTTCTCTCTCTCTCTTTTTCTCTCTCTCTCAATCAACAGAAAAAATTAAAAAGGAAAAATCCTTCCTCTAATTTGTTGACCATATGGCCAGTTGTAGAGGTGAGGAGATAGTAAAGCATCAGAGAAAAGTGTTCAGCGATTCAGCGAATCTTACACAGGGTCTGAAAAGAGCCCGTACTGTCAAGTATGCTTGTACTGTCAAGTATGATTTGGGGTTTGGAAAAGTTACTTTCTGATTTCTTGGAACCAGCTCAAATTCCTGCAGATCACACACACACTCTAATTTTTAAATTCAAACTCTTCTACTAGTTTAGAGATATAAGGTATTTTATCACATTTTCAACTTCTATATCAGAAGAAACTAACTTCAGGTTTCTTCTTCCACCCACCTACTTAAGATACTTAAAGGCATCTAAATATGCATTTGAAAGGATTTTCTACAGTGCTAAAATAAGGGTTTGCAAGTGTTGGACTGGGAGGCTTAACTTTGATCAGAAAAAATAAAATGTGTGATTGTGTGTGTGAATTTTTCTTAATATCTTACATTAAGCAACACCCTTCCTACTAAGGAGCAAGTTAGCCTCGTGCCCCAAATCAACACTTGTTAAATACCGTTCAGGGTAAACTGGTTATTCTTTTGAACAGAGGTGGAAGAGGAAAAAAACAAGGAGAGAGAGTGCTGAGCCTGTTAGAGAACAGAGCAGCTCTCTCCAATCAATGGTTCTCGCAAATTGTTAATATCGACATAATAGACATGAGGATCTGCTTCTGGTATCCTTTAAGAGCTTTCAGACAGACAAATTTAAGTAGACATTAGTTATTTTTATTTGCTGTTAATTCAAATAGTCGTTTCAACTTGATTTTAAGTAGGCATTTTATTTTTGAAATTTTTCTCTATTGAATTTCTCTTGTTCGATATCCCTGTTTATTATGCACATGGGTTTTTGTTTTCCTAAACCGTTTCTTTTTTTTTTTTTTTATCAAGTGAAGAGAAGGAGGCAGAGAGACAGATTCCCGCATGCGCCCCAGTCTGGATCCACCTGGCAACCCCATCTGGGGCTGATGCTCTGCCCATCGGGGCCACTGCTCTATTTTAGTGCCTGAGGAGAGGCCATGAAGCCATTTTCAGTGCCTGGCCCACGCAGGGCCAACTTGCTTATTCGAGCCATAGCTGCAGGAAGGAGGAGAGAGAGAGAGAGAGAGAGAAGGGGGAGAGAGAGGGGTGAGAAGCAGATGGTTGCTCCTCTTGTGTGCCCTGTGTGACTGGAATGAACCCAGGACTTCCACACACTGGGCTGACACTACCGCTGAGCCAACCGGCCAAGGTCCTAAACTGTTTCTTGATTCCAATGTGTGAATTCGGGCAAGATACCGAGCTAGAGCATATTTAGACAACTGTTTCAAGACTTAGTTTCTATTGCAGTTGTCACAGTAAACAAAATCCAGGTATGGTTAAGTCAGGCTCTCTTTCACACCTTCCTAACCAGCTCCTGTCAGTACTATGGATCTTAATATCCACTGAGCTGGCAAACATAGGGAAGAAAGATGCGTTCTTTTAGATGTTTTTCCCTTTGGTAACATCCAACCTCTACTTGTTTGTTAATATCGCCTCCTCTACACCTACATACAGCATCACTTAGTTTGTGAGAATTCACTGTCACTATTCTTTTATAGCATCAAGGAAAATATTTTTGAAAATCCACAGTCCCATTATTCTAACAGAACTGTTATTGTATACTGTTCACAAAAATTAAGGGACATTTCAAAATGAAGATGAAGCGATAAAATATCCCCTAATTTTTGTGAGCAGTGTATTTCCATTTTAGTTTAGGGCATTGTCTTCCGGCCTTCCTCCATATACATATGCACGCTGCATATTGTAACTGTGTGTTTTTCTTTCATCTTTTAATTATATCTTAAGTATGTTTTTATGCTTCTATGCAGTATTTCTAATTATCATTTCACAATTGTGTGATATGTTATTTAGCAATATACCATAATTTATCATGTCCTACCTTATTGCTAGCCAGATATTGTGTTTTATGGATAGCTTCAAATATTTTGCTTTTTCTTTTGCTGGTAACACAGCTACATTATTTGCTACTTGCCCGTAGAGGTGAAAATTTACTGTCGTGGTCCAGCCATGACGAGTCTATTATGGGGTCCTCAAACGGGAAAAGGTATGGAATTAAATAAATGATAGACAGAGAATTAAAGATATATACATACAGATGGGTTCGGGAGGATGACACGGCAAACAGTCACTACTGCTCCTAAGCCGATGCAATGGCGGCCCCCAGAAGCACATCCATCTTTATTCAGGGAAAAAATGTGGGCCATTAGCAATTCAGTTGTTTCTAAGACAACTCAAAGACATCCCTCACCATACCATTTAGATCTAACTTTACATCAATAAGAAACTAGCTTCCAGCCTCTTCCAGAGAACATGGGTGGGACAAGCAATAATCAGGTATAGCTCTTTGTTAACTGGGCAGGTGAGATGGGTGGGTAGGCCCAGCATCTCTGTCCCCTGGATATCCAGATTGTAAAAACACCCTGTTTACATTTCAGTCCCCAACAATTTACAATTGAAAAGCTGTATCTTTATAGATGAGAGTGAGGGAGCAGAAATGTATAAATAGGTAAAGCATTCAATATTGTTGATTTTCTCTTTATTTATGTAGATCAGGGGTAGTCAACCTTTTTATACCTACCACCCACTTCTGTATCTCTGTTAGTAGTAAAATTTTCTAACCACCCACCGGTTCCACAGTAATGGTGACTTATAAAGTAGGGAAGTAACTTTACTTTATAAAATTTATAAAGCAGAGTTACAGCAAATTAAAGCATATAATAATAATTACTTACCAAGTACTTTATGTCCAATTTTTGCTAAGTTTGGAACAATAAATCCTTATAAGACAACTTACTATAGTTAAATCTATCTTTTTATTTATACTTTGGTTGCTCCACTACTGCCCAACATGAAAGCTGGAACGCCCACTAGTGGGTGGTAGGGACCAGGTTGACTACCACTGATGTAGATGCAAGACATAGGGTAAGAAACAAAATAATACTTCTTCAAAAAGTCCCCCATTGAGACCAGACCCAGTAAGATGAGACATTTTCCCAGGTAAGATGCCACTAGTTTGATCTCAAAAATCAGACCACAGTGGTGTCGATCTTCAGGAGCATAATGTTGAACAACCAAAATAAAAAATAGAAGTAGATAATAATTATTACTTTGTCATATATCAAGGAAAACTGCTTAGAGTGTCTTACCATATATTTTAGAATATATTTAATATGTGTGTATACTGTTTAATATGTGTGACTTACAAAGGAATTCAGGAATTCAATAGATTCTATCCATGGCTTTTCTATATTTCAGTTTCTCACTGGAAAAATAAAATTCCAGATGGAGAGGTAGACTAATCTGGGTTCAATCAAATATCTCAGCCCCTTGTCCAGATAACATAAAATCATGTAATCACTTCTACCACGGGGTCCTCACTCCATGGAACCCCAAAGAAAAGCATTTATACATGATTCCATCCAGATACACAAATAGGCGGGCTCTGAAATTAATTTCCACAGCCTTTTGCAAGATACTGCTGGAGGCCTTGGCTGGTTGGCTCAGTAGTAGTGTCTGCTTGGCATGTGGAAGTCCTAGGTTCTATTCCTGGTCAGGGCAAATGGGAGAAGGGAGAAGCGACCATCTGCTTCTCTACCCCTTCCCTTCAGCCTTCTTCTCCCCCCCCGCCCCCCCCCCCCCAGCAATGGCTTGAATGAGCAAATTGGCCCCAGGCACTGAAGATGGCTCCGTGGTCTCACCTCAGGCCCTAAACAGCTCGGTTGCTGGTTGGATCCTGGTCAGGGCGTATGCAGGAATCTGCCACTCTGCCTCCCTGCCTCTCACTTAATAAAAAGATATTGCTGAACCCAATCCTTGCTAGTGATTCCTTCTTTGCCTTTATTCCTCCTCCTGACCTTGTGTTGGAGCCTGCAAAGACCTTATCCTCAGTGATAGCACAAGGCTTTGCATGCCTTATACCTAATAATACAGACTGGTTACAAAATAGAATATAAAGCTATTAAATGTCTCTTGTGCTATTCTTTAACAAATTCATCCCTAGAAAGTTAAATATAACAAAATTTTTCAATTAGTCACTTTTTTATTTTTCATGGTAATGAACCATTGTATATATCAGACAGGTTAGCCAGCTGTCTGGCTAGCTCTTCAGTCTAAGGCAAGACCACATTTGTTTAGAAGAATTAGGCTTTTGAAAATCACCTGCCTGTGATTCAGCATGAAAATATGAACAATTACCTTCTGTATAAGTGATAAGACCATCACACCTACCCGGAAAATCCCACCTGCCCTTGTGCCCTCCCATCCCACCTTCCACGATCTGCAGCAGCTTCTTGGCTATTCCACAATCAGGCCCTGAGCTGATCAACCTGAGCCTTTGCCCAGCCATTTTCTCAGCCTCCAGCCACTGTCTTCATCCCTCTGAGACTTAACGCCCTCACATCCTCCTTCAAGGGACAGCTGCCACAACTTCCACAATCTTTCAGATTTCCCCCCTCAGAACTAACACTCCATCACTCCGTCACCGCTGTCATTGTGCATATTAGCTGAGTATGTTTCTGTCTTTCCAACACAGTGTGAGCTCTTTGAGGGCAGGGGCCACATGGTATTTAGCTTTCCACTCCACCCCCACCCCCCAAACACACCTTTCCACGCTCAGTGAGAACTCTAAGTTGCACCTTTTGGGTCTTCCTCAAAGCCTACTCACCTCCCTTTCTGGCAGGGAAAGAAAACTCCGCCTTGTTGATGTGAACTAAGTTAAACTGAAATAGTCAGCAACAACGCAGGTTAAAGTGTGGTTTGGGGTCGTTATTTTCATTTAGCATATTGTTTCTTCAGGGAAACCACATCTTATATAACAAAGAGAAGAAAGAGACGAACCTTTCCCGAGCACTTTCTCTTCCCTCCCCGACAGACCTAATCCTGCTCTCTGCTTTCCCTCTATGAGTCAGTGGCCCTACTGCACAAGTGACAAGAACTAGTGGTTTTAGGAGCATTTGACAACTGAGCTTTTGAATTCCTGACCAGAAAGAATGTGAATCAATATACTTAGGTTAATCCTCTAAGTAGGTCAACAAAATATAATTCCCCGACTTTGACTACTGTCCCTCTATTGTGCTTCCATCCAATAGCTCTTAACAGGCATTTCAAGGTCACCTGGGTAATCTCCAGGGTCAGTTTCCAGGAGCCAAGTTGCACACCGTCACCCCCAACCCCTACAAAACTTTCCTCCTATATAAAGGCTGTGAGATGCTCAGGACTATGGTTTGTGGTTCAGAGAACGCCAGGCTTGTTCTAAAACAAGATGATGGCATTGTTCAGCAATTCTCTGGAGCAGTATCTGAGGCCAGTCTTAATAACTTTCAATCCATGTAATTTGTCCTGTGAATTTCCCAAACTATCTGACTGGATAAAGGTGGATTTTTTGTTTGTTTGTTTGTTTTTATTTGTTTGTTTGTTTTAGGTGAGAGGAGACAAGATAGTGAGGCAGACTCCCGCATGTGCCCTGACCAGGATCCACCTGGCAACCTGTCTGGGGCTGATCCTCGGGTACTTAGCTATTATTTTTCATGCCTGAGGCTGTCACACTCCATGGAGCTATCCTCACTGCCTGATGCCATCCTTGAACCAATCAAGCCATTGGCTGAGGGAGGGGAAGAGGGTGAGAAGGGGGAGAGAAGCAGATAGTTGCTTCTCCTGTGTGACCTGACCAGGAATCGAACCCAGAATGATGCTTTATCCACTGAGCCACCAGCCAGGGCCAGGTGGAATTTAATTTGAGACACTCTTTTTTTTTCTTGCCCATGGTGAATACGTTTCTCCTTTAACAACAGCAAGAAGGACTTCCTTTGAGTGTGGCAGGAAAGGGGGTAGCTGAGGGAGAGTCTGTATGGGACTGTCAACACAGACAGAAGGGCCACCAATCCCTTATGAAACCAGTCACTATTGTGGCATCCACTCCTCCATCCGCCCCCCACCCCGACATCAATAGTTATCATCTCTAACTTAGCAGCAAATGTTAGAAAATGAACTAAGAGGATAAACCCAACAGAAAATGTTTTCATAATGTAAAGAGTAAAACAAAAATGCTAGAGAATTTTGACACATTTTTAAGTGCTAAAAAATATATACACTTGATTTAGGAGTGTATCCAATAAGGGCAAAATTAGGCTGAAAATACCTGCTCGACAGAGTTAAAAGGAATATAAAATAGTATCCAATAAATAAGGTTAAATACATTAGAAAACTATTCAATAATGAACTAAGAAGTAAAATAAAAACTAGGAAGTTAAAGGAATATAAAGAGAATAATATTAGTTAAGGTATTTAAAATATAAAGATAATAAAATTAAATAATTATAAATGTATAAATTCAACCAAAAGGACCCATTGAGAGAAGAATGTAGTGTCAGACACGAGCAATAATACCAAGGCCAGGACTAAGAGCCTCGGCTGAGGCAAGGACAGAAAAGGAACAGACCTGGCAGGGATCATGGGCCCAAAAGCCAGAACTTATGACTAACAGGAAGTATGAGGGAGCCCAAGTGGGATGGATATGCCATCATTGGACCCTGTCATTTAGACTCCTGGTCTACCTGGTAAAAGTCAACTCCATCATGGTCCAGTTTGTCCTAAATATTCCTGGTTAATTCCTCTCCTTGCCAGGCCACTCCCAAGCTCCCAGTAGGACCCTGGCTAAAGCTGCACAGCCACACTGGGATCATGGCTCAGGTATCTGAACCAAGTTGCAATAACCACCTTAAAATAGAGATCCTGGAAGCTTTCTCAATCAGCCAGAATAAAGAATGGTTTACTTTATTATTTTCGTGGGGGGTTTTTAATTGTTTTTTTAGAGAGATAAGAAGGAAGAGAGAGAAGGAGAGAAAAACATTGATTTGTTATTCCACTTATTTATACATTCGTTGGTTGATTCTTGTGTGTGCTCTGACCGGGGATTGAACCCACAACCTTGACATATCAGGACAACTCTCTGACCAACTAAACTACCCAGCCAGGGATATTATTTTCTTTTATACTGTTTAAATCATGCTCTGGGTACAGAGATCCCCACAACTAATTTTCATTCTTTCCTCCCTGTGAGCTGTGTGGAAGAGAAAATTGTATCGTGACCCTGGGAGAACAATATATTCAGGCTTTGATGGATAGTGTGGGAAGTAAATTCCAAGAATAAAGTTTTCCAACAAATCCAGAAAGAAAATTAAAATCTGTTGTTTATCAATATCCCAACACTTTAATATTCTCCACAATCCCACATCACTGAGAATGTCCAGGTAACCGCCTGTACACAGAAACCTGATAGAAGAATGGCCCATCTGCACTAAACCACAGCCTTCCCACTTCTCTGTTGCAGCTTCTACTACTGTTTCTCTTAGAAACCAAAGGAGCAGTTGCTTCACAAAAACATCTCTCTCCCTCCTCACTCATCAGTCCCAGACCAGCAGCCTATCTTCTTCCTTATAGAAAACATTTGATGTTGGGAGGTGGCATGCATGTGAGGGACAATATAAAAAATATCACCACACTGGGTCAGACACATTGAGCATTCTATCTAGTATTCTTTCTTGAATGGTTTCATTTTTTCTCTTCATATTATATGATATACCATGAATTTCTTCTCTGTGTTGTGATGATTTGTGTACACAAATCTTCTCTACTAGATTTTAGGCTATTTAAAGTCTAAGAAAAACAAAGCTTTCCATTTGGCATTCCCTACAGAGCCCTTTGCTTGATAAAAGTGAGTTCAACTATGTAATTATTGGTCAACATGATTTTAACCCATTGATAGAAGTGTCAGCATGCATTAGTGATTCTTGCCTGAATTGATTATGATTATAATGGTTACCAAGTATTAATTTTTCTTCACTTATTCTACTTTTCTCAGTTGTAATTGTACCCTAAGAAAGAACTTTTCTATATACTCTATTTATTTGTTCATTTACTTATTTATTAATGAGTATGGACTCATGGGTTATTATTTTATGCAATGGATTAAAATCTATTACTTTTATTTTTTAAATGATTATATTGCCCCAGATTGGGTCAGAAGAAGCCCCATCAAGCTTGCTTTTATGGCCCTTTGACATGTCTCCATCTTGTTTTATACAGTATTTTTTGTCACAAGATGTTTTTACAAAATTAATTACAAATAGAGAAATACTAACTTTATAGTGTATAAACCTAGTAGAAGGCAATAGTTTAGCCAATAATCAAAGTTAGTGTCACCAGTAATGGTGCCTCCTATTACATAGTGAGGAGGACACATCACTTGGATGGTATTTCTGCCAAAAAGTGAATAACCTCAATGTAATCATGAGAAGATATCAGAAAAATCTAATTGGGGGACATTCTACAAAATAACTGGCCTGTACTCTTCAAAAAAGTTGAGGCCAGGCCCTGGCCAATTGGCTCAGCGGTAGAGCGTCGGCCTGGTGTGCGGGGGACCCGGGTTCGATTCCCGGCCAGGGCACATAGGAGAAGCGCCCATTTGCTTCTCCACACCCCCTCCTCCTTCCTCTCTGTCTCTCTCTTCCCCTCCTGCAGCCGAGGCTCCATTGGAGCAAAGATGGCTCGGGCGCTGGGGATGGCTCCTTGGCCTCTGCCCCAGGCACTAGAGTGGCTCTGGTCGAGGCAGAGCAACACCCCGGAGGGGCAGAGCATCACCCCCCTGGTGGGCAGAGCATCGCCCCTGGTGGGCGTGCCGGGTGGATCCCGGTCGGGTGCATGCGGGAGTCTGTCTGACTGTCTCTCCCCGTTTCCAGCTTCAGAAAAATACAAAAAAAAAAAAAAAAAGTTGAGGCCATAAAAGACTAGAAAATGGTCTTGATTAAAGGAGACTAGAGACATGATACTAAATGCAATTCATGATCCTGGAAAGAATACTGGACCAGAGGGGGAGATATGCTATTAAACATTATAGGGGCAATTAGCAAAATTTTCATAAAGTTTAGAGACTAGATAATAGTATTATATTGATGTTAATTTTCTGATTTTGATCATTTTATTAAGACTATATAAAAGAATGCCTTCATTCCTAGGAATTTAGACACTGGAGTATATAGGGAGAAAGGAGCATCATGTCTACACCTTATTTTCAAAAGGTCTAAAAGAATAAGAAGGGAAAAGTGGTCATCTGGTTGAAGGGCACATGTGAAACAGGTGAATAGGATGTGGGCTTTTTTGTTCTTTTCTGTATGGTTTAATTTATTTTAAAACTAAAAGTTACAAAAACGAGTTGAATAAAACTCTACTACCATTTGTTTATTTTTATTCATTTATACTCCACTACATTCTAAAAGGAGGATTAAAGGCAATTATAAGCAATCAATGAACAACTAAAGTGCCACAACTACGAGTTGATGCTTCTATCTCTCTCCATTACAATTTCTCTCTCTTTCTCTCTCTCTCTCTCTCTCTCGCCCATGTGCATTCTAAAAAAAACAACAACAACAAAAAAACCCCACACACAACCAGATTTTCAACATAGATTAAAAAATAAGACCCAGCTATACTGCTCACAAAAATTAGAGGATATTTCAAAATGAACATAAAGCAATAAAATATCCCCTAATTTTTGTGAGCAGTATATATGTTGTCTATAAGGAATCCATTTTAACTACTAAGCAAATTAAAAGTAAAAGGATGGAGAAAGCTATATCATACCAACACTAATCAAAAACAAAAGCTGGAGTGCTTGTATTCAATACAGTAGAATTCAGAGCAAAAATAAAAAAATTATCAGGAATAAAGAAGTGATTGAACTGTGCCCCACCTCTCATTCAAATGTTGAAGTCCTAACCTTCAATATAATCATATTTGGAAATAGAACCTATAAGGAGCTAATTAAAGTTAGATGAGGCCATAAGGGTAGGTAGGACCTTGAATGATAGGATTAGGGTCCTCCTAAGCAGAGATACCAGAGCTCTTGCTCTCTCTTGTTCTCTAAGTGTGCTCAAAGAAAAGGGCATGTGAGATGGCAGACACCTACAAGCCAGGAAGAGAGGCCTCCCCAGAAACTGACCATCCTGGCACTTTGATCTCATACTTCTGGCCTTCAGAACTATGAGGAAACAAAGGTTTCTAGTTAAGCCACCTAATTCATGGCATTTTGTTATGGCAGCCCATACTCTAACTAAGATGGAGGGAAATTACAGACTGATAAGGAGATCAAGTCTCCAAAAAGACAACCCTTAATGTATATACACTATAACAACATATTATCAGAACACAAGAATAAAAAACTAGTAGAACTACAAGGAGAAATAGGTAAATCCACCACTGTAGTTGAAGACTTCAACACTCCTCTATCAGAAATGGACAGATCCAGCAGGCAGAATATCAGTAAGAACAAGCTGAACTTAACAACATCATCAATCAACTTTATTAACTGACATCTACAGATTATGTCACCCAACAATACCAGACTATATATTCATCTCAAGATATCATGGAACTTAGCCTGACCAGGTGGTGGCGCAGTGGAAAGAGCGTTGGACTGGGAAGTGGAGGACCCAGGTTCGAGACCCCGAGGTCGCCAGCTTGAGTGCAGGCTCATCTGGTTTGAGCAAAGCTCACCAACAATCAAGGCACATATGAGAAAGTAATCAATGAACAACTAAGGTGTTGCAACAAAAACCCGATGATTAATGCTTCTCATCTCTCATTATTCCTGTCTGTCTGCCCCTATCTATTCCCCTCTCTGACTCTCTCTGTCTTTGTAAAAAAAAAAAAAAAAAAAAAAGATATTATGGAACTTATACCAAGATAGACCACATTCTGGACAATAAAACACACCTTAAGAAATTTAAAAAGAATAGAAATAATATAAAGTTTGCTTTTTAGGGGTATGTATGTTAAGAATTATGTTAAAATTGAAATGTCTGTGTACTTATCCTCAAAACAACCAATAAAATCTCAATTATGAAAAAAAAAGGAATACTATAAAAAATGTATGCCCACAAATTTGATGAATTAGATAAAATGGACTGATTTCTCTAAAGACACAATTTACCAAAACGGACACAAGAAGAAATAGACAATTTAAATAGGCCTATATTTATTTTAAAATTTGAATTATTAATTAATAATCTTCCAAAACTGAAAGCACCAGGCTCAGATGGGTTCAGCAATCCTTCCAAACATTTGAGGAAGGAATAATATCAATTCTCCACAATCTCTTTTAGACAATAGAAGAGGAAATACTTTCTAAATCATTCTTACCCTAAGCATAATTACCCTCATACCAAAGCCATACAATGATTCTAAAAGAAAACTACAAACCAATATTTCTCTTAAACAAAGATACAAAAAAATCCATAACAAAATATTAGCAAATCCAATTTGACAAAGTATGAAAAGAATTACACATCACAATCAAGTGGGATTTATCCTAGGTGTGCACACCTTGCTCAACATTAAAAAATGAACCCATTTCAACAGGTTAACAAAGAAAAATCATATGATAAGTCAATAGATGCAGAAAAGCATTTGACAAAATCTAGCACCCATCCATGATAAACACTCTAAACAAACAGGAACAGGAGGGATTTTCCTCAACTTGATAAAGACACTTACAGAACAACCTCCAGCTAACATCTCACCAATATTAACAGTGAAAAGCTAGAAGCTTTCCCACTAAGATCAGGAACAAAGCAAGGATGCCCCTTCTTACCTTTTCTTTTCAACACTGTCCTGGAAGTCCTATCTAACTCATTTAGACAAGACAAGTTGAGAAAAGAAAAAGCATACTGATTGGGAAGGACGAAATAAAACTGTGTTTGTTCACAGATGACATGATTGTCTATGAAGAAAATCCAAACAAATCAGCCAAAAAATTTCCTGGAACTAATAAGTAATTATTGCAAGATTGCCAGATATAAAATTAATCTATAAAAGCTAATCACTTTCCTATTTACTAGCAACAAACAAGTGAAATTTGAAATTAAAAACATAATTCCATTTGTTTTTGGCACCCCAAAAATGAAATATTTAGGTATAAATCTGACTAAACATGTACAAGATCTGTATGAAGAAAACTATAAAACTGATGAAAGAAATCAAAGTACTAAATAGGCACATATTTCATGTTCATAGATAAGAAGTCTCAATACTGTCAAGGTGACAGTTCTTTCCAACTTGAGCTATAGAGTCAGTCAATGATTTTCCAATTAAAATACCAACATGTGGCCTGGCTGGCAGCTCAGTTGGTTAGAGCATAGTCCTGAAGCACAGAGGTTGCTGGTTCAGTCCCGGTCAGGGCACATACAGGAACAGATTGATATTTCTGTCTGTCTGTCTGTCTGTCTGTCTCTCTCTCTCTCTCTCTCTCATTTTCTCCCTTTTTCTCTTTACAATCAATTAAAAAAATACCAGCAGCCTGACCAGGCAGTGGCACAGTATACAGAGGATAGAGCATCAGACTGGGACGCAGAGGACCCAGGTTCAAAACCCTGAGGTCACCAGCTTGAGTTCAGGCTCATCTGGTTTGAGCAAGGCTCACCAGCTTGAGCCCAAGGTCACTGGATTGAGCAAGGGGTCACTCGGTCTGCTGTAGTCCCCTCTCACCCCCTTCAAGGCACATATGAGAAAGCAATCAATGAACAACTGAGGTGCCGCAACAAAGAATTGATGCTTCTCATCTCTCTCCCTTCCCATCTATCTGTCCCTATCTGTCCCTCTCTCTGTCTCTGACACACACACACACACACACACACACACACACACACACACACAACACACACAAATACCAGCATATTATTTTGTGGATATTGATAAACTGACTCTAAAGTTTATATGGAGAGGCAAAAGACCAAGAATAACCAAGACAATTTTGAAGAAGAGTACAGCCAAAGGACTGACACTACCCGACTGTAATTACTGAAATGCTACAGTAATTAAGACAGTATACGTAATATAACCCAGAATATACAATGAGCAAATAGTAAAAAAGGAAGGTGGAGGGGAATGCGGGGCCCACCTTAGAGAAGCAGGAGCTGTGGTAATAAAGGGCATGCACTCCCAGGGCTACATATCATGGGTTCAAATCCCCATTCTGCCTCTTGCTAGCTTTGTGTGATCTTAACTTCTCTGTACCTCAGTTTCTTCAGCTGTAAAATGGGAGCAATAATGGTGCCTGCCTCACAGGGATGTGAAAATAAAATGGATAATATGTGTAAAGGGCTTACGACAATGTGTGGCACATAGCAAATGCAGCACAAGGGGTAGCTGCCAACATTATCACCGTGGTGGTTCTGAGAGACCAGAGTAAAGTATCTGCATTCAATTTGCACAGAGAGCCAGGGATGCTTTTCTGAGCTGAGAAGGGAAAAGACCAGAAGCAGGTTTTAGGATGGTCTGTCTGGCAAGGTGGAAGGTATGAGCAGGAGGGAGGTTAGGGGAAGAGAGGAGTGAACACAGCACAAGTGATGAGTTCAGGGCTATAGAATAAGAACTGACCTTTCTCCCCGAAAATAATGTGGGCAGTCCTTGAGGGCTCTTAGTCTGTGGATGGCTACGTTCCTTCAGACTTCTCCTCGTTCCAACCACCAGATTAAAATGTAGAGGAAACTAAAAAAGATTTAATACATGTGGCAAGAAGCTTCTACCAACCTGAACCAGACAATAGAAAGCAACTCTTGATATTTCAAAAGGAAAACCAATTTCTAAAAGCTTCCAATTTTCCTTCTGCAGCCTGAACTTAGACTGAAAGGAAACCAACTAACAGTCTTGTTTAAAAGGACACACAGTTCTTTACAAGAACAGACACTTTCCTCTTTGGAAGGTGTTGAGGATTGCTAAAAACTCCCTTCTTTGGGCTTGCTCCCAAACCTGGGGTCTCACTGTGTGTTCCTTCCGTGAGATAAAACATTAGTGATCTCTATTATAATGCAAAAGACCACCTTTTCCACCCATATCTAATATCTCAACAAGAGTATTTTATTTAATTAACATAAGCCAGTCACTAATGAAGCCCCACAGGATGGGTGGGTGTGACTGGGAGCCTGAAGAACTACATGGTCTAGAACTCTGGATGAGAGAGTGGCCATGAGTGGGGGGCATGGAGATGCGGGGGCAGGGGCCATATTAAGGAAGAAAGCAGATGTAGACAGAGGATAGGGAATGCATTTGCCAATCTCAAAAACTAGCTCTGACATGTTAATGAAACTTACATCTACCACCCAATCGGAAAACCCCAATCGTCACTGCCAATCGACAGTGCTCTCTCCTTTTGGCTGCATGAACACGCCTGCCAGGGACATCCACTCACTCATTTTCCCTAGGAAAAAAAGGAAAAAGAAAGAGAGGGTTGAGGGAGAGCTACCAACCATTTACAGTTTTAATCGCCTCTGGTTGCTGACGGTCTGAAGGGAGTAAATGTCTCCTTTTCCATTGGCTCAAGATGCCACGGAAATTTCAAAACTCTATGCTTTATGAGAAGACTGTGAGAGGCCACATGGCTCAAAAGAGTTGAAAACAGGTGTAGAACAAAGAAATTATGTAGAACAAAGAAATTGCTTGAAGCTGAGTTTAGAGGACCTTGTTGTTAAGTCCAGGAATTGATTAAAAGAGTTTCCCTCTGGTCGTTGACTAGGGCTAGCAGTGCCCAGACCTCTTCAGAGACCCCGTAACGAACTTCTTTCCTTCCAGCTCATAGGTGGTTATTCCTCTTTTCCCCTGAGAGGAGGAACACAGTGTTCAATTAGGGAAGAAATAGCCAACTCAGCCAGAAAGAGCGCCATCCAGTGATAGATGGACCAATTGACTCATTGGGCATGCCAGAGCACATTCTCAGCCTGCACCAGGGAACCCTGGGGTCCCCAGGGACTGGCATCCTGAGAGGCTGCTCTTTAATTGGTTCCCCATATTGCTGCCAAGAGCTCGCCCTGCACTCAGGGCAGAGACAACTACTTCACAGACACTGTGACACACTGGCTGACTAATGAGTCACGGTCACCCGCACATGATGCTGCCATGGCTAAAGACTCCCATGTGGGCAGCCAACCCGGGAGGAGAGAGACAAACTTGGCCTCTGCAGCTACTTGGCCCTTCCGGCAGAGCTAAAAGAGGATGGTGACCCAGTAACTCTGAGGACTGGCATCTTCTTTTCCGGACAGTTATTAAGCAGCAGGATCCCCGCATGAAAAATTCGTGCCCTTCCATCAACTGTGGATCAGTACGCTACACTCTCCCGGCCCAAGGGTCAGAGAAACTGACCCTTTCATTTACATGGAAACTGGTCTTTGGACGCTTTCACCCCTAAATCCACTTTGAGATACTCTGCAAAAGACACATTATCTGTCTGTATTTGATCAAATCCAACTGAATCATGATAGATTTTAATAGAGCAACACTCATGTAGGTAGCTCTCCGTGCAAAGTGAATTTCAGAATTAAGCCAAAGGAATGAGTTGCTTTTTCTTAGGTTATCCTATGTGGGTTACCATGGTACTCCCTCTCAAAATATTTCGTATTTTATATATACAAAAACATCACAGAAAATATTTGAAGAATGTCTGGAGGGAACCTTCCACAAATAATGCACATGCATCTCATTATTTTATAGCTTGTTATTAAATTGACTTCAAGTAGAACTTGTTTTTTTTTTTTAGTGTTTTTCTAAGTCACACAATCATTATTCCTGTGACTTTCCATGTGGGGGAGCTGGAGCAGAGTCGAGTGTCTCAGGTCGCACCAGAGCTAGGATGAGTGGAGCAAGAATGGGGCTCTGGTGGAAGTAGAATGAGTGGTGCCCTTGCCCCAGGCTCATCTCCCCGTGGATGGAGTCATGGATCTGGGGACAGATACTCTCTCTCACCCTAAGCTAGCCCCACCTTCTGCCCCAGGTATAACCATGTCTAAACTCATTTCAATTACTTTAGTAAAATTAACTTTATTGCCTTTTCTAGGGATTGATTCTCTTTCAAAATACTCCTAGAAGGGGAGTATCCTGGAAGGACCTCAGTGGGAAGGAGTTCATGAGTGGGTCTCTATTACAGAGACCCCAGGCACTGGGGGAGGACTGGGTCCAGCAACTGGGAAAGAGAAGGATGCTGAAATCAGAAGAAAGTGTCTGTTAAGAAAATGTGGTGGCAATTAGACATAATTTCTCTGTTTCACAATTTTTTTAAGGATGGCTAACTCACTCCAATGTGGCCCTGAAGAAGGAGGGTCCCAAGAAAGGTGTGATCTGCTCATAGTAGAGAAAACGTTTATTGTATGAGCTAAAAGAAGCATGTGAGTTCTTTTTTTTTTTTTTTTTTTTTTTTACAGAGACAGAGAGAGAGAGAGAGGGATAGATAGGGACAGACAGACAGGAACACAGAGAGATGAGAAGCATCACTCATCAGTTTTTTGTTGCGACACCTTAGTTGTTCATTGATTGCTTTCTTATATGTGCCTTGACCGTGGGTCTTCAGCAGACCGAGTAACCCCTTGCTCGAGCCAGCGACCTTGGGTCCAAGCTGGTGAGCTTTGTTCAAACCAGATGAGCCTGCGCTCAAGCTAGCGACCTCGGGGTCTCGAACCTGGGTCCTTGGCATCCCAGTCCAACGCTCTATCCACTGCGCCACCGCCTGGTCAGGCAGCATGTGAGTTCTTAAACAGACGCAAGTCCAAAAACCTACATAGGCTAATATCTTGATCAAAAGTCAAAGGATTTCCAAGTTTGTTTGGGACTTTCCCTCTGGGGCAAGGACAGCATATGCAGTGCCTCTAATTCTACCCGTGAGTGTCCTCAGAGCAGTGGCCACAGGACTCTGGTGACGAGTTTCCTCGTAGTGCTTCTCCCACACACATGCCTCCACAGGGGCCGGTAGCCAATAGCTACCTTGACATACATTCCCACAACACAACAGTATATAGTCTCCAATTTGCTCCAGCAGTTGAACTACACCGGATTTTCAGAACTGAAGGGCAGAACAGGAAGGAACCCAGTGACATCAATCCAGTCCACATCTCCTGCTTTTGCCTGCTCTGCAAAATCAGACAGCTCTAAAGCATGACCAAGAAACTTGCCCAGTGCAGGGGTACCTCAGGACAAGCATCCTAAAGTGCTTCACATACACAGCACCCCACACCTGACTAGCTTTTCCCACACGGTTTTGTGGCAGGGGCTGCTGACATGGGAAAATTGCATAGGCTAGAGAAAAGTTGATGTCGAAGTTTTGTGGACAGTTCTCCAGGAATATCTGCCCTTTTCTTATCACAGACTCCCCTCCACCAGCCAGCTTTTGACTATCTGAGATAAGAGTGGTCAGGGCCACCATAAAGATATAAACCCCTGAAAACTCTGTACTCTCGCGTCATCATTCCTTACCTTCAAAATGGTGAGATTCCACTGTGGCGGGTGCATCCCACACCATGTCATAGCCTGTACTATTATTGAACTAACAGTTTTCTTTAAATGGGCTCATTTTATTTATTTTAATGTCAAGTATCAAGGTTTAGATTAAAAGCATCCTAGTATCAAAATGAGTTCCCTTTATTCTTGACCTGATCAGAAGGGCTGCAAGAGAACTGAAAAGTAAATAACTTTCTCATGTGGCGATTTAACAATATTTAAGCCCTTGTCCCTTGACCACCTAAAGTCACCTGTTAGTATGACCCCACATTGAGAGCGAGGGGATTTAGAGAAAGCCCAAGCACCCTCCCCCACACCTCTATACACACACACACACACACACACACACACACACACACACACTCTTTGACACACATTTCACCAAGGAGGCGCTCTGATCCATCCTCAAGTGTCCAAAACTGAGCCACAGCAATCAGTACAGGTTGGAAGTTGGATGGTTAAAGCAAAGAGGTTAAGTCCAGATGTGAAGTGGCTGTTTTCTTGATCCCTTCTGCTCTCTCCCTCCTTTCTCTCCCTCCCCACCGGGTCGTCAGAGAGGCCAAAGCCTGCCTCCCACTCATCAGGGTCTTTAATCCCAGACACTCACCCTTGGCCCTTATAAATAAACCATGTCTGAGCCAGGAGGGACCAGCCGAGGGGGTCAGTTGTAGGCCTTACAAAAAATACTTCTGTTCTCCTCGGAAGTCTTTTTATTTCTGTTTTAAAGATTTTATTTATTGATTTTACAGAGGAGAGAGAGAGAAGGGGGAGGAACAGGAAGCATCTACTCTCAGTAGTTGCTTTCGTATGTGCCTTGACCGGGCAAGCCCGAGGTTTCGAACCTCAGTATTTCAGGTCAACAGTTTATCCACTGTGTCACCACAGGTAAGGGGACATCCAAATAGAGGTGTCTCAGGGATACTTGTCAATATTGGGGTGTATCTCAAGAAAGAAATCTGGGGTAAATATAATGATCTAGGAGTTTTCATCAGCAAAAAGCTGTTTGTAAACCATACAAGTGGATGTAACTGCCCAGGGACATGAGAGTGAGAAGACAAAGGGGCTAAGGACAAAGCTCTGGAGCTGAGAGAGGAGAAAGAACCAGGGAAGGAGCCTTGGGAGAGGGTCCCGGAAAGGTAGGCAGACGGAAATGGAGTGGTGAACGCGGATAGCGGAGAGATAGAGGAGATGGTCAATATGCCTCAGCCAGACCAAGAGAAGTGAGAGTTAGATAAAGCTGCAGGGCAGAAGGTCATTTATAAGGGGGACAGGGGTCCCAGAGAGTTGGAGATGGTGGAAACCACCAAAGGAGATGACTAAGAAATCCAGTGTTGTCATAGTAATGGCCAATATTTTCAGAGTGCTTACTAGAACCAAGGAATCACTTACCCAGAGTTCCTCACTTAATTCTCATAGCAGCTGCTTGAGGAAAGTATTGTTATGATTTATGATGTCTGTTTGATGGATGAGGAGAAAGGAAGGTGAAAGAATTTCCCAGATTTCAAATCCAGGAGGGAGCAGTTTGAACCCCAGTATCTGGCCCCAGACGCTGACTTTCTAATCCTCAGACTAAAGTGCCTCTCTTTGCAGAAGGAGGAACAGGACTAAAGTAAAGAGAGGTGCCAAGAGCAGTTTTCTATACATTTTTTATTTTTGATTGGAAAGTTTTCAGTGTGTTTTTAGACTGAGAGAAAGGGATCAGTTGGAGAAAATCTAAAAACCCTAGAAAGAAAAGAATAACCATGGAACAAATTTCCATAGGAAGAAGACAGGATCAGAAACAACTTCTTGTCCATTATTAACTCCTTGAGTCGTCAGTGAAGGCCTACGTGTGAGACTCTGCTTGTGGCAAGGACGGAGCCCTGACCCCAGCGGCTTTCAGCCTCGCCTGGAGAAACAGGTGGAAAACAGAACGCAAACAACATACACTGTGTATGTGTGATAAAGGGAACAAATGGGTGCTGGAACAGGAAACAGCCTCGCAGAGATGGTGACCTTGAAGCTGAAACCTGAGGTCTGAGAAAGGCAGCATGGTAAAGATTGGAGGGAAGGGGTGGAGGTGGACAGCCAGGCAGGGAGTGGAATGAGACGCCTCAGGAGAGGTCCGAAATCACGTGGGTGGCTTTATAAAACTGCTGCTGACCAGGCATCAGAACGGCTAGTGGAGGTGACTGGACATGATTACTTTTTTTTTTCTTTACAAAGAGAGAGAGTCAGAGAGAAGGATAGACAGGGACAGACAGACAGGAACGGAGAGATGAGAAGCATCAATCATTAGTTTTTCGTTGTACGTTGCAACACCTTAGTTGTTCATTGATTGCTTTCTCATATGTGCCTTGACTGTGGGCCTTCAGCAGACCGAGTAACCCCTTGCTTGAGCCAGCGACCTTGGGCTTAAGCTGGTGAGCTTTTGCTCAAACCAGATGAGCCCTCGCTCAAGCTGGCGACCTCGGGGTCTTGAATCTGGGTCTTCCACATCCCAGTCCAACGCTCTATCCACTGCGCCATTGCCTGGTCAGGCTGGACATGATTACTTTTTAAGTTCTGTGGTATTGCCTTGCATGAGAAATACCATTTTAGCACAACATTTCTTGAAGACCACATAGTTTGCTTTTAAATCAGGATGCAATTGGAAGCATCTGGAGGATTTCAAGCAAGAAAGTGACATCACCACATCCACGTTTTTAAACAATCAGGAACACTGAATGGAGGGGAGGGCTCAGCTTTGTGGTAGGGCAGCTCTTTTTTAAAATAGGAAAGAAAGAAGGAAAGATAAATACTTTTATAGACAAGTTTATAGATGAAAGGGAGAGTTCACATCTAAGGAGCTCTATTGCCTCTAAAAAAGGAAAGACACAGTCTCACTTGCAGTGATTGAAGGGCTCGGGGCTGGAGGGCATAAAGGAGAGATGGGAGGTCAGAAAACACCAAGAAGGAGGAATCAAAAAGGGATGACACTTGGGAAAATAAAAGACCTAGAGGGTAGCATTGGGAGCCTCAGAAGATACCAGTAATTAGCTCTCAGTGGGGCCATTGTCATTGGGCAGTTATGTAAGTGTCTCCACTGAGCAAAAGGGATGGGATGTCACATCAATGGAGAGGGGTGAGCTGTAGAGCAAGCACAGAGGAAAATCCAGGACGTTGAGAGTTCTCGATAAGAAACCATTATAGAAATTGACTGTGGATTCCAGGCTGCTTCAGAAAGCAAGCCGGGAAAGCCAGTTAGACCAAAAGCAGGTGGGGTCTAGAGCTCGCAGCAGCTGAAGAACAAACAGACTTAGTGAGAGAGGAGGAGCAGGGATGCAAGCATGTGAGGCAGGTGGAATTTTTTTAAGAGGAACAGTTTCAAGCAAGACAAGGTCTGGGCTGTGACCACAGGAGCAGCATTGGCAGGATCCCATCCACCCATCACCCCATTC
Source organism: Saccopteryx leptura (assembly GCF_036850995.1). Lineage (NCBI taxonomy): Eukaryota > Metazoa > Chordata > Mammalia > Chiroptera > Emballonuridae > Saccopteryx > Saccopteryx leptura. The sequence continues at coordinate 40,397,902 of NC_089504.1, read as the reverse complement.
AGGGAGCCTTGCAAATAAACAGGCTTTTGTTTTGGACATTATTTAGATTCCAAATTTAAAGTGCTCTACAACCACAAAGTATGAGAGTATTATTGTGAAGGGATGCTGGGGAGATGGTTTCAGTAATATGCTTGATGGTTGCCTGGCACCTTCCCTGAAGCACTTAAACCACGAATACAATTACTGACCTATATCAGCCCAGTGGGTGGGTGAGAAAGCTCTATTTAAGAACAACTTCCATCATGTTATCAAGAAACTAAAATCACTGTCTCAATTCAAAACGTCACTCTGTTACTGACACCCGGTTCTTACAACCTCTGGTTATTTCTCAATCTTGGATGAAATGCCTGTCAAGAGCTTGGTTGGCCTATTGTAAGACAATTAATTGCCCATGGGTTTTAGTTTCTTTGTGGGTTTCTTTGTCAAGTGAAAGGCTGGCTGTGAGATTCAGCTGAAAACCCAGGGACTGCTTTGGAGGTCCCTGTGTGAGGGTGAGATGTGAGAGCGGAGGCCCCAGGCAGAGCCAAGAGGTAAGATCACTGGTTCAGTTGTCAGATCTGGAATCAAACTCCAATGCTACTTGCCATCTGATTGAATACTGTTATCAGTGTCCTCTTCTGTACTGTGGGCTAATAATAATGTCTACTTTGCCTGCTTTGTTATAAAAAGTAAAACAAGGTCAATTATGTAAAGCACTAAACAGGGGATTTGGCATATAGTACCTTATAGTTCATTTAACTAATTTATTTTTATTACTATTATTATCATCATTATCATCAATATCAGATTGTATGTATAGGACAATGAACCACTTCCAAGCTTTTCTAGAAAGCTCTCCAAGCAATATATGCAGTGAACAGGTGGGGAGGGAATAAGAGGAAGAGGAGACCCATGATTTGTAGTGGTTATCAATTTTTATGGTGTAAATATATCTACCATAACTATCTTCAAGCTACCAGTGTGACTCACTAAAAGTACATTTGGCTCTCAGCAATCAACCTGAGCTGGCTCCTCTATACCACTGAATGTTTATCAGTAAATTGCCCCCAAGAATCTTTGGGAATTTATTTATTCACACACACACACACACACACACACACACACACACACACTGTTGGTCAAATAAGTTTGTAAATATGATATATATGTTTGCTCGCTTATACTTTGTATTGGGTGTGGGAGACAGGTTGTATGTAAACTGGCCTAGCAGGGGTCCCCAAACTTTTTACACAGAGGGCCAGTTCACTGTCCCTCAGACCGTTGGAGGGCCGCCACATACAGTGCACCTCTCACTGACCACCAATGAAAGAGGTGGCCCTTCCGGAAGTGCGGTGGGGGGCCGGATAAATGGCCTCAGGGGGCTGCATGCAGCCCATGGGCTGTAGTTTGGGGACGCCTGGAAGGCTTAGTTTTAAAACTAAGCTTTTGCCCACACCCTTGACTGTTACATGATGTAGGGTGGTGCACTCTCATGAGGAATTCCATTATGCCTCAGATAAGTGACTTTGTATCAGAGACTTCCTTGTTTGTATATTGGATTAAAGGTTTTGGTTTCTACACTATAAAGTGGGGCAGACCGGGAGTTTGCTCTGTCTTGGTTCCTGAGATTAGCATTAGAGAGGAGAGCAGAGTAAGGCCACGTGGAGGAAAGGAGAGAGGCATTCAAGATGGTGGAGTGTTAAAGGAGAAGTCAGTTTGTGCAGAGAGAAGGAGATGGGGAACAGAGGTGAATAAGGCTGGTGAGCTAGAAACCTTTGATTCTAGGAAACTCGGATAAAGTCAGTAGCTTTGTGAGTACTGAATGAGTGGGTTTTGGAGTCCAGTGTGTGTTTTTACTTGCCCGCCAGGTGCAAGCTAGGATTAAAACTGATGGTCCACCACCTGACCAGGCTGTGGCACAGTGGATAGAGCATTGAACTGGGATCAAAGGACCCAAGTTCAAGACCCCGAGGTCGCCAGCTTGAGCGCGGGCTCATCTGGTTTGAGCAAAGCTCACCAGCTTGGACCCAAGGTTGCTGGCTCGAGCAAGGGGTTAAGGCAGGGGTCCCCAAACTACAGCCCACGGGCCACATGCGGCCCCCTGAGGCCATTTATCCGACCAGCCGCACTTCCGGAAGGGGCACCACCATCTCATTAGCCAAAAGCAGGCCCATAGTTCCCATTGAAATACTGGTCAGTTTGTTGATTTAAATTTACTTGTTCTTTATTTTAAATATTGTATTTGTTCCCGTTTTGTTTTTTTACTTTAAAATAAGATATGTGCAGTGTGCATAGGGATTTGTTCATAGGTTTTTTTTTATAGTCTGGCCCTCCAATGGTCTGAGGGACAGTGAACTGGCCCCCTGTGTAAAAAGTTTGGGGACCCCTGGTTAAGGGGTTACTCAATCTGCTGTAGCCCCCTCAAGGCACATATGAGAAAGCAATCAATGAACAACTAAAGGATCGCAACGAAAAACTAATGATTGATGCTTCTCATCTCTCTCCATTCCTGTCTGTCTGTCCCTATCTATCCCTCTCTCTGACTCTCTCTCTGTCTCTGTAAAAAACAAAAACAAAAAACTGATGGCCCACCAGTTTTTGGCTCTGTTGTTTATTACCGTCTGTCTGAATCTGATGTGAACCTGCACGGGCCAGGCGGCTATGATGGTGGCTGTGGCTACTGGCTTTACACACACATACACACACACACACACACACACACACACACACACACACTTTTCTATTCTATTCTGAGCCAAGCATCTAGTGTGTGAAAGGGATTTAAAAATTGGAAAGGGGGAAAGGGTGGAGGGACTGGGGGAAAGGGTGAAGGAATTGAGAAGTGCAGATTGGTAGTCACAGAATAGTCATGGGGACATAAAGTACAGCATAGGGAATACAGTCAATAATACTGTAATACCTCCGCATGGTGCCAAAGCAGGTTATAGAAATATTAGGGGAACAATTTGTAAAGTGTATGACTAACCACTATGCTATGCACCCGAAACTAACAAAATAATATTGAATGTAAAAATAAAGTAAAATAAAAATATTAAAACACTGAACAAAGAAGATGGTGGCCCTTCCTTCCCAGGAGGTTGTAATCAGAGTGAGGATGGCTAATTAAACAGCTATTACAAGGCTTTGAGCTAGGAGCCATGTGGGGAAAGCATGTGACAAGGTCAGGGAGGGGCACCTCACCCAGAGGCGGGTTCAAAGAAGGCTCCTAGTCTAGAGGATTAGCAGAAGTCAGCCAGGTAAAGTGAGAGCTGAGAATGTGTTGAACAGAGGAAGTAGTGAGAGCTCAGGTGCTATGGCCAAGAGGAATAAGAGTTGAACCAAAAGGAGGTTAGTGTGGGTGGTGCGGCCCAGAGGGTGGAGCAGAGCCAGAGGCTGACCCCAACCAGGCTGTGCAGGCCTTGTGAGCAATGTTAGGGGAGCCAGGGTAGGGCTTTCAACAGAAGAGCAAGGGAGTTGGAGTTGCCTTTTATAAAGAGTGCTCTTATGCAAAAATTATGTAATTAAAATATGTAAGTGCAGAGAATAAAGGTCAGCCTAGCAACAGTGTGAATAAGTAAGTGGTGGGGAGAGATAGACAAGACCAGTAGCAGGGGACCCCACTTGGAGGCTGTTACTATACTCTGCCCCAGAGTCGTGTCAGGATGAAGAGAAGACAGCAGATCTGAAAGGTGGTTAGGAGACAGAGCTGCAGGACCTGATGGCTGATGGGAGTGAGGTGTGAGTGAGAAGCAGGAGTCAAGAATAATTTCCAGGAGTCTGACTTGGACCCTCAGGTCCAGATGGGCACCACCTCTGCGATACAGGACACCACAGGAAGGAGAACAATGCTGGAAAAGGAAGAGTCTGGGGTTCAGTGCTGGACCTGCGGAGGTGAAGGAGCCTGAGGGAGTGAGACCAGCCCCCTGGTGCCAGAAGAGAAATCTGAGCTGGTGATGAAGCCATCCGAGTCTCTAGCAATGTAGGTCATAGCAGACGCCATGGGGATATTTGAGATTATTCATTGAGGGATGTATATTTAGAAGAAAACAGGGCCTAGGGTAGAACTCTGAGAGACATCAACATTAAGCCCCTGGAAGAAGAACACCTGTAAGGAGTCTGAGGAGGAGAGATGGGGGAAGAAGTCAAAGGAAAACCAGACAAATAAGGAATCACGAAACTCAAGAGAAAGCTGTTTCAAGAAGGAGGAGTCAGTCAGCAAAGTCAAGTGCTACTGAAATATCAAGACAAGGAGGACTGGGAAATATTGGAGGTCCCTGCTAAGTTTGGCAAAATTTATTTCAGAGGCGTGACGGGGATAGACGCCAAACCACAGGGGCCAGTAGAAGAAGGATGTGGTGGCAGCGTGGGTAGACAGTCCTTTAAAAAGACTGACGGTGAAAAGTGCACACAGATTAGACAGCAGCTGGATAGGAATGTGAGTGGATGGTGGGTTGCTCTACTTTGTTTTATGTTTAGAGAGACATGAGTGTGTTTAAATGCTGATAGGGTGGAGTCAATAGAGAAGGGGAGGTCAAGGGAGCAAAAAAAGATGTAATGTGGGCCATGCTGTGCCTGAAATGGACCCCAGGCTTCTAGTCACATCTCTGGGGTAGAAACTAAACCCTAAGGGTTTCAGCACCCAGAGTGCACTGTGCCAGTGAGGAGGAGAGTGAAGAGAAGGGAGGATGCCTAAGGACAACACGTAAGTCAGACAACTGGGGCCATGCCAATTTGTGAGTGATCAGAACCAAGCCCCAATTTTAGTCAAAGCAAATTTGGGGGAAGTGTGATTGAAACTTATTTTTACAGTTATTCCATGAAAGAACGCTTCTGCTTTTTTATTGATATAAACCTAAATTTAGTTCCTTTAAATGCTTAGAAGAGTGGTCCAAACTATCAGCCCATAGGTTCAATTCAGCTGGCAGACAATTATTTTGCCTAACTCGTCCTATAAACCTCAGGCAATTTCACAAGAAAGTCTAGGCTTAGGCATTCTCTTGAAAATGTGAAGTCTGAAAAACTGAGACCCAGTGGCCTCCATCAGATGAGGTGAGTGGTTGCTGCCTCACTGAAAGGGGGCACTCTCCAGCTTGTCCCAGTCTTTACACAGCCTTTTTTTTTTCTGCCTGGACCCTCGAAGGGGACTCTTCCACTCTGGTACAAAGTTGGGGTTAGAAGGCACTGCCATCTGTTCCAGCCCCGCTCTGTTACTGAGCACCTTCTATGACAGGTGGCGGAGAGCTAAGGCACTAGGGATATGAAAGCCACTGCGACATTGTCCCTGCCCAGGGGGACATGGACGCTGGAGAGGTAGGCAGAGCCTTAGTCTCAACAATGCGGGGCTGCTGGCACCCTTGACAGTACAGATTTAACTTTGCATTTAGAAAATATCCCAGCTGTCTGCTCATCCCACACCCACTGATGAACAAAAGCTCATTCAGAATGGATGCTCAATTAACTACAGACGTTCTGACTCAAATTTCTGGGCGTTTGACACTCTCTTTTGCATACTGCTTTAGGGGTCAGGCCAGACCACTGCTGGAAGAGTGAATAGTTCACAGCAATTTTCAACCAGTGTGCCATGGCACACTCATGTGCTGCAAGAATTTTTAAAATATGTAATACCTGACTACTTAGAGGCACTGACCTCTTTTCCCTTAGATTATCAAATAAAAGAATGGCAACAGACAGCATAACAATAGCTGTCTATTGTGAATAAATTAAAATTAATCTTATTTTTTTGTGTCAGACTAGCAAAACATTCTCTCTTTTTTTGGTGTGCGGCAAACTTTTAGTAATTAGTTTATGTGTATCATGAGATGAAAAAGGTTGAAAATGGCAAGTGTAGTACAATACAAGGGAAAGCACCCAAATGTTATTGCCAAGAGCTACCTCATTGCCTTCCTTTCTTTGTCTTTACAAGCTGAAGTCATTTCCAATATTGTGTTGATATCTAACCTTGTCTTTGCCAGACACAACGAAAGAAAGAGAAAAACAATAGAGCAGGTATGACCGCTATGGCTCAGAAGATTTATTTGTTTTGCTAAAACTTTTGCAGCTGATCACTTGGCCAATGTAAGCACAGCTGCCTGCCTGTGTCCCCCGAGGGCACTATTTTAAGAAGATGCTCCAATGGACAAAAGGGCGTTTTCACTATTGAGGCTTCCCCTGTTCCTGCAGCAGAGAATGAGAAAAATTAATTTGACAGTTTTAATGTGGATTGAACACGGCATTTCTCACATAAGGAAAAACTATCTTTCGCAGTAGAATTACTTTTTTTTGAGTAAGAAACAAAGATTTAAGCAGCTGAGGCCCCAAATTAAAATATTCCTGTTTTGAGAGCTAGTACTAATCAAAGATTCTGAAGGGATATGGAATCAATTAGAAGTGAAATCACACAGGCTGCTCTGTTGACCAAGTGATTCTCTCCCTCCTTTCCAAATCAAGGCAACACATCTCTTAGGGCGTTATGGCCACAGACTTTGTATTTGCCCGAGACAGACCTGGCTTTGAACCCCAGCTCTGCCACTTACTAGGTGAATAACCTTGTTACCTGCAGTCTCTAAGCTTCAACCTCCTCATTTATCAAACAAGACTAGTAATACACATTTCAGAGGGTTGTGGTGAGAATGGAATGAGAAGCCTTTGCAAAGTAGCTGGTCGATAGCAAGCACTCAGTAAGTGACACCAAGAAACAGACAGAGTTCTGAGCAGACAGTCGACAAATATTGGGAACATCTTTATGATTTCAGTTATAAAACTGACATCTGACATTCTAGTATTCTTAGCCTAATTTTCCAACTATTCAAGTGCCCATTATATAAATCTAAAGAACCACTACAAAAGCTAAGTGAGGAGGCATAGACTGGATGACCAAGAGGACAAGTGTGGGAGGGAGAATTACTTTTTACTGTTTATACACTTTTTTTTGTACATGTAAAGTTTTTCAGCTTTAATAGGAATAATTTACACACAATAAAATTCAATCATTTTTAAGCACATCGTTTAATGAATTGGGGTAATGTATATAATAATGTAATTGCATAACCACTCAATCAAGATATACAACAGTTCTAGCACCCTAAAATTTCTTCTGTGTTCCTTTACAGCTGAACTCCTCTCTCACCTGCGCCCCAGGCAACAACCCATCTGCTCTCTGTCATGATCATTTTGTCTTTTCCAGAATGTCACACAAATTAAATCATACAGTATACAGCATTTTACCTTTATGCTTAGCATGCTTTAAAAATTCACTCATGTTATTGCATGTATTAATATTTCATTCCTTTTTATTGCTGAGTAATAATGCATAGTATGAAAATATTATAATTCATTTATCCATTTGTCAGTTGATAGATATTTGGATTGTTTCCAGTTTGGGGACTATTATGAATAACGCTGCTGTTAACATTTGCATGCATGCTTTTGTCTTGTACCCTTTAAATTTTGTTCCAAATGCAAGTATTTCCATTTTTAAAATTAGGGTTTGGGAAGAATCACCTCTCTGAATAACTGGAACCTGGAATAAATGAATATAATTACAGTTTGACTGACCAAGATTTATATAACTTCTCTCCACAGGCAATACTTGGTGTTTTTTATGTACTACGTATGTAAATGCACAAGAACTACTTGGCTTCCCCTAAGCAATACATCTGGTTGATTTCCCCAGCAGCCAAGATCAATCAAATCACTATGATGATGGAAAATGCTTCCCTGTGGCCTTAAGGGTATTTGATTTTCTTTAAAAAAAAAATCACCTTTAACAACTACATGCAATAACATGTAGGAGTTGGAAATGCATGCATTTGGAACAAAACAATACATAAATTCAAACATAGACAAAACTGATCTATGGAGCTCACAGTCAGACGAGCGGTTAGCTCAGGCAGGAGTCGGTGGTGTTGACAGGGGGCAAGTGGGGGAAGGGTGTGATCAGGGCTTAGGGCGCCGGAACCGCTCTCTATCTTCATCTGGTGCTGGTTCCACAAGTGTATACAGAGATAAAATTCCTCAACCTGTGCTATTACGATCAGTACCCTTTATAGTATGTATGTTTACCTCAACAAAAAAAATAAATAAAAAACAAATAATAGTAACAATAATCTTTTCATCTTGGGTCAAATGAGATCATAGGTACGACTGCCTGGCGTACTTGGTCATATAATAATAAATGGTGCTTAATAAAACAATCATTTCTTTCCCTTTCCAAGGGAAAGGTTTAGCAAAATGTTGACATTACAATTATGGAGATTAAATAATCGCTTTTTTTGTCTGCATTGATGAGGTCACATTGTCTCCCCCAAACACTGAAGCATTGTAGGGTAAGAACAAAAGCACAGAGACGGCTCTTCGGACATTGTATCCTGCCTTACCTGAGTGGATCCCAGCATGGATCTTCAGCAGGATGTTGGGCCTGTGTGGAATCTCTCAAGGGTCTTGTACACAACCACCAGGTCCAGAACTACGCTAGCTACCTCCCCACCAGGGAGAGTCCATTGGCTTTGGGCACCCTGGACACCACCATGTCTGAGAACATATGAAACAGCACAGTTGTGTGAACTAAAGCAGATTTTGTAAGGCTGCTGGCAAGGGCTTGCCATCCAAAACCTTTTGCTGGACCTTCACTTCTGATTTGAAAAGTTCATATAAGCCAGAGGGTTCAGAAAACACTCCAGGAATGGGGCTTTGAGAGTAAAAATCACTAAGCTCGGGTGATCTGGACATGAACTGATTCAATAAATCTTTCTCGTCCATAATGTACCGGTAAATAGATTGCTGGTCTCTTAGCAGCTGTTGGTCAATGCTTCTTATGTTCAAGTAGCATTGTTTTCTTTGTCTTCCGGAGATAGTTTTATCCTCTCATGCACATTTCAAGACAAACTGGAGGAACAGCTGGGGTGACCAGCTATGTTCTTGTATTTACCTTTCACACTGAGAATAGGAACTCTGGGCCAAAGCTTCTGAGGATCACAAGAAATAATAAAATGATGCACTGAGAGTTAGTTTTTTTTACTTCCACAAGAGCACTTATGCAGCATGAGAGGTACTTATAGAATAGTAGCCCAGTAGCTTGGAAGAGTAGTGTGGAATTTCAAAGGTCTTATACACAGCCACCTGGTCCAGGGCTTTCAAAGGTATGGAAAACTCATAAAGATAACTGGGCTCAATGTGCCAAAATGAACAAAATGGAGTTCCTAGCTCAAAGATGAATAATGTGTCTTGAAAAACCTGACTTTCTTTAGAGAAATGTGACAAAATCTCAAATGCTTAAAACAGTATAATCTGTGTTTCCCCAGAGTGGGGATCCAGAGAGCTAGAGGTTCCTAGCAGAGATGAGGCTGGAGAAGCTGTAGGGGAGAAGGCTGACAGAGTGGGGTCAGCAGGATTAGAACACGGTCAGACCATGATGGGCATTGATCCCGCACAGAATGAGAACTTAGACACTAAGACACTGACATTGAGTGCATGACTGTTCCGTTCTGCTAGAAAGAATAGCTCATTGTTTGGGATTTTAAAAAAGTAATGCTGAAAGATGTTTGCAACCTTTTCTGATATGGTTGTTTAAATGGATACTTTAAACATGGTTGTTTAAAGAGACACTCTGCTCAACACACCCACTCTGTTTCTGCCTGGATACTGCTTCCAGACACCATCCAGTGCACGTGCATGTGCACACAAACACATGCACGCGCATACACGCTACAGTTGTCATGACAATGGAAGCATGGTCTAAATAAAATAAACATTGAGGCCATATTTTATTAAAGCCATTAGTAATTCAGACATTTTAGCTTTGTTAGAGGTGAGGGAATTTGTCCACTCAGCAGCAACAAAACCTATCTGTCTACACTGCAAACAGTGATCCTGCCTAACTAAATGCTGAATTCTGGGATTTGGGGATATTAAAATTAAAGCATTGGTATTTAAGGCATCAATTATTTTTCCTTTTTGAAAAATGTTTTGTTAAAATTATTGAGGGTGACATTGGTTAATATAATCCTATAGGCTTCAGGTGCACAATTCTATAATACATCATCTGTGTGTTGCATTGTATGTTCACCACTCCAAGTTAAATCTCCCTCCATAACCATCTAACACAGCTCTACCCTCTTCCACCTCCCCCCTCAATTATGTATTTTTCAAAAGAGCTCTCTGGATGGGGTTTGCCTATCTCTTCCAGGTTCAAACCCACCAGGAGTCATAGGAACTAGACCATAGTAAAAATAATTGCCAAACCAGTCTAGCATAAAGTTCTGGCTTCTGGGAAATATTTTTGGTCATTTTGTTTTGTGGAAAATATTAAAGTCCACAAATGTCAATCCACCACTTGTTTTTTGTTTGTTTATTTGTTTGTTTTTTCATTTATACACATTCTGAAGCTCAGTTTGAATTTGATTGTCTTTGGGTCTAATGACTCAGGTAGCAACTTATCTAAATTAGAGCCCAAGTAATCACAAAGAGTGAGATATAACTATCATAGATGCCTAATTTACAATGGAAGTTCAGTTCATTTCAATGGAGATTAATTGAATGCCTTAGACACTAGGAAAATTTACATTATTGTTAGTAAATATTTTCATATAAACATTTCTGAGAAATTACTCTATGGTGGACACTCAGGCTATGGAGAGTTATAAGGCTTGGGGAACTCTAAAATATAGGCCACATCACAGGGCCACACAAAGTAAATACCCAACTAGTTAGAAAAGTGGGTAATTGGGAAAAGTTGGGGGAAATAAAGTTTTGGGGAGCAAGTGAGACTTGAGCTGAGCTGGTTCGCTCAGTAGTAGAGTTTCAATCGGCGTGTGGAAGTCTCGGGTTCAATTCCCAATTAGTGCACACAGGAGAAGCGACCATCTGCTTCTCCTCCCCTCCCGCTCCCCCTTCTCTATCTCTCTTCTCCTCCTGCAGTCATGGCTCAATTGATTTGAGCACATTGGCCCCAGGCATTGAAGATGGCTCTGTGGCGCCTCCACCTCAGGCACTAAAAATAGCCCAGTTGTGAGCATGGGCCCCAGATGGGCAGAGCATTGGCCCCAGATGGGGGTCACTGGGTGGATCCCTGCCAGGACACATGTGGGAATCTATCTCCTCTCCTCTCACTTAAATAAAAATTTTAAAATAAAAAATAAATAAAGCCTAATATGTCAATATCCTGGACGCAAAGAAAAAAATATTACAGGTAAAATAAACTATATGAAAGCATGTGATGGTTTGGGTGTTGCCTTGTTTGGCAGGCCATTTCCTACAGAAGAACAATGAGAAATAAGATTTTGCAACTCTCTCTCTTTTTTTTTTTTTACAGAGACAGAGAGTGAGTCAGAGAGAGGGATAGACAGGGACAGACAGACAGGAACGGAGAGATGAGAAGCATCAATCATTAGTTTTTTGTTGCGCATTGTGACACCTTAGTTGTTCATCGATTGCTTTCTCATATGTGCCTTGACCACAGGCCTTCAGCAGACCGAGTAACCCCTAGCTCGAGCCAGCGACCTTGGGTCCAAGCTGGTGAGGTTTTGCTCAAACCAGATGAGCCCACGCTCAAGCTGGCGACCTCGGGGTCTTGAACCTGGGTCCTCGGCTTCCCAGTCCAACGCTCTATCTACTGCGCCACCACTGGTCAGGCAGGAAATAAGACTTTGTAGTGAAGAATAAAGCTCACCCAAAGAAAGATCTGGTCTTTGTCCTTGGCTACAAGTGGTTGACCTTATAGCCTCTGGAATGTCCTGCCTGATGAGAGGATGTTTGTTGCTGGGAGCTTTGGCCACTGACAGTCTAACAATGTGATTTATGATGGGGCTCTAGGGCCACACAGTATCAGTTATGACGTTCAGAGAAACTGGTAACTAAAAGCTTTATTCTGACCCCTGGGAGTAGCTGGACACTAAAGGTCAGCCATGTGAACAGTATGTGATTGAGCCCCAATAAAAACTCTAGACACCAAAGGCTTGACTGAGATTTCTTGGTTGGCAATACTTTGTGTGTATTGTCACACATGGTGACTGGGAGTAGGTGATGCTGTCCATGACTCGCTGGGGATAGAATGCTGGAAGATCTGTGTGTGGACCCTTACTTGACTCTACTCTATGTGCCTCTGCCCTTAGCTGATTTTAACTTGTATCCCACTCTTGAGTTCCATAAGTAAGTCTAGCAAATTATCAAACCTAAGGGTGGTTATGGGTACCCCCAAATTTTTAGACAGCTGGTCTGAAGTGAGGATGGTTCTGGGACTACCAAACTTGTGTCTGATGTCTGAAGTGAGAATGGTCTTGAAAGAACTCTTCTCTCAAACTATACAATTGATAAAACTCATGATAAAGGCTGAAGAAGTTAGTTATGTAGGGCATTGTCGGCAAGCCTAGAGAGTTTGGACATGATACTATAGACAATTAAGTTCCTGAACAAGAAAATAAGATAAGCAAAGTATAGTTTCATCTCAGAATAGTGCAAAAGACAGTGGCAAGGAGGCTAATTAAGGTACCATTTCTTCTTTTTTTTTTAAATCCAGAGGTAGAAAGATAAAGGTTTGGTGCAGGACTGAGGCTACATGAAGGAAAGGTTGTATAAAAACTAATATTTCTTGAGAGCATATGCCACACCTGGTATCTTAAGTATTCTGTGTGCTTCCTTTTTTCTTTTTCTTTTTCTTTCTTTCTTTTTTTTTTGCCTTTATAAAGAGTTCACGATCCTGCTTTATTTTCATTTAATCACATATTTTAAAACATACTTACAAACACATTCACAAAATATCCAAACAACAGGAATTAAAAAGTCATAAAACAAAGGGCTTACAGGCTGAAAGAATATCCTAGGCTTCAGAACAAAACAATACCAATCAACTACTGAAAATTTCTTCAATCAAAACACAAAGATGTTTTGTTTTTAATGGATTAGGAACAAGAGCTAAGCTTACTGCATGGCCTGGCTTCTCTCCATATGCTTTTTTTTCCTCTTTTTTTCTCTTTCTTTTTTTTTTTCTTTGTGTGTGTGTAGGGGGAGGAGCATAAACACAGTCCCCCACAATCACAAATTACACAGTTGAGTTTCCCACATTTGTGGAAATTGCAGGGTTCAGCACATCTGGAGTGCAATGGATAGGCCTTGCCCTGAGAAAACCACCTTCGTGACCATGGTATTTCCCCTGCCAGGTAAGTATTCCATATACTTTTAATTCTCAAAACAATCTAATAATGATTGTCCTCATTTAACAGATGAAAAAATTGAAGCACAGAGAGATTAGTTAATTTGCTCAAAATCCCCCATCAGGCAAATGACAGAGCTGAGATTTGAACCCAGCTGGAATCTGACTGCAGAGCCTGACTCATAACCATTCTATGGACCTCTGGCTCATAGAAGACACTGTGGCAAAATAGTGTTTAATACTGTTGGCAACAGTATTTGCTGGCCAACCAACATAAGAGAAGAAAGTCAAGATGAAAAAAGGACAACTTCATGGTTAGCACATTCATAAAGGGAAAGATGTGGATGCCTCTACAGCTCAATTCTTCTGTTTCAATCTGAACAAAAAGGACATGAACCCAGGAGATCTGAGCCATAGGCCCAAATCCGCCACTAACCAGGGGACCTTCATTAACTCATTTAACTTTTATAGGCCTCAGATCCTCCATTGCAGAAAATCCCTGAATTCTATACAGGCCATGAGAAACAGCATAGTGAGCAGCCGACAGCATGAGCTCTTGAATCACACAGTTTTTAGTATTGGCTCTGAATGTACTAGCTATGTGACCTTGGCCAACTAACTGAGCCTCAGCATTCTCATGTGGGAAATGGGAATTATAATATCTAGGTCATAGAGATGTTGTAAGAATACTTACTATAATGAAACGATCCATGTGCAGCCCTTTGTACAATGCCTGGCATATGGCCAAGCATTTGCTACCTGGAGGTTATATTATTAGTATTCCACCTCTAGCATGCTTACTAGTAAATAATGTAAAACTCATTAGCCCTGAAACCACCATTTCAAATAATTCCACTGGCCAAACTCAAAGGTGAGTAACTAATTAGTCAATACTTATTAATAAATATATAAAAGAAACTAATATTTTAAGCTATTCTTACACAGATGTACATTTTGTGTTCTTCCATGTCTTATCATTGTTTGGTGCTATGGTAATATTATATATATGATAGACGTACAGTTACACACTGACATCTAACCAAATTGTGCAACAACAATAAAAAAGACAATTTTATAGGATGAAGATTCAGCATCACATGAGACCTTGACCAAAACACAGATGAATCAGCACTTCTTTAAACATAATAAAACAGAGGCTAGATGCCAAAGTCCTTTTTTATTATCAACTGCAAGCAAAATTTACTTACTACTTAGCTAAAAGGTTATTTCAATTTTTTTTCCTTCAACAGTGACCATCAGGGATAGAGTTATAAGCTTGCCCACATGTCTATATGATGAGCTTGCCCTTGGTAAATGAAGGAAAATCCTTTAAATCTGGGGATTATTGAAAATCAGCATCCCTGCTTCCTAATCTCTAGTTCCCTATATCTCCGCCATTAATAGATCAGTTAAAAATCCTCATCGTTTGCTGGGAGCATGTTTGGATCTAAACACCTCTGCATTGATTCTGAATTAGGAGCATGTTTGGATCTAAACACCTCTGCATTGATTCTGAATTAGAAGCCCAAGGAAGAAAAGTCCAACCAGAGATAAAATGAAATGCAAAGTAAATGTGATTTAATCACATGGTCCTGTATGATAGCAACTTAATATCAAATGCAGTGTTTCCCAGTAATGGAAGGAAACACAAGGAATTGTGTGAACACAACAGTTTCATCAGCATTAACATATATTTTAGTAATGAATGAAAAGAAAAGGAATTGTGTGATTTGCAGTGAAGCATATAGTAACCTGTGTTGAGTGACAGGTTGAGCAATGAGGGTGAAATGGTCATTCCCTCTTCAACATGGTGACTAGTCCCAGTCCTTCCTTCTACAGGCATGTGCCGCTGACGACAGGGGTACAATGTCTCCGTAGGCAATTTCGTTTAGTGTGAACATCACAGAGTGCACTTACACAAACCTAGACAGTATAGCCCACTATTTGGTATAAAAGATAAAGAGTGGCACACCTGTATAAGGCATGTACCATGAATGGAGCCTGCAGGGTGGGAAGTTGCTCCGATGAGTCAGCGAGTGGGTGGTGAGTGAATGTGAAGGCCCAGGACACTGCTGTTCCCTACTGTAGACTTCATAAATACTGTACCCTTAGGCTAAATTTATAAAAATATTTTTTCTTTATTTAATACTAAATTAACCTTCACTTACTTTAACTTCCCAACTTTGTTTTTATAAACTTTTCAATTGTTTTCTAATAACACAACTCAAAACACATTGTATAGCTGTACAAAAACATGTTTGTTTGTCTTTTACATACTTATTCTATAAATTTCTTTCTATTCAAAAATTTTTAAGTAAACACTAAGTATTTTTAAGTATAAACTAAGACACAAACACACACAATACCCTAGGCCTACACAAGGTCAGGAGCATCAACATCACTGCCTTCCACCTCCATACCTTGTCTCACTAAATAGTCTTCAGAGGCAGTAACAAGCATGTGCTGTCATCCCCTACAACAATGCCGCCATCTGGAATATCTCCTGAAGGACCTGCCTCAGGCTCTTCTCAAGAAGGTGTCACTCTTTTCAGAAATATGTCCATTAAAAAAAAAAGAATGAAAGAAAGACATATGTCCATAGTGGTTTGCTTGGTTGGTTGTGTGTTTTTTTTCATCCCAGATTTGCTTATAAGCAGATAATATATCATGAGCATTCCTCTCTTTTAATGAAAACCTTTCAATGTTAGGGTTTGTTGGTCAAATAAATTTGTAAATATGATATATATTATATGTTTGCTCTCTTATAGTTTGCATTGTGTGTGGAAGACAGGCTGTAAACTGGCGAAGTTATTATAGCCTAAGGCTTAGTTTTAAAACTAAGCGTTTGCCCACACCCTTGACTGTTATATGATGTAGGGTGGTACACTCTTATAAGGAATCCCATTATGCCTCAGATAAGTGACTTTGTATCAGAGACTTCCTTGTTTGTATATTGAATTAAAGGTTTTGATTTCTACACTATAAAGTGGGGCAGACCGGGAGCTTGCTCTCTCTCAGTTCCTGAGATTAGCATTAGAGCAGAGAGCAGAGAAAGGTCACGTGGAGGAGAGGAGAGAGGCAGCCAAGATGACAGAGTGATAAAGGAGAAGCCAGTTAGTGCAGAGATTGTGCAGATAGAAGGAGATGGGGAACAGAGGTGAATAAGGCTGGTGAGCTAGAAACCTTTGATTCTGGGAAACTCAGATAAGTCAGTAGGTTTGTGAGCACTGAATGAGTGGGTTTTGGAGCCCAGTGTGTGTTTTTACTTGCCCACTGGGTGCAAGCTAGGATTAAAGATGATGGCCCACCAGTTCTTGGCTCCATTGTTTCATTACGGTCTGTCTGAATCTAATGCGAACATGCATGGGCCAGGCAGCTGTGATGATGACCGTGGATACTGGCTTTACAGGGTTCATGTCTTCAAACTTTTTAAGGAGTTTATTAAGTTTAAGTAATTATGCAAAAGTTTCCGCTAAACTCTTTACTGTGAATTTTCTTGAGGGCTCTTCTCTTTTTTCCTGCAGTTTCCTTTTTCTCTTGCCTCCTCTTCAGCTATGCATTTCTGTTCCAGTTCCAACAACTCATTAGTCAGTTCCTCAGCAACCACCTCTAGGAGCTCATCAATGTCATCCTCATCCCCTCCCTGGTTAAAGTTGTGTGCTATCTCAACCACAGCCTCATCGATTCTTGTAGCCTCCTCATCTTTGGCAAACCATGAGCTACAACAATCAATAGGCGATAGGATTTTTTGGCTCCATTAAAATCGTATAGGACCACCATCACATATGCAGTCTGTCACTGTGCAGCCTAACGTCACTATGCAGCACATGCTGCATTTATCACTAGACTGTAAACTCCCAAAGGGTAGAGATCGGGTCTGTCACATTCAGCCTTACAATTTTCAGAGCTCCAATGTTAACACAGTACTTGGTACATACTAGATTTTCAATAATTATGCATTGAATAGATGAATTACAAATATTTTCTAAATATTTTTTGTCTGATGGCTAATGAAACATTTAATTGTTCCCTTCTCAATTTGTAAAATTAAAATTAAACTTAGAATTTAAGTGATTATTGATATCATTTTACCTAATTACAGTTCCATGTTTGCTACCTCATCTTTTAAGATTCACCTCCTTCTCTCACTGGCAGAGGGGAAAGGGAAAATACCAATGTGAAATAACAGGAGGATCAGAGGTCATTGAGCTAAGTGCTTGAGAGTCTGGCCACAAAAATGAAGGTACAAAGCCAGCCTGTTTTCATTTTTATTGAATAAAGATGGTTCTCAAACCAAATCAATAAACATTTTCTGGGTGCCCATGTTGGTCAAATAAGTTTTTAAATATGATATATGTTTGCTCACTTATAGTTTGCATTGGGTGTAGGGACAGACTATAAGCAGACAGAGAGGTTATAGCCTAAGGCAGGGGTCCCCAAACTTTTTACACAGGGGGCCAGTTCACTGTCTCTCAGACCGTTGGAGGGCCGGACTATAAAAAAAACTATGAACAAATCCCTATGCACACTGCACGTATCTTATTTTAAAGTAAAAAAACAAAACAGGAACAAATACAATACTTAAAATAAAGAACAAGTAAATTTAAATCAACAAACTGACCAGTATTTCAATGGGAACTATGCTCCTCTCACTGACCACCAATGAAAGAGGTGTCCCTTCCGGAAGTGCAGCGGGGCCGGATAAATGGCCTCAGGGGGCTGCATGCGGCCCGCGGGCCGTAGTTTGGGGACCCCTGGCCTAAGGCTTAGTTTTAAGACTAAGCTTTTCCCTACACCCTTGACTGATTGCATGATGTGGGGTGGTGCACTCTCATGAGGAATCCCATTATGCCTCAGATAAGTGACTTTGTATCAGAGACTTCCTTGTTTGTATATTGGATTAAGGGTTTTGATTTCTATACTATAAAGTGGGGCAGACCGGGAGCTTGCTCTCTCTTGGTTTCTGAGATTAACATTAGAGAGGAGAACAGAGTTAGGCCACGTGGAGGAGAGGAGAGGCAGCCAAGATGGAGGAATGCTGAAGAAGCCAGTTTGTGCAGAGTTTGTGCAGATAGAAGGAGATGGGGAACAGAGGTGAATAAGGCTAGTGAGCTAGAAACCTTTGATTCTAGGAAACTCAGGTAAGTCAGTAGCTTTGTGAGCACTGAATGAGTGGGTTTTGGAGCCCAGTGTGTATTTTTACTTGCCCGCCGGGTGCAAGCTAGGATTAAAGGTAATGGACCACCAGTTTTTGGCTCCATTGTTTCATTACTGACTGTTCGAATCAAATGCGAACCTGCATGTGAATGGCCATGATGGTGGCTCCTGGCCATACAGCCCACTATGAAAAAAGCCATAGGCTCAATGGAGGCTACAAAGAAGATTTGCTTCCTAGGAGCTTATGACTTAGGAAAATTAGAAAGTTTATATAATTATTTGCTTCCATTAATCCCCAGCTTTTTAATATTACTCTATGCTTACGGGACTGCACAGTCATCATTTACTGCTCACACAAATCTCCAGTCATCTCCACATGATAGATATTTAATGATCTATCATTTCATCAGTGGTAGTGTGCAGGTTGTTCAGGAAGTCCACACGGCGTGCTGGCACTGGAAAGCTGAGTGAAGCCCACGATGTCACTGGAAAGGGGCAGTGAGGGAGAAAAAAGTTAAATCAGGCAAAATAATTGGCAATGGTACCTCCTTACTCAGCACAATTTGTTGAAGCTCTCACAATTCTGAGCCAGGGAGACCTAAAAGTGATGGAGACTTAATTGCTTTAGAAAATATTTTTACACGTTTGACCTGTTTGGTTGGAGTGTTTGTTTTTTTGGTTTGTTTGGTCTGAGGTTTGAGATTTTGGGGGTTTGTTTTTGTTTTTCGCTTAGCTTTGTTTTAGACTGTGTTGGTATGTTCGAAGCTAGGGCAGCTTGTTGGATGAGAATTTCATCCCCTAACATCTGCACTCGCCCTGTTTCTGTCCATCAAGCGAGTGGGTTTATATAACAAGAGATTTACATAGATTGAAATGGCTGTGCAAAGCTCATTTAGAGAAGTCACAAGTCAAGGTTAATTTGCTTGCCAGTTATGCTCATTCCTACCTACATTCCAGATCTTTTACTTCTTAGATTCCTAGTTGGAAAAAACCTTCTGCCTTCCCGCCTTCCCAATCCCCTCCCCACCCGCCCTGGGAGACAGTCACCCTCAGTGATAGGGCAGGGCTCTAAGCTGTTCTACCCTCTACCCTCACTTTACCCATCTGTGAAACAGGAAAGGCCCCTTGACCCCTAGTTAGGACTGACTGCCTGCTGCAAACTGCTCTTGTGCAAATCCATTTAGAATGTTTCAATCACACAATTTAGAACTCTAATTTATGGGTTTTACTCTGAACTTTCAAAACTTGCCCTAAGGCAAGATGACTTCAGATCTGCCCCATTGCCTGATGTGGCCATTGTACCCTTTTTCGTGGAAGGGAAGAACTACATGGCCTATTTACTTCAGTTTTGAAACGTTCCCTGAAATGAAGAAGTATACCTTCCTGAAGCAATTTCCTGTGTCTTTGCTAAACTAGATGAATTTTAGCTCTAAGAAACTGATTTAAGTTAAAAAGAAAGAAAGAAAGAAAGAAAGAAAGAAAGAAAGAAAGAAAGAAAGAAAGAAAGAAAGAAAGAAAGAAAGAGAGAAAGAAATGGGGGTGGAGGAACTTAACAAAATCACACCAAAGCCTCCTATTAGCGGCGTGCCTAATGGTAAACTTTCTGCCACTTTACTCAAAGATCTGCCTGCATTTCCTTCTTTTACAGGTAGTATTTACGCTCCATCTACTAGCAGTCATGCACAAATTGTGTAATACTATAGATTGCTCCATTTCTCTGATTTTTTGTGTTGAAATTGTAACTACAGTTATGTTAATTTACTTGAAAAAGATGGATGCACTCAAGTAACTCTGAGCTTGGCAAAATTGGCCTTGTCTTAAGGGCACCAACAACTTCTTTGGGTAACATTCTGTAAAGCCAGTAGCCAGGGCCACCATCACAGCGGCCGCCTGGCCCATGCAGGTTCGCATAGGATTCGGACAGTCGGTAAAGAAACAACGGAGCCAAAAACTGATGGGCCAACATCTTTAATCCCAGCTTGCACCCGGCGGGCAAGTAAAAACACACACTGGGCTCCAAAACCCACTCACATTCAGTACTCACAAAGCTACTGACTTATCCGAGTTTCCTAGAATCAAAGGTTTCTAGCTCACCAGACTTATTCACCTCTGTTCCCCTCTCCTTCCTTCTCCCTGCACAAACTGGCCTCTCACTCAGCACTCCACCATCTTGGCTGCTTCTCCTGGCCTCCTCCACGTGACCTCCTTCTGCTCTCCTCTCTGCTCTCTCCTCTGATATTAATCTCAGGAACCAAGAGAGCAAGCTCCTGTTCTGCCCCCATTTTATAGTGTAGATTCATAACCCTTAATCCAATATACAAAACAGGGAAGTCTCTAATACAAAGTCACTTCTCTGAGGCATGATTGGATTGTACCACCCCACATCAAAAAGGGTGGGAAAGGCTTAGTCCTAAAACCAAGCCCCAGGCTACAACGATCCTGCCTGCCCACAGCCCGCTTCCAACACACATTAATAGCACCTGGGCAACGGCCTCCACGTGGGCAGCGTCATCTTTAACAAAGTGAGCATAATACATTTTATCTGCCCAACACATTCCTTTTTTTTCAGGTATGAATTCAAACAGAAAAGGACACATGGAGCCCAATCTTCATGTGTGTATCATCATTTGTCACCATTGACACTCTCAATTGTTCTGTCCTCCATACACAGTAGTAGGGTATTGTTTGTATTACTTACCTGGCCATAATGGATATGCACCAAGCCAAGCACCAACCCCAGCTCCCCTGGGACCAGTGTTGTGATGGGGTCATGAGTGTGTCAGGGCTGTAGAGTTTATTGGAGGAATGGAATATCTACTTGTAAGCGCATTCCTGGGGGACTGAACTCACCTAGTACTCTGGTCATTGAAATTGATGCCTTCCTGTAAAGCCAGTAGCCATGGCCACCATCACAGCCGCCTAGCCAATGCAGGTTCGCATTAGATTCAGACAGTCGGTAATGGAACAATGGAGCGAAGAACTGGTGGGCCATTAGCTTTAATCCTAGCTTGCACCTGGCAGGCAAGAAATACACACAGTGGGAAAACACTTCCCTTTCCATTCAGGGCTCCCAAAGCCACTGACTCATCCGAGTTTCCTAGAATCAAAGTTTCTAGCTCATCAGCCTTATTCACCTCTGTTCCCCATCTCCTTCTCTCTGCACAATCTCTGCACAAACTGGCTTCTCCTTCAGCACTCTGCCATCTTGGCTGCTTCTCCTCTCCTCCACATGGCCTTTCTCTGCTCTCCTCCAGTATGGGCTCCTCTGCCCCATTTTATAGTGTAGAAATCAAAACCTTTAATCCAATATACAAACAAGGAAGTCTCTGATACAAAGTCACTTATCTGAGGCATAATGGGATTCCTCATGAGAGTGCACCACCCCACCATGCAACAGTCAAGGGTGTGGGGAAAAGCTTAGTCTTAAAACTAAGCCTTAAGCTATAAGGACCCTACCTGCTTACAACATGCCCCCCACACCTCAATGCAAACTATAAGCGAGCAAACATATATATCGTATTTACAAACTTATTTGACCGACACTTCCCTAACTCAAGACACCCTTATGGGAACCAGGACTTGTCATGGGTGAGTTAAGCAGGCCCAGCTGCTACCTTACAGGGATTTGCAATTTAGTTGGTGTGAGTAGCCAGCACTGTTAGTTCAGACAGCTCTGGGGCTTTGAACTTTGGGGGATAGGGTATATGGGTCCTTTTGTTCCCAAGAGCAGGCTATTATCTTCTTCATGGGAGTCTTTTTCTTAAACTCAAATTGGTGCATGAACAATTTTACCCTGCCTCTTCTAGTCTTAGAGCTTATAAATCTGAAGTTATTTGAACCTTTAGACTGTTGGAAGAAGCAAACTAAGATCTCCATTCTGGCTACAGGGTAAAACAATCAGAGTGATTTACTGGCACATTTAGTGCACATTTCACTTGCAGGAAGCTTGGGACTCCCCTGGAGAGGTAAAGGATGAATATTTATTGCAATCTAATAATAGTGGGAAAATTGAATTTTATATATTTTTTTAAGTGAAAGAAACAGAGTGATATTTTTGTATTTCCCTCAGGAATTTCTGTCTCAACAGACCACTTGTGATATACATATTCATAACCTACCCTGATAATGTGCTAAGTGCTTATAAATGCAACCTGATCTGGCTATATTGTTTTTTCTTCTATTCGTTGTTAATGGAAGAAAACAAAATGTCTTCAGGCCTCCTACGAATATTTACAGAGTACTTACCATACCTCAGGCACTGGACTAAGCACTGGAGACACAAAAATGAACAAAATTCAGTTCACACAGATATAACACACAATCTTACTAGGTAAATAAAAGTGTTCATAATTAATCACATACATATGCTAGTTGAATATAAAAACTTGGCTTCCTATGGCCGGGAAAGGGTTATAGGAAGTATTGACATGTCTCAGCCCAAGTTGGGATTATTTCAGATAGATTTGGAAAGTTACTCATCCCACCAAAAGGAAGAAAGTAATTCCTCTAAGTCTATCAAACAAGACAGGCAAGGACTCCAAAGGCAGATAAAAATAAGCCACTCACACTACCTTGATTCTTCATTTTGAGTCCTCTTTGAGAACATGGATAAAAACATGGTCCCTCTCCTAAGAAATGCACGTACAACCTTGCATACAGTTTTGTTTGTTTGTTTTATAAATAAATTTTTATTTTAATGGGGTGACATCAATAAATCAGGGTACATATATTCAAGAAAACATGTCCAGGTTATCTTGTCATTCAATTCTGTTGCATACCCATCACCCAAAGAGAGATTGTCCTCCGTCACCTTCTATCTAGTTTTCTTTGTACCCTACCCCACCCCCTGCCCCTCTCCCTCCTTCCCTCCCCCGCCCCCATAACTACCACACTCTTGTCCATGACTCTTAGTCTCGTTTTTATGTCCCACCAATGTATGGAATCCTGCAGTTCTTGTTTTTTCTGATATACTTATTTCACTCCATATAATGTTATCAAGGTCCCACCATTTTGTTGTAAGTGATCTGATGTCATCATTTCTTATGGCTGAATAGTATACCATGGTGTATATGTGCCACCTCTTCTTTATCTAGTCTTCTATTTTTTTTTTACAATGGTTAAAGCCTTTAAGCAAACTCTTGGACAATACAGCAAGAATCTATAAAAGAGTAGT
Organism: Saccopteryx leptura; assembly: GCF_036850995.1. NCBI lineage: Eukaryota > Metazoa > Chordata > Mammalia > Chiroptera > Emballonuridae > Saccopteryx > Saccopteryx leptura. The sequence continues at coordinate 40,374,449 of NC_089504.1, read as the reverse complement.
GTCCTTAACATGTTCACCAAGTCTAAATTGGCCCCAACACCATGCCAAATCCCTGAAAAATGCAGCCCAACACCAGTTTAGTCTGTTAGGAGCTGTCACAAGGAGCAGGAGTCCAGGAAAAGTCCACATCCAGGAAAAGTCCGCATGGCACTGGAATTGTTGTCACAATTCTATACTTTGCAGCTCATGTCCAAGTCCCAATGACCACTGCTTCTAGCTGGTAATGATTCAGGTAGACTGGAAAAGCCATCTGCAGCATGTGTGGATATGGAGCTTCTGTTCTCCTCTGCCTGGAGAGATGAGACCAGGTTGCTTTTCCCTGGAGCTCTGTGACTGTGGCTTGGTAAAGAGAACCTTGGGATACACTAAGCTGGGTGGCAAAGGTAGATTCATAATAGAAGTTGGCAAAAGGGGGAAAGAGAGCTCTAAATTAGGAGTAGGTCCCAGCCTGAAATATGAGTGGGGCATTGAGGTAGGAGGAATAAAGGAAACACTATATATTAAACAAAGCAGCAGAAAATAGGACCTTGCATACAGTTTTAAGGATTCATAACCTACCCAAAGCCCATAACTACACTGTCTAGGGCACCAAATTTATATAAACAGACAACATAGCCAACAATAATATTCTAGTAATTGTCAATATTTAGAGGCAAAAGAGTACTTAAGGGAAGTTAATCAGAGAAGACACATTGATGGAAACTGACATCATCAAAACTGAGTTGACTTGTCAGGGCTGGTCATTCAGAGCAGCTCTCTAAATCATCAGTCACCACTGGTTGATAACTATTGCAAACGCAACAAAATGGAGAAACTGTATTCACCAAACTCTTCTAGAAGGGCTTACCATATATGATTAAAACTATGATTGAATACTTAGATAACCCACTTGAAAAGGAGAGTAATAGCTCTAAAGGATATGCTCTAAAATAAAAGTTCCCTGACTGCCTCTAAGCAAGGCAAGTCAGATTAACTATAGGGTTATTTTGTGTGTGTGTGTGTGTGTGTGTGTGTGTGTGTGTGTGTGTTTTGCTGAGTAGAGTTTGTATGTTTGGGGCCAAAGCGGAACTGTTTGGTGTGGGGATGGGGCTGGAACCTGGGAAGCTTCTCTACCTTCAAACCTAGGCAATCAGCGCTTCACCCCTCCTCTCCACCATCACCATCACTACTGTAATCAGTATTATAATTAACAATATCCTCACTAATACTTATTTTGCTCCAGGCATGGATCTAAACACTATACATGGACTAACTCACAACCATCATGTAGATATTATGATCCCCATTTTACAGATGACAAAGAGTAAAAGAGCTAAGATTTAAACACAGTGAGTCTAAATCTAGAGTCTGCTTTCTTAGTGACAATGTGATTCTGAAAACATTCATTAAGATCGTGTTGAAAGAACAGAAAAATCTCAATCTGTACAAGATGCCCCACGTACCTTGTCTTAGACCTTCCTTGAACCAGAGAAGATAGAAGACAAAAGAGCATAGTGTCAAAAAAAAAAAAAAAAAAAAAAAAAGAGCATAGTGTCCTAGAAGCCAAGGACAGAAAAGGAAAGAGTAATCAACTTCTCAAATGTTTTAGAGACATCAACTAGGGAGAAGACTGAAAAGGAACCTTTGGTATAAGTCATGGCCTTGGTGAGGGCAATTCTTATTGAATGATGAGAGTGGGAGCCATGCTGCAATGGGATGAGGAATGAAAGAGAAGTAGAAAGGAATCATTGAGGATATGCTACTTTTTCAATATGGTCTTTAGCTAAGAGGACAGAAAATAAGTTTACTTCAGGATAAGAAAGTTCGAATTAAACCATTCCCTCAATTTCTGACCCTTACCCCCAATTTCCACTGTCCCTCCCCTAACCCCACCTCATCCTTTTGTAGAACTAACATTTGTGGCATTCCTATTAAGGACCAACCACTAAGTTCCTCTTATCCATGATCTCACTTCGTTTTCATATTAGCCTCATTAAGATTATTTCCCTCATTTTACAGATGAAAATGCAGAGGCTCAAAGAGATTGAGTCACATAGCCGAGAAAGTAGAAGAAATCAAATCTGAACTCAGGATGGTCTCATTCCGAAGTTCTTGAGGTTTAACTTATATAAAGGAAAAGAAGACTGGGTGTGTTAGTAACCTGAGGTGAAGGAGCTAAAGCCAAAAGAGACCCTGGAGATATAGAAAACAGAGGAGAAGGGATCAATGATGGAGTGAGTTCCATCAATTTTTTTCTCCCTTCCTACTAGGATTTTCCTGCTACTATTACATTTCCTAAATTTAATTTTTAAAAATTCATTGACTCCTCCAGCTACAGCTGCATTTCTCTGCTCCTTTTCAGAGCAAAACTTCTTGAAGTAGTTGCCTATACTTGTTTTCTTCACTTCTTGTTCTTGTTGTGTCTTAAACACACTACCAAGAAAGTTCTTTTCTCCTCCATACTTCACCAAAACCTCTCATATTAAGGCCAGAGGAACCTCCACCTTGCCACCTCTGATAGGTGATTTAAGGATCAGCCTCATTTTACTCAACTAGCAGCAGCAGTTAACATGGTTGATCACTCCCTCCTGCAGTAGACACTTTTCTCACCTGGCTTCTGGGACACCACCTAATATACAGTGTGTCCGTAAAGTCATGGTGCACTTTTGACCGGTCACAGGAAAGCAACAAAAGATGATAGAGGCCCTGCCGGTTGGCTCAGCGGTAGAGCGTCGGCCTGGCGTGCGGGGGACCCGGGTTCGATTCCGGCCAGGGCACATAGGAGAAGCGCCCATTTGCTTCTCCACCCCCCCCCCTCCTTCCTCTCTGTCTCTCTCTTCCCCTCCCGCAGCCAAGGCTCCATTGGAGCAAAGATGGCCCGGGCGCTGGGGATGGTTCCTTGGCCTCTGCCCCAGGCGCTAGAGTGGCTCTGGTCACGGCAGAGCGATGCCCCAGAAGGGCAGAGCATCGCCCCCTGGTGGGCATGCCGGGTGGATCCCGGTCGGGCGCATGCGAGAGTCTGTCTTACTATCTCTCCCTGTTTCCAGCTTCAGAAAAATACAAAAAAAAAAAAAAAAAAAAGATGATAGAAATGTGAAATCTGCACCAAATAAAAGGAAAACTCTCCCAGTTTCATACCTATTCAGTGCCGTTCGATGTGGGCTCATGCACAGATTTTTTAGGGCTCCTTAGGTAGCTATCCCGTATAGCCTCTACAGACTCGTCACTGACTGATGGCCTACCAGAACGGGGTTTCTCCTCCAAACTGCCGGTTTCCTTCAACTGCTTATCCTACTGAGTAATGTTATTCCTATGTGGTGGCACTTCGTTATAAATGCGCTGATATTCACGTTGCACTTTGGTCACAGATTCAAATTTAGCGAGCCACAGAACGCACTGAACTTTCCTCTATACTGTCTACATCTCAACTGGCATGGCCATGGGCTGCTCCGCTGTATACATGGTGTTACGTCATCATCTGCGCATGTGCACATGCTGCCACATCATCCTACAGAAACTGGGAGGGTTTTTCTTTTATTTGGTGCAGATTTCACATTTCTATCATCTTTTATTTGCTTTCCTGTGACCGGTCAAAAGTCCACCATGACTTTACAGACACACTGGATATTCCAGCCAGAGGTACATTTAACGGCGGGCGCACCAGGCATGTGCCCTGGGCCCCGACTTCTGAAGGGCCCTGCAAAACCCCAACTTGACACTTTTTTCTAATGATGCCAAGTTTGGTTTCATATATGCAATTTTAACATTAATAGTACATGATATTTTTTATTTATTTTAAAATATGGTTAATTATGTATTTTTATTTTCCCTGTGTCTCTCTTTTTTTTTAAGGGGCCCAATATTTTCTTCTGCGCCCGGGCCTCAACCGACCTTAATCCGCCTCTGATTCCAGGGGCTCCTTTAGCCCCCTTTACTGGCCTGTCCTCTCTCTCCTCGGGACCATAAAGCTCAAGCCCAAGTTTGCCCCTGCTACCTTGTCTATGTTATCTTCCACTTCTCTGCCCCACCCCCCCACTCCACTGACCCCTTGCTGTCCCTCCAATTCAGCAAGCATGCTCTGCCTATGCACCTCCCATTCCCTCTGGCCCCAGAGGTCTCTCACTTCCTTCAGGGCTCTGACCACACAAGCAGCCCCAGTCACTCTCTCACCCCTTACAGGCCTTATTTTTCTTCTAGAACATATCACCACCTGATCTGTTATGTAACTCTTTGTTCGGTTTGTTCGTTTTCTGTCTTCCTCCACCAGGCTATGAGCTCTACGGAGGCAGAGACTCAAGTATGTCTTGCGTACCGCTGTACTACCTGCCTACTTCAATGCCTGGCACATAGGAAAGAGTTAGCAAGTATTGGTTCAATATCTAAGTGAAAGGAGGTAGCAAGTTGGGATCCAGAACCCAAGTGGAGAGGTTGGCCTTGGAAAGCAGAAGGCACAGCCCTTCCTCTGAGAAAAGATGCAATAAGGTAAAGATGGGCCTCACTTGATTAATTTAATGATAGGAAGTGGGGGGCATTGGTCAATTTTACACTTCAGAGCCTATAATGGGGAAGCTGAGATGGTGAATCAAGGTAATCCGTTGAGAGTGAAAAAAGATAAGGTTAAGAAAGAATGTAAAGAAAGCAGTGAAGGTTAGGAGTTGCCATCGAAGCATTTAGGGATAAATAAAAAGATTGCCATACAGCTGTAATCTAGGTGACCCAGAACATTCAGGTCACTGGCTGGAACTTACACATCTGGATCTCAAGATAGATGGAGGGTTGAAACTCCAGGTTTGGATACCAGTGACACATTAGTAATGGTGGAAGCTGTGATTGGGAGCTAAATCTGAGAGTGTTTAGAACAAGTAAAAAGCATGCCAAGATAGAGCCCAGGAAACTGTCAACATCCAAGGTGTGCGTGGACGATGCAGAGCTGCTGCTGAAAAGACTGGGAGGGAGCCTGCTGGGTGGCAGGAGGTGAAGAGGAGAGTGGACGTAGGGAATCCAGGGAGGAGAAAGCTTCAAACAGAAGGCAGGGGTCAGTGGTCTCAAATGCTGAAAAGAGATCAAACAGAAGAACCAATTATTCCAAACAATTTTTAAAGAATTATGGGTTTGGTTACCTTGCTTCTATGTTTGCTGATTTCAGTGCAGTAGAACAATGCTTAGTTTACTAGTTAAACTGCTGGTCAGTAGTTTTCCAAGCAGAGATGCACATCAGAACCCACCAGTGAGCTTTCTAAATATTAATGCCTGAATTTACTCATGGAATAATTATGGCAGGATGTTGAAGAGGTGGGGCCCAGGCATTAGTTTATTATGAAAGCCCCAGGGGGTTGTAATGTGTAGCCAGAATTGAGAAGTTCTGTATTAGAGGAAACTGGGCTTTCTACAATAACCACATGGGGAACCTCCATGCCTAGCACATATGGGCAACTCCAGAGATAGAAAACTTTGGTCCTTGAGATAGAGGGACCAATCTGTCGGGGTGCTGATAGACCTTGCCTCGGCATCTAAACCTGGAGATATGATGGTCAACCTCTCTGTCAGGTACCTGCTCCCTTGGTTTGGCAGACTCCTCAAACAAAGATCCTTGTTCATCACCATCAACATATGTATTGAGCTCTTCATTGTACTAGGCACTTGATAAGAGCGTTACATCTTCATTAACTCACCCACTTAATGTGACATTCTGATGAATAATGTGATATTCCCTATTTCACAGGATAAAGAAACTAAGGCTCATAAAGTGACTTGTTTAAAAATCATGAAACTGGAAAAAGGCAGAGCTGGGACACTAATCCAGCTCTGGCTCACTCCAGAGCCCAAGCTCTGAACCATGTCTACACTGTACTTCCACTCCACTGCTGGGTTTGGAACGCTCTACCTGTCTGAGCACCTCTCCCTTAAGCTCCCTAGGAAAATCGCTCTTGTAGCTCCACCTCCCCCTAGGGTGGGCCCTTCCTTGTAAAACTCATGTCCAGCTGCCCAAGATCCAGTGCTGACATTAAATCCTCTCCTTGGTATTATAGGTGAAGATTTGGCTTCTACCTTTGACATTTTACATACATGGACTTTTGTTCAAAGGACTCAGAGTTACCAAAACTCTAGTGAAAATAAGAACTGACCCTTAAAAATCCATGTAAGTGGCACACAGGATTTTAAAACACAGATGTAAAAATGTTATTTCTGTGACTTCAGCAATTAGTTCTCAGAAAAGAGTATTCCAGAGAAACAAATTAAGTAGAAATTCATGAACTAACCAAATCAGGCTACATTATCAACATTGTATTTCAACAAGGCATTGCTTATTACAGAGCAGGCAACTGGTTTTTGTTTTTCATGCATTAAGTCTTGGGTCCTTTCTGCCACAAGTACTTCCAGGTGTTTGCTGTATTTCTCCATCTAAGCATCCATCACAAAGAGAAATTATTTCATGGGAACAATTTGTTCCCTGTATATTAATGTCTGACTCTTTGAAAGCTCCTAGAAGCTTTCCATAGGGGGCCCTTAGCTTATAATTATCATTCCCATGTGATCAGAAACCAAGGCAGCTATGAGGAGGTGCACCACTGAGACTTGCCCTGAATGCTCTGATAAATCCATACCTGAATGGATGCCATTAGTGAGAAAGACATCATCATGTCTGCCAGATTAACATTGTTGGGATCTTGTTTAAAAGTTTCTTTACTTGTTTAAATGTGGGTCTTTGGGATGGGTTGTTTTTCCTGCATCTCCTAATCAACTGCAGTGATCCAGAATAACAATCACACCACCTCACACCTGTTACGTTAGCTATTATCAACAAGACAGGTAATAGCAAGTGTTGGAGAGGCTGTGGAGAAAAAAGAACCCTCATCCACTGTTGGTGGGAATGTAAAGTAATACAAACGTTATGGAAGAAAGTATGGTGGTTCCTCAAAAAACTAAAAATAGAACTACCACATGACCCAGCAATCCCTCTACTGGGTATATACCCCCAAAACTAAAAAACATTGGTACGTAAAGACACATGCAGCCCCATGTTCACTGCAGCATTGTTCACAGTGGCCAAGACATGGAAACAACCAAAAAGCCCTTCAATAGATGATTGGATAAAGAAGATGTGGTACATATACACTATGGAATACTACGCAGCCATAAGAAATGATGACATCGCATTATTTACAACAACATGCATGGATCTTGATAACATTATATGGAGTGAAATAAGTAAATCAGAAAAAACTAAGAACTGCATGATTCCATACATATATGAGACATAAAAACGAGACTAAGAGACATGGACAAGAGTGTGGTGGTTTCGGGGTGGGGGCAGGGGAGGGAAGAAAGGGAGGGAGGGGGGAGGGAAGGGACATAAAGAAAACCAGATAGAAGGTGATGGAAGACAATTTGATTTTGGGTGATGGGTATACAACATAATTAAATGTCAAAATAACTTGGAGATGTTTTCTCTGAACATATGTACCCTGATTTATTAATGTCACCCCATTAAAATTAATTTTAAAAAAATAAAAATAAATAAACAAACTTAAAAAAAAGAATAACAATCATACACTGATTTATAGAGATTCTGAACAAAATTGTAGAACTGAACAATTTGGAATCATCTGTTTGTGGATTTTTGTGTCTTTTTTAACCTTAGTCCTATCAGCCAAGAAGATTTGGTTGAGCTTTACACTCAATAGCTTGAACTAATAAATCAATATGTATAATTTTTGTTCATTTTGCAAATATTAAGTTTTATAATAAGATGTAACATTCTTTTTCAGATCACATATGATATGGGTTCTTATTGGGGATCATCCCCCAGTTCTAATATGCAATCTGTGTCTGCCTGCTTTGACTCATTGATGAAGTATCCCTTTTTATTTTAAAAATAAGGAAACTAAAGCCTAGAGATGCTAGCATGCCAGGGTCCTAGGGGTATAAGCAATTAACACCACAGCTAGGGCTAGACTGGCCAACTATGTAATGCCACTGACTGGTCCTCTCCACTCCACTACTTTGCTGTGAACTGTGCCTAACATTTTTGGGGTTTTGTTTTGTTTTGTTTTTTTGTATTTTTCTGAAGTTGGAAACGGGGAGGCAGTCAGACAGACTTCTGCATGCGCCCGACCGGGATCCACCCGGCATGCCCACCAGGGAGCGATGCTCTGCCCATCTGGGGTGTTGCTCTGTTGCAACCAGAGCCATTCTAGTGCCTGAGGCAGAAGCCATGGAGCCATCCTCAGCGCCCAGGCCAACTTTTGTTCCAATGGAGCCTTGGCTGCAGGAAGGGAAGAGAGAGACAGAGAGGAAGGAGAGGGGGAGGGGTGGAGAAGCAGATGGGTGCTTCTCCTGTGTGCTCTGGCCAGGAATCAAACCCAGGACTCTTACACGCCAGGCTGATGCTCTACCACTGAGCCAACCGGCCAGGGCCTGTGCCTAACATTTTTACAGTCATAATTCTCATTTTGTGTTTTAGTAAGTTAATTCCTATCAATTACACAAATTATCATAAGCTCATATGCAAATCTAAGTCCCAAAGTGACGGTATCATGTCACCATAGCTATATCAGCAGATTGGGCATGTGCTTTGTTTTTATTATCATGTGTGTCACTTTGTCACCATGCATTTATGGCACCAGAGCTCTATAGTAATGCTGGGCTCCCATCTCAGGATTCTGCCTTCTCTCTTCGCCTCTCTCACATCTTCTCCCTAAAAGGCTTCTTCTCCATCTATTGCTCCATTACAGCCATACATAGTGGTGGTCCCCAAATTTCTGTTTCCATCTGAGCCTCTGTTTCAAGATCCTGAAACATATTCCAATTGCCTATGGAATCATCTTCACCAGAAAAAATGCCAAGTAGTTGTTACTTGAGGCAACGGGTTACTCTTGTTGCTACATCTCTTTTCAAGACATAACATGAGTTCATGCTTAGTTGATATGATGGCTTCAGAATCAAAAATCATCAAGTTCTCCTTCCCTCCTCACCATCTTATCTCTGCATGCTCTTAGGGCCATGGACAGCTGTTCTCAGGCTTCCCCATAATCAAGAGGATGTTCCACAGAACAAGGTTCTTCTTTCTGTGGGAGGGGAGAAAAGAAATGAAGGGGAGAAAAGCAAAATTAGCATTAAAAATTATGAAAGCAGCCTGACCAGGTAGTGGCACAGTGGATAGAGCATCAAACTGGGAGGCAGAGGACCCAGGTTTGAAACCCTGAGGTCACTCGCTTGAGCACAGGGTCGCTGGCTTGAGCGTAGAATCATAGACATGACCCCAAGGTCGCTGGCTTGAGCCCAAGGTCGCTGACTTAAGCAAGGGGTCACTCACTCTGCTGGAACTCCCCCCACATCAAGGCACATATGAGAAAGCAATCAATGAACAACTAAGGAGACTAAGCAGCTGCAATGAAGAATTGATGCTTCTCATCTCTCTCCCTTCCTGTCTGTCTGTCCCTATCTGTCCCTCTCCCTGTCTTTCTCTCTGTCTCTGTCACACAAAAAAAATAAAAAATAAAAAAGGAAATAATTAAAGCAGACGCACATACCAAAATCTCTAGAGCATAATACAGTGTTAACCCCTCTAAAAGCTATCCTTGCTTTCACTAATTTATTTACTTAGTCATTCACTCAAATAATGTTCAGTGAATACCTACCATGTCTCACTTGGGATACAGCAGAAGCAAAGGAAAGGTCCTGCCCTCAAAGAATTTATAGTCCAGAGGCTGGACATAGCAATCCACCAAACATATGTAATTTGTCAGTTTGTGATAAGACAACAGAAGAGACTTTAAGAAAATGAATCTATATCAGTGTTAGACCAGGTCATCAAAGCCAGGTGAGGAGGAAAAGGGGGTATGAGAGGAAGAGAGGTGCAGTTAGGTCAATGGATTGGGCCTCTCAGCCTGATACATTGGTGGAATTGGGAAACTATGGGGAACTCTATAGAAAAATAGGAAGTGGAGGTCAAAAGAGTGAGATATTGATATGGAGAAGTTGGAGAGGATCCGATTATGGTCAGTGATGGTGTCTCAGGTTTTGATATAGAAATGGGCAGCTGAGGCAGGTGAGGGACAAGATCATGGGAGAAGATGGGGGTCAAAGAATGGATAGAATGAGTATTGGACCCACTGTCCTCATGGATACTGAGGCTACCCAAAATTATAATGGAAGAAGTCTGGAGAAAGAGAAACAGGGATCCCAGGGCTGAACCTGTATTCTTCCACCGGAGAGCTAAATGGGAGTGAGGGAGCAAGTTGGAGACTTAAATAGGTGTCTCAGTCTCGTTGGGTCTCGACTGTCTCATCTGAAAATGAAATGGCACAAATAAATATTCTGTAAGATGACTTATAGATAGATGACCCCAAAGGAACAAGCTGAGACAGTTGATAAAAAGGACAAATTAGCAAGTATATCAATTCATCTGTTAAAAAGCATTTAGAATTACACTGTGAATTAGGCATTCCCTTATGAGATCCACTCAGGAGCCCTTACTAAATGTTTTAATAACCACAAAGGAAAGAAAATTCTATTCTGCCACCAATACTTATCTCTTTCTTCTTTCTCTTCTTTCTGTTCTTTCTGCCATGTCATTCCCATCACTGAAGAGCTGGCAGTGCTCCTTTCTGATCACATGTGACTTTCTCAACCTGGCATTTTAAAATCTCCACCAAAGGGCACTGCTAAACATCCAGTCATTCCTAGTGCTCCCCAACATGGGCTGATTGACTCTAACAATGCTGCTCAGGCCCCTTACTCCCCACTGCCCCCCATTCCTCATTGCCCCCAACCACATACTCACTCCTGGAGAGGACAGAGTGATGTCAGTCTGGCCCCTGCCATAGACAAGTTCCACATACGGTTACTGCTCAGTGTAGAAATGCCTTGCTCATCTGCACTTGTCTGAGAGAATCTACTCTCAGGTATTGATGACAAATGGTGACCAATATGAGCCAATCTCCATGAAGAACAATAGTTTGTTTAGTTTAGTTGTGTTTTTTTTTTAATTTTTCATTCTTTGTGGGATTACACTTAAATTGCAAAATTGTTATTTAAAATTAACTTACTTAAGCATATATTAAACTGGGAAGTAATGAGATATTTAGGAGAAATGAGACAGTGTCTCATTATATACTATCATCTCTCCTTCTGCTCCTCTTTGCATTTATTTAAAAGTACCAAGGTCAGCCTGATCAGGCGGTAGCACGGTGAATAGAGTGTCAGACTGGGATGCAGAGGACCCAGGTTTGAAACCCCGAGGTCTCTGGCTTTAGTGTGGGCTCATCTGGCTTGAGCACAGGCTCATCCACTTGAGTGTGGGGTCACTGGCTTGAGTGTGGAATCATAGACATGACCCCATGGTCGCTGGCATGAACCCAAGTTCACCAGCTTGAGCAAGGGGTCACTGGCTCAGGCTGTAGTCCCCCAGTAAAGGCACATATGAGAAAGCAGTCAATGAACAACTAAGGTGCCACAATGAAGAATTGATGCTTCTCATCTCTCTCCCTTCCTACCTGTCTGTCCCTATCTGTCCCTCTCTCTGTCTCTCTCTGCTCTCTCTCACTAAAAAGAAAAAAATACCAAGGTCAGTCAATAATGTTTGATCATTCTGATTGAAATCCCCACATCGGGCCCTGGCCGGTTGGCTCAGTGGTAGAGCATCGGCCTGGCGTGCAGAAGTCCCGGGTTCGATTCTCGGCCAGGGCACACAGGAGAAGCGACCATCTGCTTCTCCACCCCTCCCCCTCTCCTTCCTCTCTGTCTCTCTCTTCCCCTCCCACAGCCGAGGCTCCATTGGAGCAAAGATGGCCTGGGCGCTGGGGATGGCTCCTTGGCCTCTGCCCCAGGCACTAGAGTGGCTCTGGTCGCGGCAGAGCGACGCCCCCGGAGGGGCAGAGCATCGCCCCCTGGTGGGCAGAGCGTCGCCCCTGGTGGGCATGCCGGGTGGATCCCGGTCGGGCACATGCGGGAGTCTGTCTGACTGTCTCTCCCCGTTTCCAGCTTCAGAAAAATACAAAAAAAAAAAAAAAAAAAAGAAATCCCCACATCCCTTGATTTATCTGTTAAATGGCATTCAGAAGCATATAAAACTATTGGTCAACACAATTACCAAGGGTTTTACATTTAAAATAATAAAATAAAAAATAATTCCAAGGAACCATGCCCCACCCTTATTCATCTCCCATTTCTCTTATAGACAATGTCTTTATGACAGTCTTGGACTCTGCTGAAATTGTACAAAATTTTTGTGATCTGTTGGAATTTATAAACCTGGTGAGAAATTTCTTAAAATAAATAAACAAAACCCAAGGGTGAGAAGAATTTATTTAAGGACTCACATCCTGGGGAACAAAATCCATGCGCAACATCATTATGATTGGAATGTGTTCAAATGAAACAAATCCCAAGGCGTCCCTGTGTTCCAGATGCAGCCAGAGTATTTTTAGTGCTGCTCTCCTTCACCTGAACAGGCCTAGATTTGGATGGGGATACTCATCCTAATCCCCAGAAGACATTACAGTATGGAATTATTGTTCAGTACTTTTCAAACCAAAAGCAGATCTATTCCAATATAGATGATGATAAGGAGGAGGAGCAGGAGCAGGAAGATAATAATGATAAATATATCTTATTCTCTCTTAAATATATATGAACAAATCAGATACAAAATTGTTCTCTGTCAGGATCAGGCACACCGTTCACTGCTGAGCAATGGAGGAACCGGCTCCCAGATGGTTCACTTGAAAGTATGTTCAATAGGGTCTTACCGAGACTGGGTCACTTCATGTGGCCATCTCCAACAAAACGATGGCATAGCTATAAAAAGACACACAGGTTATTTTGATGTGAAATCCCTCACCCAGAACAAATTGAAAATCCACACAAATTTCTCTTCCTCTGTGAAATGCAGAGCCACTGCTTACCAAGACAGTGGAGACATTGTTTCAGGTTGGCTCAGCCATATCCAAATTAGTAAATTCTAGGAGGTCATAATTATCTGGAAAACAAAGTGAATATTTCTTCCAAATACATATGATTCACTGGTACATATGTCACATTTAAAAACAAATTTAGATGTTCATAGACTTCTCTATAATTACAGACTAGAGGTTAATTTGTTATGCTTTTTACATTGCTAATACCCACTAATCTATGGATATCAACTCAAACTCTTTTATTATTTAGTTATACTCATTTGCCTGTTAGATTTAATTATGATGTTATATAATCATATGTGAGTGCTTTAGGGGGGGGGCAGTTAGTACTTCTAAAATTTCACTTTTCATATTGAAAATTTAAAGCCATTCCCCAAACTGATTTTGGTCCAAGGTGTGCACTAGACAGTCATCCTGAATCCTTTATTCAAATAATCTCTTCTTTCCTCACATATTTGAAATTCTATTTTTATCAAATGCTAACTTATCAAATCCACTTTGGCCCATTTCAGGACTATCTATTTATCTTTGTAGTCTCATTTCTCACCACTCCTACCTCCCACATCCACCTTTATCTCTGAGCTCTGGCCATACCAACCTACTTACAATCCCGGATTGGACCGTTCTCTCTTACACGTGCTGTTCCTTCCCTTTACAATGACCTCTCTCCCCTTCTCCTGGAAGAGTTCTGTACTTCCTCAGCCCGCCTCCGCCACTGGGAAACCTTCCTTGGCCCATTCCCCATGCCCAGTCTGGATTGGATGCTACTCTCATGCACCTGATACTCTCTTAGGACTTTTATCAAGTGTTCTATAACTCTACTTACTTTTCTTACCCATCAGACCAAGACCTTCTTGAAGGCAGGGAGCATGTCTTGTTTATTTTTGTAACCTTCAGTGTCCAGCCCAGTGTTTGTTAAAATAATTAGACAGAGCCAGTGCCTACTACTTGCTGTTTCCTGTAGCTTACATTCTTGAGATGCAAAAGGACTTTCTGCCAGCTTCTCTAGCCAGGTCTCCCTGAGCACCAGGAAGTGGACCCGATTCAAACTTCTGTTCCCTCTGGACATCCCTGCCTAGATATAATGACTCATTCATTCCCATCCATGCCCCGAGATAGAACATAAACCCTCTTCCAAGATAATGCAATGGATTCAGATGGCAATAGATCCTTTGGAATGTTGATAGAAAGAGGGCTTTGTTGTGTCTCCTACCACTCAAATGCCTGACCCTTACTGAAAACCCCAGCTGAGAGGAATGTCATCGCTGAGCAGAACATCTATCAAACTTCCCTTTGGGCAGTATTCTCTCACAATAACCACATCTGGCACTTCAATGCAGACTCCAGCAAATCTGCAAATGGTTAGATGACCTAATTCTCTGGAAAAATCAGTAAGACAGACCAGAGAGGACTTACAGAGAGCATGATCGCCTAATTCTCACTTTAAATTTTGACCTAGTTTTCCTGATCACATAAAGGAACAAATGTCCTCCTGGATTTAGTGTGGTGAACAAATAAAACAAGCAAATGTACCCATGGTGAATAAAGTTATTTAGAAAAAATATACCATTGTCATCACAATTCATTCCAGACCAGACACTTTATATCCAATATCTCCAATCTGCACAACAACCCTGCTGGTAGCTACGATCATCTCCACTCTAAATGAGGAAAATGAGGCTCAGAGACGTGAAATAACTTGACCAAGTTACCCCCATAGATAAGAGAGCCAGATCCTGAGCCTGGCTTTGCCTAATTCCAAAATTTATTCCTGGTTTGTTTGTTTGTTTTTAACATTGCCATAGTACATTCATGCCAATATAAAATAAAAATACAAAAAGTAAAGTTCTCACATTGAGAAAAGTTTCATTTTTCTTAAAAATGTTGTTTTGGAAGTAAAAGCACTTTACACAAGCCAAGTAGTCACAAACTTTTCAGAGTCTTTCCTCACTTGCCTCTTATGTTTGTTTCTCTTTAAGCTGGGGCCTCCCAGCCCCACTCCTGGAGAGGGAAGAGGCTCTCCCAGATCCCACAGTGAGGCTGGCACTTCCGCGTGGTTAATGGCTCCGTCTGCCCCATCAGCACAGGACGCACAGGGGCTGCTTTACGTACACCAAGGACTGACTTGCAGACTGTCCATGGGGAGTTTTCCAGTCATAGCATTTTTCTCCAATCAAAATTCCACCATCTCTTCATCTTAAAACTTGTTTCCATTCATCAGCCCTTGGATTAGATTACAAATGAGACGTCCTACAAGGTACAGCGCAGAGCCTCACTTTCAAAGCTGATGCTGGTGAGGGGAGGAATAGTTGTGCTCACTGTACAGTCCGACGGGCAGATGAAGGGCCTTCTGCTCCCTCTCCCCTCTCTGAGAAGGACTGGATGAAATGCTCTGGTCTCTCCTCTCCCAGGCTCACTTTCTACTGAGAGAGTGAGCCATCTGCTGGGTGAGAGCTCACACTCAGTGTGCCGCAATTAATGGTGTGCAGCGTCACTGTACTAAACGCTAGCTCTTGCATTTCTGCCCCACACGGTGAGCACTCCTGATCAGTCCCTCCTCGGTGGGGCAGGCCTGCTCTTCTTGTTTAACCTATGACTGGGCGGGTGTGTCTGGCCTGTAGTCCTGGCATGTGGACGGTTAGAGAAGTGCCCGGGTATCTGCTCTGCAGGCCCCGTTGTGCGTTCGCTCACTCGGCCATGTGGCTGAGCATGTGAATCTAATGACAGGTTCGGGCTGGGTGGTGGAAGCATGCATTTCTGCTTCACTCAGATTAAGGTTCTCCAATCCAGCTTTTACCCAAGTCAACTGTGGCTATCAGGAGCTTGTGTATCTATGAAAGGAATGGTATTTTCTCTCTATTATTCTTTATGTATGTTCCCCATTGCTTACAATTAGAAGGAGCAGAAGAGGTAGGTGACTAGCAACCTGAACATTTAACAACTGAGATTTCTTGAAAACCAGGTTCCGAAAATATTTTCTATCATCAGAAAGGCACAAAGTCAAGGGCACATAAAGAAACCCTTTCTGCCCTGGCCAGTTGGCTCAGTGGTAGAGCGTTGGCCTGGCGTGCAAGGGATCCCAGGTTCGATTCCCGGCCAGGGCACACAAGAGAAGCGCCCATCTGCTTCTCCACCCCTCCCCCTCTCCTTCCTCTCTGTCTCTCTCTTCCCCTCCCGCAGTGAGGCTCCACTGGAGCAAAGATGGCCCGGGCGCTGGGGATGGCTCCTTGGCCTCTGCCCCAGATGCTAGAGTGGCTCTGGTCGCGGCAGAGCGACGCCCCAGAGGGGCAGAGCATCGCCCCCTGGTGGGCAGAGAGTCGCCCCCTGGTGGGCGTGCCGGGTGGATCCCGGTCGGGCGCATGCGGGAGTCTGTCTGACTGTCTCTCCCCGTTTCCAGCTTTGGAAAAATACAAAAAAAAAAAAAAAGAAAGAAACCCTTTCTAACTGCAAGATGAGACCTGAAGGGTGGCACATTAAAAGAATGATCATTTTTGCCCTGCTTTATAATTCACAATATGCCTTTTATATGCACAAGTCAATGATGCTCTGGTTTGCTGAACTTGGCAAGCCACAGAGGCCTTTGCAAAGGTAAATAATTGGGAGTCAAACAGTATGTGGCTGGCAAACACTGCAAGCTACTTTGTTTTGTACCTAAAAGACTAGTTTCAGTATTGGGACTATTTTGCAAAACTACAAACTTCAACCCAACCCAGTGTCTCCTAACAAATACAAACAGCTGCTAGCCCAGTGTCTCCTCATTTATTCCCTACTCTTTTTCTGAAAGAGAAAAAAAAATATTGCCTCAGTCTTAGGAATAAGAAAAAGGGGGGACTGGATGGAATTTTCTCGTCTCCCCTGTCACAGATTCACTGGGAGGTGTGAGTAAGTCCATGACATAGGCATTGCAGATATTTCTCATCCCTGATAGAAATAGTCTTATCCTTTGAGTCCAAAAGGCCAATTAGCAAGGACATAGATCAGAGGTCTAATGTCACAATAGGATATATAAAGAAGATTCAGAGTTTGAACTGACTTAAGCTAATATGAGCCAGCAACATGAAAGCACCCAGAGGGAAGCTGACGCTCTCGTGGGTGCCATGGGAGAGGTGTGCTGTCCAGAGTCAGGGAGGTGTGTTCTGCTCCATACTGGTGTTGGTTCCATCCCAGATGCCATATTTGGAAAGACATGTTAGTCAACAGGCCAAAGAACAATGCACTCAATAAAGGGCTTTGGAACCTGTGTTATATGAGGAAAAATAGCATGTTCAGCCTGGCGAAGAGAAAATTTAAGGGAGTCCTCGTATCCATCTTTTCCAGAAACCCAGCATGCTGCTGCTCCCAAAGTAGACCAGCTGAGGTCTTTAGCAGTGCTCGTTTATCTAATTAGGTAACTTGCATGGGCTCTCTGGTATATTTTCCTGCCTGCCACTACCATGGTGTGTCTGCTGCACCCAAATGTCAAGGTAGTAGGCTGCGATCAATTAGCAATGGTAATTAAAGTTGAATGTAATTAATAACATAATAGTGAGATATTCTTGTTTAATTTCCTGAAGTTTGGAGTCTATGACATTCTTGACAGAAGATAATAAATATAAATGAAGCTCCCAAATTCAAACGAGCATTTGAGCCACATCCAAGTAATTGTTTACCAAGCCATTGTTACCAAGTAGAAATTCATTGGCCCACACACAAGTAGATTAATTATCTTAATTAATAATCTTTTGGCCTACTACCAATAGACTTAGATGTCCCTGCTCTAGATAGCTGATGATTATATGACAATTTGAATGTACTTAATACCACCAACTGGACACTTAAAAATTGTTAAAATGGTGAATGTCATGTCATATATATTTTACCAAAATAAAGAAAAATTTTTTAAGAAATAGCATGGCATAGTGGTAAAAGTATGGGCTTTTGAGTCTGTCAAAAAGGAGCATAAATTTTGGCTGGGCTACCTACTGGCTCTGTGACTTCAACCAAGTTGATAAACCTCTCTGAATCTCAGTTTCCTCCTCTATAAAATGGAGTAATAATGCCTACCCATCAAATGACATAAATAGTTGGAGGTAAGGAGTAGAAATGATACATAGAAGGCACCCAGTGGGTGATATAGCAGCTGAGGATGAATCAGAATCAGTAAGAGGACCAGTGGGTGGGAATTACAGGAATACCCACTGGCATTCCGGGTAAAGAAGGTTTGCTAACATAGCATTGCCTAACAATAGAAGAGGCACCTCTGCAGAAAGATTATAACTCTGTAAAACAACATTTCTGAAAACCACAGCTCCAGAGAAACAATAACCCAACAACCAGAGGTTCAAAATGGTTCACTCAGCAAGACGGAGGCTCTTAATCCATGCCATAGAGTGAAGAGGCCACTGTCAAAAGCAGACAACCACTGTGCAGTCTCAGGCTTCCCAACAGGGGTCAGTCCTTGAGGCCACCAGCCCATGTTCCTGATTACCTTATTTGTTTCGGTTCTCTATGAATCACCTTGGAAAGAGTGCACGTCTTCTTCCTGATCCTCCATAGGGCCACAGTCCCACCATCACTGTAATTTGAAAAGCCACTTAGACTCTTATTTATATGAGATTAGACCTATATTCCCTCCTCATCCACACATGAAGCTGAACAGGCATCGCCCCCAGGACAGCTGGCTTGCTGAAAACAGCGATTTTCTCAAGAATATCTTCTCAAGTGGAAGACAACTGTGGGGAAGCTTGGGAAGTTGGAGCAGCTGCCAGGTACAGTAATATCCCTTATCACTGAAACCCTTACCTGTCGGTCCTAGTTGTTCATTTCAAGCCTCTGAGAAGAGAGAAACGAAGAGGTAAAGGTTACTACTTTAGTACGTAGTTTTTATGACATTTCCTCCATTGTTTTCTCTGCTTCTCCAGGCATCACTTTCTCAAAGTTCTACAGAACTGTACAAACATCTCTTAATGCCTTACTTTGGACCCAGATCTCTAGACATTGACAGGCTGGATAGAAGCTGTCTTTTTCTGATTGTTTTTCCTGCACCTTCCAGAAGCCCAGTACAGACTAAGCTTTCAATGTAAGGTTGTTGAATAAATTGAATAGAGAGCTGGGGCTGAATGGGCTGCAGAAGAACAAGGAAAGGAAAGAGAGGGAACCACCACAGGGCACTGACTCCTTGCTTCCCATAGTTCTCTCAGGGGCTACTTTAATCCTAATAAAGACCCAGCCAGTATAGGCACTATTATTATCTTCTTTGAACAGAACAAAGAAGTAAATTAACATATCAGAGATGTCCATAAGTGAGTGAGGAGTTAAGATTCAACTCACATCTGCCAGTTCTGTTTTCTCTAAGAAAATACAACTCAGCCCAGTCCCTTTTCCCGGCTCTGTGGCTCTGCCCTATCTCCACTCTGCACAGCTCCTGCCTGTCCTTACAGCTTCTCCAACAACCCAGAGAGCTGTTAGTCCTACAACAAGTCCGAGTCCTAAGGATCTATGCCAAAGTATTTCTGTGTTCTTCAAGTAGGAACCATTTAAAAGAGTAGATTAATTATACATTAGTAAGGTACTACTTTCATTCTCAAAAAGGTAATTATATACTTTTGCTGTGAAAATACAATAGGAAATAAATTACTAGTTATGTGTTGTTAAAACAGTTCTAATGATCTCAAACCCAGCAGGCTCAAGAGAAAATTGGGATGTAGAACTTGAATTGGGATCAGCAAGTGAATACATTATATGCTTTTGTCAGTGACTCCAAGTACTTTTAAATTATTCCACTTTGAAGCATGCAAATCATTTAAAAATATTAATCTAATTGGATCTTCCCAGAAGGATCAAATGAGTTAGATATTTTCACCTTTTTTAAAGATATTTTCATCTTTTTTTAAATTTTTATTTAGGAAATTAAATTTAATGGGGTGACATTGATCAATAAGAGCACATAGGTTCCAGGTAAACATGTCAATAGCATTTGAACTGTTGATTGTGTTGTGTGCTCATCACTCAAAAGGCAAATAATATTCTGTCACCATTTATTTGTCTCTCTTTACTCCCCTCCGCCCATTTTTTATATTTTAATGTAGACAAAGCTATCAATATTTTCCTTTCAAGTTTATCCAATGCTTTTTGAGTTTATACAAAGCTTGTAAACTTCTTTTTAGAAATTTGTTTTGCTTTAATTTTTTGCAGTGGATTATTTAAACCACCTAGAATTAATAGGAAATAGAGTGAGATGTAGTTATAATTTGATTTCTTCCATACAACTAATCTATTGTTCCAGCACAATTTATTAAATAATTCTTCCTTCTTTCACTGCTATTTGAGTTTTGTCATGCATTTATTTCACGTGTATCCTTTTGTCCATTTTAAACAAATTTATTTCCCAAGTCTTTTTTCAGCAACACACTCTTTTAATTATTTTAATTTTCTATCACTTTTAATATCCAAAAGTGATAATACTTACACCTGGAGTACTTTTCAAAAATAAGATTTCCTCATCAGTTGATTTTTTTCAAACGAAACTGGGAATCGTTGTGTTGGCCTGGCTGTGAGGCACCTGAGACAGGGAGCAGGCAAGGGGGAAACAGCGAGCTTCTCCCAGGAAGCGCAAAGAGTTCTACACAAGATAAACCCAAAACAGCCCACGCCAAGACACGTCATCATTAAAACGCAAAAGGTTAAAGACAAAGAAGAAATCTTAAAAGCAGCAAGAGAAAAAGAGCTAGTTGCCTATAAGGGAGCTCCCATCAGACTGTAAATTGATTTCTTAACAGAAACTTTGCAGGCCAGAAGGGAGTGGCAAGAAATATTCAAAGTGATGAAAAGCACGGACCTACAACAGAGATTACTCTACCCAGCAGAGCAATCATTTAGAATGAAGGACATATAAAGAGCTTCCCAGACAAGGAAAAGTTAAAGGAGTTTATCGCCTCCCAACAAGAATTATACGATATGTTAAAGGGTCTTCTTTAAAAAGAAGGGGGAAAAAAAAGATAAAAAAGAAGAACAATAAAATCTCAATAAATACGTATCTATCAACTAGTGAATCTAAAAAATAAATAAATAAACAAACAAGCAGAATAGGAACAGACTCATAGATAGAAAGAACATTTTGATGGTTGCCAGATGGGGATTGGGGGCCTGCGTGAAAAAACTGAAGGGACTAAGAAGTACAAATTGGTGGTTACAGAATAGTCACAGGGATGTGAAGGACAGCATAGGTGAAATAGTCAATAACATTGTAATGACTGTATGTGTCAGATGGGTGCTAGATTTATTGGGATGGTCACTTACAGTAAGTTATATAATGCCTGATAACTGGGGTATACACTTGAAACTAATATAATATTATTGTCTGTCAACTGTAATTGAAAAATAAAAACTGATTTAAATTTAAAAAAATAATAAAATAAAAACAAAACCAGAAGCTTCATAAATTCAACAGAAAAAAATACTATTTGAAAGCCCTGGACAAGTTTATTTCACAGTTATACCTCTATTTCCCTGCGGATGTTGTTGGGGGAAATAAACTGACACTGTAGGATTCAAGGATTAAGAATAATACATATAAAGGGCTTCTTACAATAGTTGGCACAAAGTAGGTCCCTGACAAATATTAGTTGTTAGTGCCACCAATAATACAAATAGTCTCATTTCCATTTTATTTCCAGTCAAAGAACTCACCAACTATGCTGAGTAGAGGGAAAAGGTTATAGATGATTGCCCTAGTCTACAGAGTTTCTGCCTCGGAAACCAAGTTCTTGCCTCTGGCTGGCATGGTGTTTGAGAAAGTTTACTGGCTGCAGCTCAAGCTTAGCACAGTGATGGCCCACACTGAGCACACACTCAGGAGCCAGCCTCCTCAGTCCCAGTCTGGGTGGAGTACTGTTTTCTGGAGAAACCAAGAGCAGCTAAGCAAATGCTGTCTCCATGCCCCAGGTGGCATAACTCTTTAGCCACCTAATGGGTAACAGAGGTACAATTTGAATTGAATTAGCCTAACTGCAAAATCCAGGCTCTTAACACTATTCTGCACTTGAAGATTTGTCTCCCCTCACTGAGATGCAGAGAAGCAGATGTCTCTGCATCTTCAAGGGCTGGTGGAGCTCCTAGCTGTGATCACTCCCTTTCCTCCTAGAACTGCTCACTCTGGATGCCAGTAATCTTTTCTTAACGCTCCAAGCACAGAATAAAAACCTAAATATCATTCCACCTACTAATATTTCTTTAACCAAGTCCCCAAACCAAAAAGGAAGAAAACAGCTGTCTTTTACATTGTATCATCTGTCTCCCAGGCTATCCATGAATCTTCAGGATGATTGAAGCCCTCTCATAGCTAATCACAGTGACTCCGGGTCCTGCGTTATTCGCAGACAACAGATGAGGACTGCTCAGCAATTAGGAAGCAGTAACATCACAGTATGACAGCTACAAATAGCTTTCATAAGTCTCCTGTAAACTGGGCTACAAAATGAGCACACTTGCATATGCTATTTACTAGTTATCAAAAAGTACACAGTTGTACTTCAAAAAATGATCAGGAAGTCTCTATTACCTCCTGACAGGTGGAGACCAATTAGGAGCTTTCCAGCAAGGAGCTGGGTTTGGAGTTCAGCCACTCCCTGGACTGGAGCCCTGCTGATCACAGCTAAGCAGCAGTCAGATAATCACAAGAGGAAACTGATGACTCTCATGCCCGAGATGCTGCGGGGCCATGGCTGGATGACCAGCGGCTCTTGGTGAGTTCACTGCCCTTGTTTGAAGGAAACATTCTCAGAAGGAGTCATCTTCAGTCAAGCCCAGAATGAAGGTTAAGGCAGGAGGCCTTAGCATGCAGAAAGCCTTGCTACTGTCCCAGGGTTGAACCTACCTACAAACCCTGCAAAAGGAGAACAAGTCCTGGGCTTTTTCATGTCTTGGGCTTTGGTGGTCAGTTCCCTGAAGCCATTGAAAGTTGTGCTGCTTTCACTCAATAACCATTTATAGAGCAGTAACTTGGTGCCAGGCACTGACAGCATTGCTTTGTTCAAGTCAACAAACACAGCTGAGCACCTTTCACATGCCAATGCTTTGCCCCAGAGGAAGGAATTATGCCTAAAGGAGGTCGCCTTCCAGACCCAGTGTGAGACTTCCATTCAGCTCGGTGCCCACAACAAAAGTAGTGTGGTTTACCAGAAAGAGCACGAGACCAGGAGCCAGAGGTTCAAGTCTGGGCGGCACTCTGCACCCCCTGTACAATTTAGGCAAGTCACTCAACCACCCACCTCAGTTTTCTTACGTGCTAAAAGGAATCAGATGGGTTAAGATCCAACAAGATACATCTAGGCTGATTATTATTGCAATTTAGAGGGAGAATAAAAAAAAAATGTGTTTAGTCCTATTTAATTTAACCATTGAAGCAGGCTAATAAATTTCCCTGATTAAGTAAGACATGAGGAAACTGAAACATAAAATCAGTCCCAGGAAAACAGGTTTATTTTCACAGATAGGTTTATTCTCAAGGCTGCCACATCTTATTTTTTTGATGTCTCCTTCGCTCAGTGTTCTGCCCCAACATACAGAAGAGCCCCCACCTCCACCCCTCCAGAATCGCGGGATCTCAGTTGTGGAAGGGCCCTCAGCCCACTCATCCAGGGCTCTGCTTCCACCAGTTTCCAGTCACCCACATCCTGGCTGAGGCCTTCCAGTCTTTGCTTGAACACAGAACATACAAGGGTGAGGCATTTGTTGTTTGTCTGTGCGCCACTCCATTCCTTCTCGGCTCTGCAGAGTGAAAATCATGGATGCCCAAACCTCTCCCAAGCTTTATCTCTCAGTGATCCTAGTTCAGCCTCCCTGAGGCGACTTGAATTCACCTAAGCCCTCCTCTCCAGGGCAGTCTCGGCCACAGTCCCTCCCTCACCCTCCTCCCCTTCATAAGAACTATAAACTGCTTTGGGGTTTGCAAAATACTTTCCTTACAGGTCATTGGCAAAATAACATTCCAAAGGTGAGAGGGGACCCACACTCTGACATTGCTTGAGTGCTATTAACAGAAATAAGTTTATTCAGAAGTTGACATTAGGCATAAAAAATAGGCATGACCTTTTCAGCTGGACCCTAGGGAGGAAATACTAAAAATATATCTATGTCCTCAGGCACCATGGTCAGAGCCGACAGTATGAATAACCCTCCACGCTCCCCAGAGATTCAGACAGACAACAAAAAGGGGCCTGCGGGCCAATTTATGTGGGGGTGCAAGGGGAGCCAGCAGCCAGGGCTAGCCTTCGTCCTCTAAGAGATGAGGCACCACTCAGGGCAATGGAGGCATCATCCATTCCTGAGCAGGGAGCTGGGCCAGAGGAAGATGATAAGGGTAGGGTGGGGTGGGGGGAGTTTGACCATATTGTAACCCTAGTAATTTCCTCAATATTTCAGTTATAAGCAAAGACTTGGACTCAAATTAACTTATAATTACACTCAAATAATTTTATGGTACTGTTGATTAAAATGAAATATCTGGGCCCTGGACAGTTAGCTCAGTTGGTTAAGAGTGTTACCCCAAAACAATAAGGTTGTGGGTTCAGTTCCTGGATGGGGTACATATGGGAGGCAACCAATGAATACACTACTGAGTGGAACAACAAACGAATGTTTCCCTCCCTGCTCCCTCCCTTCCTCTCTGTCTCTCTAAAAAATCAATCAATCAATCAATAAAACCCTGGCCGGATAGCTTGGTTGGTTGGAGTGTTGTCCTGGCATGGAGGTTGCCGGTTTGATTCCCTGGTCAGGGCACAAACAGGAACAGCTCAATGTCCCTCTCTCTCTCTCCCTGCTTCTCTCAAAAAAAGAAAAAAGGAAATATTTGGCTATACTGAATCTAGGTTACTGAGTTGTGGAAGGACTTAATCCCACATAAGTACTATCACTTATAACAACAATAATATTAAAATGTATTTAGCCCTGGCTGGATAGCTCAGTTGGATAGAGCAGCATCCTAAAACACTAAGTTTGCAGGTTCAAACCCTGGTCAGGGCACATATGAGAATCACCCAATGAATGCACAGATAATTAAAACAACAAATTAATGTTTCTGTCTCTCTCTCTCCAATTTTTTTCTCTAAAAATCAATTGATAATTTTTAAAAATATTTATTGAGCCAGTCACTGTGCTTTGCCTATATTATCTCGTTTAACCCTCAATCTCATGAGGAGATACCATTAGTATCCTTATTTTACAGTTGAGGAGACAGAGCTGATAGCAAGTAAGTAACTTACCAAATCACACAACTAATAAATAATTTACTCTGGACCCATCTGACTCAGATTCTGAGCTCTTAACCAAGAGACAAAAACATCGAAAGAATGAGGCTACCTTCCACAGCCAGCCAGTTACAGAGTGATTCAGACCAGACCAGGGTCTCTTTCTAGATACCATCACTCCTCACTCCTACATCTAGACTTCTCCTGAGAAGCCAACAGGGCAGGCATCTCACTGATGTGGACTCTCTAGGGGCCTCCAAACCAGGACTCTGCCAGCTACAATCTAGGCTTTACCTCAGCTGCCTATCACCTCATACCTGAATTCCCAGGGTCCCCTGCCCCTGCTGCCACCTGTGCCTGCTTGACGTTGACAGAGCAGAGGCACTTGTTTCTCCAAAGCCTATGCTGAGCCCCTGGACACTTAAACCCAGCAGGTCTACTCAGAAAACCATAGCCCATCTGTTCTGCCTTGTCAGTTACCCCCCTCCACAGGTGCTGAGCTCAGTCTGCTGGGGGTCTGCCACAGCTGGCTGCTTCTCCTCACCTGCATTAAACTTATGGTCCTCTGAACCCAACTCTACATGTTGCACTCCCATGACTATCTAAAACCTTAAGCACAGTGGTTAAAACCCACCAGACTTGAATTCAGTTTCAGGTATGCCATTTGGAAGATGAGTGACCTTGGGCAAGTTTCTTATACTTCGCCTCAATGTCCTTTTTATTCTGAGATATAATTGGCATGACATTAGTTTCAGGTATACAATGTAATGATTTGCTACTTGTATTAGCCTCAACTTGCTTATCTATAAAAGTGAACTTTGAGGATCTGATGAGTTAAGATACAAACTGCCTCACATGAACTTTTGTTCAATAAATGTAAGTTCCTGTCTCCAAATTCATCTTAACTTTACTGCCAACCCAATCTTCACTCTTGTATTCCCTGGATGCCTCCTACCCCGACCCTACCCAAGACCTAGCTCTGAGTTCCCGATTTGTTTTTAACTCTCCTTCCTAATATAGGGCTTCTCTGAACTGATAACTCATAAATTCAAACCACGTTGGAGCTACAATGTTCACCTATGATTTGTGGTTTATAGAGACCTGGAGAGGGAAAGCACTTCAGAGAAAAAGCCTCCAACGATCACACACCTCATTAGTGATAGAGCCGGGACCAGAACCTGGGTTCCAGTCATTTGCCTACTTGCTGCAACTGCTTTAAATCGATTAAAAAGTAAACAAAAGTAAAGATTCTTGGCAAAGAGATTCCATTTATATGGTTATTTATAATAACTGTGATCTTCAAAATTCTGAAAGTTGAGTCATTAAACATCCTTTTCTATGAACCTATTTTATCCCCACAATAAACTACGAAGTGATCAGACTTATGGCCGAGACCTTAATCTGGACATAATCAGAAGGACTGTAGAAGGAGCCTGCTTACACCGCACGTCCTGGAAAAGCCCTCCAGGAAGAGCTTATGGTCACAACAGAGCTCCGTGGTTATAGCAGCCCTGCCTTAGCTTCCCCTTCTCTTCTGTGAAGTACTTCCTCCATCTTTATTTGTGCATGAAGCTCCACATGGCTTACCATGGCAGTGGGCACTGGATCACAGTCTTTTCTTGTCCCTAAATAAATTATTTTTGTTAATGTAATAAGTAAATATCTTTTTCTTTCATTTTTGTTGCATTACATTTATCTACATAATTACATTTATGAATAAGCTGAAGCTCAAATTAACTTGAGTTCCCTAATTTCAAGTGAGATGACAGTGGAATCTGGTGCCACAAGAATGGGCCGAGTGGCAGACAAAGCTAGTTTGGAATTCTATTTAGTGGAATATAACTTCTGGATAATTGAGAAGAAACCATAGGCTTCTTAGACTCTCTGTTTCTCAGAGTTAAGAAGCACATTAACAGTGTTTGTTCATTCCTAATCATGGTAATACCTAAACACTGTCAATCACATGCTACCATCACAATTTTTTGAATATCCATGGACCACTATTATCTACTTCATATGTTTCTGTAAAATAACTCATTTATTTTCTTTAGTATCTTAACAATAATATCTGTGAAATCACAAGCTGATATTCTGGTAACTGTTTTCTAATATATATTAAAAGAATTATACAACTGTTAAAGTTTTTAAAACTTTCCATCAAAAATACATAAATCAGCCCTGGCCGGTTGGCTCAGTGGTAGAGCATCGGCCTGGCGTGCAGGAGTCCCGGGTTCGATTCCCGGCCAGGGCACACAGGAGAAGCGACCATCTGCTTCTCCATCCCTCCCCCTCTCCTTCCTCTCTGTCTCTCTCTTCCCCTCCCGCAGCCAAGGCTCCACTGAAGCAAAGTTGGCCCAGGCGCTGAGGATGGCTCTGTGGCCTCTGCCTCAGGCGCTAGAATGGCTCTGATTGCGGCAGAGCGACGCCCCAAGATGGGCAGAGCATCGCCCCCTGGTGGGCATGCCGGGTGGATCCCGGTCGGGCACATGCGGGAGTCTGTCTGACTGCCTCACCGTTTCCAGCTTCAGAAAGATACAAAAAAAAAACCCCATAAATCACTACCGGCACATGCTACCTAATCAGATGCACAAATGCCTTCTACAACACCGTAAACATTTGATCAAGCAACCTCTCCTTCAATAACTTCAAAGAGGGGAGTTACCACTTTTCAACTGTTACCTAAACGGTTCCCACCAGGGCAGTCCTGGGATATTTTGCAATTTTTGCTTCTTTTTTCAGAAAGAACCTCATGAGAGAGTAAAGCTTTAAAGTCAGAGGTGGTTAGAATTTCAACTCTACTACTTGTACATTCTTAAGCAAGTGACAACTTCTCTGAGCCTCAGTTTCTTCATCCTATAAGGGGGCAATAATACTCATCTGGCAGGGTTGTGCTATGGGTTAGAATGCATACGTAAAGCATTTAGCACAGCACCTGGCACAAAGTAATCACTTAATAGTAAGAGTTCCCTTCCTTTCCCACAGAGTAGAGAGTGAAAATAACCCCGAAACCCTGACTAGTGGCGAATTTGCCTGGTATCGCCTCCTAGAGGCACTCTAATCACTCACTGTTTTGCATAAAAATTTGGGGCAGTATTTCTCTTCCAAACTGACTGGTAGCCTAATTATCTCTCCAAACCATAACTAGGGGACATGATCATTGTGAACATCAAGGTAGAATTTCTGACTGAAGGAGCAGAGAGCTCTCTCTGTCGGTTTTCTAAGTGCAACAGGTTTCCATGCTCTCGAGGGGAAGTCTGGTCTGCCTGGGGTGGGGGCATCTCAGGGACAGATGGGGCTGACCTGGGAGGCACGAGCCCTGAACCTCACTAGATGTTTAAGCAGACAGAATTTTGGCAGAAAAGCATCAATCATCACTGTCTAAAGTGCTGGGGCCTTTGAACTGAGGCTACACAGCGCACAGGGAAAGTTCTAAAAAAGTAGAGCTGGAGGACAGACAGGCCTAATGAGGCGGGCTGGTGGTCCAAGCCTTATCTGCATCGTTTCACTCATTATTATGTGGCATTAAGGAAATTTTCTGCTGAGCAAGTGACCTGGACATGTGGTTTCCTGGGCTCTCTGAGTATATGCAGCATATTATAAGAAGTAATGATTCCCAAAGAGCCCATCTAATCTGACAATTTTCACCAGCCTCTAAAGGGAGATTTTATCTTTTGTCCATTTCTCCCCCCCCCCTTTTTTTTTACTGTGTTACTATAAAAAGAGAGAGAGAGAACAAGATCTATAACCTTCAACATTGTCCTTCCAAAGTTAGAAGTGCGACAAATGCTATCTTTCACTCACCTTGCCGCCAGTCAGCACTTCTCAGCAGGTGAATTAAATATAGTACATTGGCCAACTCTCATCTTTTTCTAAATCTTGGTGGTACTCTCCATGCACCTGTGAGTATGGACTGAGAGCCCCAGCACCTGACTCTCAGGGCTGAGCACAAATCTAGGCCGTCAGATTCTATCTACTCTAAATGCAGCCAGTTTTGAGTCCACATTGGGAACATGTATAGTCAGAGAGTTGGGAACAAAATTCTGATTCTGGTCATTTACAAACCTTGTCTGATATGATGAGATCTGCTATCCAACTCTCATCCCAAAACATCTTCTATTTCTGATACTGGAACCAACTAAAAAAGAAAAGTAAAAACAAAGACTGAAATGCAATTTAAATGTTTTACAGTATAAACTAATCAAAGCAATAGAATTCAAAATAAAATTAATTGCAATGGGTTTAATAAAGATTTTAATTAAAAAGTCATGTAGGGGCCCTGGCCGGTTGGCTCAGTGGTGGAGCATTGGCCTGGTGTGCAGGAGTCCCGGGTTCAATTCCCAGCCAGGGCACACAGGAGAGGCGCCCATCTGCTTCTCCACCCCTCCCCCTCTCCTTCCTCTCTGTCTCTCTCTTCCCCTCCTGCAGCCAAGGCTCCATTGGAGCAAAGTTTGCCCGGGTGCTGAGGATGGCTCTGTGGCCTCTGCCTCAGGCGCTAGTGTGGCTCTGGTTGCAGCTGAGCAGCGTCCCAGATGGGCGGAGCATCGCCCCCTGGTGGGCATGCCGGGTGGATCCCGGTCGGGCGCATGCAGGAGTCTGTTTAACTGCCTCCCCGTTTCCAACTTCAGAAAAATACCAAAAAAAAGTCATGTAGGCCTGGCCTGTGGTGGCACAGTGGATAAAGCATTGACCTGGAACACTGAGGTCACCAGTTCAAAACCCTGGGCTTGTCTGGTCAAGGAACATATGGGAGTTGATGCTTCCTGCTCCTCCCCCCCTTCTCTCTCCCTCTCTTTCTCTTTCTCTTCTCTCTAAAATGAATAAATAAAAAGTCGTGTACATGAGAAGCCAAAAATTTGAGAATTCAATATAAGTTTAAATGTCACATGGCTTTACATCAGATTTATCAAAATCTTTCAGTTTGCTACATTGCCCATTCATCTTTAAAATAAAGAAAAATATTCTGTGTTCTAGCTCTTCAAAAGCTATTGCTGTTCTTCCTCACACCCTCCTCCTACTTCTCTGGAATCATTTTTTAGCAATCTTGTGGATTCCTTTCCATTCTCTTATTAAAGGCTCCAAGGAATTATTCTCCCTCTCACACTCCCCTGCACACTCTGTCCCCAAAGTCAGCAAGCTCTATTATCTATCCCAGGGAGAACATTAGCATCATGTATGACCAGTAGTCGCCGCCATTGCGGCAATGCTCATACAAGTTCCCACTGGATTCGGGCAGACGGTAAAGAAACAGTGGAGCCAAAAACTCGTGTGCCATTCCTTTATTCTAGCCTCATACCAGCTGACGAGAAAACAAACACACAGGGCTCCCAAAGCCACTAACCTATTCTCTGGTTCCACAACCAGGAGAATCTTCTCTGGTTTTTCCTAGAATCAAAGGCCCCCACCAGCTCAGTCACCTCTGGTTCCCCATCTGCACACCTTCTCCCTTCTCCTCTCTGCACAAACTGGCTTCTCCTTCAGCACCCTGCCATCTTTGCTTCCTTCTTCTTTAGCACTCTGCCTTTTCTCTGCTCTCACTCTCCAAAAATGGCTTCCTTCTTTCCTCCTTCTTCTTCTCTCCTTTTAGAACTATTTTGGTGTGAAAACCCCTCCCCCAGAAAATATTAGCATAACAATAGCCCTTCCTAAGGGGGGGGAGGTAATTAGCCATTTCACAGATCAGTGCTATTTTTAACAATAAAAGTGAGCAAACTCAAAAAACACAAATTTTACAAACTCATTTGCCCAAATCATCAACATTCCAAAAAATAGAAAATGCCAAACAACAGACTTTTTGTTTCAGAATATACTATATAGGTTTTGGGGGTACTGGGCCTTTCTAATAATAAATAGTTCCTAGAGTAATGTTTAGATGCATGTTGGGCAGATAAAATATATTATGCTCACTTTGTTAAAGATAGTGCTGCCCACATGGAAGCCCGTTGCCCGGGTGATATTAGTTGCCCTTCTTGCTTGGAATGGGTGTGATTATATTAATGTGTGTTGGGGCGGGCTGTGGGCAGGCAGGATCCTTATAGCCTGGGGCTTGGTTTTAGGACTAAGCCTTTCCCACCCTTTTTGATGTAGGGTGAGGAATCCCATTATGCCTCAGAGAAGTGACTTTGTATCAGAGACTTCCCTGTTTGTATATTGGATTAAAAGTTTTGGTTTCTACACTATAAAGTGGGGCAGACAGGGAGCTTGCTCTCTTGGTTCCTGAGATTAGCATTAGAGAGGAGAGCAGAGAGCAGAGCAGAGAAAGGCCACGTGGAGGAGGCCAGGAGAAGCAGCCAAGATGGCAGAGTGCTAAAGGAGAAGCCAGTTAGTGCAGAGTTTGTGCAGAGAGAAGGAGATGGGGAACAAAGGAGAATGAGGCTGGTGAGGTAGACACCTTTGATTCTAGGAAACTCAGATAAGTCAGTACCTTTGTGAGCACTGAATGAGTGGGTTTTAGAGCCCAGTGTGTGTTTTTACTTGCCTGCCAGGTGCAAGCTAGGATTAAAGATAATGGCCCACCAGTTCGTGGCTCTGTTGTTTCATTACAGTCTGTCCAAATCCAATGCGAACCTGCATGGGCCAGACAGCTGTGATGGTGGCCGTGTATACTAGCTTTACAATTCACTTTGTCAATTTTCTATATATACACCAAATAACAAGAGGAACAGGAGCCCACACCTTAGAGCATGACCTAGTAAGAATTTGAGATTTTAAATTTGCTATAGTAGATGCACTTAAAGTTGGTTTGACAGTGAACCAAAAAAAAGGAGTAAGTAATCTTCCTATTTTCCCCAAACTACTCCCCAGTCCCTTCTAAGGAGGAAGTTATCTTAAATTCTGGATCAGTTCCTAGACCTTTCTTTATTGTACAGAATCAAGATAGTGGGGGGGGGGGGGGGGGGTTTGGAATTTAAGTTGCCAGAAAGGCCATGTTGACCTACATAATGAAGAGCTGAGCAAAGAAGGAAGTGAAAAGAGATAAGCCAGTTTATGCAGGTTCAACTGGGTAAATATTTGGAGAGTAGCTTGTATTGGTGAAGAAGGGATATTTTGAAGCAGCTACAGTGGGAAGATACTTTGAAGTGGAAAAAAAGGACTTTTAAGAAATTCTGTTATAGCATTTTCAGGCAAGACAACAAGAATCCTTTATTTTGTTTATTTATAATATGTAAGATCTAATACTGTTAATTATTTGCTGGTTATTCATTGAATGAGACTCTGTGCTGGACCAGACCACAAAGTGATTATCTCCACCTGCTTAATATCAATGTCAACAAAGATTCCTCACCAGATTAGTTGGTAATCATTGATGTTGTGTGTGTGTCAGCACACATGTGTTATTCTTTTAACATAGTTTTCTCTCCTCTTCCCTATTAGACATTAAGCAATTTGACATCACATATCCACCTTTAGTAAAAATAAAAAGTACAGAGCACTATACACAGTGTGACAGGTATGCTCATTAACATTTGCAGCATGATGCAGAGACAGGATTGAGGCCGTTTACCTGCAATAG
Organism: Saccopteryx leptura; assembly: GCF_036850995.1. Classification (NCBI taxonomy): domain Eukaryota; kingdom Metazoa; phylum Chordata; class Mammalia; order Chiroptera; family Emballonuridae; genus Saccopteryx; species Saccopteryx leptura. Next base: position 40,341,816 of record NC_089504.1, on the reverse strand, counting down.
CCTCAATATATACTGTACTACATACCCTGTTCCTTTTGCTGAGGGAAGTCCCAGCTGCCAATTCTGGTGCACCAGTCCCAGATTATTTTATCTATTTTAATGGCTGGCACTCACAACTCATTGGCCCACACCAGTGCATCTTAATAGCATGGTTGAGAAAATGGATATAAACTATTTTCTTTAAGCAACAATAGAACCCATTTGAGGGGTGATGGGGTGGATAGAGCATCAACCTGGGACACTAAGGTTCCAGGTTCAAAACCCCAAGGTCACCAGTTTGAGCGCAGGCTCACCCAGCTTGAGCATGGGATCATAGACGTGATCCTATGGTCACTGACTTGAACCCGAAAATCACTGGTTTGAGCAAGGGGTTACTGGCTCAGCTGTAGACTCCAGTCAAGGCATGTATGAAAAGCAATCAATGAACAGCTAAAGTGCCACAACTATGATTTGGTGCTTCTCATCTCTCTCTCTTCCTGTCTGTCTGTCTCTCTCTCTCACTCACTAAAAAAAAAAAGAAGAAGAATCCATTTGAAAACCAGCAATGTTTATAGAGACTGATTCCATTGGCCAGGAAAACAATCTCCAAAAAGCAGGGTGAGACAGTGATGGTCAAGCTCAGTGCAGACCTTTTCAAACTCAGGGACTAGTCTTGCACACTTCTCCAGCCCGAGGGGAGTTAAAGCCCAAGATGTCTTCCCTAAAATGTGGTGGGAAGAGCACCAGACTTAGAATTGGATTCAACCAAGCTCTGTCACCATGTTAATGGGCAACACAGGGTGGGAGGTTGTGCAAAGAAATGGATATTGGAGCTAGACAGACTGGGTTTAAATCCCAACTTTCTCATTTACTCTATTGACCTTGGGCAAAGCACTTTACCTGTTTATGCTTTGTTTTTCTTGTCTGTAAAAAGGGACAATAGTAATTATTTATCAAGGCTTGTTGTAAGAATTAAATAAGATATATGTTATGCTCAAGAAAGGTTAATTGCTGCTGTGTGGCCTTGGGCAAGTCTCTTAACATCTCTGGACCTCAGTTTCCTCATTTGCAAAGTAGTGGGGGTGGTTGGGGTGGTGAACACACAACACGATATTCAGATGATGTATTGTAGAATGGTACACCTGAAACTTATAGAATTTATTTACCAATGCAACCCCAGTAAATTCAATTTAAAAAAAAAAGGCAATAAGATCAATTGAAAAAAATAAAGTAATGAGGATGAATTATACCATTTCAAAGACTCTTGACCACAGGAAACTCTGAGATGTCAGATTCTGACAGAGAATAACAAACATAAGGAAAAACAGCTAAGAAAAATTGGGCATGAGATGTTGGTTAAATCTTACCAGAATGGCCAAGGCAGAGGTGGGAGAGATCAAGCAGACCAGAAAGGTAATCGTTACCCAGACAACCCCAGGAAGTGGACACTCCCCACAGCCAGCTGGGCACACAGAGCAGCTCCCACTTTCCTCTCAAAGCCCACCCCACAGGCTGTGCCAATGGGGAGAAAGAAGAAAAATACTGAACAAAAAATATTTTTTAAGACCAACAGATGTAAAGTCAATTAAAAGTGATTTTTAAATGGAACAAAAAGCAAACTGGCCTAAGACTGACTGATGTTGGTTCTGTCACTCACTTGGTTTCTGATTTGCTTTGGCTAACCATGGAGTTTATAACCAAATATATTTGGTTCATTTTTAATAACTCTATAGAACTTATATATTGCCATTGTTAAGTCCACTCCCCCAATCACTTGGCCATTGTAGTTTAATTTATTTTCCATGATCACAGCTTTGTTTTTATTTTAGATTTTCTAATTCCATCATACCTATTCGTATAATCACCCTGAAATCTTTAACTAAACAAGGCAGGTATAAATTAATAAAAATAATTTTGCAAGTCACTCACTTACTTTATACATCATTTCTCTATGGGACTCAATGTCTAACATGCCTTTCAGCTCTAATCTTGTTAATTTTAATCTTTTATTTCTAAAGCTCAAAGTCTATATGAGCTTGCTTTTATGAAGCCTGACATACTACACAGCTAACGCTCGACTTACAATCACAATAGGTTCCAACAGACCGGTCATAACACGATTTGGTCGTAAGTTGAGTAGGCTATATGTACAGTACTGTGAAATGATGTTATAAAAATCTTTAAGTCATATTTTATCATAATTTTCTTTTATTATTGTTATATATCATAATTTTCTTTGTACATTTTATGCCATTTGTATCATCTCTACACCATTTTGTTTCTTATTTTTACATTCATCAAGTTTAAGTAAAACACTGCATTACCAGTACAACTGGTTTAATATTTGCAAAACATACAAAATTACAAAATACAGGTGCATACAAAAATAGAAAATACAGGTGTAAAAATTACCATAGGAAACATTTTCCCAATTACAAAACATATCAAAATATATAAACATGTACGAAACATTTTATTGGCCTCTGGTGCTTGGCTGAGGATCATTCATGTTGTCATCTGAGGCAGCAGTTGGGGTTACCGGAGTTGGTTTTTTCATAAACATGGTGAGCTTTGTCTGAATTGTATGTTTCTTTTTTTCTTCATAAATTTCACAATATGGACAAAACACATCATGCACCATCCGTTCAATCCTTGCAAATCGTTCGATGTTTGGGTCCATTGCTTCGAAATGTATAAGAAGTTTATTCAGTAAAGATAAACCTTCTGATAATCCCTTAGTGGTGAACTTTCTTTCTGGCTTCTCCTCTTCTTTCTCTGCTTCTCTTCTTTCTTCTTCCAGTTCGATTAGCTCTTCATTTGTAACTTCTCCGGATTCTTTGTCTAGCAACTCTTCGACATCTTCCATTTCACACTCCAAAGAAAGGTCTTTAGGGGTTTGATGAAAAATATCCAAGACACAAAACACAAATTGCTGTACCGAGTCCGGGATAACAGTTGAAATGGTGCACACAGAGATGGTAGTGCTGCTGGAGGCTGGTCCGCACCTTCATACGCCCAGCTGGACAACACTTGCGCTGCCAGACATGGAGCAGTCGTGGCTAGCAATTGTGGTCATAAAGTCGAATGGTCATAAGTTGCATAGGTCATAAGTCGATCAATACCTGTATGTAAATAACACGGAGTTTTCCAACGTGTTTTAAGTTTTCCTTATACTTTCATTGGGAGCCATTTATACTAAGATTATGGTCAGTAACACTAATGAATTTTAAGTGACTCATTAATGTGGATTCTTTCCCATCATACAGGCATTCCATTAATATCCTAGAATTAGATTTATAAACGCTAACATTTGAATGGCACTTATCATTTGCAGAGAACTCACCACCTTCTAAGAATTTGAAAGTATCTCATTTTGATCTTCAGCAACCTTGTGTGATAAGTGAAGCAGGGACATCTCTATTTCATAGAGGAGGAAAGAGAAATACAGAGTAAGTGACTTGCTCAAAGTCACACAGGTATTCGTTGGCACAGGGACTTGAACTCTGACCTTCTGATTCTAAACCCTCGGCCGTCTTCGACCTCCCAGCCCCTGTAAGAGACCCCTCTGGTTCCCGTGGAACACTTCGGGCTGCACAGCTCCTGGGACGGCCTCTTTGCATGTTGCTCAGGAGAGTTATCTGCTCCTGTCCTGGAGGACCACAGACCGCTCTTACTCCTCTTTAACTTGACAGGCCTTATTTATTTATTTATTTATTTATTTATTTATTTATTTATTTTGTATTTTTTCTGAAGCTAGAAACGGGGAGAGACAGTCAGACAGACTCCCGCATGCGCCCAACCGGCACGCCCACCAGGGGCAACGCTCTGCCCACCAGGGGGCGATGCTCTGCCCCTCCGGGGCGTCGCTCTGCCATGACCAGAGCCACTCTAGCACCTGGGGCAGAGGCCAAGGAGCCATCCCCAGCGCCCGGGCCATCTCTGCTCCAGTGGAGCCATGGCTGCGGGAGGGGAAAAGAGAGACAGAGAGGAAGGAGGGGGGGGGTGGAGAAGCAAATGGGTGCTTCTCCTATGTGCCCTGGCCGGGAATTGAACCCGGGTCCCCCGCACGCCAGGCCAACGCTCTACCGCTGAGCCAACCGGCCAGGGCTTGACAGGCCTTTTAATGTTTGAAACAGAATCCTGTAACTTTTAAATCTTTATTCCTGAGACAAACATCAAAATTAAATTCCTTCGGGGTCATTGTAGCTGTTAAGCCCAAAAATCCCAGTGCCTGCGGCCCACAGGTTTTCCAGGGGAATATGGGGGGGGGGGGTGAATTGGTGCCAGGCTACAAAAAATCAAACTGAAATTAATTTAAATAAATGCCTGCAAAATGTAGCATTATGTCAACTGCCCTAATTGTTAAACGTATTATTCATAAAAAATTTCATTAGTTGTGAGAATAACTTTTAGATTCTTTTCATTTTATAACATAACTTCTGATTAGGCACAATGATTGATAAGAAAACACAGTCAACTGTAAATTTAATAAGTCATTCATAGGCAAATTATTTCAAAAACAAAATTACAAAAATCGTTCCAATATTTTTATAGAAAATTTTAGAGATGTGGGTGCATTTTAATGTCCGGTATAAGTGATAAGACCTCCAGAAGAGTCTATGGAAAGCTTAGAGGAATCCAGAGTTTCCCATTGCCTAAATTTCTTTTCTTGTGTTTATTTTGAGAGTATGTTTATTAAAGCTGGGGACAGTGAAACAAGGAAGGGTTTGCGACAGAGGAAGCAACAGGAGAGCCTAGGCAGGGCTGCTTTGGCTCACTGAGAAGTCAGAGAAAAGAAAACCTTGGAGGTTCAACAGGTTAACCTGGGCCAAGTTGCCACTGCCCACTGCTGCCCTCGCTGCAAGTCTTGTGGGGACCCTTAGCGCTTAGGAGATGCAGCTGGAGAGGAATGAAAGACGTGGACATGCTCCCAGGAGGAAGAGCATGATCTTTACCTAAATTTCTCTAGCACAGTAGTCCCCAGCCCCTGGGCCGCGGACCGGTACCGGTTCATGGGCCATTTGGTACCGGTCCACATAGAAAGAATAAATAACTTACATTATTTCCATTTTATTTATATTTAAGTCTGAATGATGTTTTATTTTTAAAAAATGACCAGATTCCCTCTATTACATCTGTCTAAGACTCACTCTTTTTTTTTTTTCTGAAGTTGGAAACGGGGAGGCAGTCAGACAGACTCCCGCCTGCACCCACCGGGATCCACCTGGCATGCCCACCAGGGGGTGATGCTCCACCCATCTTGGGGCATCACTCTGCCTCAATCCCAGCCATTCTAACGCCTGAGGCAGAGGCCACAGAGCCATCCTCAGTGCCCGGGCAAACTTTGCTCCAATGGAACCTTGGCTGTGGGAGGGGAAGAGAGAGACAGAGAGGAAGGAGAGGGGGAGGGGTGGAGAAGCAGATGGGCGCTTCTCCTGTGTGCCCTGGTCATGAATCGAACCTGGGACTTCTGCACACCAGGCCGACGCTGTACCACTGAGCCATCCGGCCAGGGCCTAAGACTCACTCTTGATGCTTGTCTCGGTCACGTGATACATTTATCCGTCCCACCCTAAAGGCCAGTCTGTGAAAATATTTTCTGACATTAAACCGGTCCGTGGCCCAAAAAAGGTTGAGGACCACTGCTCTAGCAGGCCAATAAGACAACTTTTAGTAAACTTGTTTGTCATGACCTAACAGTTTGTATAGTGTCTGCTAGTTGCTAGATTTCCCCAGAAAATTGAACCTCACTGGTTTGGAGGAAAATGAAGTTTCTGGGGAGCACTCAGGACCCTGCCACAGTATCACCAACATGGCGTATGTGTCAGAAATAGTAGATAACTAAGAATTCAAAAAGACCCCTATAAGCAGCTTTCTTTCTCCACACCAGTCCAACCCAATCTCTTCCAGATGTGATGAGAAAGTGCTCTAAAAAACTCAAATTCTGGCAGAAAGGGCTGCTACAAGTCTGCACATTGCCAAAAGCATGGATCTAATTGCCTCAAGGAGTCTTGGGGTGCATTGGAAAGATCCTAAAAATACTGTAGGTTAAAAACTATTTTACATCATATCCTAAGAAATCTGAAACGATGATACCAAAGAAGACATGCACCTCTATGTTCACTGCAGCACTATTTGCAAGAGCCAAGATTTGATAGCAGCCCAAATGCCCACCAGTAGGTGAGTGGATAAAAAAGTTGTGATACATTTACACAATGGAATACTACTTGGTCATAAAAAAGAAGGAAATCTTACCTTCTTATAGCATGGATGGACTTGGAGAACGTGTGCTAAATTAAATAAGCCAGTCAGAGAAAGATGAATACCATATGATTTCACTTATATGTAAAATCTATAAACAAAATAAACTAACAAACAAAATAGAAACAGACCCATAGATACAGAGAGACCGCTGTCAGAGGGGAGTGTGTAGGGGGCTAGGTGAAAGAGGTGAAGGGATTAAGAAAAAAAAAATCCCTCATATACAGACAACAGTAGGTGATTACCAGAGGGAAAGGGGATGGAGGTGGGGGAGAGTAAAGAGGGATAAATGGTGATGGAGGGAGACTTGACAATGTATAGATGATGTATTGTACCCCTGAAACCTACATAATTTTATTAACCAACATCACCCCAATAAATTCAATTCTAAAAAAACCATCTTACATCTAGACCAGGGGTCCCCAAACTTTTTACACCGGGGGCCAGTTCACTGTCCCTCAGACTGTTGGCGGGCTGGACTCTAAAAAAAAAAACTATGAACAAATCCCTATGCACACTGCACATATCTTATTTTAAAGTAAAAAAAAAGGGGGGGGGAACAAATATAATATTTAAAATAAAGAACAAGTAAATTTAAATCAACAAACTGACCAGTATTTCAATGAGAACTATGCTCCTCTCACTGACCACCAATGAAAGAGGTGCCCCTTCCAGAAGTGCGGCCAGGGCCAGATAAATGGCCTCAGGGGGCCACATGCGGCCCACGGGCCGTAGTTTGGGGATCCCTGATCTAGACAAAGATACTGCTCTTAATTCTGTTAAAGCTCTTATATTCAAGAGATATGCTTGGCATCAAAATGAGCAATTCTTTAAAGGCCTAAAGGATCCTTGAGCGCCGCTTCATGGGGCCTAAGGTGAGACCACCTGGCATGAAGTCTTGACCACTGCTGCCCTTAGAAGCCACCAAGGGGAAAAGCTGTGGGGGTAAGCTTGTGAATCCTGAGGGCTGGTCATGATGAGAAACTTACTTCCTGGAGGGCTGAGCCTGCCCCTGTTGGCTGCAACCCCATGCCTTCCGGGAGGCCTGGGAAGCTACATGACTGAGATAACATTTTGATGGTACCTGCCAATTCTAGAACTTGCTTGGGAAAAGAAGAAAAGAAAACCTGAACCTTATTTGGGTTCTAGGAGGACTTCCTAGGTCTTTCTGCCTGAGGCAGGAAACAAAGCAAGTTCCTGGGAGGGGTGTGGTAGGGGACATGGAGACCCTGCATCAAGATGACATACGTAGAAAGGGCTTCCACTCAAACGTACTCTATGTCCCCAGAGGCTCAGTGTCCTGGGTGTGGATGAATTTGCCTCATAAAAGCTCCCTGTCTCCATTAGCACTTCAAGAGTCTGTCCAGGGCTGCCTCCTAATCAGTCTTCCAAGTCTGTTTGTTCCTTCTCTGTGCCTCAGACCTGCGTTTGCCTGTCTACCCAGGCCCTCCAGATTAATGTTGAAATCAACATGGTTCCTGACCCTGAATTCTCCAGAATCCAGCCGGGGCTGCAGAGCCACACCTCTGTTGTCCAGGATGCTCTCATGCAGAGATCTCTAGAGCTTCTCTGTAGAGATTCAGCCAGGACCCTTGAGGAAAGGGACAAGTCGGGCCATGGAGTAATAAACCCCTTTTAGAAATTCAGTAGTACTTACTGAGTACCTGTGCTACACAGGATCTATGCTAGGTATTTGGGGTACAGCAAGGAACAAGGCCTACCTGGGTCCTGTCCTCACAGAGCTTAGAGTCACCTTCTGACTTACTGCACAGACATTCTGCTTCTTTACTCACTGTTGGTAGCACAGCGGTTTTGGCTTCCAAAGAAGTTTGCATCTTCCCAATTCTGATATGGGCAATAAAAGAAGATACACCCTCATGAACCACCACCATCTGTAATAGCAATAAAGCAAAGAATCAGTACTTGCAAGGTTCATTCCATCCCTGCTACCTGATTCCCATTATAGTTCATGCATTGTTGCCCTGGGATATTTATGATCCATCAGTACCTCCGGGATATATTCATTAGTCGCTGCAAGGTGCAGCTTTAGTGCAAAAGAAGAAAATATAATAGACTATTTAGTGCAGTGCATATTAAGCTTATATTTCCACTGGAATAAGTATTTAGCTCATTGGAGCATGCATGACAGTAAAAAAAAATTGTAGCTCATGAAATCATATTTATTTTCTATTAATCTTATAACAACATCCCTCATCCAGATTAAAAGACTCATTGTCACCTTCAGGGCTTATGACTGATTAGAAAGAAGCATTCTGGAATTATGACACTGATTCCTTGAAGGGGTAATACAAGGAGACAGACTGTCTGCTCTCTTATATATCTCAAGATAAGGCTTCTCTCATTTATGACCATGGATACTGGTTTCTCTGAATTTTTCAAAGCCTCTAATGTCCAACCTAACTCCTTCAAAATACCATTTAATCTTTTTTTTTTTTTTTTTGTATTTTTCTGAAGCTGGAAACGGGAGGCAGTCAGACAGACTCCCGCATGTGCCCAACCGGGATCCACCCAGCACGCCCACCAGGGGACGATGCTCTGCCCATCCGGGGCGTCGCTCTGTCGCAACCAGAGCCACTCTAGCGCCTGGGGCAGAGGCCAAGGAGCCATCCCCAGTGCCTGGGCCATCTTTTGCTCCAATGGAGCCTTGGCTGCGGGAGGGGAAGAGAAAGACAGAGAGGAAGGAGAGGGGGAGGGGTGGAGAAGCAGATGGGCGCTTCTCCTGTGTGCCCTGGCAGGGAATCAAACCCGGGACTTCTGCACGCCAGGCCGACGCTCTACCACTGAGCCAACCAGCCAGGGCCACCATTTAATCTTTACTGTCTTATGCTATCCTCAGTGATATTCAACTATGAAGATCAAATATGTATCATTTAGGTACTACACTTTAATAACTAAGAGTTCAATTTAGCTGTCTTAAATTCTAAAATTATTTTTAAATTGGCTACATCATGGTCTTCTCTATATTACTGCAATCAAGTGTGTCTCACTTCGTGAAATAAACGCATCCCAGAAGATTCATTTTTAAAGTGAATCTTCCCATTTTAACATTCATATCAAAGCAGTTCCAAGACAAAATAAAATCACCTTTAATGATGTAGAAATCTTTTTTAAATCACACATTTAGAGGAGAATTCTTTATAAAATAAAAATAATACACATTATGAAGACTAAAGTTTCTTTTGTTTGGCAAAATCATTTCTGAAGTTAAAGGGAAAACAGCAATTATAGCTTAAGAACAGAACATCCTAGACTAAAAATTCATTCAGCTTTTATCAAATCTCTTTGCCATCATTTTACAAGAGAATAACAGGAAACTCTCCTTAGGTGCTCAGGCCTTGTTTCCTAGCAATTGATGGAGAGTGCAGGCTGTTAGAAATAAGCAATTGAGCTAAGGCTGAGGACCATAAGACTGAGATTCCAAATACCACAGGAAGTAATCAATGGGCAATTATAAAAGAGTGGGTCTCCTTCTTATGTTTTCCTAGTGTTACCTGTTCCAATCTAAAGTTAGGCTTTAGACATCATATAATTATTCCATTAATCAACCAGAATCCACATACTATATATCCATAATGGTTGAGAAGGGGGAAAAGAACAGGTAAGAAAAAAGTAACTGTCACCTGACCAGGCAGGGGCCCAGTAGATAGAGCATCAGACTGGGATGCAGAGGACCAGGTTTGAAACTCCGAGGTCGCTGGTTTGAGCACTGCTCATCTGGCTTGAGCTTAGGCTCACCAGCTTCAGCATGGGCTCACCAGCTTGAGCGCAGGGGCCCTGGCTTGAGTGTGGGATCATAGACATAACCCCATGGTCGCTGGCTTGAGCCCAAAGGTTGCTGACTTGAAGTCCAAGGTCGCTGGCTTGGGCCCAAGGTTGCTGGCTTGAGCAAGGGGTCACTCGCTGTGCTGGAGTCTTCCGGTCAAAGCACATATAAGAAAGCAATCAATGAAAAAGTAAGGTGCCGCAATGAAAAATTGATGCTTCTCATCTCTCTCCCTCACTGCCTGTCAGTCCCTATCTGTCCCTCTCTCTGACTCTGTCTGGTCTCTGTCAAAAATAAAAATAAAAAGTAACTCTCTAGTAAAACGAGGTCCAAATGTGTGAGCGCTGTGAGTCAGGCTGCAGAGCAGCTAGTTCAGCACCTGCCCAAAGACACCAGTTACAATGTGTGTGTGCATACACAAATAACAGTGTAGTAACAGCACCATGTCTTTCCTAGGAGTTGGTACAGACTAAGTCAGGAGAAAAAAACAGAATACAGATCTGATTATACAGTAGTTTTGCAATTATGTAAAAGCAAAGGAAATTCACCAAACTTTAACCATGGTTATTACTAGGCTTGTAGATAATTGTGGACAGTTTGTCCTTGCACTTTTTTTTGTATTTTCCTAACTTCTACAGTGAGCATACATCTCTGACTTCTATATATAATGAAAAAATGTTCAATCTAGAAAAAGAAGAAAAAGATTTAACATTAAGAAACAACCAGCAAAGGGAAAGTCCCCTGAGAAGACTAATAGAAGGAAGACACAGCCCTGGCAGTGGCTCAGTGGATAGAGCATTGGCCCAGTGTATGGACGTCTCAGTTTCAATTCCCAGTCAGGCCACACAGAAGAAGCAATCATCTGCTTCCACCTCTGGTGCTAAAAATAGCTTGGTACTTGAGCATTGGCCCAAGATGGGGTTGCCAGGTGGATCCCAGTCAGGGTGTATGCAGGAGTTTGCCTCAATATCTCCCTACCTCTCACCTAAAAAAATAAAAATTTTAAAAAAAAAAGGAAGGCTTAATCAAGAAGCTGAGAATGGCCTTGATTGGGTAGCTCAGTTGGTTAGAACCCAAGATTGTGGGTTTGATCCCCAGTCAGGACACATGATAATCAACCAGTGAATGCATAAATAAGTGAAAGAGCAAATTGATGTTTCTCTATCTCTAAAAAAAATCAATACACAATTTTTTTTTTATTTTAAGCTGAGGGCCCTGGCCATTTGGCTCAGTGGATAGAGCATCATCCCAGCATGCAGACTTCCCAGGTTCAATCTCTGGTCAAGGTACACACGAGAAATGACCATTTGCTTCTCTCCCTTTCCCTTTCCCCCTTCCCTCCCTCTTTCCTCTTCCCCCTTGCAGACAGTGGCTCGGTATGTCTGAGTGTTGGCCTCAGGTGCTGAGGATAACTCGGTTGGTTCAAGCATCAGTCCCAGAGAGGGGTTACCAGGTGGGTCTCGGTTGGTGTACATGCTGAGTTTTTCTATCTCCCCTCCTCTCACTTAAAAAAAGAAGAAACTAGGGACACAGTAGAGAAAATATATATTAAAATCCACCTGACAGGCTGCACCTAAGTGAGGTCAGTGTTGGGCTTAAAGGCAACTCTGGGAGTCACACAAAGCAGGGCTGCAAGAGTGATGGACTAGTTAATGAGGCTCTGTAGCTGTAATTTACCCTGCTATGTGTACTGGTACCCACCCCTGTACTTCCTCACACTGTAATAAAATAAACTTTAGACCTAAACTAGCAACTGAATGTGTAAACTCAAGACCCACTCCAGAAGAAGGCATCAGGGGAGTGGAAGAGAAATATAACTATCCCTAAAAGGTAGCATCTAGAAGGGACCTCCCCTAACGTCAGTGCGAAAAAGGCTATGACAAATGCATTTCAAGAGCAGATTGGCAGGCATCCAGAGCCAGTTACTGAAACCCATGGCACATAGCAACAGCTCTACACCCACAGAGACACAGCAGAAGCAATGGCATACCAAAGGCACGGACCCAGGAGAGGGGAGGGAAATACCCTCCAGAGGGCCCTTCAATCCTTCTCTTTTCAGTGGCTACAACACAGCTCAGGATTTGACAACCTGAAAGTGAATCTCTGAGGGATGTACATGAAGTGCATGGTAAGAGGGAAACAGTTCATGGATGCCGGTTCCCAGTTTCTCTCCTCCTCCCATGCTTAAGAGAATTCTGTCTTGACCCTCCTAGTCCCACCTCCAAACTGGGGTGGTCCTGCTTTGCTAAATAAGCTCTTTTGGACCCTGTAATACAGAGGAAAGGAGCTGGGATGGGCGACAACAGTCATAAGGACAAGAGCTGCTGTGCTATTGGGAGTGAAGCTGGAGAGAAGAAGGTGGGGGAGCTGCTTCAGTGTAAGGGAAATACATATATAGGAGGGAAGAGATGTTAAAGATTTATTACTGTGGTATCTCTATCTCCCCTTGCAGAGTTAATGAAAGGCAAGTAAAGGGCTGAAACCTATAGAAATTGCTTTTAAAGCTGAACTGTATTTTTTCTTTATTTAGAAAATTAAATTCAACAGAGTGACATTGATCAATAAGAGTACATAGGTTTCAGGTAAACATTTTTATAGCATTTGAGCTGTTGATTATGTTGTATACCCATCACCCAAAGTCAAATCATTTTCTGTCACCTTATATTTGTCCCTGTTTACACCCTTCCTCCCACCCATTCTACCACACCCCCGTCCCCCACATCCCCTTTCTTCTTAAGTGAACTGTATTATTTTAGCCACAGCAATGCCCTGAGACTCTTCCAGGAGAACACAGGCTTTAAAAAGGTTGCACGTTGATGAGGCACACCCCATCCCTACAGGGACCTTGGGGCTCAGGGTGAAGCTAATTAAAGTCCAACAAAACCATAGCAAACATTTACTTCCTAATGTTCTTTTATGCATTGGCTAAAATAAGGGTCTTTAGCCTTTACTCTTTTCCCCTGGGATTTTTTTCTAACAGAATTGTCCCTAAAGCTCCTAACTCTGAAAGCTACTCAAATTTCTCTGACAACACAGAAGGTATTAAAGCATACTATGTTGTAAGTGACAGGAAAAAAATGGTAATGTCTTCCCTAAGCTTGAGCTATATAGAAATGTCTGCTCCAGGTATGTTTTAAAGGGTGAATTGCCAAACCTGAAATATTCTTTGTATCTGCAGCACAATGCTTGACAATTTCATAACTTGCAGCTCTCTAATAAAAGCAAGGCTTCTTTAATGAAATCAATTGTATTTACCACTGTATGTAGGAATAACGAGCCATTCTGTGTATACCAAGATGATGCTATTAACCTTACAAACAGTCATAGGCAGATACCTAAGGTACACATTGGGACCTGCTGGGGGTCAGGAGAATGCAATAGTAAACCCTGAGTCTTGGTAAACAATCATGAGCTAAATGATGACAAATGACATCTTTATTGTGGTGTTGCAGTACAGGAATATTCTGCCATGGCAAAATCTAGGCCAAAGATAGTACAAATGTGGCATCCATACTACCACCCCATTTCCAGTGACCATAGCAGACATTATTAATCAATGATACAATTTTCCTGCTGAACCAGGTGTGATCTCAGAAACTTTTTCATTGTAGTTCTCCAGGTAGTTACTCCTAAAGGATCAAAACTGACATATGAGATGTAATCTACTTGCCATTCCTAACCTGTGGAATATCTAGGGCCAAAATGTCAATGTGGGGATGACTGTGCAAAGATCCCCTCCAAGGGCACACAGAGGCCACCGGAGCTGACGATGCACAGACAGGCTGACTGCAGAGCTAGCCTTCTGCAAAGGGCCAAGGCAGGGCGCTTACAGGTAGCAAGTGGCAGAAAAGGTCCCTTAGTCTATAATCTCTCTTGAAATCCCAAAAATTCTCCTATTTTCACCTCTTGGCTTTAGGCAGTGAGGGCTGCTATTCAAATGAAGGTACTTTCAGGAAGAGTAACCTTTTAAGCTATTGACTTTTATAAACACGTTGGCTCAAATTAATTTTTTTAAGCAAGTCAGAGAGACAGATAGGAAGGGAGAGAGATGAGAACATCAACACATAGTTCCAGCACTTTTAGTTGTTCATTGATTGATTTTTCACATGTGCCTTGACCAGGGGGCTTCAGCCAAGCCAGCAACCTTGAGCTCAAGCCAGTGAGCTTGGGCTTCACACTAGTGACCTTGGGCTTCACACCAGTGACCTTTGGGCTCAAGCCAGCAACCTTGGGTCATTTCTCTGATCGCATTTTCAAGCCAGTGACCCCATACTCAAGCTGGCAAGCCCATAGTCAAGCTGGTGAGCCTGCACTCAAGCTGGATGAGCCTGTGCTCAAGCTGGCGACCATGGGCTTTTGAACCTGGGTCCTCAGCATCCACGTCAATGCTCTGTCCCCTGCACCACCACCAGTCAGGTTTAACCTTTCTGATGTACATGTAAAAAGGTTTAACTACACTTTCAACAGATATGTTTTTACTTATAAATTGCATTCATAATTATACTTTTTTGAAAATTACGTCAATATAACTTTTTATTCTTTCAAACATTTAAAATATAAATTTTTAATATTTTAATTGTAGAACTAATGAAATCTTTTTATACTTTATTAAAATTATTAATAAAATATTTAATTTTTATTATTAATTTAATATTCATTGTTTTAAAAGAGACTTCATTCAACTCTTTGACACAAAAATTCATACTGGATGATATATTCATATATAATAGTTGGTTTTAATGGTAGCATGGCTAAAAACCTAACTCCTAATGACAATAGGGCCAAATGGAAAAAAAAGAGATACATCATTGGCAGCGTTTTCAACATTATGATTTTTTAATCCCAACCACCAATATGCAAAGCCTTTTTTTCAATTAGGCTCAGAAATTCCTACCTTCTCTGATGTCAGTAGGTTCTTACAAACTAATCAACCCCTCTGACTTTCTCTTCTAGAAATTTTTATGCCAGTTAGAAACTCCTAGTTTTTAAAGTGTGAAACTATCAAGGTTTTTGTTGTTGAGACACCTCATTTTCAACCAGAAAATCATATAATAATAGAAACATTTCCAAACATCTATTTTCAAGATGTTCTCTCGATAGCAAGAGTTCTTTTGAAAAGTAGGTATTATCTCTCTTATTGATAAAATGTCACCTTTGCCTTGAAAAAGCAGAATAAATTTTTTTTAATAGCTGCTCATGTCATAAAAAAGAGTCATTTTTTTGGGATACTTGTTGAAAAAAGAAAAATCTATGACTCATCTTTAGGAAAAACACTCTTTTGTTGCAAAGTGACCAAAAACTTCTTGTGACACAAAAGATTTTTATGGTCACCCCCTTTCTCTTTACAAAGTTTGGGCTGATTCTGCACTATTAACCCTTGTTTTTATCAAATTAACCATAGGAATGACCTCCACTATCAGTCTGTACCCTTCTGACTTCATTCCTACATTAGATTGAATATGAATAACAGGACCTCAAGTATAGCACCGAGGTAGACTTCTTAGGATCCATCCAACACCCTAGTCTCACCTCAGATATTTTTATTCCAAACATAGCAACTGTTCCATTAGAAATTACACACAGGCATAAAAGATTATTTTATTAAATAATTTATTTCCTACGTGACTATGGCTCACATTTGCACATCCCGTGCAGTGTATTCAAACACATATGCCTCCTACCTCGGACGTCCAGTCTCACTGGGTCTTTTGCCAACATTAGACAGAGTATGAGTGAATATTGGTCCATTGTCAGGAGTCCAGGGGCCACATATCCTACCTTCCCCCTTTGCCAGGTGAAAGAAGCTGTTTTATTAACAATAGATCCAGGCGTGAAAGCATCAGTTATACTGACAGGAAAGTGTGGAGCAAAAAGCAAGTGAAAAAAAAAAAAGATACTGGTGGTATTATTTAAACCCTTTCTCCTGACCAGGGCTACTCTGCTGCAAATACAGAGTGTAATTACTCAGAAGAGCTCTATAAATGGGCTATTTTAGCTCCCTAGTCAGGATCTAATGCAACTAAAAGGAATTCACCTTTTTACCAAATCCTTTTCTGTGTCTTTTGTTCTCAAGGAATACCATAGTAATGAGCTGGATGTCCAAAGTATAGTTATTATTTTTAAATGCTCAAATGGTTCAGCCTACATATGCTCTCAAGATATTTGAGTCACTAGAGGATATTAAGAAAATGTACTAAAGGGTTAGAAGGGATTTCCAATGGAATCATATTTTCACCTCAAATCATATACTTTTGGCCTGCTGTAACTATGAGCTTTGGTTCCTGTTCTTACTGTATGTGAAATATTTGGGGTCTTTCTCACTATTATAAAGATTTGAAATTTAATTTTATTTTTTCTTTCTATTGAATTTATTGGGGTGACACTGGTTAACAAAATTATACGTTTCAGGTACACAATTCTACAAAATGAAATTTAATTTTAGACAGTTTAATAGAAATGACATTTACCAAATTAAAAGTAAGCACTGTCTTCATGGCACTCTTCTTACAAATACCTTTCAATCTTAAAATTAACAAAGCTCGTCTAATTGCAAACGGAATATAAAACTGACCTCGGAGTGACGTCACGGAAATGGCGCCGTGAGCAGCGCGTCCGACAGATCTCCCCAAAATCACAACAAATTTATCAACTAGAAACAGGAAAATTTATCTTCGGAGCAAACTGAAAGCAAAAGGACTGTTATCACTCGAATCTGAGAGACGAGGGTGTGGAGGAAGCTACCGCAGGGACGTTCATTCAAGCCGTGAGAAAGTGCGCCTGTGGTAAGTCATCCCGCACTCGGAAGCCGCCGCCGGCCGCCGCCGCCGCCAGCCGCCGCCGCCAGCCGCCGCGAGCAGCGCCCGGGTCGGTTGCAGAGCGAGCGGCAAGCAGCCGCTGGCGCGCTCCCGGTCTGGTTGCAGACCGAGCATTGCAGACCGAGCACCGCTAACGTTCCCAGCGGCCCGTGCACGGGGAGCGGGAGAGGCCCCAGGGCGGTATTCCCTACTTGGGAGATTCTCTCCGTGGGCGGGGCACCTCACCCAGCCATTCAAGCTAACAATCAAGCGTTGGGGGAGGGGCGCACGCAGGCAGCCTGAAATACCTTCGGGAGCACAGCTGCGACCCAATTACTAAAATTAACTTAACCCGTGAAATCTGCGCACCCTCGGTTCTAATTGATAAGATCTCTCTCAGTTCACCGACCCAAGACAAGAGGCGTGATATTTTTTTGGTGCCTCTCGCTAAAGGGACGGGGGCAACTTCTGATTGATAGAGCCTCCATATTCAGGGATAAACGCTAACAAGAAGGACTTGGCAGATAATAAGATCTATACCACACTAGTCGCAAGCAGAGACTAGTGCCTCTTCTTACCGGCCAAAACAGGCTACAAAGTGTGGAAAGCCTGGGTTGAGAGGTCCAACAGAATGCTAGGCGCTGAACAATCACCTTGACAACAATTGACTCCCACCCCCGCCTGATTACACTGGAGGCCCTGACTGTCAGAGCCCTTCCCAGAGCCTTGCACTGAGTGGGGATAGAGTGGGGATTTCCCAGCTCTTTGAGCCTCTTTCTCCCCAGGCAGAAGCAGTGGCAGCCTTGTGGCTGGATCGCCAGGCTGCTGGTTCGGGAGGGGGGGGACTGGGAGAGAGAATCCACGAAGGCGAACTCTCTCGTCGTTAGACCCTGCAGACGCCGGCAGGCCTTGACTACCAACAAGACTAAAGCCAATTGTGTGACATTGCCGTAGAACCCCATCAACTGAAAGTCCCTGCCTGGGTGTGGCGCAGGGGCAGGGCCTGGGGTGCAGAGTCGCCGACCGGGAAGAGGGAGAGAGGAGAAGGAGGAAGAGGTTGACATCTCAAAATCAGGAAAAATCCACAGACTTTGCAGCTTGTTCCACTGTTTGTTTGTTTTTTTTTGTTGTTGTTGTTGTTGTTGTTTGTTCCTTCTATCTTATTGCCTTTATTTCCTCCACCTCAGTCCTTCTATTCTCTGCCCATCTTATGCTTCCCTTTTCTTGAACTACACTACCCATAAGTGTTACATTTTATTTCTCTTCTTCATCCTCACCTTCCTTTGGGGTTATACTCCAGGACACTTAATTCTCACTCTCTCCTCTTTTGTTTTTTTTTTGCCTTATTTTGTTTTTTTTCTCTTCCTTTTTTATTTCTTCCTTCGTTTTTCTCTTTTTCTTATTTTTTCCTTTCTATTTGTTTTTTCTTTTCTCGTTTTACTTTCCTCCCATTTAATCCTCAATCACGAACAAATTAGTTAATTTGGGACTCAAGGATTTTTTTGGCTTTGTTTTTCTTTTTCGGTTTTGTTTTTGTTTTTTTCTGGTTGGTTTGTTTTTGTGGCATTTTGGGTCCTCCCAACCCAAGGTCTCCATTGTATTTCGTCTTTGCTCCACTTAATACAACGTATTTTTACTTATTATTTTTATTTTTTCTTCTTGATTATTCCTTTTTTTGTCCTTTTTTCTGGTTCCCTCTTGTCCCTCTCATTATATCTCTTGGTTGACCGTCACCCGCAGGCAGATCAACTTATGCTTGCCTAAGATTTTCTTCCTTTTTTTTTTTTTTTTTTTTTTTATATATTTTTTTTAGTTATTTTTTTATTTTTTGCCCCCTTGAACTCTTCACCGCAAACCAGGCCCTCCATTATAGGCACGATATTTCCCTGAGGAGGGGAGAGGAGGGAAGGAGAACAAAGAAAAAAAAAGGGGGAAGTAATAAATTATTACTGCTTTTTTTTGTGGGGTGTTTTACCCTTTGTTTTTTCTTTTTTTGTTTTTTTCTTTTTTTTTTTGTTTTTTTTGTTTTTTTCTTTTTTTGTTTTTTACTTTTTACTCTTTATTAATTCTAATTAGTGCTATCAACAAGACCACCCTCAGATGCCAATAAGAAAGAGGAAATCGAATATTATGGATACAAAAGAAAGAGAGGTAACACAAATAGATGTGGAAAAATCTATGGAGAAAAGACTTAACATATTGGAAGCCTTGGAGCTAAATGACAGAGAATTTAAAATAGAAATCTTAAAAATACTCAGAGATATACAAGAAAACACGGAAAGGCAATATAGGGAGATCAGAAAACAACTCAATGAACACAAAGAATATATTACCAAGGAAATTGAAACTATAAAAACAAATCAAACAGAAATGAAAAACTCAATTCACGAGCTGAAAAACGAGGTAACAAGCTTAGCTAGCAGAACAACCCAGATTGAAGATAGGATTAGTGAAATAGAAGACAAACAACTTGAGGCACAACAGAGAGAAGAAGAAAGAGACTCAAAAATAATAAAAAACGAGAAAGCCCTACAGGAATTATCTGACTCCATCAGAAAGAATAACATAAGAATAATAGGTATATCAGAGGGAGAAGAGAAAGAAAATGGAATGGAGAATATACTCAAACAAATAATAGACGAGAACTTCCCAAGCCTGTGGAAAGAACTAAAGCCTCAAATTCAAGAAGCAAACAGAACACCGAGTTTTCTTAACCCCAACAAACCCACTCCAAGGCACATCATAATAAAGATGACACAAACCAATGACAAAGAAAAAATTCTCAAGGCAGCCAGGGAAAAGAAGAGTACAACATATAAAGGAAGGCCTATTAGATTATCATCAGATTTCTCAGCAGAAACTCTACAAGCTAGAAGAGAGTGGACCCCAATATTTAAAGCCCTGAAAGAGAGGAACTTTCAGCCAAGAATACTATACCCATCAAAGCTATCCTTCAAGTATGAAGGAGATATAAAAACATTCACAAATACAGAAAAGATGAGAGAATTTATCACGAGAAAGCCCCCACTCCAGGAAATACTAAAGGGGGTTTTCCAACCAGATTCAAAGAACAAAAGAAAACAACACCACAAGTAACAGCTCCACCAAGAACACAATAAAACCAAACTTAAACTGTGACAACAAAGGAAAAAAAAAGGGGGGGAGAGAATGGAGATTAACAGTAGCAAAGGACGATGAAGTGCAGAAATACTTATAAGATAGGGTACTACAATGAATATGGTAGGTACCCTTTTCATTACTTAATGGTAACCACCCTAGAAAAAACCACCACAAAAACACATGACTTAAAAAAGGTAGCAACAGAGGAAAGAAGTATGGAACACAAACAAACAGAAACAAATGATAGAAAAACAAAAGAGAAGAATCAAACTAGATACAAAACTAACAGAAAGCAATTTATAAAATGGCAGTAGGGAACCCACAAGTGTCAATAATTACACTAAATGTAAATGGATTAAACTTACCAATAAAAAGACACAGAGTAGCAGAATGGATTAAAAAAGAAAATCCAACTATATGCTGCCTACAAGAAACACATCTAAGCAACAAGGATAAAAACAAATTCAAAGTGAAAGGCTGGAAAACAATATTCCAAGCAAACAACACCCAAAAAAAAGCAGGTGTAGCAATACTCATATCTGATAATGCTGACTACAAGACAGAAAAAGTACTCAGAGACAAAAATGGTCACTTCATAATGATTAAGGGGACACTGAATCAAGAAGACATAACAATCCTTAATATATATGCACCAAACCAAGGAGCACCAAAATATATAAGACAGCTACTTATTGACCTTAAAACAAAAACTAACAAAAATACAATCATACTTGGAGACCTCAATACTCCGCTGACGGCTCTAGATCGGTCATCCAAACAGAGAATCAATAAAGATATAGTGGCCTTGAACGAAATACTAGAACACCTGGATATGATAGACATTTACAGGACACTTCATCCCAAAGCGACAGAGTATACATTTTTCTCTAGTGTACATGGAACATTCTCAAGAATTGACCATATGTTGGGCCACAAAGACAATATCAGCAAATTTAGAAAAATTGAAATTGTACCAAGCATATTTTCTGATCATAAAGCCTTGAAACTAGAATTCAACTGCAAAAAAGAGGGGGAAAAACCCACAAAAATGTGGAAACTAAACAACATACTTCTAAAAAATGAATGGGTCAAAGAAGAAATAAGCGCAGAGATCAAAAGATACATACAGACAAATGAAAATGAAAATACGACATATCAGAATCTCTGGGATGCAGCAAAAGCAGTAATAAGAGGAAAGTTCATATCACTTCAGGCCTATATGAACAAACAAGAGAGAGCCGAAGTAAACCACTTAACTTCACACCTTAAGGAACTAGAAAAAGAAGAACAAAGACAACCCAAAACCAGCCGAAGAAAGGAGATAATAAAAATCAGAGCAGAAATAAATGAAATAGAGAACAGAAAAACTATAGAAAAAATCAATAAAACAAGGAGCTGGTTCTTTGAAAAGGTCAACAAAATTGACAAACCCTTGGCAAGACTCACCAAGGAAAAAAGGCACAGGACTCAAATAAATAAAATCCAAAATGAAAGAGGAGAGATCACCACAGACATCATAGATATACAAAGAATTATTGTAGAATACTATGAAAAATTATATGCCACCAAATACAACAATCTAGAAGAAATGGATAAATTCCTAGAACAATACAACCTTCCTAGACTGAGTCATGAAGAAGCAGAAAGCCTAAACAGACCAATCAGCAGGGCGGAAATAGAAAAAACTATTAAAAACCTCCCCAAAAATAAAAGTCCAGGCCCAGACGGTTATACTAGTGAATTCTATCAAACATTCAAAGAAGACTTGGTTCCTATTCTACTCAAAGTCTTCCAAAAAATTGAAGAAGAAGCAATACTTCCAAACACATTTTATGAGGCCAACATAACCCTCATACCAAAACCTGGCAAGGATGGCACAAAGAAAGAAAACTACAGACCAATATCTCTAATGAATACAGATGCTAAAATTCTAAACAAAATACTGGCAAACCGAATACAACAACATATTAAAAAAATAATACATCATGATCAAGTGGGATTCATCCCAGAATCTCAAGGATGGTTCAACATACGCAAAACGGTTAACGTAATACACCATATCAACAAAACAAAGAACAAAAACCACATGATCTTATCAATAGATGCAGAAAAGGCTTTTGATAAAATACAACACAATTTTATGTTTAAGACTCTCAACAAAATGGGTATAGAAGGAAAATATCTCAACATGATAAAGGCCATATATGATAAACCATCAGCTAACATCATATTAAATGGCACTAAACTGAAGGCTTTCCCCCTTAAATCAGGAACAAGACAGGGTTGTCCACTCTCTCCACTCTTATTTAACGTGGTGCTAGAAGTTCTGGCCAGAGCAATTAGACAAGACAAAGAAATAAAAGGCATCCATATTGGAAAAGAAGAAGTAAAGGTATCACTTTTTGCTGATGATATGATCCTATACATCGAAAACCCGAAGGACTCCACAAAAAGATTATTAGAAACAATAAACCAATACAGTAAGGTCGCAGGATACAAAATTAACATACAGAAGTCCATAGCCTTTCTCTATGCCAACAATGAAATATTAGAAAACGAACTCAAAAAAATAATCCCCTTCACGATTGCAACAAAAAAAATAAAATACCTAGGAATAAACATAACAAAGAATGTAAAGGACCTATATAATGAAAATTACAAAGCATTGTTAAGGGAAATCGAAAAAGATACAATGAGATGGAAAAATATTCCTTGTTCTTGGATAGGAAGAATAAATATAATCAAAATGGCCATATTACCCAAAGCAATATACAAATTTAATGCAATTCCCATCAAAATTCCTATGAGATTTTTTAAAGAAATGGAACAAAAAATCATCAGATTTATATGGAACTATAAAAAACCCCGAATAGCCAAAACAATCCTAAGGAAAAAGAATGAAGCTGGGGGCATTACAATACCTGACTTTAAACTATATTATAGGGCCACAATAATCAAAACAGCATGGTATTGGCAGAAAAATAGACACTCAGACCAATGGAACAGAATAGAAAGCCCAGAAATAAAACCACATATATATGGTCAAATAATCTTTGATAAAGGGGCCAACAACACACAATGGAGAAAAGAAAGCCTCTTCAACAAATGGTGTTGGGAAAACTGGAAAGCCACATGCAAAAGAATGAAACTCGACTACAGCCTGTCCCCGTGTACTAAAATTAATTCAAAATGGATCAAAGACCTAAATATAAGACCTGAAACAATAAAGTACATAGAAGAAGACATAGGTACTAAACTCATGGACCTGGGTTTTAAAGAACATTTTATGAACTTGACTCCAATGGCAAGAGAAGTGAAGGCAAAGATAAATGAATGGGACTACATCAGAATAAAAAGTTTTTGCTCAGCAAGAGAAACTGATATAAAAATAAACAGGCAGCCAACTAAATGGGAAATGATATTTTCAAACAACAGCTCAGATAAGGGCCTAATTTCCAAAATTTACAAAGAACTCATAAAACTCAACAACAAACAAACAAACAATCCAATAAAAAAAATGGGAAGAAGACATGAATAGACACTTCTCCCAGGAAGAGATACAAATGGCCAACAGATATATGAAAAAATGCTCAGCTTCATTAGTTATTAGGGAAATGCAAATCAAAACTACAATGAGATACCACCTCACCCCTGTTAGATTAGCTATGATCAACAAGACGGGTAATAGCAAATGTTGGAGAGGCTGTGGAGAAAAAGGAACCCTCATTCACTGTTGGTGGGACTGTAAAGTAGTACAACCATTATGGAGGAAAGTATGGTGGTTCCTCAAAAAACTGCAAATAGAACTACCTTATGACCCAGCAATCCCTCTACTGGGTATATACCCCAAAACCTCAGAAACATTGATACGTGAAGACACATGTAGCCCCATGTTCATTGCAGCACTGTTCACAGTGGCCAAGACATGGAAACAACCAAAAAGCCCTTCAATAGAAGACTGGATAAAGAAGATGTGGCACATATACACTATGGAATACTACTCAGCCATAAGAAACGATGACATCAGATCATTTACAGCAAAATGGTGGGATCTTGATAACATTATAAGGAGTGAAATAAGTAAATCAGAAAAAAACAAGAACTACATGATTCCATACATTGGTGGAACATAAAAATGAGACTAAGAGACATGGACAAGAGTGTGGTGGTTACCAGGGGTGGGGGGAGGGAGGACAGGGGGAGAGTTAGGGGGAGGGGGAGGGGCACAGAGAACTAGATAGAGGGTGGCGAAGGACAATCTGACTTTGGGCGAGGGGTATGCAACATAATTTAATGACAAAATAACCTAGACATGTTTTCTTTGAATATATGTACCCTGATTTATTAATGTCATCCCATTACCATTAATAAAAATTTATTTAAAAAAAAAAACAAACAAAAAAAAAACTGACCTCTCTGGTGGGTGGGTCTTCCCTTACCATCACTGAATGAGTGGAGTGTTTGGTAAGGGTTTTCAATCATTTATGTATTTATTAGTAGGACTGCTTTCTGTTTCTTTGAATAAGGTACATAGACATCTTTACTTTTCAAGCCTGTTTGGCAGTGAGAGTGTTCGATTCAAGAGGCATGTGTTGAGCTCCTACTTTGTGCGAGGGCTTTGAAGATGAAAGGGTCCTTGCCTTTAAGAGCTTCATCAAGGAAGATATAAGCTCATTTAATAATAATAAAAAATAAACTGGGGAAACTCAAAGATAGCATTAAAAAGGCTCAGTTCCAAAAATTCTAAATTATTAAATTGTAACATTTACTTAGCAGAATAATTCAGGCTAAAAGCTAAATCTACTTTATTCCTTTGATTAGAATTAAAGTTTCTGTAGGTTAAAAGCATAGAAGTAAAATGTATAAGGAGGTAGAAAAGACAAATGGGGTAAGTACAATTAACTGTTAACTGGGCTTTTGACCCTTGAGAAAATATGATCTAACTCCATGCTTGCTATTTTGAAGAGGCACAATGTGGAGGGGGGAGTGTCTAGGAGAGCCTGGATTTTTAATGACAGGACTTCAAGGACAGCACTGAGGTTGCACCATCAGGATCCACTCTCTGGTCGTGGATCAGTCAGATCCAGATACTGAACCCAAGATGAACAACTTATCACTGACAAGATCATAGTAAACAAACCAGACAAATTCTTAAACCTAGAAAGACAGTTTTCCATTCTTCATTCAAATCATGACTTACTCTAAAACAAATTTAAGAATACTTAGAAATATGCAAACATATTACAAGAGAAAATAAATTCCAAATAGAAAGATGAGGCAAAGAGCAAATAAAATTAAGAAAACAAGATGGCATTGGGAGTGAAGTCAGCACACAGGAGGTCCTATGTTTTTTTCTTGAGTAGCCTCCTCACTGCTGGAATAAAGAGGCAGACATAGTGAACTACCTGATACGTTGCCACCATTCTGATATCAAGATACCAAATAAGCAAAACAACAATCAGATAATTATTCAGATCAAAAGAAATATAATTGGTTAGGGAGAGACACTCCCCCCACTTCTAGTAAAACTTCCTATCCTGTTTTCCCAGCAAGGCTCAGTGAGTCTCCCACACCCAAGGTCTCCCCCCGGTCATTGTAGCAGAGCTGCTTCTCTGTACCTGCTTTCCTGTGCTCACACGCTCCTTCACTAACATGTGAAGTGTCACTGAGGAAATGAAGTATCCTCAGACACTTCAACAAACTCCTCATGTGAATCTTAGACACACTCTGTCTGGGCTCATCTTTATTCTTGCATTTTTTTTTTCAGACCAATTCTGCAAACTTATTAGGCAAGATACACTCACTATAAACTAGATAGATGATTCCCCAAAGGACAGTAGTAGTGCTTCCAAGCCATTGAGGATCTCAGCATAGGATAAACTAAAAAGAGTAGCCTCAGTTACAAACTCTCTATAAGAGATCCTATCACTAACAGTCAAACACTCTAAGCTTCACAAAATTAGCAGAGTACTCCACATAGTACTTCAGCCAATGGGAATGTGTTCTAAAGAGAAAATGAAAAACAGGAAAAAGAGTATGTTCAAAGATAGCCATTGTCAATGATGTCCATGTTGTTTAGAGTTCTTTTTTTTAAAGAATTTAAAAGAACCTAAATGTCCAAGAATTGGGAAATATAAGTAAACTATTGTGTCTATTCAATATTATATTATATACCACTAAAATAATGTTTTAAAAATTCTGTTGCACTAGTGACAAAGGCTCATGATATAATATTAAGTCTTTTTTTTAAGTATAGAAATGTGTGTATACATTAGAATCACAACTTTTGAAGAAAAAGTCTTAAGCATGGGATAAAAAGCTTGAAAAGAAAATCAAGCAAATGCTAACAATTGCCTTAGAATGATGAGACCATGGGTGATTTCTTTTTTTATTATTAATTTTCCAAAGTTTCTTTTACAGTCATGCACCACATAATGACATTTTATCAGACCAATACTGTAAACTTGGTCTGTAAATGACGGATCACATATACAACAGTGGTCCAATAACATTATAATGGAGCTGAAAAAATCCTATTGCCTAATGACATCAAAGCTATTATAATATTGGAGCACAATACATTACCCACATGTTTGTGGTGATGCTGGTGTAAACAAATCTACTGCATTGCCTGTGATTTAAAAGTGTAGCACATACCAGTAGGCACAGTACATAATAATAATGACAATAAACATATGTTACTGGGCCTGACCAGGCGGTGGCACAGTGGATAGAGCATCAGACTGGGATGTGGAGGACCCAGGTTCGAGACTCCAAGGTCACCAGCTTGAGCATGGGCTCATCTGGTTTGAGTAAAGCTCACCAGCTTGGACCCAAGGTCGCTGGCTTGAGCAAGGGGTTACTCGGTCTGCTGAAGGCCCATGGTCAAGGCACATATGAGAAAGCAATCAATGAACAACTAAGGTATCGCAACAAAAAACTAATGATTGATGCTTCTCATCTCTCTCCGTTCCTGTCTGTCTGTCCCTATCTATCCCTTTCTCTGACTCTCTCTCTGTCTCTGTAAAAAAAAAGAAAAAAAGAAAAACATCTGTTACTGGTATATGCATTTACTATCCCATACTTTTTATCATTACTTTTGAATACACTCTTTCTACTTAAGAAAGAAGATGTGTGCTGTAAAACAGTGTGCCATGTTACACTGGCAGCAGCCTCGTATATCTTGTGTTTACTACGTCTCTTGATTGCATCATTTATTCTCATGCTTGATTAAATCTCATGTTGTTTTACTCATCATTGCCCCTGAACATACAAAATCCACTGCTAATGTCACCAGTGATTGACCTGGAAACAAAATTAAAAGTAAGTAAGGACTGTGAAGCTGAAAAATCAGTGATGGTCATTGCTCACCAGTCAAGCATGTCCCATTCCACTATAGCTACAGTCTTGAAGAACAAGAACAAAGTGACAGAAGCTGTTAAAGGATCTGCTTCATTAAGGCAACAAGACTAACAAAAATTCAAGAAGGGCCTATATCAGACATGGAGAAACTTCTGACCTGGATGTAAGAACAACTTGCAAGTATGTTGCTCTCAGTACTACAATGATCATGGCCAAAGAAAAAAGTTTGTGTGCAATGCTGAAAGAAAAGCCTGAACCCAAATACAATGTTGAATTTACTGCTAGTTCTGGGTGGTTCAAATGATTCAAGAATTGTTATTTATTACATAATGAAAAAGTGAGTGGTGAGTCTGAGAATGCTTGTGTGAGGCAGCTACAGAATTTTTAGAGAGCTTCCCAGAAAAATCTAAAGGAATTTGTTACCAACAAACCAGTATTACAAGAAATGTTAAAGGGTGTTGAAGGAGAAGAAAAGGAAAACAGAGGAACATAGTTAAAAGAATAAAATGGCAATAAATACATACCTATCAATAATCACTTTAAATGTAAATGACTTAAATGCTCCAATCAAAAGACATACGGTAGCTGAATGGATATGAAAACAAGAACCATATATATATATATATGTTGTCTACAAGAGACCCACCACAGAATGAAAGATACACACAGGCTAAGACATTTCATGCAAATGGAAAGGGAAAAAAACTGGAGGAGCAATATTTATCTCTGACAAAATGACCTTAAAACAAAGGCTATAGCCTGACCTGTATTGGCGCAGTGGATAAAGCGTCGACCTGGAAATGCTGAGGTCGCCGGTTCGAAACCCTGGGCTTGCCTAGTCAAGGTACATATGGGAGTTGATTCTTCCAGCTCCTCCCCCCTTCTTTCTCTCTGTCTCTCTCTCCTCTCTCTCCCTCTCTGTCTCTCTCTCCTCTCTAAAAGTGAATAAATAAAAAAATAAAATAAAATAAAAAAATAAAACAAAGGCTATAGTAAAAGACAAAGAAAGACACTACATAATGATAAAGGGAACCCTCCAACAAGAAGATATAATCCTTGTAAACATTTATGCTCCCAAAATATGAGCACCTAAACACATAAAGTAAATCTTGATAGGCATAAAAGGAAAAACTGACATAGGAAGAGATATACCCTCATAATACTGGATTTTAATACCCCACTAACATCAATGGATAGATCTTCCAGACAGAAACTCAACAAGGAAATGATGGCCTTAAATGACACATTAGATCAGATGGATTTAATTCACATCTTCAGAGCATTTTACACCAAAGCAGCAGAATACACATTCTTTCCAAGTACAGATCAAACATTTTTTTGGATAGATCACATGTTAGAACACAAAACAAGTCTCAATAAATTTAAGAAGATTGAAATCATTTCAAGCATCTTCTCTGAATATAATTGTATGAAATTAGAAATCACAGAAAAAAACTGAAAAACATACAGAGACCTGGAGGCTAAATAACATGTTACTAAACGATGAATGTGGTTAACCATGAGATTAAGGAAGAAATCAAAAGGTACCTTGAAACAAAAGAAGAACTAACATCTATCTTTCTCAAAGTATTCCAAAAAATTCAATAGGGGGGAAGACTTCAAAGCCCATGTTATGAGGCCAGCATTATCCTAAATCCAAAACCAGATAAAAATACTATAAGAAAAAAAAATTATAGGTTAATATCCCTGAGGAATATAGATGCTAAAATCCTCAATAAACTATTAGCAAACCAATCCAGCAATACATTAAAAAGATCATACACCATGATCAAGTTGGATTTATCCTGGGGATGTAAAGTTGGTACAATATTGGCAAATCAATAAACATGATATGCCACATAAACAAAATGAAAGATAAAAACCACATGATCATATCAACAGATGCAGAAAAACCATATTATAAAATCCAGCGCCCATTTATGATAAAAAAAAAAACTCCTAGCAAAGTGAGAATAAAGGGAATATGCCTCAACATAATATTGGTCATCTATGACAAACCCACAGCTAACATCATTCTCAATGGGCAAAAACTACAACGATTGATTTTCCTTAAGCTCAGGAACAGGACAGGGATGTCTGCTCTCACCACTCTTATTCAACATAGTACTGGAAGTCCTAGCCACAGCAATCAGACAATAAGAAGAAATAAAAGGCATCCAAATTGGAAAGGAAGAAGTAAAATTGTCATTATTTGCAGGGGACATGAGACTGTGTGTAGAGAACATAAAGATTCCACCAAAAAACTACTAGAACTGATAAGTGAACTTAATAAAGTAGCAGGATACAAAATTAATATACAGAAATTAGTTGTATTTTTATACACCAAAAATAAACTATCAGAAAGGGGAATTAAGAAAATAATCACTGATAGGATGGGATAAACCTGAAGGGAAGGGGGGAGGGCGCTGGGGGGAGTGGGCAAAGAAGATGTTGAGGGGAATATGGGGGAGGTGGGGATGCATTCGGGGTGACCCTAGAATCTATGTAAACACGGTTAATTAAATTTAAAAAAATTTTATAAAAAGAAAACAACTGTATTCATAATTGCTTCCAAAAAAATACCAAGGAATAAATATAACTAAGGATATAAAAGACCCAAACTCAAAAAATTATAAGACCCTGAAGAAAGACATTGAAGAAGATACAGATAAGTGGAACATACACTGGATAGGAAGAATTAACATCTTAATATTAATTAAGATGTTAAGTCGAACATTAAAATGTTCGACTGCCCCAAAGCTATCTGTAGATTCAATGCAATTCCTATCAAGATACCAAGGGTGTATCTCACAGAACTAGAACAAATATTCAAAAAATTTATGTTGCTTAAAGCATCTTCCCAATACACCAAGGTTGCAAGTTCAATCCCCAGTCATGGCACGTAAAAGAATCAACCAATGAATGTATATATAAATAAGTGGAACAACATACTCTCACTCTCTCTCTCTTCCTTTCTCTAAAAAAAAAATCAATTAAAATAAAAAGCAGACATATAGATCAATGGAACAGAATAGAGCTCATTCCTTTATGGTCAATTAATATTTGACAAAGGAGGCAAGAACATACAATGGGGTAAAGATAGTCTATTCAATAAATAGTGTTGGAAAAAATGGACAGATACATGCAAAATATGCAACTAGACCACCTTTTTACAACCTACACAAGAATAAACTCAAAATGGATTAAAGACTTAAATGTAGTCACAAAACCATAGAAATCCTAGAAAACATAGGCAGTAAAATCTCTAACATTTCTTGTAGCAACATTTTTTATGATATATCTCCTCAGGCAAGGGAACAAAAGAAAAAATAAGCAAATGGAACTACATCACACTAAAAAGGTTTTGCACAACAAAGGAAACCCTCAACAAAATAAAAAGACAATCCACTGAATGGGAGAACATATTCCCCAATGATACATCTATCTAATAAGGAGTTAGTATCCAAAATTTATAAAGAACTTTAAAAACTCAACGCCAAAAAGACAAACAACCCAATTAAAAAGTGGGCAAAGGACCTAAAGAGACACTTCTCCAAAGAGGACATAGAGCCAATAGACATAAGAAAAGATAGATACTCAATCTCACTAACCACCAGAGAAATGCACGTTGAAACCACAATGAGAGATCACTTCACACCTATCAAAAAGACTATCATAAATAAGTCAGTAAACAAGTTTTGGTGAAGATGTGGAGAAAACGGAACCCTCATGCACTGTTGGTGGGAATGCATTCATGTTTTAACTATTATTCCAAAAAAGTTGAAAAGTTTTAAAAATTTAAGTTTATGAAGTTTAAAAGTTACAGTAAGCTAAGGTTAATTTAGTATTGAATAAATAAAAATATTTTTATAAATTAAGTGTAGCCTAAGGGTACAGTGTTTATGAAGTCTACAGTAGGTTACAGTAATGTCCTGGGCATTCACATTCACTCACCACCCACTCACTGACTCACCCAGAGCAACTTCCCAACCTGCAGGTTCCATTCATGGTAAGTGCCCTACCCAGGTGAACCAATTTTCTATCTTCCACACCATAATTTTATTGTATCTTTCTATTTTTAGATTTCTATTTTTAGATATGTTAGATACACAAACACCATTGTGTTATAAAGCCTATAGTATTCAGTGCAGTAACATGTACAGTTTTGTAGCCCAGAAGCAATAGACTGTACCATATAGCCTAGTTGTGTAGTGGGCTACACCCATCTAGGTTTGTGTAAGTGCACTTTATGATGTTCACACATGATGGAACTGCCAGCAATGCATTTCTCAGAGCATATCCCTGTTGTTAAGAAACACACAACCGGCCCTGGCCGGTTGGCTCAGTGGTAGAGCGTCGGCCTGGCATGCAGGAGTCCTGGGTTCGATTCCCAGCCAGGGCACACAGGAGAAGCGCCCATCTGCTTCTCCACCCCTCCCCTTCTCCTTCCTCTCTGTCTCTCTCTTCCCCTCCTGCAGCCAAGGCTCCACTGGAGCAAAGTTGGCCCGGGCGCTGAGGATGGCTCTATGGCCTCTGCCTCAGGCGCTAGAATGACTCTGGTTGCAACAGAGCGACACCCCAGATGGGCAGAGCATCGCCCCCTGGTGGGCATGCCGGGTGGATCCCGGTCAGGTGCATGTAAGAGTCTGTTTGCCTCCCCATTTCCAACTTCAGAAAAATACAAAAAAAAAAAGAAAAGAAAAGAAACACACAACCACATTGTGGTTATATTGGTCTTATCATGAAATATATGTAAATAAATTAAAACATCTAAACTATCTTAAAACTTATAAAACATATTAAACAGGTCTTTACATTGGTATAGACAGATAGATAATTAGGTAAAAAGTGGCAGATATTATAAGAGGCCTGTGTTCATGAGGATATAGGAGAATCTCTCCCTGGGAATGACTTGAAACAAAGAGGAGGGGAAAGGAGATAGTAGGTTGAGAAGTCCTACAATAGTGGGTGTCGGCAAAAACAGATATATGCAAATTCTATTATTATAACTTTACTTTTCCTTGAATATTTTATTAACCAATATCACCCCAATAAATTCAATTAGATAGATAGATGATAGATAGATAGATAGATAGATAGATAGATAGATAGATAGATAGATAGATAGATAAGAAGAATTTTTGGAAACTCTGGGTGTGCTGATTATGGAGGAAAATGACTTGCCAGAGCAAATATTCAGCATGGATGAATCCTTTCTGGAAACAATGCCTGAAAGGACTTTCGTCTGTAAGGAGTGCAAGCCAATGCCAGGTTTCAAGGCTTTGAAGGACAGAACAGTTTTGCTTGGGGGCACTGTTTCAGGCTACAGATTGGCATCAAAGTGGCCCAGAAGTCCCTCCTGCCCTCTATTTCCCACAAAAGACTTTCTTCTGAGGGAACTGAGAGATCTTTAGTGTAAAGTAAAAGATAATAAATCTGTGATCCTGTCTGACTCTGCCTGATTCAACTCCTGGCCTTTAATGTCATATTTGCCACTAAAAGCAGGGGTGTGGAAGGGGGGAATTCTGTTCATCTTTTGTGTTTCTGCCTGTCCCATTAAATGCATCTACTTTACCTACAGTTTTAAGGCTTGACACTATTCATAGAAATAGACTTTGTATTTGTTTTCTAGGGCTATCATAACAAATGCTACAGATTAGGCAGTTTAAACAACAGAAATTTATTTCTTCACAGTTCTAGAGACTAGACCTTCAAGATCAAAGCATCAACTGGGTAAGTTTTATTCTGACGTCTCTTTCTTAGGCATGTAGATGCTATCTTTTTCTGTTTTCACGTTACCTTCCCCATGTATGTCTGTGTCCTAATCTCCGCCTCTTCTTACACGGACATCAGTCATATATGGACTAGGACCCACATATGACTTCATTTTACCATAACTATAATACATCTCTAAAAGACCCTATGTCTAAAATACACTCACATTGCTGTACTGAGGTTAAGATTTCAACATATCAATTTGGGGGAGACAAAGGTCAGCCCATAACAGCTTTGAATCCTGTTTTCTAGAAACTCATCTAAAACATAAACTGAAATGAATGAACAAAAACCAAAGTTAAGTAAGCACTGTAGACCCCCTGAACTGTGCTGTTTGGGGATAGAACGTAAGACTTTTACTGGGTGCAGCTGCCCTTTAACCCACAGACAATCTGAATCAGTAATGAACCATGTCACAGAGGAGTCCCTAGAGTCACACTTTTCTGTTCCTAAATGCAACTTTATGCCATGGCACCTTGAGCTCTCAGACCCTCCTTGTTGGGCCCTCAGCTGATCTTGCAACTGACCTCTGATTCTCCCAAAGAGGCTCTTACAAGCTGTTAAAGAAAGCATGGTTTAATCATTCCACAAACATTTCTAGATACCTACTGTGTGCATAGACCCCCTACTCTGTTAGGGACTATAGGAAATAATAAAGATAAGATTCCAGTGCGTTTGTCACTACCTTCAAATAACCCTTAGGCAGCTCAAAAAGAATAGCAGAAGGGAGGAAGCTATACTCACTACAAAAACAGGTGTCTACTGTATTCATAGCCGCCATAGGCAAGACAGAATGAACAGGAAAATAATTCAAACCTCCAATGAGTGGGAGGGCTTGACAGCCTGGCCCTAAGTCTCCGGAAGAAATTCCCATTAGGTTTCATGTTTTCCCCTCCAGAAAATAAGTTGCAATACCTTTCCCCAAATCTCATGGCCTTATCTTTTTAAATATTAATCCTTTGTTTTAAATGCAAGTTTTCCACTAATAGACAGCTATCACATTTAAAACAAATGTTTAAAATATACATTTAAACAAAATATAGTTTTGCCTGCAAACTACTCATTTGCAAAAGCATCATTTAAAAAATGTCTGAATTTTTCCCTGTTATGAGGATCCACTTTCGGAACCTTCTCAAGGCAGGTTTTCTTCCCCTCTTGCCCATTCAGAATCATGTCTCCCTCCCCATCCTCAAAACAAAATCAATTTTCAAACATCAATTTATGTGTAAATCAAGGTATGCCTGTAGCTTGATGTTGCAACCAATAAAATAATAAGCATTTGTTAAATGTGTGCTATGTGCCTAGCCATGTTCTAGGTTCTTGGAAGCACAAAAGAACAAGGAATCTCTCTGGATCCATTTAAACCCTATTTTGTCACAATGAAAATGCCTGAAAAGTTCCGAAGATAAAAGAGAGATAAAACCTCTTCAGTAAAACTTATTTCCTCTATGAGCCTTTAAAGCTCATATTAGATACTACTGAGGGGAGTGGGGGTCAGAAAACAGGTTGGCTTGAGGTTTGAAAGACATTGTATCAGCCACTATGAGGCATTGTTCAAGGAAAATAGTGCTTTTGGAGTTTATGCATTATTCATTATAAAAGCAGAGTCTGGCTGGTTGCACTGTGGGTGTCAAGGCAAAATTTTTAGCCTGGCTGGACGATAAGAGCTATAAAGCCAGGTAAGGGCTGCTGTATGTTTCTAGAGAGCTATTCTAAATCTCTCTAAGAACATAGAGAAACAGAGAGAGGAGAGGAGACATCAGAGATAGAGAAGGCTTTGCTGTTTTATCCACAAAAGGAAATGACATATGTCAGAGGCAGAGCCACTGAAGCTCATCAGTGGAGGCAGGAGGCAAGGAAGAGACCTCTCTTTGAGGAGACAACACAGGGATCAAAGCAGCTACTAATTTTTAAACTTAAAGGCTAGAGTAGCACAGCCTCAAGACTCTTAAATAAAATATTCAGAGTTAGTTTGAAACCCAAGATTATTAAGTAGATGATGTTTAAAGATAAGTGATTCATTGAAATAGATTACAGGTGTCCCTCGCTTTGCATGGTTCCAAGATTTAGTTAAATAACACCATTCAACAGAAACAATTCGAATTTCAGTTGCCATTGTATAGTGTTTGTGAGTAAACAATTGGCCACTGAATGTTCTTGCACAGGTCTTACTTAAAGATTATAGTTGTGTTGCCTCCTTGTCTCCCAGTGATAAACTCACAAGACATTTTACAACAAAGATTAAAGTGCAGCAAATAATCAAAAAGTGATTATGCTGAAAGTAAATAGGATGCAATTAGAAGATTTGAAAAATAGCAACAGAAAAGCAAGGACAGGATGACATCTAGGCTTTCATAAAGCTGTGGTATAAACCATATTAACAAAATTCAAAGAATATGAAAACAAGGTAAAGTTGCTTCAATATATTTTAGTTTAATTGTAATAGGAACAGAAGGCCAATTATGGTAGACATTCAGCACTTACTTCTACTTTGGATTGAAGGCTGCAATAAAAAAAAAATAACCCAAATCACTTCCACTAGCATTCAGGCCACAGTGTTAGAAGCAGCTGCCATATTAAAAGAAAACTGTGATTGCAGGGAGACCGAAAATGACCTTTTACTGCCAGTAAAGGCTGGTTTCATTGTTTCAGATGTCAGCATGAACTGATTAATGTTAAACTATCTGATGAAATTACTAGCACAAATAAGGATTTTGCTATGAAATTTGAACCCAGATTCTTAGGATTAGTTAAAGCAGGTAGTTATGATGCTCTCAAATATGAAATTGGCTAAGATAAAAACATGAAGATAGCCCAAGGAAGGGACATTGGGAAAAGAAAAAATCCCAAAAAACCTCAGGTTAAGGGAACTCTCAGAGATAGCTCAGGATATTGAAAACACAAAGAATAAAGTGTTGAAAGTTGATTCAAAATTAGAAAGGATATGACAATTTTCCCAGGCTAACCCTTGAAACATTATGCTAAGTGAAAGAAACCAATCATGACCAACCAGGTGGCGGCACAATGGATAGTGGCGACCTGGGATGCTGAGGATCCAGGTTCAAAATTCCAAGGTCGCTGGCTTGAACACAAGCTCACCAGCCTGAGTACAGGGGTGCCTGCTTGAGTGTGGGATCATAGATATAACCCCATGGTCACTGGCTTGAGCCCAAAGGTCACTGACTTGAGCCCAACGTCACTGGCTTGAGCCCAAGGTCACTCGCTTGAGCAAGAGGTCACTAGCTAAGCTGGAGCCCTCCAGTTCAGGCCCATATAAGAAAGCAATCAGTGAACAACTCAAGTGCCACACAACCACGATTTGATGCTTCTCATCTCTCTCTCTTCCTGTCTCTCTCTCTTGCAAAAAAAAAAAAAAAAAAAAAAAAAAAGGAAAAAAAAACAATCACAGAATACTACATAGTATTTTATTATGTCCAGAATACACAAAACAATAAATACAGAAAGTAGACTAATAGGTGTGCGGGAGTGGGGATAGAGGTAGGGTGGGACGGGGGCATTGGAAGGTGATAGCATAGCTATAGGGTATGGGGTTTAAGCCATCTATTGAAAGACAGCTGTCAAAATAACCAGGATTTGAAGGGCTAAGATACCAAAGAAAAGGAAGCTCACTAAAATAAGTTCAATATTCTGTTCACCTCTTTATTCTTCAAGGCAGTGATGAGTCTTACAGTGGTAGGAGTCATAGGGAGTGAAGGGATGGGGTGCTGAGAAGCCAGACAAAGAATGGATGCTAAGAGGCAGAGAAGCCAGTACTCTCATGGAGTTGGGGGTGGACGGGACAGGAGCTGGGCCTGCCAAGACAGCTGGGAAATAGCCAAGACTCCTGAGGAGGTCAGGCCTAGGAAAGAGAAGATGACATTCAGTGAATTCTTTTAAAGACTAATAAAATTGATAGTCTTTTATTAAGATCAATCAAGAAAAAAGAGAGAAGGCACAGATTACCAATAAACAGGGAAAAAAAATGGAGACC
The DNA here is from genome assembly GCF_036850995.1 of Saccopteryx leptura. NCBI lineage: Eukaryota > Metazoa > Chordata > Mammalia > Chiroptera > Emballonuridae > Saccopteryx > Saccopteryx leptura. Next base: position 40,304,750 of record NC_089504.1, on the reverse strand, counting down.
TTACTACAGAGCCTGCAAATATTAAGGAGATTCTAATAGGATATTAGAGCAATTTTTTAATAATACAGGGTTTTGTTAGATTTCATTTATTTATTTTAGAGAGGAGAGAGAGAGAAAGAGAGAGGGAAGGGGGGTAGGAAGAAGCAGGCAGCATCAACTCCCATATGTACATGGACCAGGCAAGCCCCAGGCTTTTAAACCAGAAACTTCAGTGTTCCAAGTTGACGCTTTATCCACTGCACCACCACAGGCCAGGCTGGATATTAGAACAATTTTGTGCCAGTAAAGTTGGAAGTTTAGATGAAATGGACAAACTCCTAGAAAAATAACTTAGCAAAACTGATACAAGGAGAGACATAAAATCTGAATAAAGCTTTAGCTATTAGAGACATTGAACCTATCATTTTAAAATCTTTCCACAGGGCTACCAGTCAAGGTGGTGGTATAGGTAAATGCAGGGCTCACATCCTCCCACAACCACATCAGAATTACAACTAAACTACAGAACAACCATTCTTCAGACCCACCTGAAGTCTAGCTGAACAGAAGTCCTACAACTCAAGATATAAAGAAGCCACACTGAGGCTGGTAGGAGGGGCAAAGACTTAAATGGACTGGTCCCACACCCATGTGTGACAGATAAATATCAGGAAAGCGATCTTGGCTGCAGAACCCCCCACACACACACCCGCAAGGAGCAATGGGCCCCAGCCCCACACCAGGCCCCCCATCCCAGGGTCCTTGTGCCAGGAAGAGAAATCCCCATAACTTCTGGCTGTAAAAACCAGCAGGCATTCTCTCAGTCTCTCTCTCTCTCTCTCAACCTCTCTCTCTCTCTCTCTCTCTCTCTCTCTCCCCCTCTCTCTCCCTCGTGTGGATGCTAAAAAAAAAGAAAGAAAGAAAGAAAGAAAGAAAGAAAGAAAGAAAGAAAGAAAGAAAGAAAGAGAAAGAGAGAGAGAGAGAGAGAGAGAGAGAGAAAGAGAGAAAGAAAGAAAGAAAGAAAGAAAGAAAGAAAGAAAGAAAGAAAGAAAGAAAGAAAGAAAGAAAGAAAGAAAGAAAGAAAGAAAGAAAGAAAGAAAGAAAGAAAGCCTGACCAGGAGGTGGCACAGTGGATAGAGCATTGGCCTTGAATGTGGAGGACCCTGGTTCAAAACCCCAAGGTCGCCAGCTTGAGCGTGGGCTCACCAGCTTAAGCCCGGGATTGCCAGCCTGAGTGTGGGATCATAGACATGACTCTATGGTCGCTGGCTTGAGCCCAAGATTGCTGGCTTAAGCAAGGGGTCACTGGCTCATCTGGAGCCTCCTGGTCAAGGCACATATAAGAAAGCAATCAATGAACAACTAAGGTGATGCAACTATGAGTTAATACTTCTCATCTCTCTCCCTTCCTGTCTGTCTGTCCCTGTCTGTCCCTCTCTCTCTCTTGCTAAAAAAAATAATAATAATAACAAAAAACCAAAACAAAACAAAACACCAGCAGGATTATGGCTGAATGACATGGAGGACTGCTGGAATCCTAAAGGGCCTTTCACATGGGCTTACTCAGACTCACTTGTTCTAAATTCTGGCACTGGGCAGCAGCTTGAAAGGAACCAGGGACATACAGAGAGAAGTGTTCTGCATCAAGGCAAAAGCTGAGGAAGCAGCTTTCTCCAAGACACAGTGCTATCAGAGACCATTGTTCCTTTTCTGAGCCATTCCCACACAGAGCAAGCACAGGCAGGTGCCATATGTGAGTCTCCATCAACCTGGTTAACACTGTGAGTCCAACACAACTTGTGGATCCACCCAAGCTGTTTCCAGTGGCTTTTCCATAAAAAATGGCCTGTCTTGGATCATACTTCAGACTTTTAAAAAAATATCTCAAATAAGCAGCACCTGGCCTCAGCATACCCTGTACCTCTCACTAAGTGTTCCCAGGCCTGGCACTAGCAGCAGCCAGCATAGTTTGCAGCTTGGCTTCTCCTGGGCACCTCCAACTCCAGCACAAGTAGCAGCCGTCTGCAGATTGTTTTGTAGCTCATGCCAGGTGGCCCCAGGAAGAACACAAGTGGTGGCTGACCCTGGCATGCACTCCTGGAACATCCCAAAGCCAGCATACCTGGTGGACATCTTCAGACCACATCAAAACACTACCCAGCCCTGGCCGGTTGGCTCAGTGGTAGAGCGTCGGCCTGGCGTGCAGAAGTCCCGGGTTTGATTCCCGGCCAGGGCACACAGGAGAGGCGCCCATCTGCTTCTCCACCCCTCCCCCTCTCCTTCCTCTCTGTCTCTCTCTTACCCTCCCGCAGCCGAGGCTCCACTGGAGCAAAGATGTCCCGGGTGCTGGGGATGGCTCCTCGGCCTCTGCCCCAGGCGCTAGAGTGGCTCTGATCGTGACACAGCGACGCCCCAGAGGGGCAGAGCATCGCCCCCTGGTGGGCAGAGCGTCGCCCCCTGGTGGGTGTGCCGGGTGGATCCCGGTGGGGCGCATGCGAGAGTCTGTCTGACTGTCTCTCCCCGTTTCCGGCTTCAGAAAAATACAGAAAAAAAAAAAAACACTACCCAAACACCTCCATAGGCGACACACTGCCAAGGGGCAGACTTAGCAGGAACCAGAGCTCCACTGAAATAAGTCCTGCTTTATGGGATGGGTCCCTGCACAGCTGATCCTTCATGGTGGTCACAACCAGTCCTTGCAGCCAATTGGCCTGGGAATAAACCCCTCCCTTTGAGATGCCAACAGCAATTAAGGCTGAACTACAACAGGAGGAGATACACAGCCCACACAGGGGGTGGGAGGGCACAGCTGGAGTTCCCAGTTTAGATAACCAGGGTGACAGTGCCATTGGAACCTACATAATACCTATTATATAAGGTCACTCTACCAAGCCTAGGAGACATAGCAGTTCTACCTAATACATGGAAACAAACACAGAGAGGTTGCCAAAATGAGGAGACAAAAAAACATGTCCTAAATGAAAGAACAGAACAAAACTCCAGAAAAAGAACTAAACAAAATGGAGACAAGTCATGTACTAGATGCAGAGTTCAAAACATTGGTTATAAAGATGTTTAATGAACTTAGGGAAAGAATCGATGAACTCAGTGAGAACTTTAACAAAGAGATAGGAAACATAAAAACAGAACTAAAAACCATAAAAAGAACCAGTCAGAAATGATGACAACATTAACTGAAATGAAGACTACATTACAGATTACAGGGAACCAGTAGTGGAGCAGATAGAGTGGAGCATCAAATCAGTGATTTGGAAGATAAGGAAGCAAAAAACACCCAATCAGAACATCAAAAAGAAAAAAGAATCCAAAAAATAAAAATAATAAGGACAGTAGAAGGAGCCTTTAAGACAACTTCAGGCATACCAACATTCACATCATGGAGGTGCCAGAAGGAAAAGAGAAAGCAAGATGTTGAAAGCTATTGAAAAAATAATGCTAGAAAACTTTCTTGACTTGGTAAAAGAAATAGACATACGAGTTCAAGAAGCACAGAGAGTCCTAAACAAGATGAACCCAAAGAGGCCCACACTAACACACATCATAATTAATATGCAAAAGGTTAAAGACAGAGAATCTTAAAACCAGCAAGAGAAAAGCAGTTAGTTACCTACAAAGGAGCTCCCATAAGACTTCCAACTGATTTCTCAACAGAAACTTTGCAGGCTGGAAGGAACTGACAAGAAATATTCAAAGTGATGAAAAGCATGGACCTACAACCAAGATTATTCTACCCAGCAAAGCTATCATTTAGAATTAAAGGACAGATCAACAGCTTCCCAGAGAAAAAAAAGCTAAAGGAGTTTATTAACACCAAACAAGTATTACATGAAATGTTAAAGGGTCTTCTTTAAGAAGAAGAAAAAAAAGATAAAAAATATGAAATAAGAAAATGGCAATAAATACATATCTATCAACAATTGAATCTAAAAAAAAATGAAGAAGCAGAACAGAAATAGAATCATAGATACAGAGAGCAGGTGGCAGCCAGATGAGAGGAGTGTTGAAGGGATGGGTAAAAAAGATGAAGGGATTAAGAAATACAAATTGGTTGTTACAGAATAGTCACAGCAATGTGAAGTACAGCATAGGAAAGTAGTCATTAATATTGTAATAACTGTGTATGGTGTCAGATGGGGACTAGATTTACTGGGATGGTCACTTAGTAAGTTATAAAATGCTAATCACTGGGTTGTACACCTGAGACTAATATAATAGTGTATGTTAACTGTAATTGAAAAATAGAAAATTATTTAAAGTAAAAAATAAAATATTTCCACGAAGGAATTTCAGATCCAGTTGTTTTCATTAATGAAATCTTCCATTTATTTAGAGAAGAAAAACAATACTAAGAAAACTTCTTTCAGAGAAGACAATCTATAAACAAGTGAATTTATCATGTTTACCAATAAGCAAAGTCAATATACAACAAAAATAAAATACCAAAAATAAACTATTAGAAAATGAGATTTGAAAAATTATACAATAGTAGCTCTCACTTCCCCACTCCCAATGGAGCTCAGATTTTTTTTAAAATAGTCATCTGATGCTAAATTTAACACTTTGGAGGAAGTCATCATAAGAGGTGGTCTATACTTACACAATTGTACAATTGGATTCAATTTTCTCCAACAAACATGAATACGTGCATGTCTTCCTTTTAGACAGGCAATCAGAACAACTCTCCCAATGTTCAGCTACAAAGAAACTCCATCCCAGGGGCCACAACGGTTCCAGGTATGTCTGCCTGAGTTCTGTGGAAGAAGGAAGGAAGCTAAGTCACACAGCTGACACACCCACCAGTTCATCCTCAGTTTACTTTCAGGTGCCTCTTGTTTTCAAGAGGCACTGATCCTATAAGGGGGTCCTCCTTGGGTCTGGCTGGACAATCTCCCAGAAATGTAGACAAAAGGGCAAAGGCTAAAGGCCAAGAAGCCTAACTGGTGAGCCTCAAATTTTTATGTTAAGCCTCCTCTAAAGATTGTTAACACTTCCCTTCCACCACTGCATCAATGATTGTTTAGAAAAATGATGACGACAAGTATTACAAAGGGTTATTAATGCCCTTAATATATAAGGAACATACAATTATCAATCCAAAAGACTGCTAAGACCCAAAATACAAAGGGGCAACAAACTTGAACAGAATTTACAGAAAAAAAAATATGACTACAAATGTCCGATAACCATCTGAAAAGTTTGCCTGGGGTAGAAATCAAAACAAGGCTAATTCCAACCTAACTTCTATAAAAAATACAAATGTTATGAGGATGGGAGTTAATATGTCAAAGCCCATCTCATGTCTAAATAAGTTGAAACAGCTTTTACTTGAACTAAGTGCTGCCCACCAGCTGCAGCAAGTAGGAAGACTACTAACTTCCTTTATGCTGTTTACCTTGTTTTTCTATCATGATTCAGGAACAACCTTAAGAGAGAGCTAAATCTACTGGCAAACTATATTAGAAAAAAGTCTGGGTAGAATATATTTCAGCATTCAGATTGATAACATACTCCTAATAAACCCCTCCAACACATACACAGACACATACACATTCACACTCACACATATGCACACATACTTCCTAAAACTCCTTTAGTTCAAAACTTTTCAAAACCTATCTCCTCTTGATCCTCTTCTTTTTGGCCACTTTTCCTTCTCCACTGGCTAGTTTTCTTCTGTCTGATCTATAAACATCTTGAAAGGTTTGCGTCCTTGATTTTCTTCTCTTTAAAGTTTACACCTTATTGCTCAGTAGTCTCAGGTTCTCCTATTGCTTCAAGAACCAAATCTTTGCTAACTTCCAAATCCATATCTCTAATCTTGCGTGAGCCTTCCTCATAAATACTGTATCAATATATTCCTTGTATTGACCACAAATGTACACATCTAAAGTGGAATTTTCCTTTCTTGCCTCATTTCATCTACTCATCTCCTTTTTTGCTATATTCATTCATTCATTCATTCATTCATTCATTCAACAAATAGTGTCCAAGTGCCAGCCATTATTGACCCCTCATTCTTCCAAACTAGAGAGAATCAACCTTCATCCTTCTGAGCTCTTCTCCTGCTCAGGTCAGCTATGAATTCTAACTCAGATAGATCTCTTAGATTCAGCCCTTGTCTTATCCCCACAAACACTTTGGCCTCAGTCCCCATCATCTCTCACCAGGATGCTTGCAGCAACCTCCTATATGGTTTCCCTGCCAGTGAAGTCAGTCTGTTTTCCACACCACTGACAGAATTAGCTTCCTAATTCTGGAAGTGATGTGGTCATGTCACTCCATGTTCTTAAAAACCTTCATAGCACATGACAATGATGGGGTTGGTGGACCAATGGCTCATTAAGTTGTCACTTCCTAATCCCCAAACCTATTGCATCCATCTCCCTGGAGATGAGACCTAGGAATATCCATTTTTAATGAGCTCCCCAGGTGATTCTTGGGCCTATTAAAGGTGAAGACCCACTGGCCTGCAGGAAAGAATCCAAGCTCCTTAGGCAGAAATACAAGGTCATTCACTGCCTGGGCCCAGATGGTCTCTGTTTCCTCTACTTTATATGATGAGCCCAACACACAAATCATGCTGAACCTTTCATTCTTCTCTACACACTTCAAGACCTCTCATACCTCCAAGTCTTTCTCTACACACAACTCCTCTGCCTCCTTCCCCTAGCAAAAAACCTGCTCTCCCTTCCTCTGTGAATTCTCCCCTGACCACCCCACCCTGCTCCATCAGACTCGTCTCTACCTCAGCTGTTCCTCCATAGCCCTTTCCTCACACATACACTGTGGCCAGGAACTAGCCTCACTGAATTATCATTTACCTGTTTATGCGGTATTCTCCCAAATAGACTGTGAGCTAATAGTTTTATCTGGAAAAGTTTTTTATTGCCACACGAACCACACACACAGAGCACACACACTAACAGTAACATGTTCTGCCTTTGCTTTTGATCCCCTTCCTGCATCCATGTATGGTATAATTGCATCTTTCATTTTCAGTGTGAAGAATACAGCTTTGTAGAAGCAATCATTTTAAACTTGAGAATGCCTGAATTAAATGACAATTTTAGTTAATTTTTTATAGTCAAAAGTGCAGTTTACATTAACAAAAAAGAAAAATATGGGGCTTCAAAAATCATGCCCTTAAGCTTACTAAATCACTGCAATTTTAAAGTCTTGAATCCGCCATGGAAAGGGGGATCCTTCTGCAATCTGGCACATTCTCATGGTGACTTTCTTACTGTGTGACTCATGCCATTGATACCTTGTGCAAATGTAAAAGAAAATAACTGGACTGATATGTGAAAAGGATTTCAATGATGAGGAGAGGCCGGCTATTTGGGAGAGTGAGTCAAGCACTTCTCAGCCTTCCCTCACTGGGGCTCCTCAGACTGCCCAGGTCATGCTAAAAAAAAAAAAAAAAAAAAAAAAAGGTATTCTCATAGAACACCAGTGGAAAAAAAGAGACAATTTTTAAACCTGCCCTGACCAACTAACTCTTCCTGGGTCCACTGAAAATACTCTCTTAAACCTAATAGCATAAACTTTAGTTCTTTCATTCTCCCAGTTTAAAACCTTACAGCTAAATGTGAGTGGCCTTCAAGCTTAGAGCTGGGGAGGGCAAATGGAAGAGAAGAAAAAGAAGGAAATCAAGGGGCCCTGGCCAGCTGGCTCAGTGGTAGAGTGTCAGTCTGACATGGGGATGTCCTGGGTTCGATTTCTGGTCAGGGCACACAGGAAAAGTGACCATCTGCTTCTCCACCTCTCCCCCTCCTCCTTCTCTGTCTCACTCTCTCTTCCCCTCCTGCAGCCATGGCTCCGAACCACCTCCACCTCAGGCACTAAAAAATGGCTTGGTTGCTGAACAATGAAGAGGCAGCCTCAGATGGGCAGAACACTGCCCGGTGGGCAGCGGGCTGGGTGGATCCCAGTCGGGGCACATGGGGAGTCTGTCTCTCTGCCTCCTCGCCTTTCACTTAATTTAAAAAAAAGCAAGAAAGAAATCAAGAAAGTTAATGAATGAGAGATCAGGCTGAGTGGGTTTCTCCATGAGTGGGCTTCTCAAAGGGGCTGGGGTGGTAGAGAAAAGAGTAGAAAGAGCATAGCGCTGAGGAAAGAGAGTCATGCACGTAACTCAGAAGTGTGTGCCCTATCCTCAATATAGTATGTGCCAAATAAATTAATTCAATCCATTTTGTACAGACCCTTAATGAGTTTGGTTTGCACTGTAATATGGCATTGTGTTTAAGTTCCATGGAGCAAAACTGCTGAGAATTCTTTTTTCTTAATCTACTATCACAGAAGAAATAAGGTGTATGTTTTTATATATATAAATGTTGATTACAATTCACCTTTACAGAAGGTTTCAGAAGTTCACTGTGACTCATTTACAACACTAAATGACATTTGAGCCATTCAGTATGCTTCTTAATAAAACCACTATTAAAATAATATAACATTTAAAAATTTTTAATAAATAAAAATAAAATATTATAATTTATCTAAACAATATTTCATAAGTATAAGAGGCAGTAAATTTTTGAAAAGTGTTTATTATGTGCACAGGAAAGAAATTAGCGGGATTTTTTTAGTACAAGAAAAATTCTTATCTTCTCCTTGGTGCCAGAAGCTAGAGAACAGTTCAATCAAAGCAAATGAATTTGTCTTGAAGACTTTTCTTGAACCTTCAGAATCTAGCTAACTATCACTTTACTGATAAGTTGACTTCTGTTCTCAAAGGGAAAAATTGCATTTCTGTTTTTATAATTATCTTTCTGTCTAAAAAAGGATTATGTGATTTACTTTCATACTCAAGTTGACATAATTTAAAAATAACACATATCAAGGTACAGATAATTTCCATGCTCTGTAATGGATTAAACTTAAGGAACAGTTATCTTCATTAACAAAATTTATACATTCCTGACTAGAAAAACAGAAATGAAAAATCAAGCTCCTTATAAATATAAATACAAGTTTTAGGATCCAGACAAGGATAGCCAATATTATAGCTATTATTTAACATTGCCTTTTGAGGATTTTGGCAAATGGGGGTAAGAAGAAGGTAATAAAAAGACAGCATAACTATAAGAAAGGAGAAAGAATTATCACATGATAGTTTATCTAAAAACTTTGTGACATCAGCTGCCAAACCATCCAAATATTCACTAAACAGTACTTACAAAATAACTAATTTTAGTTATTTCTATTTTCCTATACATTAATTACTAATTTTCATATATGTTAGCAATAAGCCAAAAATATGACAATAAAAATATAAATCCCACTCTTAATAGCAACAGGATGTCTTTACATATAATCAATAACCACTAAAATAAACAAGAACAGTGGACAATATAGATTGAGAGAAAATTACAAAACTGCTGTAAGATATAAAGGAAGATTTGAACCAAATAGCTTTAAAGAAAGTTTAAAGTTGTACAACTGAAGGAAACCCAGGCCCACTGACACCCCATGTAAAGCCAAACCAGTGGCTTTGTAATACCCAAACCTTGAGAACTGGGCTTTCTGCAGGATTCTAGTCATCAGTCATTGGATGGGAAGACACAATGCCAAAAGGCATTACCAGGTCCGTTTGTCACCATGTTGTAATGGTAAAGAGACTTCACACAACAATGTACAAACAAGTGCAGTTGAACCAGCTCCACATTGCTGTGTTTCCTGAGGAAGGACTACGTTACTCAGTATCAGTAGAAGTAATGGTTGTTGCTGTAAAGATAAACCCCATTTTATGAATAGCTGAATAACAGTTACTTTCTTGCTTACTTAAAAGTCCAATCAGCTTGGGATAAGAAGAAAGGACAGGATCCAGGTTGATGGGGGCCCTGCCATCTTCAACACATGGCTTTTCAGGTTGCCCCAAGCATCTATGCCCCACCAGCAGATGGAAGAAGAGAAAAAAGGATGTTGTTTATGAGCCAGATCTTCACTTCTGCTCACATTTCCCTGGAGACAACTCAGTCTCATCGCCAACCTAACTTCCAGGGAGCCTAGGGTGGACTCACACAGCTTCTCTACCCTTATTGAAAAAATGAACAACTGGGTTTATTCAAAAAGCACAGAAGGATCTGCCCAATTACCTTCTTCATCTAATTGGAGCTTACCCTTTTGTTGTGGACCGTAAATGGCAAAAGCCATTGTAGATTCGAGGCTTAGCAAAAGGCTAAGTTCTCCCCCCTCCATCTCCATATTTGGCTATGATGCTGAGTATTTTCACCCATTCTACTTGCTTCCTTGGGTTGCTGGAAGCAATATACATGCCCTTCCTCTGACTTTTTGTTTGTTTCAGATGTTGGTAGATTTCACTAATGTATCCTGTTTTTGCCTTGGGAGAGTTCCTGTCTTAGCCTTGGATGTGCAACTTTGTATCAAGGTCCTTGATTTGCATATGGCTATATAATAAAGCGAACTGGGGCTATGGGGCACTCAGATACTGCCAGGCATGTTGAAGAGTCCTCCCAGTCCCATCGTTTTTGTTTTGATAAGTGTGTTTCCTTAATTCTGCACCATTATTAGGAGCCGTGCTGGTCTGTGGCACCCTTTAAACATTTAATTTTTAAATAAACATTAATTTTTTTTTTTTTTTTTTTACAGAGATAGAGAGAGAGTCAGAAAGAGGAATAGACAGGGATAGACAGACAGGAACGGTGAGATGAGAAGCATCAGTCATTAGTTTTTCGTTGCGTGTCATGACACCTTAGTTGTTCATTGATTGCTTTCTCATATATGCCTTGACCGTGGGCCTTCAGCAGACTGAGTAACCCCTTGCTCGAGCCAGCGACCTTGGGTCCAAGCTGGTGAGCTTTTGCTCAAACCAGATGAGCCCGCGCTCAAGCTGGCGACCTCGGGGTCTCAAACCTGGGTCCTCCGCATCCCAGTCCAATGCTGTATCCACTGCGCCTCTGCCTAGTCAGGCACATTTAATTTTTGATTAAAATTTTCCTCAACAGTATAACAATGTTCCTGTTTCAACAGAGTGTGCAGTAATGAGCCAATTCTGTGGCTCAGGACTTTCATTAGAAAGATCAGCTCTCTTCCTGGAACTGCCTCAGGAGCTCTTGAGGAATTGTTGGTCCTTCATCTCTAAAAGGCCCTGGACCACTCACTACCTTGGGTCTTTTGAAATGTTTTGTTTTTTTCTAAATCCTTCCTCAGAATAGAATGACATGTGTCACTACTTGCTGCTATGGTCACCCAGGCTTCCAGCAGTTCATTTCCCCTCAAATGCCTTGCTTCTACTAAGGGTTTATACTAAGGTATAAAAAATTGTATGTAAAGGAAAAACAAAAAGCTGGCCCACTCCCGATAGTGTGAGTTTCTATCACTTGGTCTTCTTGGCATTAACTCTGGTTTCCAGTATCCTTTAAAAAAAATTTTCTTCCAAGTTTTTTCTGCTTTCATAAGTTGCAAATAACCAATTATGTGGGCTTAGGATATGATCCTAGAAAAGAGAAGAAAATTATGCCTCAAAGAGGATCCTCTTAGAAGGAGTTTTAAAATAAAACTAGAATAACAACTAACAAAGAAAGAGGTCTGCAGCACATTTTTGGGTAGAAAAAAGCAAGCTGCAAAGTGGCATTTATGATGTAATCCCATTTTTGTATAAAAAAGAAGAAGAGTCATGTGTTTGTATATGCATAGAAAAAAAACCTGAAGGAATCAGGAGTAATTATCTCTAGGTGTTGGCTTACTGAGAATTTTTACTTACAATGTCATTTATTTGTGTTTGACTATTTTATAGAAGTAAGGGTTTTTCTAAGCATAAAAAACAGTTTTAAAAGTACAATTCACACTGTGTTCTCAGAGCATAACCTCCTGAGAGACACGGACGGCAGACAAGCACTCCACTACATACTGCCTGCTGCCACAGTAAGGGGATTCTTAGTAAACACTGATTTTATAGAGAAGAGGAAAAAAACTTAGAATTTGTAATTCAGAGTTAGTCTCATAGATATGGTAAGTTCCAGGAAGGTGTTGATGACTTTCCCCTTGGAGGACTTCTGCCTGGAAATCTGTGGGAGACCACATTAAGCAGAGTTTCAGGAGTTCATCAAACTCCTGGCAAGCTTATAATAACCAGAGCTACAGTCTCTAACCTATACTAGACTTATGATGAAAATGTACTTAACTAGCAAAGAATTCAGGATAACTATAATGCATCATGAAGGGTTTTCAGAATCTACTTCACTTTTCTAACAAATACGTTGACCAGTTAGTGTGGGAAACCAACATACATTTAACAGGTTTTTGTCTCCTAGTGTACACTGAGGGGATCCCATGAGACACCTTCTTCCCAGCATTTTCTCTCTACTCTGCATTAAGCTCTGTAAAACATGCACATGGATTACAACACAGACTCAACAATACTCTGAATGAAAGTGCATTCAATAATGTACCAGTTAAATATACATGAAGCCACAAAAGTGCTTAACAGATTACTTCAAAACCATGGGGTATGCAACAGTGGGTATTTTTTTTCTCGTGTTCGTAAGTCTAAGGTCTTCTGGGACAGCTCAGCCTCATATTCTGGGTGTGAGAGTTGGCTGGGGTAGCTCTGCTCCACGTGACATCATTTTTCTGGGACTAGTGAAGAACCCAGGATGTGTTCATGGCAATGAAGAAGTACAAAAGGCCAAACTAAAACACATGAGCATATTTGAAGCCTTTGCTGTCATTATGTCCAGTAATATCCCATTGGCCAAAGCAAATGATATGGCCCATCCCAACAGCGGTGGGACTAAAAACTATACCCTGTATCCAGTGAGAGGAACCACAAAGTCATACAGCAAAGGGCAAGAACACAGGGGCGGTTTGAAAAATTGGAAACAATAACACAATCTTCCATAGTAACATGAACTCAATGTTAACCAATAATACAATAACATTTGTTTTCATACTTAGTTGGTCTTGAGAGGAGGACACTAAGGAATTAGAACAGAAGGAAAGAAAAAAGTGGGAACTAGAAAGTGTGGCATTTTAGGCATTGCCTAGGAAGGGGGAAGGCTAGGGGCAGTATCACGATGGAAGTCCCTGGAAGAGAATATACTAAATCAGAAAACCTTCATGAATGACATTCACTAATGAAAATTCAGAAATAAAGAAAAACAATATATGACAGTTGAAAGAGAGAGATACATGAAAAGCAGAAGAAAATCCCAGAGGAGGACAAGTTTTAAGAAAATTTCACAGAGAACAGAACTGTTCAAGCATAATGTGTTTCTCCATTTGAAATGGGCATTTCTCATATGGTCATCCCCTAGTCTATTACCTATGGTTTATGATTTATTATCTGAAAGAGGTTGCAAACCCCTATGAGGATCTCTCTATAAGAAAAAAGTGTGTTGCTTTACCAGGTAGTGGTACAATGGATAGAACAGTGACCTAGAACACTAAAGACCCGGGTTTGAAACCCTGAGGTCACCTGCTTGAGCATGAGGTCACTGGCTTGAGTGTGGGAACATAGACATAATCCCATAATCACTGGCTTGAGCCCAAGGGTCACTTGCTTAAAGCCCAAGTTCGCTGGCTTGAGCAAGGGGTCACCGGTTAGGCTGGAGCCTACTGGTCAAGGTACATATGAGAAAGCAATTAATGAAAGGTGTGTCACATCTATGACTTGATACTTTTCATCTATCTCCCTTCTGGCCTCTCTCTCTCTCTCTCTCCTGAGTGTGTGCTAAAAAGAAAAGAAAGAAAAAAAGGAAACTTCCTAGAATTTGAACTTTGAACATAGAGACACAAAACTGAAAATAAGCACTTCACTGATACTTCTTGTTGCCCTAAAGAGGCTGTTTCATGGATACTGCTTCCCAGATTCTCAGAGTTGCTCTATATTGCTGAACCCTCTGAATCACCCTCTCCCTCATTTCCTTCGACCCTGTGAACTATCCTTGGATCCTACCAATACACATATTTTTGCTTAAATGAGTCAAAATTAGTTTCTGTTGCTCTAAATGAAAGAATTGTGTCAAGTATAAGTCCCTTTCTCTTTTTTATCCTCCAAGGCAGTGATTCTCAAAGTGTGCACCAGGGTGCACTGGTGTGCCCTATGGCAGTGGTCCCCAACCTTTTTTGGGCCACTGACCAGTTTAATGTCAGAAAATATTTTCACGGACCAGCCTTTAGGGTGAGACGGATAAATGTATCACGTGACCTAGACAAGCGTCAAGAGTGAGTCTTAGACGGATGTAACAGAGGGAATCTGGTCATTTTTAAAAAATAAAACATCGTTCAGACTTAAATATAAATAAAACGGAAATAATGTAAGTTATTTATTCTTTCTCTGCGGACCGGTACCAAATGGCCCACAGCCCAGTACTGGTCCGCAGCCCAGGGTTTGGGGACCACTGCCCTATGGTATTCCAGAGAAATATGTGCCTGTTGGGGACCAAAAAACCAACAGTTTTTGGAGTTTAGATTTTTGGAGGACAGAGGTGTGGGGAATTGGCTGTAAGCTGACAGTCTGCCCAACCCCTACCTCACTTGCCTGATTAGGTTGCAAAAGACTGTTAAGCTGTGGTGCTGGATTGTTTACACTACCCCCCATGTTCCCTGGAAAGACTGGAGGCAAGTTTCTTCTATCCTTTGTTTGGTGTCAAGATGATATGTATGGTGGGGGTTTTCTGCACTCAACACAATTAAGAGTAAAAAGAGAGGAATTCTTCAATGTATTGACAAGGAAATGAGAGTTTGCCTTTCAAATATATGCCCAAACATTGAAGAAATCGCTAGGACACATCAGGCTCATGTTTCTCATAAACACAAGAATGAAAAAACTTTAACACATTCATGCCAGGACCTGCTGAATTTACTAAATCTTACTAAGAATTTATCTATATATATAATAAGATAACTTTTCTGTCATTTTTAACCCCTCTTTTTTATGAATTCTAAAAAGCATAACTCAAAAAATGTAACATGAAAATGTTTTTTAATATCAGAATAAATTTAATTTTGTCATATTTATTTTGTTTAATTACCATAAAAGCACACTTGGAATTTATATTTTTTCTTTAATATTTGACTTAATTATTATAACATATTTCTCAGAAATTTGTATATAGTGCACCTACAATTATTTGTAGGATTTTAAATGCGCCTTGACTTCAAAAAGTTTGAGAACCACTGCCCTAGGGGGTGGGGAGGCCTTAAAGCAAATAAAAAAGCATGCTATCACTCAAGAATCTAGGATCTAAAATTATTTCATGAAAATTACTGTTACTATAGCAACCTTTCTGTGTGTATTCAGTGACTTTATAATATATTAACACTTTAATGTAAACCAATCTGTATTGGCTTATTTGGCCTTGATTCCTTTTTAAATGTTTTTGTCTCATAAAAGTTATCAGAGCCTCTATTTCGAGATGGCTGACTGAGTGCATTTTCTTTTCCTTCTAAAATTCATATTGAAATAACACTCTAAAGGAAAGTCTTCCACCATTCTACACACACAGGCACACGCGCGCGCACACACACACACACACACACACTCATATCATCCGCTAGAACCCAAGCTCCTGTCATTAGCATCTGTTTTGATGTTCCAACATGATTAATATGGTGAATATCCCTCTCATTAATTGATAAATTTAAAACAAAGTCAAAATCCTAATGAGATTATTTTTTTTAATTTGACAAGTTGAATAAGAAGCTCACCTGGAAAAGTGACTGTAGAAGAGCCAATAAAATATTGAAGAAGAACAGTGATCAGACAGACCATGAGCACAGAGAAAGTGACAGTGGACAGCAGCAAAGTTGTCTCAAGAGCCCAGTGAGGTAGAGCCCTTTGAAGAGGTGTGTCTACTTTTCATCACTGAGCCACACACAAGCACCACCAGCACTACCTCATTATCTGCATCCAGGACAAGTTCAGCCAGAACTTGTTTAGGGCAGCAAATTGTTTCCAGGGACACCACATTCTCATTCACATGCTACATGATTTGGAGATTCTGTGGCTCACTAATTCAGAGAAGAGCTTCATCCTTCCTGAAGAAACCAGTCAGGCATTCAAAAAAGATAAATAAAAGAGGAAATAAAGAGGTGAATTCATATATACTGGAGACAATGGTATTTTTACATCTACAGAGAACTTACAAAATTTTTTTTAATGTAGTGATAAAGAGAAATTGATTATACACACACACAAAGTTCAAAGGATCAAAAAGTGAAGCACAAAGAACAAGTCTTAACTACCAGTAGCAATCCTTCCAATCCCAACATCTCATACAAAGCAAGACTTGGAGGGGGTGATACTAAGCAGCACAAAAATGGAAAGGTGATGAGTAGGAAAGAGACAAAGACTCTGTAGTTAAGAAAATAGAGGCCCTGGCCAGTTGGCTCAGTGGTAGAGCATCAGCCTGGAATGTGAAAGTCCTGGGTTCAATTCCTGGCCAGGGCACACAGGAGAAGAGCCCGTCTGCTTCTCCACCCTTCCTCCTCTCCTTTCTCTCTATCTCTCTCTCTTCCCCTCCTGCAGCCAAGGCTCCGTTGGAGCAAAGTTGGCCCGGGCGCTGAGGATGGCTGCATGGCCTCCACTTCAGGCGCTAGAGTGGCTCTAGTTGCAAAGGAGCAATGCCCCAGATGGGCAGAGCATCGCCCCCTAGTGGGCCTGGCAGGTAGATCCCGGTTGGGCGTGTACGCGAGTCTGTCTCTCTGCCTCCCCACTTCTCACTTCAGAAAAAATACAAAAAATGAAAAAGAAAATAGAGATGGAAGCACACGCCAGTTTGCCTCTTGTTCACAGGAGCATTTGAGCTTGGCTAGGTAAAATGAGGTAGGGAGAAGAAAGGAGGAGGAAAAAGAAAAGAAAGAAATTCTACAAAATTATAGTAATGAAAATTGTGGACTTGAGGTCAAGATGAGAAACTGTATTTTAAAGTCGAAGGACCAACAGATTGAAAATCTATCCATGGTAAAAATAGATATAGGAGAAATGAAACTATGGAAAAGCTGGAGGCTGGAGTCAGTAATTAGAATTCTTGATTTTTACTTGAGTCTTATAAGATAAAGGCTTTCTAGAAGAAGGCAAGTTCCAGAATATGACCACACAATAGGAGAAATGTATCTCAGTGGTTAACAGCATGAGCTTTGAGTCAGAGAAATTTCCTGTTACTAGTTTCATTGTTTATCTTCACTTAATCTTGCTGTTTCTTTTTATCATAGCTAGTCTATAAGATTGTTGTGAAGATTAAAAGAAATAACTTATTTAAAGAGCTTTGTTCAGGGCCCAGCACATACTAAATTCTAAGTAATTGCAAATAATAGAAAAAAACACATAGATGCCCCATTATTCTGTCTACTATTAATAAAGATGCACAACAAATTATTGGGTAGAAAATGTACTACCCTTAATACTGATGTTAATTTTGCCTGTGGGCAGCAAACATTTCCAAACTGTAAGAAAATGCATAATAAGAAACAAGTGAAAATCTTAATCCAATTAAAAGCTCCTGATTTTCCTTGATTGAAAATGGCTTTGCCTGACCAGACGCAGTAGAGCGTCAAACTGGGATGCAAGGACCCAAGTTCGAGACCCCGGGGTCACCAGCTTGAGTGCAGGGTTATCTGGTTTGAGCAAAGCTCACCAGCTTGGACCCAAGGTCACTGGCTTGAGCAAGGGGTTACTCGGTCTGCTGAAGGCCCGCGGACAAGACACATATGAGAAAGCAATCAATGAACAACTAAGGTGTCGCAACAGAAAACTGATGATTGATGCTTCTCATCTCTCTCCATTCCTGTCTGTCTCTGTCTATCTGTCTCTCTGACTCTCTCTCTGTCTCTGTAAAAAAAAAAAAAAGAAAGAAAGAAAAGAAAGAAAATGGCTTAGAATATGAGTGCACATTACGGAGGGTGTGCCTATTACAATTATAATTAAGGGCAACAATTACAGCAGAAACTAAAACCCTTCAACTAAGCTGACATTTTGAAGAGAGAATATTTATAAAGAAAGAAAGAGCCTATTTCCAGATAACAAGTAAAAAAATAATCATAAGTAAAGAGACAACAGAGCCAGTGTGCTTAGAGATGGAAGACTTATTCCTGATGAAGCTGGAAAGGACATCTGCGTTGCCTGGTACAGTTAACATGTGCAGGGTCAGAAAGCTGTCCCTACTCCATATGCCCTTCTCACCCCTCCCTCACTCTCTAAGTTATTGCCTGAAGTGTAAAAACTGGGTACCTGAATATCGAAAATATGACATAAACCAGCAGAATCCCTTAAGATGCAGTTGAAAATTAGTTATAGCCTCTGCCATGGGCTAAAGGAGTGACTACAGACTTGTTACGTTAGTTATATTTGAGAACACATGATTTGCTCTGTGATATGCCAAAACCCATTTAACTCCAATGGCTTTAGACCACTTTTATTTCCCACTTTATTATTAATTTTAGACAGCTATGGGGCAATACCTGCTGTTCAGTATTGTATATGCCTAGCACATACAACGTACTCAATGAATGTTAAAATTCATTTATTTATGCAACCAATATTTATTGAGTGCCTAATATGCATCAAACATTGTTCTAGACATTAGGAATAGAAAAAACACATTTAAAAATTTTTAATTTATTTTGGGGTTTTTTGCAATATTATACAATAGCACAGTGGTGGCACAGCAAATAAAGTGTCAGCCCAGAACACTGAGGTTGCTGGTTCAAAGCCCCAAAGTCGTTGGCTCTGAGCATGGACTCATCAGCACTGGGTCACTGGCTTAAGTGGGGGATTGTCCACATGATCCCAAAGCTCACCAGCTTGAGCCCAAAGGTCACTGGCTTGAGCAAGGGGACACTGGCTTGGCCCCAGTCAAGGCACGTATGAGAAGCAATCAACACACAACTAAAGTGAAAGCAACTATGAGTTGATGCCTCTTACCCTCTCTCTCCCTTCCCCTCTGTCTCTCTGTCTCTCTCTCAAAAAAATAAATAAATAAAAATAAAAGTAATACATGATTGCTGCAAAAAGTGAAATAATACAAAGATGTATCAATTTTTTTTTTCTGGTCTAACGTGGAATCAACTAGTTTTTTCCCCATTGATTTTTGAGAAAGAGGAAGGCTGGGAGAGAGAGAGAGACAGAGAGAAAGAGAAGCATGAGGAAAGAACTTGAGAAAGAGAGAGAGAGGCATCAACTTGTCTCATGTAGTGGTGCACCACTGATTGTTTCTCATCCATGCCCTGATTGGGGCTTGAACTGTTGACCTTGGGGTTGAGCCAGCAACCCTGGGATGGAGCTGGCAACCTCGGCACTCTGGGACAACGCTCTATCCACTGCGCCATTGACCAGGGCTGGAATCAAGTATTTCAAATGTTCCACGGACATGAGTTTACTACTTGTATTGTCCAATTCCTATATGTCCTTATGTGTTTTTTGCTCCTGCAGATGTCCAGTTTTGATATGTACTAAAATCTCTTGCAATAATTATTTTACTTATTTCACAGCCAATAAAAATTAAGATTGAAGAATCCTACAACAATGAATTGAGATGGAAGAGCTAAAATAATCCTTTTGTTAAACACAAATGAATCAGAAAAACATTAAACAAATTCTGTCAATAGGACTGTGTATAGCTTAATACCCTGTGGATTAAATTGCAATTTTCTACCTCAGAAAAATCCTGTTTTTGTCTATGTCTAATTAAATACCTTAAGTACAAGAACTACATATCAGATCATTTACCTCCTCCCTGTCTGCAAGTCATAATTATTTTCCTTGGCTCATTCTTAATGTGGCTTTTGTATGGTTGAAAATAACTGTGCAATTAGGTAATTGTTAAAAAGAGAAAAATTAAGTTTTTTCTCTCAAGAAACAGAAACCATGTGAATACAGTGATAAGCCACTAAAAAGTAATTCAGAACACTGTTAATTATATGTAATATGAAGTTCTGTTAGGCTTTCCTACAAATGTGATTGGAAGCAATGAACCCGCCTACATCATTCATCTTTAAGGTCCTTTGCTTCTTTTTGATAACTCCTCTTTGGGTTTTAATAAAGGAGTAGATAATGTGCAAAACACAATTATGTGATATATACAGAACAGCCCCATCGAGAATGGGCCACAGAAGAGAGAACGCCCTATTGACCATCTTTGCTATTAGTCACATTGGTTTAAAACTTCATAGGTTTTGGGAGATGACGTCAGAGTAATGGCGCGGTAGGAAGTTATACTGATAAATCTCCCCCCAAAACTCAACAAGATCTTCAACCAGAAACAGGAAAACCTATCCTTGGAGCCTCCAGATGTTTCGCAATACACCTGAAGGTATGGTCGAGCGAAAAATTGGCTAAATATATAATCAAACCCCAAAGGAAATAGGGAGTAAGAAATGCTCCGCCTTCCCCACTAACCTAAATAGGGCTGCTTTCACTGGGAACTGAGAGTATAGAAACTAAGGCAGGCAAAGGGGGTGAATAGATCCAGGCCGCGGCACAAACGGCCGAACCAGGCTGTGGCATGGAGATCCAAGCCAAGGAAAAACTGTGCCTGTGGCAACCCAGTCAATACAAGCTAACACTTGCGCCAAACCCAGACAAAGAAAAACAAGCGGGGCAGCCATTTTCCCCGATCTCTGGGTTGGCGCACACAAATAGTGGGCGAGAGATTCCTCCAAGTGCTTCAGCAGTGGGCGCTCGTGTTACCCCACAGAGAGGCAGTCAGGGGCCTTTGTGTGCGGAATCTCCGGGCTGCCCCAGCACCCTGAAAAAGCCGCGCACAGGGAGGGAGCGAGAGCCAATTCCAATGCTGGAACTTTTCCGTGCAGGCGGGGGTTTCACTCAGAGGGTGAGGCGGCCGGCCTGATATCCAGGTCTGCACACGCAGATAGTGAGCGAGAGTTTCCTCGAAGCACTCCAGGAGTGGGCGCCCGTGTTATCCCACAGAGAGGCAGAGTCAGGGGCCTTTGTGTGGGCCAAAAGCGGAATCTCCAGACCGCCCCAGCGCCCTAAAAAAGCCTCACACGGGGAGGGAGCGAGAGCCAATTCCAACGCTGGAACTTTTCCATGCAGGCGGGGGTTTCACTCAGAGGGTGAGACTGCCAGCCTGATATCCTGGTCTGCGCGCGCAGATAGTGAGAGTTTCCTCCAAGCACCCCAGGAGTGGGCGCCCGCCTGTGTTACTGGACAGAGTGACAGAGCCAGAGGTCTTTGAGTGGGCGGAAGCCCCGCCTGATTATGCTAGCAGCTCTGACTAACTGAGCCTTACCCAGAGCCCTGTGCTGAGTGGGAATAGAGTGGGGAGTTGCCACCTCTTTGAGCCTCTTACTATCCAGGCAGAGGCAGCAGCAACCCCATAGCTAGATTATCAGGCTACTAATTGAGGAAGGAAAGACTAGGAGAAAGCTCCAGGAACACGGACTCTCTCACTGGTGGAGCCTATAAATGCTAATGAACCTCGACTGCCAATGAGACTGAAGCATAATACATGACATCGCCATAGAGACTTATCAACTGCAACCCTCGCCCTGGCCGGTTGGCTCAGTGGTAGAGCGTCGGCCTGGCGTGCAGAAATCCCGGGTTCGATTCCCGGCCAGGGCACACAGAAGAGGCGCCCATCTGCTTCTCCACCCCTCCCCCTCTCCTTCCTCTCTATCTCTCTCTTCCCCTCCCGCAGCCAAGGCTCCACTGGAGCAAAGATGGCCCGGGCGCTGGGGATGGCTCCTCGGCCTCTGCCCCAGGCGCTAGAGTGGCTCTGGTCGCGACAGAGCGACGCCCCAGAGGGGCAGAGCATCGCCCCCTGGTGGGCAGAGCGTCGCCCCCTGGTGGGCGTGCCAGGTAGATCCCGGTCGGGCACATGCAGGAGTCTGTCTGACTGTCTCTCCCCGTTTCCGGCTTCAGAAAAATACAGAAAAAAAAAATTACAAGAACTGCAAACCTCTACCTGAGCGTGCCAAAGGGGCAGAACCCGGGATACAGAGTCACCGACCAGGAAGGGAGAGAAAAGAAAAAGCAAGAAGATAATCTCTCAAAATCAAGAATAATCCGCAGACTTTATAACCTATCCCATTTTATTATATTTGTTCGTTTGTTTCTCTTATCTTCATTCTTGATTTTTTTTTTCCTCCTCCAATTTGGTCATTTAACTCCCTGCCAGTCTTACTCTCTCCTCTCCTTGAACTATACTACCCATAAGTGTTACATCTCCCATTATCTTTTCTTTCCTCTTCCTTTCTCTCTATGAGGGTTGCACTCCAAAACCCTTAACTCTCTCTCTCTCCTCTTTTTTTTTTCTTCTTTTAGTGGTTCCCTCTTTTTCTCTCTCTCTCTCTTTCTTTTCTCCCTCTATATTAGTTTCTTCCTTTCTCCTTTACGTCTCCTCTCATTCAAACCTCAATAACGAACAAATTCTCTTATCTGGGACTCAAACTTATGTTTGTGGCATTTTAGGGGGGGGGGGGTTTACTTCACCTTTTTAACTCACTAGCAGTGCTCCCATCCCTGGCTCTCCATTTTATCTAGTTCTTGTTCCACTAAATACAATAGTAACTTTTTAATTTGTCACCCCATTTTCCTGTTTCCCTCTTATTCCTCTCATCATAACTCTTAGTCAACCAACACCTAAAAGCAAATCATCTTATTCTTGACCCAAATTTTTACCTTATTTTCTTTTTGTGGGTCCATACCCCCCTTTTTTTGTTTTTGTTTTTTTGTTTGCTTGTTTTTTCTTTTTTGCCCCTTTATTACTTCTACCCAATTCAGGCCTTCCATTACAGGTATTGTTTGTTCTATTTAGTACAATATAATTCACAGTTCACCACAAGATTTTCTCAAGAAAGAGGGGAGAGGAGAGGAGAGGAAAAAAGGAGGAGGGGGAATAATTTCCTTTTTTTAATTTTTATTTTATTTTTTTATTTAATTATTAATTTTTTAAAAAAAAGCTCTTTTTGATTTTTTATTTTTATTTTTTTAACTTTTTATTCTTTATTAAATCTCATTAATACTATCAACAAAACCACCCTCAGATGCCATTAAGGAAGAGAAAATCGAATATCATGGATACAAAAGAAAGAGAGGTAACACAGATAGATGAGGAAAAATCTACGGAGAAAAAATTTAATATATTGGAAACCTTGGAGTTAAACGACAGAGAATTTAAAATAGAAATCCTAAAAATACTCAGAGATATACAAGAAAACACAAAAAGGCAATTTAGGGAGCTCAGAAAACACCTCAATGAACACAAAGAATATATTTCCAAGGAAATTGAAACTATAAAAACAAATCATACAGAGATGAAAAACTCAATTCACGAGCTGAAAAACGAGGTAACAAGCTTAGCTAATAGAACAGGCCAGATAGAAGAAAGGATTAGTGAAATAGAAGACAAGCAACTTGAGGCACAACAGAGAGAAGAAGAAAGAGACTCAAAAATTTTAAAAAATGAGATAGCCCTACAAGAATTATCTGACTCCATCAAAAAGAATAACATAAGAATAATAGGTATATCAGAGGGAGAAGAGAGAGAAAATGGAATGGAGAACATATTCAAACAAATAATAGATGAGAAATTCCCAAGTCTGTGGAAAGAACTAAAGCCTCAAATTCAAGAAGCAAACAGAACTCCGAGTTTTCTTAACCCCAACAAACCTATTCCAAGGCACATCATAATGAAATTGGCACAAACCAACGGCAAAGAAAAAATTCTCAAGGCAGCCAGGGAAAAGAAGAATACAACATATAAAGGAAGGCCCATTAGATTATCATCCGATTCCTCAACAGAAACTCTACAAGCTAGAAGAGAGTGGACCCCAATATTTAAAGTCCTGAAAGAGAGGAACTTTCAGCCATGAATACTATACCCATCAAAGCTATCTTTCAAATATGAAGGAGAAATAAAAACATTCACAGATACAGAAAAGATGAGAGAATTTATCATCAGAAAACCCCCACTCCAGGAATTACTAAAGGGGGTTCTCCAATCAGATACAAAGAACAAAAAAAAAACAGAGCCACAAGTAAAAGCTCCAAGAAGAACACAATAAAACCAAATTTAAACTGTGACAACAACAAAAAGAAGGGGTGGGAGAGGATGGAGATTAACAGTAGCAAAGGACGATGGAGTGCAAAAGTACTCACAAAATAGTGCACTACAATGAACAAGGTAGGAACGCTTTTCATTACTTAAAGGTAACCACCATTGAAAAAAACCACCACAGAAGCACATGATTTTAAAAAGATAGCAACAGAGGGAAAATGTATGGAATACAACCAAATAAAAACAAAAGATAGAAAAACGAAAGAGAAGGATCAAACAAGACACAAAACTAACAGAAAGCAATCTATAAAATGGCAATAGGGAACTCACAAGTATCAATAATTACACTAAATGTAAACAGATTAAACTCACCAATAAAAAGGCACAGAGTAGCAGAATGGATTAAAAAAGAAAATCCAACTGTATGCTGCCTACAAGAAACTCATCTAAGTAACAAGGATAAAAACAAATTTAAAGTGAAAGGCTGGAAAACAATACTCCAAGCAAATAACATCCAAAAAAAGCAGGCATAGCAATACTCATATCTGATAATGCTGACTACAAGACAGCAAAAGTACTCAGAGACAAAAATGGCCATTTCATAATGGCTAAGGGGACACTGAATCAAGAAGACATAACAATTCTTAATATTAATATATATGCACCAAACCAAGGAGCACCCAAATATATAAGACAGCTACTTATTGACCTTGAAACAAATAAAACTTCATAGGTTTTATAAAGACAGAACACATCCTCGCCAGCACCTATCATGTGTTGTTTTATTAATGAGCACCATTCTGACTGGTGTGAGGTGATATCTTATTGTGGTTTTAATTTGCATTTCTCTAATGATTAGTGATGTTGAACATTTTTTCATCTGTCTATTGGCCATCTGTATGTCCTCTTTGGAAAGGTGTCTATTCATTTCTTTTGTCCTTTTTTTTTTACAGGGACAGAGAGAGAGTCAGAAAGAGGGATAGACGGGGACAGACAGACAGGAACAGAGAGAGATGAGAAGCATCAACCATCAGTTTTTCGTTGCGACACCTTAGTTGTTCATTGATTGCTTTCTCATATGTGCCTTGACCATGGGCCTCCAGCAGATTGAGTGACCCCTTGCTCGAGCCAGCGACCTTGGGTCCAAGCTAGTGAGCTTTTTGCTCAAGCCAGATGAGCCTGTGCTCAAGCTGGCGACCTCAGAGTCTCGAACCTGGGTCCTCAGCATCCCAGTCCGATGCTCTATCCATTGCGCCACCGCCTGGTCAGGCTCTTTTGACCATTTTTTTATTGGATTGTTTGTCTTCCTGGTGTTGAGTTTTACAAGTTCTTTATAAATTTTGGTTATTAAGGAAATATTACCTTTTGCGACAACATGGATGGACCTGGAAACTATTATGTTGAGTGAAATAAGCCAGGCAGAGAAAGAAAAATGACATATGACCTCACTCATTTGAGGAACCCAAGGAACTGTGAGAACTGAGGAATGGAATTGAGACAGAGGAGGGATCAAAGGGACCGGAGGAAAAGAGGACAGAGGGAAAGGGGATGATAGGATGGAATGAACCTGAAGGGAAGGGGGGAGGGCGCTGTGCGGAGGAGGGCAAGGGAAATGTGGAGGGGAATATGGGGGAGAGGAGATGCATTCGGGGTGACCCTAGAATCTATGTAAACACAATTAATTAAATAAAATTTTTTAAAAAGTTATCACATAAAAAACTAATAAAATAAAGACAGAACACATGAAAAACAGGACAGGACCCGGAGTGAGAATACTGTGCTAATGACAGGTGTTTGTAATTATACAAAATATTTACTTTCCATATAGGCACAACAGATGAGTTAGAATGTTAATCTGTACCTGGCAAAAATGACTGGGAGTTTAATCTTGAAGTTGGCTGTTGCTCTAGACATTTGGGAAGTAAATCCACCTAAAATCTTCACCTGTCAGATTATGTTCTACTTTACTTTTTTTTTTTTTATCAATTTTTAATTTATTGTGTTTACCTGAATTCAAGTGTCCTACTGAATATAACTCCCTCACCCCCCACCCCTGTGTCCACTTTACTTTTTATTAAGTTAATTGGGGTGACACTGGTTAATAGGATCATATAGATTTCAGGTGTATATTTCTATGATACAGGATCTGTACACTGCATTGTGTGCCCATCACCAAAAGTCAAACCATCTTCCATCACCATATATTGAGCCCCTTTTACCTCCACCACAGCCACCCAGGCCACCTTCCCTCTGGTACCCACCACACTGATGTCTATTAGTTTCAGTTTTATTCCCACATATGAGCAAAATCATATAGTTCTTATCTTTTTCTCACTTATTTCACTTGGCATATTCTCAAGACCAATCCATGTTTTCACAAATGGAAGTATTTCATCTTTTCATCCTTTCTTATGGCTGAGTAGTATTCTATAGTATGATACATATGTACAACATCTTCTTCCCTTTTTTTGGTGATAGAGAGACAGAAAGAGGGATAGGGACAGACAGACAGACAAGAAGGGAGAGAGATGAGAAGCTTCAAATCTTCATTGGGGCTCCTTTGTCTCTGTAGTTGTTCATTGATTGCTTTCTCATATATACTTTAACTGGGGGGCTACAGCAGAATGAGTGACTCCTTGCTCAAGCCAGTGACCTTGGGCTCAAGCCAGCATCCTTGGGCTTCAAGCCAGTGTCCTTGGGCTCCAAGCCAGTGACCTTTGGGTTCAAGCCAGCAACCATGGGGTCATGTCTATGATCCCATGCTCAAGCCAGCAACACCGTACTGAAGCTGGTAAGCCCGGGCTCAAGCTGGATGAGCCCACGCTCAAGCTGGTGACCTTGGGGTTCCAAACCTGGATCCTCTGCATCCCAGTCTGATGCTCTATCCACTGTGCCACTGCCTGGTTAGGCAGCACATCTTCTTTATCCAATCATCTATCAAAGAACACTTTGTTGTCTCCATGTTTTGGCCACTATGAATAATGCTGCAATGAACTTAGAGGTTTATATATTTTTGTGAATAAATATTTTTTGAGCTTTGGGGTAGATATCCAGTAGGATTGCTGGGTCATATGGTAACCCTATTCTTAATTTTTTTGAGCAAACGCCAGACTGTTTTTCCATAGGGCTGTACCAGTTTACAGCCTCAGCAACAGGGAGTGAGGGTTCCTTTTTCTCTACAACCTCACTAACACTTGGTATTACTTATCTTGTTGATAACAGCCATTCTAACAGGTGTAAGATAATATCTCATTATAGTTTTGATTTGCATTTCCCTAATAGCCAGTAAAGTTGAACATCTTTTCATATATCTGTTGGCCATTTGTATGTCTTCTTAGGAGAAATGTCTGTTCAGATCCTCTCTACATTTTTAATTGGATTGTTTGTTTGGTATTGAGCTTTATATATTTTTGTTTGGTATGAGTTCTTTATATATTTTAAATGTTAACCCATTGTTGGACCTGTCATTTGCAAATATCATCGCCCATTCAGTCAGTTGCCTTTTTGTTTTGTTGTCGGTTTCTTTTGCTGCACAGAAGCTTTTTACTTTAATATAGTCCCATTCATTTATTTTTGCCTTTACTTCCCTTACCTTTGGGGTCAAATTCATAAAATGTTCTCTACAACCAAGGTTCGTAAGTTTAGTACCTGTTTTCTTTTATGCAATTTATTGTTTTGGATCTTATATTTAGGTCTTTGATCAATTTTGAATTAATTTTTGTACATGAGGACAAACTGCAGTCTAGTTTCATTCTTTGCATGTAGCTTTCTAATTTTCCCAGCACCATTTATTGAAGCAGCTTTCTTTTTTTTTTTTAATTTTTTTTTAATTTTTTTAATTTTATTTATTCATTTTTAGAGAGGAGAGGGGGGGGGGAGCCGGAAGCATCAACTCCCACATGTGCCTTGACCAGGCAAGCCCAGGGTTTCGAACCGGCGACCTCAGCATTTCCAGGTCAATGCTTTATCCACTGCTCCACCACAGGTCAGGCTGAAGCAGCTTTCTTTTTTCCATTGTGTGTTTCTGGCTGCTTTCTCAAAAATTATTTACTTGCCTTATACATGTGGTTTTGTTTCTGGGCTCTTGATTCTGTTCCATGGGCGTGTCTCTTTTTCTACCAATAATACTATGCTGATTGAACCCAGTGACCTTAGAGCTTCTAGTGTGGCTGTCATCTAGGATGTGGGTCACTTTGGTTATTATGAGAGACTAAGAAAAACAAGATTGGTCATTAAGGATAAAACAGGCACTGGCATGTCTATGATTTTCAGTTACTAGGAGGTAACTGAAAAATCACTTTCAGACGAAGACCTCTGGGGCCTGAGGACATTATGGGTCCTGTTACTCACAGCCCAGCCTCTGGGCATTCAAGCACACCCCCAGCAAGTCACCAGGGGAGCTGCATTCACCTCGCTGTCCATCACAATGCACTTGCCCAGGCCAAGTAGCAGCCAGCAGCTGTGGTCTCTGCTGTCCAGATCGTGCCAGGCCCGGGTTCCATGATGAGCAGCACCTGCAGGGACTATAGCCTCCATGACCCCAAGTCCTAGGAAGGTCTCTACACCAGGACCCCCCACACCCCAGCTTGATCCCCTCCTCTTCACACAGCCCCAGTGAGGTTCTGATGAGCCCGCTACCCATCGAGGGAGCCTACTACAGGCACCTGGGGGAGGACTGGGGGCTTATCCTCCTCCAGCCCCAGCCTTCTGGAACCCAGGTCTCCTTCGGAGTCATCCTCTCCCCTGTTCCCCACCTCCTCTGTCTCAAGCCTGAGCCCGGACTGGCAGCCTCCAGAGCCACCAACAAGCCAAGGAACCCACAGAGCCTCAGGGGTGCTCTCATGGCGGATTGTGGCAGTGGCTCCTGCAGCTTCTGCATGCCCCAACTTAGTGCAGAGGTCCTGGAAAAGAATACATTGGAGAAACACAGGTGCTTTTCTGAAGGGGATTGAGGATAGAAGTAGGGTAGTATAAATAACACGCCCCAGCATTCCTATGTTGAGTCTAACATCCTTTGACTCAAATTCAAGGCCCAGTCACCAGTTTAAGGGAGATGTTATGTGTGGATACAGAAGGAGACACCTGGGCGTGAGGGAAGAGCTCTATCTCCTGATTGCCCTATCCTCTACCACCAGCCTCCAGCCTCGGTCTGTGACATGACCACTCAGAGTTCTAAGTTCTTCAAGCAAAGTGAGACTGAAGCCACCTACCTTATGGCATTGTTGCCAGGATTGGTGCCTGGTACAAGGGGGACCTTGGTACTGTTGAGTTGCTGCCTATGCACCCAACAGACCATACATCCTAGGTGCCAGTGGAAGGGGGGAACCTTATTGTGAAGAGACAAGTTTCCCTTTCTCATGGAAAACCTAGCATGGGAATTACATCTCCAAACACCTCCCTGCCCTCACTGCTCACACATGTGGGCAGCCTAATGCTCTCTGTGCCCACATGCCTTTCACGAATGAGTTCTCATAGCTTTCTCAAAAAGCAGACACCACTCTGGTGTTCCTCCCACCACCAGTAACTGAAAAACAAACTCTGCCTTTACAGAACACTGTGCTCAGCAGATCAGCCTGGCTCCTGGAAATGCAAACTGGAGTTTTAAAAAGATGAAAAGATTCCTGGAGGATTTTGCGGTGTTTTGGAGAGTGCCTCTGGGCAGATCACACACTGTGACAAGTTCTTTCCAAATTGTGACATTTCAATCATGCCTTTTCACATTTAACATTGAGGGTGGCTGCCCTTGCTCATTTCCCCCCAAATCTTAAAGGGAGTTTGGGACTTGATACAAAGGCAAAGGCACCATTTTCTGGACACTGCCTCCATTCCACGGTGCCTGTGAATTGGCAGACAGGCTCAGGCAGGAGGTGAGCGGACTCTGGTGTTGGTTACACTAGCGTTAGAAAAAGCACAGCCAGCCCAGGGAAGGCAACAGCTCCCATAATCCCACCTCACTCCAGCTGTTGGAGGGAAAAAACCAAACAGCTGGAGGAAGAGTGAAGGTCTTACACTCCAGTCTCCCTAATTTAACATGGCTTTCTGCTAGCAACTGTATTCTTTTCCTCTGAAATTTTTCTCCTTAAATACAGATTCTCATTATCAGGGAAGCAGTACATTAGGAAGGGAAGAAAGAGACGCTTACTTCATATTTTAAAATTTTCACCATCAGGTAATGCTTTAAAATCTTTTAACGGAACATTCACATGCAAAAAAAAATGTATCTAGACACAGACTTTACTTCTTTCATAAAAATTAAATCAAAATGGATCACAGACATACATAAATGTAAAATACAAAATCATACAACTTCTAGAACATAACCTGGGAGAAAATCTCAGTGACCTTGGGTTTGATGATGACTTTACAACATTAAAAACATGACCTATGAGGGGAGGGTGATAAGTTGTACTTCATTAAAAGAAAAGTCCTTTCACTGGGGGCAACATTTATTGTTGTACAAATAGAATTGAAATGCAAGTATCTGGGAGAGATAATATTGAGGTTTAAAATCATACTAAATTATAAAAGACTAACAGCAGATCCTTGCCTAGGTCATCCTGTTTCATTGCCGCAGTGCAGCTAAGAAGTCAGATGAGAGCACCTAATACAATGATTCATTTACAAGAAAAAGGAAGAAAAAGCATTTGGGAAATGTACAAGGAATAAAGCCTTTTATTATTATTATTATTATTCATTTTAGAGAAGAAAGAGAGTGAGAGAGAGAAGGAGGGGAGGAGCAGGAAGCATCAACTCCTACATGCGCCTTGACCAGACAAGTGCAGGGTTTTGAACCGGCGACCTCAGTGTTCCAGGTTGTCGCTTTATCCACGGTGCCACCACGGGTCAGGTGGAATAAATCCTTAATGTAGGGATAAACACACCACTTCCACTTTAGCATCCTGAACATATACCTTCTCTGACAGACACAAGGAAACCTGATGGTTCTGGTCTAGAAATTAGAATGAGTATTTCGTTGTTATCAACAGCCAAGGCAGTCTTTCTAAGTCTCAGGTATAACCCAGCAATTTAATTCATGGTCTTAAGTATTTTCATTATTTTAAAATTTGTTATTAATAAAAAGAAAGGATCTTTGAACAGTAAAATATCTTGGTATCTGACTCAAAAAATTTAGAAAAAATAGTAAAGTGAGATAATCATGAAGGTAACTAAAACCCAAGAACTGCTTTTCTGAAAAATATCACTTAATAATATACACAGCCTGACCAAGTGGTGGCACAGTGGATAGAGCATCGACCTGAGATGCTCAGGACTCAGGTTCAAAACCCCAAAGTCACTGGCTTGAGCGCAGGCTCACCAGCTTGAGCACAGGATCATAGACATGACCTCATGGTCGCTGGCTTGAGCCCAAAGGTCACTGGCTTGAAGCCCAAAATCATTGGATTGAGTAAGGGGTCCCTGGATCAGCTGGAGCTCTTCCCCCACCCCCATCAAGGCACATTTGAGAAAGCATCATTGAACAACTAAGGTGCCGCAATTATGAGTTGATGCTTTTCATCTCTCTCCCTTCCTGTCTTCTGCCCGTCTGTCCCTCTCTCTCTCTCTCTCTTTCTCTCTCTCTCTCTCTCTCTCTCTCTCTATATATATATATATATATATATGCACGCACATACATTAATATAAGAAAACATCTAAGAAAAAACACAGAATGGGCCTGACCTGTGGTGGCGCAGTGGAAAAAGCATCAACCTGGAAACGCTGAGGTTGCCGGTTCAAAACCCTGGGCTTGCCTGGTCAAGGCACATATGGGAGTTGATGCTTCCTGCTCCTCCCCCCCTTCGCTCGCTCTCTCTCTCTCTCTCTCTCTCTCTCTTTCCTCTCTATAATGAATAAATAAAATCTTTTTTTAAAAAACACACAAAATGCATGACAAATTGAATATGAACAACAGAAATCAAATTTTCCAAAACAAAAACAAAAAATAATAATGAAGTATATAATCTTTGCTTGAACCTCTCAAAAATTATTAAAGTAGGCCCTGGCTGGTTGGCTCAGCGGTAGAGCGTCGGCCTGGCGTGCGGGGGACCCGGGTTCAATTCCCCCCCAGGGCACATAGGAGAAGCGCCCATTTGCTTCTCCACCCCCCCCCCCTCCTTCCTCTCTGTCTCTCTCTTCCCCTCCCGCAGCCAAGGCTCCATTGGAGCAAAGATGGACCGGGCTCTGGGGATGGCTCTGTGGCCTCTCTGCCCCAGGCGCTAGAGTGGCTCTGGTCGCAGCAGAGCGATGCCCCAGAGGGGCGGAGCATCGCCCCCTGGTGGGCAGAGCGTCGCCCCCTGGTGGGCGTGCCCGGTCGGGTGCATGCGAGAGTCTGTCTGTCTCTCCCCTTTTCCAGCTTCAGAAAAATACAAAAAAAAGAAAAAAAAATTATTAAAGTTGGGATTCAGGTCACATCTAGGGAGAGCAGCCCTTCTCCCAGTTTCCTTCCTCCCTTCCCCAGCTCCCCTGCACACTCCAAAGCTCCCACTTCCCAAATACCTCAAAGTTTTCCCCAAATGTTCACATCATGTATCTTTATTCCTTCCAAAAATTTTTAATTTTATTTATTGATTTTAGAGAGAGAGGGGAAGGGAGAAAAAAAGAGAGAGAAATATCAATTTGTTGTCCTACTTATTTATGCATTCATTGGTTGATTCTTGCACGTGCCCTGACTAGGGATCAAACCTGCAACCTTGGCATCTTGGGACAATGCTTTGAGCAAGTGGGCTACCCAGCCAGGGCTTCATGTATCTTTTTCATCTTTCTCCTCCTTTCCTCTTCAATACATAGATTGGTTTAGCTCCTCTGACTTCTCTGACTTTTTCTTCCTTTTTTTTTTTTTTTTTTTTTTTTTTTTGCCTTTACACCTCTCCCATTACTTGCATTCTCTACCACAAAGGATATCCAGAACGCTCCCATTCTCCTGATCTCAAGTCCCATTTGCTCCCCCTCCTCTCCTGCCTCTCCTGATACTTTGTGAGAAATATGGGTTCCAGGTCAGAAAGCACACATGAACTAATCTATACACCTTATGTATACTCTCATCCCATCAAAAATGTTTCCTGGAGTATTAAAGTCAGCATTAAATAGCAGCCCTCAGGAACCCAGAAGGTTCATTCCTAGAACTCAAGGATGGTTCAAGATTGAAATTTATTATAACATGCCACAAGGGGACCTCAGTGGCTGCTGAAAGACATTTGCAAATATAAATAGGAAGTTGCTATGAACAATAAATTTGAAGAAAATGTTGATGTCTTTGTGAAAGAGACAGATTGAGGCTGGCGGCAAAGAGAGAAAATCTACTTTTCTAGATCTAGTGATAGCAGAATCAGACCCACAACATGAATTTCTTTCATTTGTGTCATTCTCAGGGCCATCTGAACCTGTAAATCCTTGGATTTTGGCTCAATGGAACATCAGAGGCGACTATATTAAAAAGTTTGAACAGATTCTCAAGGCAAAAGATTAAACATGTGTCTGCCCACAAAGCACCAGGGGCATTAGATGCCCTTCCATTGGTAGTAGAGTGCCTTTCTGGTATGGTTAGAGGAAAAACCTTACCACATGGTTCAAAATAACTGAGGCCTGAAGAACGTACACACACACTCCAGCTGAGAACCTCCGCCCCAGGAAATCCATGGACAGCTGATTTTTATGAACATGTATGGGGAGAAGGCCTATAGCTTTCACCAAACTCTCAGAAGTCCTAGTTTGTAAAGTTCTTTCCAGCTCTAATATTCTGTTACGATTTGAGTTTGGGGGCATTTATTTTGCCTGCTTAGAAGACAGAAGTCTTAGCTGGAAGACAAACGTGAGGTTAGGCTCTTATGTCAGAAGGAGGCTTTGAGGAGAGCTGGCCTGCGACAAACGTGCACACTGCCCTCTACGTTGTCTGTGTATCTTTGGTCTTGCTTTGACAGCGCTGCCTTTCATATCAAACCATCAGAGACTTAACAAATATGTCAACGTAAAAATGATGCTACTTTTCAAGGATATGCCCAGGAGAAGTTTGCTCTCAGTGCTAGTCCTGGGTATTCTTGTGACGGGAACAAGAGTTACTAAACTTGGAGTCAAATTAAGAAAGAAGGAAATGAGCTAACATATTTTCAGTCTATCATGCATTTGACAGGACTCAAGATCTTCATCTGATAAATACCAGTACCAGGCCTCAACTCTGGCTCTCACCAATTTTAGAGTCTATTTAATCTCTAAGCCAAACAACCACCCCTTATCAATTGTATCTATACCTACATCCTGGTTTTCTATCAAACTTCTATCTTAATTAGGATATCAGTTAAACATTCATCAGCCTTATTTAAAAAAATTGTACATATTATTTTGAAACATAAGAGTTACATAAAACTTTCCCAAAAAAGCTTCAGAGTATAAAAATCAGAATAAAAATTTATTGTTAAAAGGCTGCCATCTGGTGGCCAAAGAGTAGTAAACAAAAAGATCACAGAAAAGATATGGAAAACCCCAATACCTCAAATCACCTGGTTTGTTAGCAAAGACTGATAAACTAGAGCATTATGTGGGAAAATATTAACATGTTTATGTTCCACTAATTCTGATCTATAAAAGAAAATTTGCCTGTAAACAATGGTAGCAGGATGTTTATCAAAATGTTTCCAAAAGCCAGACACAGTCTCAGCAGACAACACACTTGACCATTAAATCCAGCTGCACCAGAAAGTTATGCTTTCTTTATGCTTTTAAAGTATGGCACAAGGTTTCATTCACTCAACAAAATCTTACTGGGATCTTATTATGTTCCAGATACACTGAATTTCATTGGGTACATGATGGAGAACAAAAGAAACAGTATCTGTTCTGGAGAACCTCATGATCTGGTGAGAAACAGGGTCCCTGACCTGTATGGTTGTCTATTTGTGCCCTACCTGGGCCTCAGCCTCCAGGGTGAAAGTAGCCTAAAAAGCTTCCACCTGCGGTGGGGGGACTCTTCTCGTTCTCATTCGGGGGACATACTGGCTATCAGGTGCACAGGCAGGGGATTCAGATACCTTGGGTCTCTTCCCTAATGCATGACCAGTTGGAGGGCCCACATTTTAGTATTTGACCTATTTCCTCCCCCTTGCTCTGTCATGGATGTTTCCCCCTTTATAGATTCTTGGAAACAAAAGTAACAGTTTCCATTCCCTAGTCACTGGGCAATTCTCTAAGAATATTTATGATAGTGGAAATGCTATCAGTAGCAGAAAAGAATCCAACCTTCAACTGGCTTTTCAGACATCCCTCGAAGCCCCTTCCTCTACCCTGGCCCTGGCCCTGGTCTCTTATCTCCAGGATGCAGCCAAAGAAATAACAGCAAAGCCTGGTGGTCTGCTGGTGAGCCAGGACATGGAGGTGCCCCCAAACCCTGGCAACTCCAACCGGAGTTATGAGAGTATATCCTGTACTTTCTAGAGAAGTTTCTGCAAAAATGTCCTTGGCCAGTAACCAATTATTCAATTTGAATATGTGACAGTTTTTCCTCCAATCAAGGCAGACAATACAGATTGGGGGTGGGGGCAGTGGGTTACATCAATTTTTCATCTTGTACCTGCCAGAAGTTCAGGACTGTTCTTTTTAGTCTTAGATCCCATGACAACAGCATGGGGCCAAGAGAGCTACCAGCATGTTGCAATGATGTATGCAGTCCACATGAGTGATAAGCAATTTTGATCTTAGGGGAAAAAAGGAGACCTTGAGGACAGAGCAATAGGAGCTAACCAGATAAAATCTGAAGACTCAGATCTTAGAGGAAGGGACTTAAAGTATAATCTAGTCCAAGGCCCTAGTTTTAAATATGAAGTGCCAAGACTGGAAGGGAAAAGAGGCTTGCTTGAGAGAATTCTCACTGGAGTTCAAGTTTGGCAGGAGACTAGAACTGATGAGTGCTGGACCACACAGTACCTGACCCTATTTAGTTTATCCTTATTTAATCGTCTATTTGGGAGGTACATATTTTAGCTCCATTTACGATGAAACTGAGACCAGAGAGGTTAAATGACCCCAGTGTCACACAGCTAACATGGAACAAAGCTGAGCCTCAAATACAAGCCTAAATCCTTTTCTCCCCCTACTCTATGTTTACATAAAAAAAATAGAAGTGAGACTTAGCAGTGATTAATTCTTCTTCTTAAATAAGGTGTCAGTGCATGAGATCATCTAGAAGAGTCAGGGAGAGGACTTCAATAAAGGGCAACGCCTAGTTTTAATTGTTGAATGAGAGTCTTAAGCCTCTATGCCCAACTGCCTAATAAAAATTGAGAAAGTTAAAATACATGGTCTCAAAATAAATATGCAGAATAGAACAGGCAAAAGGAGTTGAGTAGTCAGTGGCCCAGAATCTTGGAGATCTAAACCCCTTTTCCACTTCCCTGCCCTGAGCATTCTCTTCCCTGAGG
The DNA here is from genome assembly GCF_036850995.1 of Saccopteryx leptura. Lineage (NCBI taxonomy): Eukaryota > Metazoa > Chordata > Mammalia > Chiroptera > Emballonuridae > Saccopteryx > Saccopteryx leptura. The sequence continues at coordinate 40,268,362 of NC_089504.1, read as the reverse complement.
TTTGGGTAGAGAGCAGCTGCGACAGGGGAACTCTCAGGCATGTGGCTAGCTGACCGATTTTATAAGTCATTTGACAATTGCCTATATGATGCTCACCTACTGGCATCTTCCTGAGCCAGAAGCAAGAGAACCCTACCCCAAAACTCATTCCCTGGTAATAGTTTATTTGTTTGCTTAAAAAAAATAGTAGTGTAACAGGTTAAAATATAAATATTAAGAGTACTCCAAATCAGCAAGTCTAACGGACTCTGAGAACCCTTTTCTCCAGCTCGGACAAGATCTCTTAGAGCTCGTCAAGGTCTATTCTCCACGCCCTCACAGAAAGCGTTCCCTTGCTCAGATTCAGGTTCCAGCTCAGCTCTGCCACATTGTATCTACCTTCTTTTACAGCAACAGAACTCAATAAATTTGCCTTCTTAGCTAGAGTTGAAGTAACTATCCATATTCAACTGCTTTACTTTAACAAAAGTTCTGCCCTACCTGGCTACGACAGGGCCAAGATAAAAGAGGATAGGACCCTAATGGAGGAAATACCACAAGCTGGCATCACAAATGTGATTTAGATGTTTGTTGTGTTTTCATGCCAGTATGCCTTGTAATTTAAGAAGACTCCAACTAATTGTAACACAATGACAAATCTGAATAAGCAAAGGAAGTTGATTTTATTCTAGGAATGTCAATCATAGCCCCCCTGGGAGAGAGGGTGGCATGGGGCCTACATACCTCAATATCTCACAACCTTTTTTGAGCCCTTCAAAGTCATAATTTACATTTGCTCCTCTAAAAGTGCTAGTATTCAAGGTCACTCAGTAGCCTGGCTAAACAAAGAATGGGGTGGTCACCTCGTTCTTCCAAATTTTCTTTCATTACATCTCACATATTATTGCACTGTCTACAGTACAGTCTCTCTTTGGTTGCAGTTTCTTTTTTTTTTTTTTTTTTTTTTTTTTTTTACAGGGACAGATTGAGTCAGAGAGAGGGATAGACAGGCAGGAACGAAGAGAGATGAGAAACATCAATCATTAGTTCTTCGTTGCGACACCTTAGTTGTTCATTGATTGCTTTCTCATATGTGCCTTGACCACGGGCCTTCAGCAGACCGAGTAACCCCTTGCTCGAGCCAGCGACCTTGGGTCCAAGCTGGTAAGCTTTTGCTCAAACCAGGTGAACCGACGCTCAAGCTGGCGACCTCGGGGTCTCGAACGTGGGTCTTTGGCATCCCATTCCAACACTCTATCCACTGCGCCACCGCCTGGTCAGGCTGGTTGCAGTTTCTTATCAAATATTCTCACTTTGGTTTTAATATTGATATGCTAAACAATATAGCATGATTGATTAGGTAGAAAATTAAACTGAATGCTTTTGCAACAGCTATTTTGAAAACATTCCCTGGACACTTTATCTGAAGTTTAGTTAAATGTTCTGTAATTCTCGGCTACATTGTCTGGGGCCTCAGTTATAATCTCTGTCTTTGTTAATAGTACAAGCTTCTAAAAGCTGTACTAGGTCTTCAGAACAGTTCATACTGTTAATATACTATACCCAAAAAATACTTCCACTCCCACTGTCCTGGTATATAGTCACCATGCCGATCATCCACTTGTGCAGATAGATGATTGGATTGGTACTGTTCTCCTCAAGGCATTCATTTTAGCAATACAGATTCAAGGCCTGTTAGATAGCTTATGATGAGTCTGTTAGCCAGGGTTCCCAAAGCCCTCAGACCTGCTGAGGTTCCCCTATTTCCCTGAGTGTGGTGGCTGAACTGCATCTCCAGCCAGAGGCCCCCACCATGTGCATGTGCCCAAGGGCAGAGGGAGGAGCTCTGAGATGGAAGGAGAGCATCCCAGGGAGCATCCTGAAGATCAAGTCTGTCCTCTAGTCTCCTTAATAATCCCAGACACTTCCTGAAATCCCAGCCTCATAGTGATGACCCTTGTCTCCAGAGCAGAAGTTCTTAAGTTGAGGTCCACAGACCCCTAGGGAATTTATGGAAGCACTTCAGGGGCTTCATAAACTCCCTATTAATGTATATAAAACATGTATATATATATTATTCTGGGGAGATTTCATAGCTTTCATCATATGTTTAAAAATCATATTGTCAAAATTTTGAAAAAATTAAAAATAAATCTAGTCTATGGAAGAATCTTAAGAGCTCTAGAAGTCTCCAAGTTGGGACTTCAGGAACAGAGAGAAATAGCTAAGCCCATTCTGACACAGATGAGCCCTGAATCTCTGATAGCCAGTATTTGTAACATTGCCAGATGCCAGGCTCCAGGAAATGTTCCTGAACCTGCAGAGGCTCTTAATAACCATCCCTTTCAGGTCTGGTCCTTGAAAGGACCATTTGTACCTGGATATCTCAGACAAACCAAGAGGAAAAATACATATGCTCTGAGCCTAAGGCCAGCTGTGCTTACCATAGGTCCCAAGTCAAACCTCTAGGACTGGCCTCTAGGCATGAAGATGGAATGGGAGCCATTGATGAGAGGCAGTCATCAGCTCCAGGCCTGACCCCTAAGAACCCAGGACCAGAGAGGGTCTTCTCCAACCTCCGCAGAAAGGGTGAGCTGGTCCCTACTGCCAGTTACTCTTCCTTGTCTAATGCCCAAGATCTCCGTGGATCCTGAAATACACATAGACCCTGCAGGGAAAGGAAGGGCAACAGCTGGCCCAGAAAGCCAACCAGAATACAGTGTATACAACCTGGCAGGGCAGGGCCTAATCTGGAAGCTTCAGAAATACAAGGTGCTTTTTTTTTTTTTTTTTTTTTTTTTTGTATTTTTCTGAAGCTGGAAACGGGGAGAGACAGTCAGACAGACTCCCGCATGTGCCCGACCGGGATCCATCCGGCACGCCCACCAGGGGCGATGCTCTGCCCACCAGGGGGCGATGCTCTGCCACGACCAGAGCCACTCTAGCGCCTGGGGCAGAGGCCAAGGAGCCATCCCCAGCGCCCGGGCCATCTTTGCTCCAATGGAGCCTTGGCTGCGGGAGGGGAAGAGAGAGACAGAGAGGAAGGAGGGGGGGTGGAGAAGCAAATGGGCACTTCTCCTATGTGCCCTGGCCGGGAATCGAACCCGGGTCCCCCGCACGCCAGGCCGACGCTCTACCGCTGAGCCAACCGGCCAGGGCCTACAAGGTGCTTTGAAACCAAGAGTTCATTTATATCTGTTCTCAAACTTAAGTATGAATAAAAACCATCCTGAACATGGTTTATAATACAGATTCCTAGGCTCAAGGGATTGTGATTCAATAGTTTTGTGGTAGAGCCCAGGCGTTTAATGTTTTTAAAAGGAAACTAGTAATTCTGATCTCAGGAGTCCATGGAGTATACCTTTAGAAACAGAATTTCTAGGGCATCAGATATGGAGTGGGAGATAGACCAATTCCTCCTTACCAACCCCCACTAAAATTAAAGCAGAGGCTTCCAGTTACCATTTAGTTAGTCCTCTGTGCCAGATACTACGCTTAGTCTTTTAGATGAACAGTTTCACTTCATTCCTTACAACCCTGACATTCATAGAAAATAACTAACTTGCACAAGATCCCTCAGCTGAGTACCAGAGCCAGAACTGGGACCCAGATCTGAATCCAGAGTCTGTTCTTAACCAATAAGCCCAGGATTTTGAAGTTTCAGTAACAGGAAAGGAGAAGCTATGAAGCCACATGCCCTCTGCAGCTGGGTTGGGGTAGAGCCCCACAGGCTATATAGGGTAAGCAGGCAACCATTGTAGGAGAGGGTGCAAATGATCAGGCAGGGTACAGCCAGACAGCAGAAACTATGGTAGCTGGGCTAACAAGGTAAGAACTATGGTCCTGGAGCGCAGAAGGAAACAGTGGACAGAGATTTTAAAAAATGTTGGGTGTTGAATGATGGACAAAAGGGATTTGAAAGAAATGGACTATCCTCAGAGAAATCAGTGAAATGCCATGGAAAGCTTTTGGCCAGCACTGGCCAGAGGCCCAAGGCCTGGGGGGGGGGGGGGGGGGTCTGTGGCCCCTACTGATTAGTACTGCATTTATACACTTCAACTAATAGGAAAATGGATTTGATGTACCAGAATCAAGACCGACTTTGAAGCCTAAGAGCCTTTATAGATTATTAAATCCTCATCCTCTACATGGGCATAAAAATAGTACCTACCCCATCAAGTTGGATACAGAGAAAAGTAAATGAGATCATTTGAATAAAGTGCTATTTGAATTAGTGCATTTGAATTCATGGAAGTGGAATTAATATGTCAGACACACAGGATTAAACAAGTGTTAGCTGCTATAATCATTACTACTAATTATGACTATATCCACACTCACCAAGAAACCACCATAGCACCTGACCTGTGGTGGCTCACTGGGTAAAGTGTCGGCCTGGAATGGCTGAGGTCGCCGGTTCAAAACCTGGGCCTGCCTGGTCAAGGCACATATGGGAGCTGATGCTTCCTGCTCCTCCCCACCTCTCTCTCTCTCCCTCTCTCTCTCTCTCTTCACTAAAATAAATAAATTAAAAATAAAAAAAAGAAGGAAAGAAACCACCACAGCATCTTGTTTATTTGTGAAAGACAGTGAAGTCAAATGTGGTCTCCATGCATTGAGATTGTCTCTCTCCAGAAAGAAGTTATTGTTAGGATGTGCTTCTTTTTTTTTTAACTCAAGAACAAAAAGAGTTACATCCCCAAATAGATCAACAATTTGATCAAAAACAACACTTTAGACTTTCCTTTACCTTTAGTTCTGATGTTATCCAAAAACTGATTTGATCCAACTGTTCTATCTAAATTCATTCTGAGAAAAAAATGAAGCTATGGGTTTCTGTGCAACTTTTTCATTCAAAAACTACCTTTTCATGTATCAGAAATGACTTTGTGACATGTAAACTCCCAATTGTTTTCAAATACCTAAAAGAGATGCCCCAAACAAATGCACGTTATTTTTCGACAACAGGCCCAAGCAGGCCAGCAAGAAGACTTGGCAGCTGAACTGTCATAAACATGTGATTGAGTATTTCCTCACCATCTAGAAACCTCTAAGAATGGTTAGAGGTTTCATAACATATTAGAAGGATGCCCTATCCCTCCACGCCCTCACCTAGCCTATTTGCTCAGAGTAATGGAGAACTTATGAGACAGACTTCCTGAGAAGGGAGTATTTGAGTAGTTTTGGACAGAAAAATCTGAAAGGGACAGAAGAAACTAAGTCTCCCCATGAAGGAGGGAAAATGAAAGAATATACAGAACAGATTCAGTTTAGAGAACAAATACAGCGTAGGAAAGATAATCAATAATAATGCAATTACTATGCATGGTGCCAGTTGGGTACTAGAAACATCAGAAGGAACATTTGTAAAATACATATATGATTGTCTAATCACTATGCTGTACACCTGAAACTAATACAAATAATATTGAATGTAAACAGTACCCAATTATAAAAGATCAAGCCCTGACTAGGTAGTTCAGTGGACAGACATTGTCCCAGCAAGCCGAGGTACCAGTTCAATCCTCAGTCAGGGCACGTGAGAAACAACCAGGGAATACACAACTAAATGGAACTAAGTAGAAGAACAGGCTTTTCTCTCTCTCTCTCTCTCTCTCTCTCTCTCATGCTCTCTCCTTTCCTCTCTCAAATCAATGAAAAAATGAAATAAAAATAGAAAAAAAGATCAGAGAACAAGACCAAACAGTGTCTTCACCCTTCGGGCTGCTCTGAAGAAAAGGTACCCCATGCCTCCCAGAGGGAGGATAAATGTAAAGAACAGAAATACAGTCCACCCTCTGCTTCCATAGCCTGCTCAGTTCAGTCTGAACATGGCTTTGCTCCCATTAGTCAGAGCTGATGTGGGTCCTGGAGATGATGGTCAGGCCTATCCCAGACATCCTCATCAACCACAGAACACATCCATGACTAATCCAAATTCCTAATTCCTGAACTATTTCAAGTCACCTCACATTATAGTAGCCACTCAGGAATAGAACAATAGAACAAGCTTTGTTTAAAAAAACATACACACACACACACAAAAAAAAAATCTGCATAATTTTAATTCAAGAAATAAGTAAAGTTCACAAGCAATCCAGAACAGGTGCCAGGAATTTGCTCTAACAATCAGTCATACTTGCTGCAAAGTTCAGGCTCCACAGAGTCACTGTGGCCAGTGCTTCCTGAGATGCTCTTTCAGCTGAGGAATGGAAGGCAGCAGCTGCTGGCACTCATGACAACGCAGGGGCAGCTTCAAGAGCTCCGGCAGCCCACCTCGGACAGTCACCCTGCCAGCCTCTTGTACCATCTCGATCACAGCTGCAAGCAAGGAAAAAATGTTCAGAGCCCTGTTACTCTGGAAAGCCAATACAAATAATAATATGCCGGGTATCCTAAAGCTAGTAAATTTGAGGTTAGATTCATTCCTGGGAAAATGGACTTGCTAAATGTGAGCAACCTATTTTGGAGATGATTACATTCCTTTGAGATGCACTCTAAGCCATCCATGTTACTATGTCAAAGGCTTATCACAGTGCTTTACCTTGACTGGGCCTCGGTCAATGGCAGCTGTCATTTTTAAATTCCCAGAATACTGAAGTTCCAAAGAACATACACTGGGAAATGCTTCCTTCTGCATACACAGCCTTCCCCTGTTAACCACTCCTGACACAAAGCAGCCCCAAGCTCCTGCCCTGCTGGTGGCAGAAGAGACATAGAACTGTTTACAGCTTTCACATGTTAACTCCAATAATTCTCATAACTACTTTTTTAAGTCCCCGGGCATTATAATAAAATACCTTTTGGACCCTGACATAACAACTTTCTAGGTCCCCCAAGAAGGCTGCACACAGCAAAGTGACAATCCTACTACAATACAAATAATCCAGTTTCTTTTATTGGGGCTCTCTTTATAGGGAACACAAAGTTATACATGTGTTTTTGAGACCAGGTTAATATTTAGAGAAACAACTGAATCAAGTATAAAAACAACTGAGAAAATAAAACAAATACAAAAACCAATGAATACTGTTTACCTTGAGATTCTAGGAAGTATTCTGTATTAAAAGAATTCCAATGTTTTTTGTTCTTAAGGCAAGGAGAATCAAAATCCTGGCTGATCACATGAAGGTGTACATGGCTAGTTGAGAGGAAAAAAACCTGACAATTAAATTCATTAAAGACTATGGTTAAATTAAAAGGACAAACAGTACAAGTATGGGTGTGTAAAATATTGACAGTGTTTCCATTTAATTCAAATCATTCATTCACTTAAGAATATTTAATGTGGTCCTGGCCAGTTGACTCAGTGGATAGAGCGTCGACCTGGCGTATGGACGTCCTGGATTCAATTCCAGGTCAGGGCACATAAGAGAAATGACCATCTACTTCTCTCCCCCTCCCTGCCCCTTCCTCTTCTCTCTCTCTTTCCCTCCTGCAGCCAGTGGCTCAATTGGCTCTATTTGTCTGAGCATCAGCCCAGGGCTCTAGGGATGGCTCAGTTGATCTGAGCATGTCATTCTCAGGCACTAAGGATAGCTCAGTTGATTGAAGCATCAGCCCCAGACGGATCCCAGCTGGGGAGCATGCAGGAGTATGTCTATCTCCCCTCATCTCCTTGAAAAAAACAATTTAATGCTCATTAAATACCCACTAGTGCCAAGCACTGTTCTGGCACTGGAAATTTAGTAATAAACAAAATGGGAAAGGTCTCTGTCCTCATAAAAATTATATTCTCATAAGAGACAAATGAAATATAAGTAAACCAATAAACAAGGAAAATTCAAATTATTAACATTGCTAAGATAATAATAAAACAGCCCTGGCCAGATAGTTCAGTTGGTTATAGCATTGTCCCAAAGCACAGAGGTTGCTGGTTCAATCCCCAGTCAATGCACATACAGGAACAGATCGATGTTCCTCTCTCTCTCTCTCTCTCTCTCTCTCTCTCTCTCTCCCTTTCTCTCTTGCTAAAATCAATAAAATAAAACATTTAAAAAAGAAAAGAACAAAACAGGGAAATGTGATAGAGAATGCTGGGGTAAAGGTTGCCTCTTAAGTTAGAGCAGGGATCCCCAAACTTTTTACACAGGGGGCCAGTTCACTGTCCCTCAGACCATTGGAGGGCCAGACTATAAAAAAAAACTATGAACAAATCCCTATGCACACTGCACATATCTTATTTTAAAGTAAAAAAAAAACGGGAACAAATACAATATTTAAAATAAAGAACAAGTAAATTTAAATCAACAAACTGACCAGTATTTCAATGGGAACTGTGGGCCTGCTTTTGGCTAATGAGATGGTCGATGTGCTCCTCTCACTGACCACCAATTAAAGAGGTGCCTCTTCCAGAAGTACGGCAAGGGCCGGATAAATGGCCTCAGGGGGCCACATGCGACCCACGGGCCATAGTTTGGGGACCCCTGAGTTAGAGTGTTCAAGGAGGACTCTCCCACTCAGTGATCTCAGTGGAGAAAGCAGTCAGACAAAGATCTGGAGAGAGAGTGTTTCTCGGAGTGGGGAGGTCAAGCACAAAAGGCCCTGAGATGAGAAGAGTTAAGTGTAACCAAGAACAGAAAAGTAATATGGCCGAATGTCTGGAGCCATGGAGCAGAGATTAGGTAGGAGACAGATCATAAGGGTCTTGTGGGTCAGCAAGAGGTTTGTACTATATTCTGATTACACTATGGAGCCACTGAAGGACTTTAAGCAGGGGAGTGCTACTATGTGAGGGGAGTACTACTATCTGAGTTATACTTTTAAAAGATGACCCTGGCTGCTATGTGGAGAAAGGACCATAGAGTAGATCAGGATGGATAGAGAGAGACCTAGCAGTCCAAGCCAAAAATAATCATGTCTTAGACTATAGTGGTTGAGATGACAAGAAACAATTCAATTTTTACTATATTTTGGGATAAAACCAACAGGACTTACCAATAGATAGGATATGGTTTGGGGAGGTGCCACCTTCTGAGATGGAAGCTTATGGGAAAAGCAGGTATAAGGAAGAAAATCAAGAGTTCCCTGAGATGACGTCAGAGTAATGGCGGGGTAGGAAGCGATACCGATAATCTCCCCCAAAACTCAACAAGATCTTCAACCAGAAACAGAAAAACCTATACTTGGAGCTTCCAGATGCTTCGCAATACACCCAAAGGTATGATTGAGTGAAAAATTGGCTAAATATATAACCAAACCCCGAAGGAAATAGGGAGTAAGAAATGCTCCGCCTTCCTCACTAACCTAAACAGGGCGGCTTTCTCTGGTAACTGTGAATATAGAAACTGAGGCGGGCAAAGGGGGTGAATACAAACGGCCGAACCAGGCTGTGGCATGGAGATCCAAGCCGAGGAAAATCTGATCCTGTGGCAACCCGGGCAATACAAGCTAACACTCGCGCCAAACCCAAACAAAGAAAGACAAGCGGCGCGGCCATTTTACCCGGTCTCCTGGTTGGTGCGCAGTTAGTGGGCGAGAGATTTCTTCCTAGGCCCCGGGAGTCAGTGCCCGTGTTGCCCCACGGAGAGGCAGGGTCAGAGGCCTTTCTGTGGGCCGAGGGCAGAGTCTCTGGGCAGCCCCAGCGCCCTGGGAAAGCCACGCATGGGAGGGAGTGAGAACTAATTCCAATGGTGGAGATTTTCCTTGCCGAGGGTGTTTCACTCAGAGGGAAAGCGGCCGGCCTCATATCCTGGTTTGCGCGCGCAGATAAGGAGTGAGCGATTCCTCCGAGTGCCTCGGCAGTGCGCGCCCGTGTCATCGCACAGAGGAGCAGAGTCAGGGGCCTTTGTGTGGGCCAAAGCGGAATCTCGGGCCGCCCCAGCGCCTTGCAAAAGCCGCGCACGGGGACGGAGCGAGACTCAATTCCAACGCTGCAACTTTTCCCTGCGGTCGGGGGTTTCACTCAGAGCGTGAGACTGCTGGCCGGATATCCTGGTCTGCGCGCGCAGCCAGTGAGTGAGAGTTTTCTCCAAGCGCCCCGGAAGTGGGCACCCGCTTGTGTTACCGGACAGAGTGGCAGAGCCAGAGGTCTGTGAGTGGGTGGAAAGCCCGCCTGATTATGCTAGCAGCTCTGACTGACTGAGCCTTACCCAGAGCCCTGTGCTGAGTGGAAATAGAGTGGGGAGTTGCCAGCTCTTTGAGCCTCTTACTATCCAGGCAGAGGCAGCAGCAACCCCATAGCTGGATTATCAGGCTACTAATTGAGGAAGGAAAGACTAGGAGAAAGGCTCCAGGAACACGGACTCTCTCACTGTCGGAGCCTATAAATGCTAATAGCCTCGACTGCCAACGAGACTAAAGCACAATACATGACATTGCCATAGAGACTTATCAACTGCAAACCTCCACCTGAGCGTGGCAAAGGGGCAAAACCCGGGGTACAGAGTCACCGACCAGGAAGAGGGAGAGAAAAGAAAAAGCAAGAAGATAACCTCTCAAAATCAAGAATAATCTGCAGACTTTATAACCTATCCCATTTTATTATATTTGTTCGTTTGTTTCTCTTATCTTCATTCTTGATACTTTTTTTTTCCTCCTCCAATTTGGCCGATTAACTCTCTACCGGTCTTACTCTCTCCTCTCCTTGAACAACACTACCCATAAGTGTTATATCTCCCATTATCTTTTCTCTTCTCTTCCTTTCTCTCTATGAGGGTTGCACTCCAAAACCCTTAACTCTCTCTCTCTCTCTCTCCTTTCTTTTTTCTTCTTTTAGTGGTTCCCTCTTTTTTTTGTTTTCTCTCTCTCTCTTTCTTTTCTCCCTCTATATTAGTTTCTTCCTTTTTCCTTTACATCTCCTCTCATTCAAACCTCAATAACAAACAAATTATCTTATCTGGGACTCAAACTTATGTTTGTGGCATTTTGGGGGGTTTTTACTTCACCTTTTTAACTCACTAGCAGTGCTCCCATCCCTGGCTCTCCATATTATCTAGTTCTTGTTCCACTAAATACAATAGTAATTTTTTAATTTGTCCCCCCATTTTTCCGTTTTCCTCTTAATCCTCTCATCATAACTCTTAGACAACCAACACCTAAAAGCAAATCATTTTATTCTTGACCCAAATTTTTTCCTAATTTGCTTTTTGTGGGTCCATACGCTCTTTTTTTTCTTTTTTCTTTCTTTTTTATTTTTTTTTTTTGCCCTTTTATTACTTTTCCCCAATTCAGGCCCTCCATCACAGGCATTGTTTGTTATAATTCACAGTCCACCACAAGATTTTATCAAGAAAGAGGGGAGAGGAGAGGAGAGGAAAAAAGGAGGGGGGGAATAATTTCCTTTTTTTTTTTTTTTTTTTTTTTTAATTTTTATTTTATTTTATTTTTCTTTATTTCATTATTAATTTTTTTTAAAAAAAACAACTCTTTTCGATTTTTTTTTATTATTTTTTTAAACTTTTTATTCTTTATTAAATCTCATTAATACTATCAACAAAACCACCCTCAGATGCCATTAAGGAAGAGAAAATCGAATATCACGGATACAAAAGAAAGAGAGGTAACACAGCTAGATGAGGAAAAATCTATGGAGAAAAAATTTAATATATTGGAAACCTTGGAGCTAAATGACAGAGAATTCAAGATAGAAATCCTAAAAATCCTCCGAGATATACAAGAAAACACAGAAAGGCAATTTAGGGAGCTCAGAAAACAACTCAATGAACACAAAGAATATATGTCCAAGGAAATTGAAACTATAAAAACAAATCAAACAGAGATGAAAAACTCAATTCACGAGCTGAAAAACGAAGTAACAAGCTTAGCTAATAGAACAGGTCAGATAGAAGAGAGGATTAGTGAAATAGAAGACAAGCAACTTGAGGCACAACAGAGAGAAGAAGAAAGAGACTCAAAAATTAAAAAAAATGAGATAGCCCTACAAGAATTATCTGACTCCATCAAAAAGAATAACATAAGAATAATAGGTATATCAGAGGGAGAAGAGAGAGAAAATGGAATGGAGAACATACTCAAACAAATAATAGATGAGAACTTCCCAAGCCTGTGGAAAGAACTAAAGCCTCAAGTTCAAGAAGCAAACAGAACTCCGAGTTTTCTTAACCCCAACAAACCTACTCCAAGGCATATCATAATGAAATTGACACAAACCAACAGCAAAGAAAAAATTCTCAAGGCAGCCAGGGAAAAGAAGAATACAACATATAAAGGAAGGCCCATTAGATTATCATCAGATTTCTCAGCAGAAACTCTACAAGCTAAAAGAGAGTGGACCCCAATATTTAAAGTCCTGAAAGAGAGGAACTTTCAGCCACGAATACTATACCCATCAAAGCTATCCTTCAAATATGAAGGAGAAATAAAAACATTCACAGATACAGAAAAGATGAGGGAATTTATCATCAGAAAACCCCCACTCCAGGAATTACTAAAGGGGGTTCTCCAATCAGATACAAAGAACAAAAAAAAACAGAGCCACAAGTAAAAGCTCCAAGAAGAACACAATAAAACCAAATTTAAACTGTGACAACAACAAAAAGAAAGAGGGGGAGAAGATGGAGATTAACAATAGCAAAGGACGATGGAGTGCAAAAGTACTCACAAAATAGTTCGCTACAATGAACAGGGTAGGGACCCTTTTCATTACTCAAAGGTAACCACCATTGAAAAAACCACCACAGAAGCACATGAGATAAAAAAGATAGCAACAGAGGAAAGATGTATGGAATACAACCAAATAAAAACAAAAGATAGAAAAACAAAAGAGAAGGATCAAACAAGACACAAAACTAACAGAAAGCAAGATATAAAATGGCAATAGGGAACTCACAAGTATCAATAATTACACTAAATGTAAACGGATTAAACTCACCAATAAAAAGGCACAGAGTAGCAGAATGGATTAAAAAAGAAAATCCAACTGTATGCTGCCTACAGGAAACTCATCTAAGTAACAAGGATAAAAACAAATTCAAAGTGAAAGGCTGGAAAACAATACTCCAAGCAAATAACATCCAAAAAAAAGCAGGTGTAGCAATACTCATATCGGATAATGCTGACTACAAGACAGGAAAAGTACTCAGAGACAAAAATGGCCATTTCATAATGGCTAAGGGGACACTGAATCAAGAAGACATAACAATTCTTAATATATATGCACCAAACCAAGGAGCACCAAAATATATAAGACAGCTACTTATTGATCTTAAAACAAAAACTGACAAAAATACAATCATACTTGGAGACCTCAATACACCGCTGACGGCTCTAGATCGGTCATCCAAACAGAGAATCAACAAAGACATAGTGGCCTTAAACAAAACACTAGAGCACCTGGATATGATAGACATCTACAGGACATTTCATCCCAAAGTGACTGAGTATACATTTTTCTCCAGTGTACATGGATCATTCTCAAGAATTGACCATATGTTGGGCCACAAAAACAACATCAGCAAATTCAGAAAAATTGAAGTTGTACCAAGCATATTTTCTGATCATAAAGCCTTGAAACTAGAATTCAACTGCAAAAAAGAGGAAAAAAATCCCACAAAAATGTGGAAACTAAACAACATACTTTTAAAAAATGAATGGGTCAAAGAAGAAATAAGTGCAGAGATCAAAAGATATATACAGACTAATGAAAATGACAATACGACATATCAGAATCTATGGGATGCAGCAAAAGCAGTGATAAGAGGGAAGTTCATATCACTTCAGGCATATATGAACAAACAAGAGAGAGCCCAAGTGAACCACTTAACTTCCCACCTTAAGGAACTAGAAAAAGAAGAACAAAGACAACCCAAAACCAGCCGAAGAAAGGAGATAATAAAAATCAGAGCAGAAATAAATGAATTAGAGAACAGAAAAACGATAGAAAAAATTAATAGAACAAGGAGCTGGTTCTTTGAAAAGATCAACAAAATTGACAAACCCTTGGCAAGACTTACCAAGGAAAAAAGAGAAAGAACTCATATAAACAAAATCCAAAATGAAAGAGGAGAAATCACCACGGACACCGTAGATATACAAAGAATTATTGTAGAATACTATGAAAAACTTTATGCTACTAAATTCAACAACCTAGAAGAAATGGATAAATTCCTAGAAAAATACAACCTTCCTAGACTGAGTCATGAAGAAGCAGAAAGCCTAAACAGACCTATCAGTAGAGAAGAAATAGAAAAAAACATTAAAAACCTCCCCAAAAATAAAAGTCCAGGCCCTGACGGCTATACCAGCGAATTTTATCAAACATTCAAAGAAGACTTGGTTCCTATTCTACTCAAAGTCTTCCAAAAAATTGAAGAAGAAGCAATACTTCCAAACACATTTTACGAAGCCAACATAACCCTCATACCAAAACCAGGCAAGGATGGCACAAAAAAAGAAAACTACAGACCAATATCTCTAATGAATACAGATGCTAAAATACTAAACAAAATACTAGCAAATCGAATACAACAACATATTAAAAAAATAATACATCATGATCAAGTGGGATTCATCCCAGAATCTCAAGGATGGTTCAACATACGTAAAACGGTTAATGTAATACACCATATCAACAAAACAAAGAACAAAAACCACATGATCTTATCAATAGACGCAGAAAAGGCTTTCGATAAAATACAACACAATTTTATGTTTAAGACTCTCAACAAAATGGGTATAGAAGGAAAATATCTCAACATGATAAAGGCCATATATGATAAACCATCAGCTAACATCATATTAAATGGCACTAAACTGAAGGCTTTCCCCCTTAAATCAGGAACAAGACAGGGTTGTCCACTCTCTCCACTCTTATTTAATGTGGTACTAGAGGTTCTAGCCAGAGCAATCAGACAAGACAAAGAAATAAAAGGCATCCATATCGGAAAAGAAGAAGTAAAGGTATCACTTTTTGCAGATGATATGATACTATACATCGAAAACCCCAAAGAATCCACAAAAAGACTACTAGAAACAATAAGCCAATACAGTAAGGTCGCAGGATACAAAATTAACATACAGAAGTCAATAGCCTTTCTATATGCCAACAATGAAACAACTGAGAAGGAACTCAAAAGAATAATCCCCTTCACGATTGCAACAAAAAAAATAAAATACTTAGGAATAAACATAACAAAGAATGTAAAGGACTTATATAATGAAAACTATAAACCATTGTTAAGGGAAATCGAAAAAGATATAATTAGATGGAAGAATATACCTTGTTCTTGGCTAGGAAGAATAAATA
Organism: Saccopteryx leptura; assembly: GCF_036850995.1. NCBI lineage: Eukaryota > Metazoa > Chordata > Mammalia > Chiroptera > Emballonuridae > Saccopteryx > Saccopteryx leptura. The sequence goes on along the minus strand of NC_089504.1, from coordinate 40,253,178 downwards.
TAATCAAGATGGCTATATTACCCAAAGCAATATACAAATTTAATGCAATTCCCATCAAACTTCCAATGACATTTTTTAAAGAAATAGAGCAAAAAATCATCAGATTTATATGGAACTATAAAAAACCCCGAATAGCCAAAGCAATCCTAAAGAAAAAGAATGAAGCTGGGGGCATTTCAATACCTGACTTCAAACTCACGAAGTTTGAAGGGCCACGACAATCAAAACAGCATGGTATTGGCAGAAAAATAGACACTCAGACCAATGGAACAGAATAGAAAGTCCAGAAATAAAACCACATATACATAGTCAAATAATTTTTGATAAAGGGGCCAACAACACACAATGGAGAAAAGAAAGCCTCTTCAATAAATGGTGCTGGGAAAACTGGAAAGCCACATGCAAAAGAATGAAACTGGACTACAGTCTCTCCCCCTGTACAAAAATTAACTCAAAATGGATCAAAGATCTAAACATAAGACCTGAAACAATTAAGTACATAGAAGAAGACATAGGTACTCAACTCAGGGACCTGGGTTTTAAAGAGCATTTTATGAATTTGACTCCAATGACAAGAGAAGTGAAGGCAAAAATTAATGAATGGGACTACATCAGACTAAGAAGTTTTTGCTCAGCAAGAGAAACTGATAACAAAATAAACAGAAAGCCAACTAAATGGGAAATGATTTTTTCAAACGACAGCTCAGATAAGGGCCTAATATCCAAAATATACAAAGAACTCATAAAACTCAACAACAAACAAACAAACAATCCAATAAAAAAATGGGAAGAGGATATGAATAGACACTTCTCCCAGGAAGAAATACAAATGGCCAACAGATATATGAAAAGATGCTCATCTTCTTTAGTTATTAGAGAAATGCAAATCAAAACGGCAATGAGATACCACCTCACACCTGTTCGATTAGCTGTTATTAGCAAGTCAGGTAACAGCAAATGTTGGAGAGGCTGTGGAGAAAAAGGAACCCTCATACACTGTTGGTGGGAATGTAAAGTAGTACAACCATTATGGAAGAAAGTATGGTGGTTCCTCAAAAAACTGAAAATAGAACTACCTTATGACCCAGCAATCCCTCTACTGGGTATATATCCCAAAAACTCAGAAACATTGATACGTAAAGACACATGCAGCCCCATGTTTATTGCAGCATTGTTCACAGTGGCCAGGACATGGAAACAACCAAAAAGCCCATCAATAGATGACTGGATAAAGAAGATGTGGCACATATACACTATGGAATACTACTCAGCCATAAGAAATGATGACATCGGAACATTTACAGCAAAATGGTGGGATCTTGATAACATGATACGAAGCGAAATAAGTAAATCAGAAAAAAATAGGAACTGTATTATTCCATACGTAGGTGGGACATAATAGTGAAACTAAGAGACATTTATAAGAGTGTGGTGGTTACGGGGGGGAGGGGGGAATGGGAGAGGGATAGGGGGTGGGGAGGGGCACAAAGAAAACAAGATAGAAGGTGACAGAGGACAATCTGACTTTGGGTGGTGGGTATGCAACATAATTGAACGACAAGATAACCTGGACTTGTTATCTTTGAATATATGTACCCTGATTTATTGATGTCACCCCATTAAAAAAATAAAATTATATAAAAAAAAAAAAAAAAAAAAAAGAGTTCCCTTTTAACCTTGTAAAGCCAAGTAGAATGCCTTTTTGTATAGATTTGACTCTTAGAATCAATAATATGATACTTCACAATCACCCAATAAATAACCAAAACCAACCAGTATGTGCGGGAATCTGAAGTGGAACATAAGCAATAACAAACCTAACTGTATTACATGAATAAAAGAACCATACTGAAGGGGGTCAGGAAGAAAATAACTAACCTAATTGACATTGGAAAGCAGTATTTTCACTGGATACTGTAAAGATAAAAAGAACTGCTTATAAATACTGCGCTCTAGTGAGTAAAAGTATTTCTCACAGATCAGCAATTCTGTAACTATTTTATATGTACATAACTGACCCTCAAACAATATGGGATGTAGGAGTGCTGATCCCCAACGTGGTCAAAATCTGCATGTAACTTTTGACTTTCCAAAAACTTTACTAATAGCCTACTGCTAACTAGAAGCCTTACCATTAACATAGTCAATTAACACATATTTTGTATATTAGACATAGTATTCTTACATTAAAGTCAACAATAAAAAAATGAATGAAAAGAAATGTTATTTAGAAAATCATAAGAAGCCTGGCCAGTGATGGTGCAGTGGATAGAGCGTCACCTGGAACGCTGAGTTCACGAGTTCAAAACCCTAGCATTGCACGGTCAAGGCACATATGACAAACAAGCAATGAACAACTAAAGTGAAGCAACTATGAGTCAACACTTCTCACTTCCTCCACCCCATAAAATCAGTAAATCAAATCTTTAAAAAAAAAAAAGAAAGAAGGAAAATACATTTACAGTACGTATATATTTCTAAAGATCCACATATAAGTGGACCGCACAGTTCAAACCATGTTGTTCAAGAGTCAACTGTACTAGGATTGAACAATAAGTAAATTTATCATAGCTAATGAGTCAAATGTTGCACTGTTGGAAAAAGAAGTTAAAATTAAAGAAAGGGGAAGAACGAACTTTGTGGAGTTGGACTGGAATCAGAGGTATCAGTATGAATTCATAGTTTTCCATATACACATACAGGTAATTAAATAGAGAGATGTTTGTTATCAGTGTGGGTTAGGATTCATGTATAATATTTATTTCCTAGCTCTATCTGCTCAGAGGATCTAGGAGTAAAGACACTCTAGAATAAACATTACAGAAAACTAGAGCCCAAGTCTTAGTTTATAAATATTATTCACCAATAAAAGGAACTAGGGCTCGCCTGACCAGGCGAGGGCGCAGTGGATAGAGCATCGGACTGGGATGCAGAGGACTCAGGTTCGAGACCCCGAGGTCTCCAGCTTGAGCACGGGCTCATCTGGTTTGAGCAAAAGCCCACCAGCTTGAACCCAAGGTCGCTGACTCTAGCAAGGGGTTACTCGGTCTCCTGAAGGCCCGCGGTCAAGGCACATATGAGAAAGCAATCAATGAACAACTAAGGTGATGCAACGCGCAATGAAGAACTGATGATTGATGCGTCTCATCTCTCTCCCTTCCTGTCTGTCTGTCCCTGTCTATCCCTCTCTCTGACTCACTCTCTGTCTCCATAAAAAATAAATAAATAAATAAATAAATAAATAAATTTTTTAAAAAAATCAGAAGAAAAAAAAAAGGAACTAGGGCTCTTGGCAGAAGTGGTTTATTCCAGGGCTAGAACAGAAAAAATATGAGCATGGAATATCTTATTCCAGAAAATACGGAAGTGCTCAAAAAATGTTGGGAGCATGTCAAGGGCTACAGGAGCTGACCTAAAGGAGTTTCCAATGACCAAAGCTGGAATGTTGGATCAACAAAATAAATAACAATAGGCTGAATTACAACCTAAAAAATAAAATAAATACCTGTGAGTTCATACTGATAAATACTTGAATAAATATATAATCAGGGGGCAGGGGGAGTTCTTCCACATAGAAGAATGCTAATTAATAAATTAGAAGGAATGAGGGAAACATAAAGTCACTATCGAGTAAACACCACAGCAAAAACCATTGTGGGTAAGATCCACCAATAGTGATGCCAAAATTACTGGGCAAAAGTTTGAGGAGAAACAGGATAGTAGTCTCAAATATTCAAGATATTCATCAATTACAAAGGAAAAAATAGTAACTTTGAGTAGAGAAACCTGGCAGACAGCACCTTAACAAAGTGATGAAGGTTAACATCATGATTAATAAATCACCTCAAATCCTGTACTCTTTGATACGATGCACTAAGATGGACACATCACTTCTGTGGCATTTTGGCAAAAGAAAGAAAAAAGCATAGCCTCAATTTAATCAGGAAAAAAACATCAGACAACATTCTGTAACATAACTAGCCAGTATACATCAAAAGTGTCAAGGTCATGAAAACCAGGAAAGGAAGAGGAACTGTTCCAGATTAGGGAAGACTAAGGAGAGACAATACATAAATGCAATGCAGGATCCTTGGTTAGATCCTGGAGCAGAAAAAGATTACATGAATAAGAAAAGTAGGTGAAACTCAAATGAGGTCTCAAGTTTAATTAGTGGTGATGTGATGGGGGATTTTTTTTCTGCTTCACACTTTCCTTTTTATATTTTCTAAATTGAAAATAATTTTACAATAGAAAAACTATGTTACCTTTTCCTTTCTATAACTTTTATTTATTCAAAATTGTATCATAAGGAGTGATCATAAAAGAATTATGTAAGTGGCAACTTTATCCACTGTTTTTTGTTTTCCACCCACCTGCCACCCTCTTGCTTTCAGCATCCTCCTTAGCACAACAGCATTTATCATAGATACAAGAAAGGCACCTTGGTTACTATGTGGAAAGAATTATGTAGTCAAGGGCTCTGTTAGTCATAGGATGACTTTCTGCCCTAAATTTTTAAAGAAGGTTTTAACAATAAAAAGTATATTTTTTAATGAGGTATAATATACATTCACTTTATAATGTAGCAATTCCAACTCTAGGTATTTATCCATGAGCAAAACAATAAAGTATGCCCATGACATACACAACAGTATGCATGAATCTCAACATCATTATGCTGACCAAAGAAATCCAGAATGAAAAAGAGCACACATTATATGATTCCTCTTATACAAAAACAGACAAAACCAATCTATGCTGAAAGAAATCTTAATGCTGGGAGAGGATTAACTGGAAAGCACAGGAGCTTTCTGAGATGAGATGATAGAAATGTTCTGAGTCCTGATCAGAGTGAGTTACATGGTATTTACATCTGTTAAAACTGATCAAACTATAAATTTTATTATGCATTTTACTCTATGTACGTTATGCCTCAATTTAAAAGCAATTTTATTATTGATGTGGAAAAAAGTGGCACAAAATTTCACTAGGTTAAAATAGCCAGTAATCGAAGTCATAATACTCCCCTAAATAAAATGTGAACGATATCAGGTGCTTAGAAAAAATAACCAAAAGATATTCTGATACATGGTACAACACGTATGAACCTTGAAGAATTATCTTAAGTGAAATAAGCCAATCACAAAAAGACAGATACCACATAATTCTAATTATATGCCATATCTACAGCAGTAGTCAAATTCAGAGACAAAAAGTAGAATGGTGGTTTTGAGGGGCTGGAGTTAGGAGGAAAGTAGTGTTATAAGATAAAAAAAAAAGTTCTAGAAATAGTGGTGATGGTTGCATAATGTAAATATGCTTAATGTCATTGAACTGTACACTTGAAAATGGTTAAAATGGTATATTTTATGTTATGTGTATTTACTTATTAATATTTTTTATAACCTAGTCTGAGTGGCAGCTGAATGAAATCCAGCTTAAATGCACTAGGGTGGGCGATGGAATGCAAATACTGAGAAATGGGGTTGGCCAGTGAGCCTGTAAGAACCAAGCGGCAATCTTGGGTTTGCCATAGCCTGACTATTCATTTCATTGACAGCCATTGTTTACCCATTTTAATGTCCCTGATCAGGAGCAGACTGTTGCATCAGGACAGCAAGTCTGGCAAAGAGGGGGTCATTTTTGCAAAAGCAGGATGAATTTCACTCACAGGTGCCACAACCTTTATAGCCTCTGTTGCTGCTGCCTTTTGCTGAATGTCAGGGCATCCCAAATGCAGGTTAGTGTTTGTTATCAAGATTCAGCTTTCTTTAGTGATCAAAGATCTAACTAAGGCAACATAAAACACAGAAAATTATTTTGATAGAACACAGAATCTTTATTTTCTAGGCAGAAAACTTGTTACAGTATCTTATGAGGAACAGACAAGTAGTCCAAGAAAACTCTGTGTTTTGTAACAGAGAAAAAGACAACCAAATTCTAATGTTACAACAGCTTACTTTTAATATTTAAATTCACTTAATTAAAATTGGTAATGCCAGTGGCCAAGGCCAGGCAGGTCCACATTAGATTCGGGCAGATGGTAAAAAAACTGCAGAGCTGGAAAAGATTGGGCCATTCCATTTAATAAAGTCTCACAACGTCAGACAAGCACACAGGCGGGGAAACCGCCTCTCAGGCATGCAAACAGCAAAATGCCCCTTCACAGTGGTGAGCAGGCAATCCGCGCATCCACAATCCCCCATCTCTCATCTCCCTATATTATGTGTATTTTATCACACACAAAAAGAAAGCCCAAGATAAAAACTCTGAAATCCAATTAGTCTGCTTATCATATTGCTTAGCTATAAAGCACTGTGGAGAGCTGCCTTGCTTGCATTCTTTGAAAAGAATCAATCATTCCTTTCTAAATCCTTCTGGGTATGAGCCAAAAGAAAACAGGCTCTGCATTTTTTTCTCATTTTATTTTAAATCTTAGATGTACTAAGCTGTCATGACAGAAGTCAGTGGTATCTGTCTCCTTCAGAGCAACGGTCCTTAATCACTTAGGGTTATAGAGGCTTCTGAAAAGTTACTGTCCATAATTCTTCATTGGAGAGTAATAAAGCTGCTTCGTCCAGTTCATAGGTTAAGTCCTCAGAGATTTATACTTTGAGAGGAACAACAACAAAAAGGAATGTGGTCAAATTACAAGCAAAATAGGAGCTCAGGCTTATAGGCAAGTCAGTAAGTTTCAGCCTGCCTGCCTTGGAAACATCCCACCCTACTCCCCTGGGCCTCAGCACACTCAGCAGACCCAGGGTGAATCCATCTGTCCACCGAGAAATAATCAGGATGCACCAGCACTACCCACAAGCTTACCTCATGCTAGGAATTGCATGGTAGCCCAATCGGAATCGGACTTTGCTGGACGCAGCAACATCTGCAATCACCTTTTCCCCCACAGCATGCATGTGTTTGAGGAGCTCAAGGTGATCTCTGGTCACAGCCTTCAGACTGGAAATGGAGGCCCATGGTAAGACCAGCCAGTGGTGACGTGCCTTGGGGTATTTGTCCTTAATCACCACCACCTGCTCATCTTTGTAAACCTAGTAGAGGGGCACAAGGGAAGGAAACAGACATCTTCCGTGCATCTTCTGTGTGCCGGCTGCTGTCACATTCATTAATTCAGTTAATCCCCCCACAATCTTCTACAAAAGGTTTTAGTATCCCAATTTTGACAGATAAAAGCACAGAGACTCACATAAGCTGAGTGTCTTGTGCAAAGTCACAGTTACTAAGTAGGAAATCTAGGATAGCAACCCAGATCTAATTTACTCTAGTCTGCATTTTAATCACCACACTACACAGAACACAGAGAAGGTAAACAGTACAAACAGTTCCTGAGGCTCTGACGTAAAATTCCTGCAGGCATCAAGTCAAATGCTCCCTCCTCCATTCTACCACAGCAGACCACGTGACATATGCACGTGTGTTCCAAGAAGCCCTATCAGATATGGCTCCTTGTCACCCCAGGATATAATTTAAGACCTCAAAGACTCCTTCCCGGGTGATGCCTGGCTATTAATCCCAGAGCAGCCTACTAAATACAGTCACAATACATTACCTGACACTTCCTTGAAAGGAATCACAGTAAAGTTAACTTAATTTTCCTTAACAGTATCCAGAAGTTTAAAAGGAAAAAGGTAGAGCAGATATGCACTTGAAGAACTTAGCTACTCTCCAAAGAATTCCAGGTGATCGCTTACTGACAAGAAGAAAAGTTACTTGTTCTCACAAAATAGCCCAACTAAGCTAAACAAGTCTCATTCAGTAGGACTGATCTCCTTTGGTTTTATTTGTAGTTATGCTGTGACCTCTGTGGAACAGTCATTTAAAACATGAAATATATTTCAATGCCAAAATTTTATTCTGACCTGCATTTTGGGGTCCTGCATAGAGATCTTCAAGCCTTGACTCCAATGGCCCAATGATTCCTTAAACAAAAAAGGGCAATGTAAATCCACAAATACTAACAGTTAAATTTGGCAATAGCTAACACTATATGTCAGCAAAGTCTAAGCAAACTTGGAAATAAGGTTAATTTTTATGAATTAAATTATATCCTCAGCCTGACCTGTGGTGGCTCAGTGGATGGGGCGCCAACCTGGAATGGTGAGATCTTGGGTTCCAAGCCCTGGGCTTGCCCAGTCAAGGCACATACAGGAACCAAGTAAGTTGATGCTTCCCACTTTTCCCCCACTTTCTCTTTCTCTCTCTCTCTCTCTCTCTCCTCTCTCTAAAAATCAGTAAATAAAATCTAAAAAAATAAAATGTCAGTAGGACAAACTATAAATAAAAAAAAATTAAACTATATCATCTTTATCTCAATCTTTTGCCTTTTTAACATAAGCCATCCCCATTTTCTTCCTATATTTCAGAGCTGCGTGTCTAGACAGAAGCTGGAAATGCCAGAGTGTGGACAGCATCTTCTCTGTCCTCTCCCACTCCATCTCAGCCTGACTAGGTTTCCACTCTGACATCAGGATGGGAATCATACGATCTATGAAAAGTGTTCCAATGCTAACCTTCTAGGTATATAAATGACCCATTTTAATAGTTCAATGTTAAGTACACTGCCATTTTCATCCTCCCTTCAAGTGACTTACCTCAGGAATTCAAGAGAAAAGTACATAAAGGGACATTCATCCAAGTGACTATGACACAAACAGGTGAGTCTTTCATCATAGTTAATAACCCTTATCCCAGTTAATAAATGACCCCTCGCATGTGCCTGAACTTTACAGTGTACAAAACAATTAAGCAGTCATTACATCTCATTTAGTCTCCACATTATCTATTCAAGCACACTACCCTCACCTTTTTAGTTGATGCATCTGCCCCCTTGTTTGAGGGCACAAAGTACTGGCTAGAGTCACTCCCTGGTTCCAGTCCCGTACTGGGCTCAGCTTCCTGGGCGGCATCCCTTTCTACAGAATCACTGTTGCCTGACCTCTTTCTCTTCCTCTGTGTTTCCAGGCCAGGGCTCGTTGCCTCTTCCTCAAACTCTACAATATATGGATAAAGTTCATTCACCATGTGGAGAACCTGGCCAGGCTGCAGTTTCACCTCTTGGTCCTTCCCAATTATGACTGAGTCAATGCTGGTGGGATTGACTCCTACCTATGAAATAATCAGAAAATAATTATAAAAAGAACAATAACACCATTACTGATATAGCCACTGCTATGTTAACAACTTGCTATGTGCCAGGCACCGTGCTTAATGGTCACTTATTCTGCTCCACCCATCACTTCCACACATGACAGAGAAGAGCTGCTGGCTGGCACAGACACTCAACCGCATAAGAAAATCATCAAGCCTGACTGGGCGGTCGTGCAGTGGATAGAGCGTCGGACTGGGAATGCTGAGGACCCAGGTTTGAGACCCCGAAGTTGCCAGCTTGAGCGCGGGCTCATCTGGTTTGAGCAAAGCTCACCAGCGTGGACCCAAGGTTGCTGGCTCAAGCAAGGGGTTACTCAGTCTGCTGAAGGCCCACGGTCAAGGCACATATGAGAAAGCAATCAATGAAAAACTAAGGTGTTGCAACGAAAAACTAATGATTGATGCTTCTCATCTCTCTCTGTTCCTGTCTGTCTGTCCCTATCTATCCCTCTCTCTGACTCTCTGTCTGTCACTGTAAAAAAAAAAAAAATCATCAAGTATAAAATGGAAATCCAAGTTACAAACAGACATACCTGCTTTACCTTGACATATTCTTTGTTACACTCTGCTTTCAACTGCACTGAAAGAGATTGAAAAAAAGTTAAACTCAAACACCATGAAGAACCAGGCACTCTTTCCTATCCTACAGGACAGCGAAACCTTGTTCTAAGAGGCGATTTGAGAAGGTTTCCTCGAAGGCCTATGAGCAAAACTGTCCATTATGCAGATGGCTGGGGCTCCAAATCTTTCCAGAAAATGTCCAACAGTGTACATATTCTCTTAGTTACTGATAATATTACCGTGAGGCAGCTTCACTGAATCCCCACAAGTCTCCCTATTCCAGAGCCCCTGGCCCACTGGGATCACAGACGCTGCAGTCAGGGAAGGGAACCCATTTCTCTCATAAGCTCCTGGCTCAGGATTAAATCAGGCTTCCACTATTATATAAAACTGTCAGTTGCCTCTAACAGAGAAAGGGGCAAATGATACATTCCTAGAAAACAGAAGTTCAGCTGGCCTTGGGTAGGAGAAATGCAGAGAATATTCTAGAAAGAGGAATATTTAGACAGAACAGTCTGAGCATGTGTGGGAAGAAGTATCATATTAACCATTCTTGTTCAGGTAAGTGAACAAAGTTTCTAGGGTAAGACAGAGAGCAGAGAAGAGAGACAGCCTAGATGCTCTCCAGGGAAGACAGGCTGACATACAAGTTGCTACTGTGACAAGGAGAACAGAGCGAGAAGCAGTATCTGCTTCCATATCTTGGGCCTACATAGGTCACGCATGACTTCCCACACCCTCACCCCCATTTAGATGAACTCATGTGGCAAAACCAAATTTCAGTACTGCAGACTAAATTTTAGGAAGCCCGGCCATGGGAACACACTGCAGGTGGGAAGCCTGGGTAGCAGCGAGCATGTCCAGAAGTTTAGAGGCAGAAAGTGAGGTACATAGTAAGGCTTTTTCTTAAGGATTTCCTTTTTATTAAATCCCAAGGATGACATTTCAAGAGCTAGAACTATAGTCTTATAAAGATACCACCCTCTGTATGAGGCAATATGTAAAGGATGGAACCATCCCATCACTTCTCAGACACGGATTCAGCCTGGAGATCACAGAATTCAACTGTCTCAATGCCAACAAAGACTCTCCCTAGGCGAAGCAAGGTGCAGGATTCAAGAAGGACCCACCTGTTCCCAACACTGACTAGTAATCACTTTCAGAGAGTGGAAATCAGGAGTGAATGGGGTCCTGGTATTGGCTAAAAGAGCTCAGTTCCTGAGTTTCATTTATGGCAGACAAAAGGTTTTCCACCATTAGGACCCAGAAAATGGGTTATCACTACCCTAAGGAACCAAACATGATGCTCTCCACATTCTTTTAACCAGTTACCTTGCTGTCGAGAACATCTTTTATCAGTGATCTTGGTCTCCGGGCTGCGCCCAACCATGACTGCTTCCAGATGTGGAAGTTTGATTCGCTGGCGACGGTTGTCCTGTCTCACCAACCAGCACACCCGCATCATTACTCTGAGAGACAAAACAGAAGCAATGGCTGGAAGAACTAGCTCAAGTCCTCTGGGGCCACATCCCAGCACACCACACATGCCATTTACCAGCTGTTCATCTTGAAGCACATTTCTTCACTTCCCTAGTCTCAATCTCCTCACCAATAATATGTGGTAATGATAGGGCTGATAAGGCTGGTGTGAGGAGTAAATAAGATAATGTGGGTAAAGTATTCACCTCTGTGCCTGAACTATGCCAAGCAATCAAATATTTGTTATGTGTATTGATATACTTTGTGATGGACATTAGGCTACATGCTGAGGATCAAAGAATGATTAAACATTGTCACTATCCTCCTATGGCCTGGAGTACAATGCCGATTATTAAAATATAATGTGATGCCTGACCAGGCAGTGGCGCAGTGGATAGAGTGTCGGACTGGGATGTGGAGGACCCAGGTTCGAGATCCCAAGGTTGCCAGCTTGAGCGCAGGCTCATCTAGTTTGAGCAAAAGCTCACCAGCTTGGACTCAAGCTCGCTGATTCAAGCAAGGGGTTACTTGGTCTGCTGAAGGCCCGCGGTCAAGGCACATATGAGAAAGCAATCAATGAACAACTGGGGTGTTGCAATGCGCAACGAAGAACTAGTGATTGATGCTTCTCATCTCTCCGTTCCTGTCTGTCTCTGTCTATCCCTCTCTCTGACTCTCTCTCTCTGTCAAAAAAAAAAAATATATATATAATGTGATAAGCCCTGGCCATGATAGCTCAGTTGATTAGAGCACTGTCTCGAAGCACAAAGGTTGCCAGTTTGATCCCTGGTCAGGACACATACAGGAACAGATCAATGTTCCTCCTGTCTCTGTCTATATATATATATAAATATTTATATTTATAAATGCTTATATATATAAATAAAAGCATATATATATGCTTATGCTTATATATATAGTGATAAGCATTATAAGAAGGAAGTAACTAAATACAGCATTACCCAGGCAGGAAAGGCTTCTGAAACCTCCCAGTTGAAAAGGCCAGAAGTCAATGGGACTGATGAGAAAGAAAAGGAGTGGGAGGGGACATTCCATTTTAAAAAGTGAAAGTGACAGCCTGACCTGTGGTGGTGCAACAAATAGAGCGTCAACCTGGAAAGCTGAGGTCGCCAGTTAAAAAACTCTGGGTTTGCCTGGTCAAGGCACATGTGGAAGTTGATGCTTCTTGCTCCTCCTTCCCTTCTCTCTCTCTCTCTCTCTCTCTCTCTCCCCCCCCCCCGACCCCCACCTCTCTAAAAATGAATAAAAATATTTTTTTAAAAGCAAAAGTGACAGCACAGACTTCAGCAATGACAAGCCACTGGTGAGGGGTGGAAAGCAGACCTTAGTTGGCCAACCCAGAGGAGCTGCCCCAAAGAGTAACAAAAAAGGACAGAGGTGTTGAAAGAACACTAAGCTGAAAAGTTGAAATCTGATCATCAATAGGAGGCAATTGCCAGGTTCTGAGTTACACTGTAAGGGGAAACAACAGTTGTGTGTAGGCAGGCTGTAGTGGAGAAATCTAGAGTCCAAAACTAGTCAGGAGGCTGTTAACATAACGTGGGCCAGAGTGAGGTCCAAAAGGCAGTTCAGCAGGTCTCTGTAAAGGTGCTAATGTCAAAGCATGAAGAGTCAGCCGTAAACCTAAAATCTAAATCTGATGACAGTGCTACAGGTGGGTCCCACTTTAACTGCTATGTGTTCAGAGAGGCATCTGTTTGATCTTGCTGGTAAATGATGAATGAGCAGGTGATGCACTAAGAAGTAGTTTTCATTATGCATTGGAAAATAAGTCATGTGATGACTGACTACTCCTTGTAGTAATAAAAGACACCTGGAGAGAGCAGTTTGACAGCAGGGACAGGAAGGAATCCAGTGGACAGCTGAGAGCATGGCTGGTTGTTGCAGGATAATGGGAACTATTCCTCTTGCCCTGCAAAAACACATATTCACATGCTTCATTCCCCCAAAGTTCTGAAGTTACAACGTTCCAAGTTACTACTCCTTGAGAAGCTAAAACTGACTGCACAATACTTACATGACTATCCTTAAGTAATATCTTGACCTGTTTCAGCAACTAGTTCCAACTTCTAAGACTGAGCATTTTAGAATATGGGTAGTGCTTAAGGATGGGCGTTCCTGAATCTTCAATATAGTCCATCCAGTAAAACTGCAAGCTCAATGACAGCAGAAGTCAAGTCCATTTTTGCTTACCAATACATCTCAGCACTTAATACAGTATTAGCGTGCAGCAAGAATACAATAAATATTTGCAGGCAAATGGCCAGATGATAACCCTATCTCTTCCTTCCTTTCTCTTTCCCCTTCTCTGGCACCCCACTTATGCAGGGTGCTTTGCTTTTCTCTTTGGGCAATCCCATCCTCCCATCAATGTGAATAAATCCTAATTCTGTTTTTTGGCTCCATACTTTCCATTCCAGAGTTGTGGAGATTGGTCAGAAGGAAATTCTGATTATTTCTTTTTTTTTTTTTTTTTTTTTTAATTCTGTTTTCTTTTTTATTTATTTATTCATTTTAGAGAGGAGAGGGAGAGACAGAGAGAGGAGAGACAGAGAGAGAGAAGGGGGGGGAGGAGCTGGAAGCATCAACTCCCATATGTGCCTTGACCAGGCAAGCCCAGGGTTTCGAACTGGCGACCTCAGCATTTCCAGGTCGATGCTTTATCCACTGTGCCTGATTATTTCTTTAGGAACCCAAGTGATCTGATAAACCTCACAGGGCCAGCAATCTACTAACCTGGAACAGCACTGCCCAGTAGAATTTTCTGCAATGGTGGAAGTGTTCTAAACCTCCTCTAATAATTTTCACCATGTGAAAATCAAGCATCTGAAATATAGCTAGTACAACAGAGAAAATGAGTATCTTAATTTTTTTTAACTCATTTAAAGTTAAATAGCTAGCTAAATGTGGCTGATGGCTACCATAATGTCCAGCACAGATCTGGAAACTTGCCCAGCCCTGATCAATCCCGAATTCTTCAGGCCTGAAGTTAAGACCTTCATTCATATTCTAACCCCAGAGGTTACTTATTTCTCCTCCCACTTCTTTTCATAGAACTAGTCCCACTTACTCATCCTCTCTCTACTCCCTTCCCCCAGAGTCACATAAGAGCATCCTTGCACAAACATACATCCCTCATATACAATGTACTAAGTCATGTCTCCCAAATAAGTAATTCTTAGTATGACCTCCTGGTATTGGTTATACCCTTTCCTCCCTCCTAAAAACCTAAATCCTTTACAACTTTCAAGTCTGACCTCTTCCCAGAGGCCTTCACTGAGTTGTTTTCTCTACATCTTGTTACTGGGTGTGGTCGATTTACCTTCACAATTCTCTAAAAATTAAATGTGAATGCAATTCTACTTTCCAGATGAAAATAAAATCTCCTTGTACCCAGATAGACCACTGCCCATCCATTCAGGAAACTCCGAAGAAGGCTCTCTGGGTTTGGAAGAAGTGCTCTGGCTTAGGCATAGTCTTACATTTCCATATCCCCTGGTGTTCAGCACAACTTTATCAAGTGCATACTATGTACTAGGCACTTGCTAAATGTCTTACTTATATCATCTCATTTAATCTTTACAACTTTCATTCTAAGAAAGAGAAAATTTAAGGCTTAGATAAGTAATGTGCTCAAATCATACAGCCAATGTGTGCCAGAGCTAGGATTTGAATTAATTCCAAAGAACAAGTTCTTAGTCACTACACCATATGTTCACTATGTTCCTTATGCAATTCTAGTGCTAGGAAAAAAGATATAATACATTTCACTTGCATTGAATGATGCAAGTTTAATACATCATAACTGCTGTCAAAAAGGCATTATGGGAGCACAAAGGTGGAGTACCCAGAGTTGGAAAAAGGAGTTGTCAAGAAAAGTTTCCTAAGGACATGGGCCTAAAATAAGTTCTATGTATTGATATGAACCAGGTTAATTCAATGAAAGGGAGCAGCCTAATTACATAAGGGGCTGAAAATGGAGAAAGAAATCAGGGAGAAGAGTCCAGTCAAAGGAAACAGGAAGGGAAAGCGCACAAAGAAACAGCACTGTGTATAAGAAGTAGTAGTTCAGTGTTGCTGCAACCAAAAGTATGAGGCAGAAAAGAGGCTGGAGACGCAAGAGCTCTAAA
This sequence comes from Saccopteryx leptura, assembly GCF_036850995.1. NCBI lineage: Eukaryota > Metazoa > Chordata > Mammalia > Chiroptera > Emballonuridae > Saccopteryx > Saccopteryx leptura. Next base: position 40,237,822 of record NC_089504.1, on the reverse strand, counting down.
TGAAGCAAAGTCCTGGCTGACTGCTGAGAAGCTCAAATTTTAGAAGTTCCAATGGATTTTACAACTCAGTAAACAATAAATATTTGCTGAAAGAATGAGAAAAAAGATCAGATGAAAGAAGAGAGAGCTCTTTAAAGAATATTAAGCAGGACTTTGACAGATTTATTTTCAAAGATCATTTGGGGAAGGAGGTAGGTAATGTGGAGAATAGACATGTGGGGAACAGAACTAGGGGTGGGAAACCAGTAGAAGCCCATTACATTTCAGGTGAGAAATGATAAAGCCTAAAGTACAGCGATAGTAGGTACAAAGTAGAGAATACAGAATTGAGAAACATTTAGGGGTTAAAGTCATCAGAATTTAGTGATGGATGTGATGGAGTAAGTTTAAGGCAGATGAGTTCAGTTTTGGGGGCTCTGAATTTGAACTGCCTGGGGGACTTGCAGGCAGAGCTGTCCAGCAGGGTAGTCAGAGATGAGGGTGAAACTCAGAAAAGAGGTCTAAAATGACAACTTCTATTTGAGAGCATGTAGGGCAGAGGTCGGGAAACTTTTTGGCTGAGAGAGCCATGAACGCCATGTATTTTAAAATGTATTGTATAATTCCATGAGAGCCATACAACGACCCGTGTACATTACACATTATCCAATAAAAATTTGGTGTTGTCTTGGAGGACAGCTGTGATTGGCTCCAGCCACCTGTAACCATGAACATGAGCAGTAGGAAATGAATGGATTGTAATACATGAGAATGTTTTATATTTTTAACGTTATTTTTTATTAAAGATTTGTCTGTGAGCCAGATGCAGCCATCAAAAGAGCCACATCTAGCCTGACCTGTGGTGGCGCAGTGGATAAAGCATCAACCTGGAATGCTGAGGTCACCGGTTCAAAACCCTGGACTTGCCTGGTCAAGGCACATATGGGAGTTGAAGCTTCCTGTTCCTTCTCCCCCCCCTCCTCTAAAATGAATAAATAAATATAAATAAAAATAAAAAAGAGCCACATCTGGCTCGCAAGCTATAGGTTCCTGACCCCTGATGTAGGGAGTAGGGAGCTAAAACCAAGCCAGTTGGCATGCTCACTCAGTGTGTACAGAATAAAAAGAACAGTGGGCCAAAGTCACAAGCATTGGAAACACCCAACATTTTAGAAGAGGAGGAAAAAGACTATCCACAGGAGAAATGACTATTGAGAGAGGAACACAGAGAAACACCTAGAATAAAGCTCCTTTTAAAAAAAGGACTTTGAACTTGACCAGGCGGTGGCGCAGTGGATAGAGCATTGGACTGGGATGCCAAGGACCCAGGTTCGAGACCCTGAGGTCGCCAGCTTGAGCATGGGCTCATCTGGTTTAAGCAAAAGCTCACCAGCTTGGACCCAAGGTCGCTGGCTCAAGCAAGGGGTTACTCGGTCTGCTGAAGGCCCACGGTCAAGGCATATATGAGAAAGCAATCAATGAACAACTAAGGTGTCGCAACGAAAAAGTAATGATTGATGCTTCTCATCTCTCCGTTCCTGTCTGTCTGTCCCTGTCTATCCCTCTCTCTCTCTCTCTCTCTCTGTCTCTGTAAAAATGAAAGGCACTTTGGCCTGACCAGGCGGTGGCACAGTGGAGCGTCAAACTGGGACACGAAACCCTGAGGTGGCCAGCTTGAGTATGGGGTTGCTGGCTTGAGTATGGGATCATAGACTTGACCCCATGGTCCTGGCTTGAGCCCATAGGTCGCTAGCTTGATGACCAAGGTCACTGGCTTGAGCAAGGTCACTTGGCTGGAGCCCCCCAGTCAAGGCACATATGAGAAAGCAGTCAATGAACAACTAAGGTGCTGCGAAGAATTGATGCTTCTCATCTTTCTCCCTTTCTGTCTGTCTGTCCCTATCTGTTCCTCTCTTTGTCTCGCTGTCTCTGCCACACACACACAAAAAGGCACTTTGTCTTACCTCAGTATTACAATAAATGTTCACAAAAATGTTCACTGAATAAATCAGCTGAGTTATATTATCCTAGAAAGCAAAAAAGAAGGGAGTGAAAGGTATTAAGTTTCAAAAGCAGCAAAGGGATCCAATAATGATTTTAAAACGTCTGTCTGGTTTGAGAATCAATCACTGCTAACCTTAGAGTAAAATTTAAGGTCTGAAAGCTAGGCTGCAAAAGGGAACAAGAGGTGAGAAAATGGAGACAGAATTTAGAATACTCTTTAAAAGTTTGGGTAACAAGGGGGAAATAATTACTGGATAACAGCTAAAGGAAGATGATCACCAAGAACTTTTTCTTCCTTTCTGCATGGCAGGGTGCGAGTTGGGGTGAGGAATGGCCAGAGACCTGAGAAACCTGACCTTGTTAAAACATGACTGGGACAGGGGCAGGAAAAAAAAAACTAGGTCTCATAAGTGAGAGTTAAGAAAGGTCAGCAATACAGATTAAGGGATTTTCTTTGATCGGAGGACATAATTCATCCTGAGACTTAAGGAAAGATAAAGACAGCTGAAAATCTAGACAACTTTGTGAAAGGGAAAGCAGAAGCAAAAATCTGAAGACAAACATATCTGACAACTTCAATTTTTCTCCACAAAACAGTAGATAACAACACTCAAGTGAGGTTTACAGAAACTCAATTAACAGTTGAACAAAATCAATATATGTAGAATAGCGGATAACATCCAAGACTCTGAAGTCTAACTGCTCAAGTTCAAATAGTGACTCCACCACCTAGTCACTGTGTGACCTGAGGCCAATTATAGATATTTAACCTAAGCCTTTACTTCTTCGGCTATAAAACAGTAACAACAACTGCTCTACACTACAAGGGCTAAATGAGATCAGTGTCTGGCAAGCAGTAAACCTTCACAACTATTATCACTTTTGTTAACAGTAAAGGTAAGATGAAAAGCAGGAGCTAAAGACCATACAACCTTAGACTGTGCAAAGTGAAAAGGCACAAATCTGTATTGTCTCCCCAATATGAAATACCCTGCCCCAAGTGTCCTACCGATCCCCAATACAAGTCAAATTCATAAAAGGCTCCAAACCCGGGTAACATTAATTCCAAATGGAAATGTTTTCCCTGCTTTGTTGAACACTATCATTGGTCTGCAGGAGGGCAGGATTCCTTCTTCCTGCCTTCCTATGAGGCCTGTTGAGGACGCTGGGAAAGGACCTCAAGTTCCTTTAAGGGAGCGTTTCTGAAGGAGACTATGTCATTCCTGACCAGCTGAGCCCCCTCCATGGGTTAGGCGTCGCCCACTCTCTAATCTCTCCCGGCCTAACGCCCGCTCCCACGGCTTTCGACACCGCCAGCACAGGAGGCTGGCCCAAACTGCCTTACCTAAAAACAACGGAGCCGCACAAGTTCACTTTACTCCTCCGTGCCGAGCCACTTCCGGCGCTATAGAATGACGTAGCCAAATAACCTGGCAAGGAACCCGACACGTCATCAGTGCCTCTCAGAACACTGGCTTCTAGTCTTGCCCAATGCCTGGATCGTTAGCGCCCGCCCCAACTGGTCCCTCGGTGGGGCGAGGTCCAAGTGTGGTTCCTGGGAGTTTATCTCAACATCTCTACCCGAGAGCCGTGAGCCGTTCCCCTGTCACCGCCGCTCGGTCTCTGAGTTGGGAGAGACTTCCGGCAACTAGCCCCTCTGTGGCCGTTTCTAGAAAGCCGTGTAGCCTCTTGACACTCCCTTCTAAAGGAGAAACTCACAAGGCCATGTTTTCTGCCTTAGACAGTACCTGCTTGTAAGCGTTTTCCCGTCCCCTTTCAAAACTACAATCTGCTTCCTCATTTTGGGGATGGTGAGGTGGCAGAAAGGGCTAAAGGGGCTAGAGACTGGGAAACCTGCTAAGATTTTTTTTTTTTTTTTTTTTTTTTTTAAGAGAGAGAAAGGGAGCGAGACAGAGAACATCAATCTGCTCCTGTATGTATTCTGACCGGGGTTGAACCGGCAACCTCTGTGCTTGGGGAAGAAGCTCTAATCAACTGAGCTATCCGGCCAGGGCAAGATTTTTTTTCCTTAATGCTGTCCACTAACTTAACTGAGGGGCAATCAGGGAAGAGAGAAGCAGGATGCTAGGATGAGATATGTTTACAGATTTTTATAGCGATCCCAGGCTGTTCCCTAAGAGTCACAGATTGCAATTATTCGAAGGTATTTTAGCAGATGAAAAAAGTACTATCTCATGGGTGAAGGCACGGTTCATAATTTTTCTCAAACTCAGAAACTGATCTTTAGGAAGTCACATTTCTTCATAGAGATGTATTACTGTTTCCTTCCATAGCAAAGCAGAAACTCTGTGTTATGATGGAGATATGAGAGCAATCAAAACAGAGGGTGGGCCTGACCTGGCGGTGGCACAGTAGATAAAGTGTGGACCTGGAATGCTGAGGTCACAGGTTTAAATTGCCAAGCTTGCCCTGTCAAGGCATATACACCTAACTACATGCATCACTTAAAATAAAATAAAAATAAAAAAACAAGGTGGGAGGATATTCCAGGAAACATGGACCAGAGACTTGCTTTTGTTAGCATAGGAAGATGCAAGTTTATATTAGGCTCACACCAGGAAGTGGGGAAGCACAGAAGTATCCCAGCAGACACACAGGCCTTATAGTGGTGGGATGTGTTTCATACTAGTGGAGGTAAAAAGAAGCAAGTCTGGGGTTTTGACTACTGTTATTCATCAGAATTAAGTTTCTTTTAGCCTCTGCTTCTACCTGACCTGCCTTTGTGTGTCCTGTGTTCAAAACTGGGTGGATTTATTCTAATTGGATTATTTGCTATTTATTGTGCAAAACTGGCCTGTTTCCACACCTACTCTATTAGGTCTAGCCCTTTGTCTATAGCATGTTCCTGGCCAGAGAAGCAAGGACACATGGCACAATGCATAGCTAAAAGAATCGCAGACTTAAGACTTTCACAGACTCCAGAACCAAAGATTTATCACAAATTACATAGACATTGACAGAGAGTAGTCTGCTGTACTTAAGGTAGGAGCCCTCAAAGTGTAATTCTTGGATCTGTAACAACAGCTTCACAACACCTGGGAACTTGTTAGAAATGTAAATTCTCAGACAGGCTTCACCTCAAGCTTACTAATTCAGAAAAGAAACTCTGGGGATGGGGTCCAGCAGTCTGTTTTAAGCCCACCAGGTTATCCTGATTTATTTCAAGTTTGAGATTCACTGATTGGAAGACAAAGGCTTCAAACTGTACACCACAATAAATTTCTTTTGTTGGCAAAACACATGTAACATAAAACTATCAACCATTTTTAAGTAGTGTATACAGTTCTGTAGTTAGTATACTCATGTTGTAGTGAAAGCTATCTCCAGAACTTTTTAACCTTGCAAAAGCGAAACTCTGTATTGCATAACTCCCCACTTCCCTTTCCTCCACCCCCTGGCAGCCACCATTCTACTTTGTTTCCATAAGTCTGATTACTCGTAAGTGAAATCATGTAGTACTGGCCTTTTTGTGACTGGCTTATTTCACTTAGTACAATGTCAAGTTTCATTGACTTGTAACTGTCAGAACTTCCTTTTTCAAGCTAATTAACACTCCATTGCATGAATACACCACACTTTTACTATTCACCTATCAATGGACTTCCACCTTTTGGCTGTAATAAATAATGCTACTATGAACATGGTTGTAAAAGTATCTCTTTGATATCCTGCCTTCAATTCTTTTGAATATATAGCCAAAAATGAGATTGCTGGATCATAATTCTATTTTTAGTATTTTAAGGAACCACATACTATTTTCCATAGCAGCTACACCATTTCACATTCCCATCAATAGGGCATATGAGTTTCAATTTCTCCACAACAACACTCCTTGTTTTCTGGTCTGGGGTATTTTTTTTTTTAATAGTAGTCATCTTCAAAATAACCTAGACATGTTTTCTTTGAATATATGTACCCTGATTTATTAATGTCATCCCATTACCATTAATAAAAATTTATTTTAAAAAAAAAATAGTAGTCATCTTAATGAGTATGAGGTGATACCTCATTGTGACTTTGATTTGCATTTGTCTAATGATTAGTGATGAGCCATTTGTATATCCTCCTTGAAGAAATATCCAAGTCCTTTGCTCATTTGCCCTGGCCAGATAGCTCAACTGGTTAGAGTGCTGTCCCAATATGCAAAGGTTACGGGTTCAATCCCAGGTCAGGGTATATACAGGAACATGTTTCTTTCTCTCCCCTTCTTCTCTCTCTAAAATCAATGAAAAATTTTTAAAAGTCCCTTACTCATTTTCTTTTCGCATTGTAGTTGTTTTTATTCTAGTCATTAACCCCTTATCAAATATGTGATTTGCAAATATTTTTCCCATTTTTAAAAAAATTTATTGATTTTAGAGAAAGAGGTAGGGAGAAACATCAATTTGTTGGTTCACTTATTTGTGCATTTATTGGATATTTCTTATATGTGCCCTGATCAGGGATCAAACCTCTATCTAACCCTGGTGTTTCCAGACAATACTCTAACCAACTGAACTAACCAGCCAGGGCATATTTTTCCCATTTTGTAGTTTGCCTTTTGACTCTATAGATTGTGCCTGTTGATACACACATTTTTAATTTTTACATAATCCAATTTACCTACTCTTTCTGCCTGTGCTTTTAGTATCATATCCAAAATATCCTTGAAAGCTTTTCCCCTTTGTTCTATAGTGTTAGGTCTTTTCTGGTTACCAGTCTTCTCGCCCTGTCCAGCCTACTCCCAGGAAAGTACATAGTGTACAGAAGGTTTTTGTATGTGAGAGTGAGGTGCACACCTCATTTGTAATGTGGCTACAGCACCCCAATGTCCCCCATCGTGGATGAGATATTGACTTATTTTTTTCTGAATAACTTCTTGTGGTAGAAACAAAATTCCTTTAATATATTACGTATGTGTTCACACTCATGTGAAATACATGTACTGTGAGGGGGATCTATTTATGTTCCATCAGGAGTCTCACCTGCTGCTTTGTGTATCTGGTCAGATTCCTAACACATTTTGTTTCCTGTTGTTTATTAAAGGTGCTCTTCCTGGGATGTACTAAACCTGGTGATTTTGTGTTTTAAAGATTTTTTCTTTTGATTTAATATACTGAGCAAAAAATGGGAATGTTAACACTGTCAATTTTAGGAGTGCTTTAGATATATATTAAATAACTTTGGTTCTGGAACACAAGGATGGGATTGTAATAAAATGAAATTGGTGGGGAACACTGTCTTCTCTACTTAAACCAAAAACCTAAACTCATGAGGCTCCAACCCCACCATCCTATTCCTGGAAGATGCCAGAGCCAACTATGCAGGGGCCTTCTTCACAGAAGATGACTTTGTCTTCTCAGAAGACAAACCCTCTGCTTTCTGAGGCAGATAGCAACCCCAAACCCTGGAGAGGTAGGGACCTGTTCAGGCCTCCATCAAAATCCATATTCTTTTTTTAATTTTATTTTTATTTATTGATTTTAGAGACAGGGGAGAGAGAGATAGAGAGAAAGGGAGGAAGTGGGGGATGGAAGGAAGAAGAGAGAGAGGAAAACATCAATTTTCTGTTCCATTTGTTCATGCCATCATGCCATCACTGGTTGACTTGTATGTGCCCTGACCAGGAATCAAACCCACAACCTTGGCATATCAGGACAATGCTCTAATCAACTGAGCCTCCCAGCCAGCGCTTCTAAACCCATATTCTTAACCACTACACTGCCTCTCCCAGTTTCCTGTCCTAGGTCTGGCAGTGCCAATGCTGTTGAAATGAGAATTAAAGTAAGGTTACACACCAGAAGATGAGCATCTTCATCACGATGCAGACATCTTTGTAACTATGCAGGTAAAAAGCTGCATACAGGGACCAACTCCTGCTCTGAAACACCTTTACAGTGTCAGTGACAACAGGAAGATAACAGTCAGAACTGAGAAATAGTGACATCTACCAGTAAGAAAGATCCTTACACCAAGCCCTACCCCACGCCTCTATGCCAACTAAAATGGATAAACCCTAACCTGTGAGCTCAACTCAATTCCTACAGCACTGTCAAGAGCCCTGAGTCAGTAACAGCTAGCTCAGCACTAAGTCTCTTTTAATGCCATTGCTACTATTATGTGACTGGGTCATCCCATTGCTCAACACAGAGACCCATGACAAAAAGCCCACTGTTGCACCATGACCAAAACCCTGCCTCTGCTCTGAAGGACAGATTGGATGTGGAAGTCTGGATCTAAGCCAGTAGTACTCTCAAGGTAACCTGCAAACAGACCTCCCAGTTTGATGATTCAGTACTTTCTTGATCTAATACCTCCCCCACTACACACATACTAAAGCCCTTGGCCTCACCCCCATATTTGGGGAAGACATGTGAAATTTAATATTAAAACATTTAAATGGTATATTGCTTGATAGCTACAAAAGGTGTGCAGAGCTGGGGAGCAGGATTTTAGGTCTTGGTAATCAGGGGAACCTTTCTAGAACTTTGAACTGTGTCTTCTCCATTTGATATTCACTCAAAAATTTCTTGACACCTGCTATATGCCAAAAACTCGAGTACAGCGGTTCTCAACCTGTGGATCGCGACCCCGGTGGGGGTCGAACGACCAAAACACAGGGGTCGTCTAAAGCCATCGGAAAATACATATTTATTATACAATACATTTTTAAATAAAATATGTATTTCTGCTCTAGTAGGTGCAGGAGATAAAATATTGTAAGTCCATGATCACTGAGACAGTCCTCCACCTCAAAAGTATTGCTTTAACCCATGGAATCCCTTTCTGGTATGCTGCCATCAGGCTGTAAGAAGCATCCCTGTGAATTGGTCAACCTGGCAGGGATGCTGTCCAGGACACTTCTGCTCATGTAACACAAGGTTCCGAGTATGAATGCCAGACAGTCTAATCTGATCTCAGTTATGGAAATAGTTTTACTTCTCCAGAGTAATGTGTTTGTTCTTTATCCATGGATATCATGAATTATAAGACCAATAAGGCTGTCAGCTTAGAGACAAATTCATGGCCCAGCTGTAGCAATGTGAAGGTCATTGCTAGAATCATATTAGCTTTGTCCCTGGCTCCATTTTGTCATCTATTTTTATTTCTTCATTCTCTGTACTTTTAATTTATGGCATCTTGGATTGTGTGTATGAGTGTGTGTGAGAGAGAGAGATTTTTTTTTTCTGGGCTTTTCTTGTATCTTTGAAAATGTCTATGAACACTTCCTGGAAGAAGATATCACAATCAATATTTATAATGTATATTCATAAATACTATGACAGAGATGTGTCCACATGGTGATGTGGGCACACTAGATGGTTTATAAATCAGTTAGATGAGACCTTGCATAGGGGTCATTGCTTGAGTTTTCTTTTGCGCTCTTTTTTTTTTGTTTTGTTTTGCTTTGTTGTTGTTGTTTTTACAGAGGCAGAGATAGACAGGGACAGACAGGAACAGAGAGAGATGAGAAGCATCAATCATCAGTTTCTCGTTGCGCATTGCGACTTCTTAGTTGTTCATTGATTGCTTTCTTACATGTGCCTTGACTGCGGGCCTTCAGCAGACCGAGTAACCCCTGCTGGAGCCAGCGACCTTGGGTCCAAGCTGGTGAGCTCTTTGCTCAAGCCAGATGAGCCCACGCTCAAGCTGGCGATCTCGGGGTCTCGAACCTGGGTCCTTCCACATCCCAGTCCGACGCTCTATCCACTGCGCCACCACCTGGTCAGGCTTGCACTCTGTTTTATTGAAGGTCTTTTAGAGTTTATTCACAATGCAACGATTTCTTTTTAAGCAAGCGAGACAGAGACAGAGAGAGGGACACAGACAGGAAGGGAGACAGATGAGAAGCATCAATTAATTGCAGCACCTTAGTTGTTTATTGACTGCTTTCAAATGTGTGCCTTGACAGGGGTGGGGGTTTTCTGCAGCTGAGCCAGTGACACCTTGCTCAAGCCAGTGACCTTAGGCTCAAGCCAGCAACCTTTGGGCTCAAGTCAGTGACCATGGGTCATGTCTATGATCCAATGCTCAAGCCAGCAACCCCGCACTTAAGCTGGTAAGCCCACACTCAAGTCAGCAGCGACCTCGAGGTTTCAAACCTGAGTCTTCTGAGTCCAAGGCTGACGCTCTATCCATTACGCCTGGTCAGGCAACACAATTGTTAAATAAAATTAAGTTGTTACCAAGTGTAAGATGTTAATAATATTCTTGTATAGATTTTCATATCATGAGTTTATGGAACACTATAGAAATTGTTTACAATAAATTGAGGCTACTGCCACAAGAGTTTCCTTTATCAACTTTTTTCTAATAAAAGATCATGGAGCAATTCACATATGCAGGGAAGAAAATTCAAATGGAATATCAAACTTAAGTTAGAAGATATCTGATAGCAAAGTGAAGTAAAGAACTAAAATAATTATCTAAATATATATACACACACACTTTATCAACTGGATTATTTAAGTAAATGAAGACAAATAGGATTTAGGAATTTAAATTATCTAGGTCAAGAATCTGAAAATTTGGAAGGGATATTAAAAATCACTTAGCTCAGTTGTGTACCTGTGCAGCAGTGTTCTTCCTTAATTCTTTTTTCTTTCTTTTCTCTTTTTCTTTCTCTTTTTTTCTCCTTTCTTTACAGAGACAGAGAGAGAGTCAGAGAGAGGGATAGACAGGGACAAATAGACAGGAATGGAGAGAGATGAAAAGCATCAATCATCAGTTTTTCGTTGCAACACCTTAGTTGTTCATTGATTGCTTTCTCATATGTGCCTTGACCATGGGGCTACAGCAGACCGAGTAACCCCCTGCTCGAGCCAGTGACCTTGGGTCCAAGCTGGTGAGCTCTGCTCAAACCAGATGAGCTGCGCTCAAGCTGGTGACCTCGGGGTCTCTATACTGGGTCCCCTGCATCCCAGTCCGACGCTCCATCCACTGCGCCACCGCCTGGTCAGGCTCTTCCTTAATTCTTTTTTTTTTTTTGGTATTTTTCTGATGCTGGAAACCGGGAGAGACAGTCAGACAGACTCCCGCATGCGCCCGACCAGGATCCACCTGGCATGCCCACCAGGGGGCGACGCTCTGCCCACCAGGGGGCAATGCTCTGCCCCTCCGGGGCGTCGCTCTGTTGCGACCAGAGCCACTCTAGCACCTGGGGCAGAGGCCAAGGAGCCATCCCCAGCACCCGGGCCATCTTTGCTCCAATGGAGCCTCACTGCGGGAGGGGAAGAGAGAGACAGAGAGGAAGGAGAGGGGGAGGGGTTGAGAAGCAGATGGGCGCCTCTTCTGTGTGCCCTGGCCGGGAATCAAACCCGGGACTTCTGCACGCCAGGCCGACGCTCTACCACTGAGCCAACTGGCCAGGGCCTTCCTTAATTCTTCATTACATCCTGCAAGTGCATCCCCAGCCTTGGAATCTCCCTGGATTGTGTGGCTGCCTGTGTGAGAAAAGGGTAAGAGAAAGAGTAGTTGTTGTCACACTGTTTTAAGTGTGCTGGATCAGAAGATTATTTTTAAATATACTCAATTTAAGTTCCTTTTGTTTCCTCTTTTCTTAAGAGTTCTAGCAATATAAAAACTCTTATTGACAAACTGCATACAGAGGACCTCAAGAAATAGGTTAGAATCTCATGGATAAAGCATTTCAAAATTTCACAAAAAAGACAGCAATAAACAGGTCTACTGCACATCCTCTCACTCTTCAATAAGAAAAATTACAGCTATGTTCCTTCAGATGAAAGGAGAGGGGGAAAACCAAGGGGGAGAGGAGGAAAGAGTGAGAAGAAAGGGAGAAGGGGAAAGGAGAAGGGAAAGAGGGAGATGGAGAGAAAAAATATAAATTAAACCATTTACACCCCCATGACCTCTTTCAGCTATCTGCAAGGCCTGGCACTTTAAAGAAAATATTTTTATTCTGTCTTTGCCTTAGGGAAAACTGTTGACTTTTAACTGAGAGTAACTAAACAGAATGCATTACTCTCCCTCTGCCCTTCTATTAGAATTCTTTTTTACTTAAAAGCAAAATTATCTAAAAATTGCTCACCACTCAGAGGAAAGGCTACTCTGAACTCAGCCATTAGTCACTCTGACATTTCATAGAGGAGGGCAGCCCAGGCAGGCAGAAAAACCACTGTACTATAATGCTAGGCTGGATGCTGCATAAGGGGAGAAACAAGCTCTTCTTTTTCACAACTATCATATATATACCCAGACCCTAGCTAAAAACTCTAGCACAATGCATATCATTCATTTGTTCAATAAATACCCCTGGTTCAGTACCTAGTCTGTACCAGGCAGTGTTATAGATACCTGGGATACATCATTAAAATAAACAAAGATCTCTGCCCAAATGGCATTTAAATTCTAGTGGGAAGGGAGTGTGGAGAGAAAATAGATAAACAGTGTGTTATGTCATAAGTGTAATGGGGGAAAAAAGTAGAGCAGGTTAAGGGGGCTTGGGAGTGCTGAGGAAGATCAGAATGCAACGTGTAACAGGTAAACATTGTAGACCTCACTGAGAAGGTGACATTTAAAGATGTGAGGAAGGTGAGGTGCTCAATAAATATTTGATTAAACAAATGAATCAGAGCAATATTGAGAAGGCAATATTAAGGAAAAACATAAGGCATGTTCTGGGGACAGTGAGAAAATGAGTTTGAGAAGGTAGGCTATTGGAGATTAATCTGGGAAGTGGTGGGAGGCTCACAAGAAAGATCCTGGAAGCAGAGTACGAATTTATAAAATTTAAAGTTTACAAAAAACTTTCAGAGTATCATTTAATTTTCACATCTCTAATAAGGTTAATTTCATGTCCATTTTACTAATAAAGAAACCATGCTCAGAAAAGCTGGGTAATTTTCTCAAGATCACACAGTCAACAAGAAACAGAGGCAGGCCCTGGCCGGTTGGCTCAGCGGTAGAGCATTGGCCTGGCATGCGGGGGACCCGGGTTCGATTCCTTGCCAGGGCACATAGGAGAAGCGCCCATTTGCTTCTCCACCCCCCCCTCCTTCCTCTTTGTCTCTCTCTTCCTCTCCCGCAGCCAAGGCTCCATTGGAGCAGAGATGGCCCGGGCGCTGGGGATGGCTCCTTGGCCTCTGCCCCAGGCGCTAGAGTGGCTCTGGTCGTGGCAGAGCGACGCCCCGGAGGGGCAGAGCATCGCCTCCTGGTGGGCAGAGCTTCGCCCCTGGTGGGCGTGCCGGGTGGATCCAGGTCGGGTGCATGCGGGAGTCTGTCTGACTGTCTCTCCCCATTTCCAGCTTCAGAAAAATACAAAAAAAAAAAAAAAGAAACAGAGGCAGAACTTAAACCTGAGCATTTGACTTCTACAGGCTTTCTCTGTCACCTCCTATCATCCCCCCCCAAAATAAATACACAATAAAGGAGCATTATAAAACATACTACTAAAATATGGAAATGCTCATATGCCAGTTATCAAAAAACAGAGATACAAGGCAAAATTAAAGTTTAACATAAGTTATATACATCCTGTAGGGCAGTGGTAGTCAACCTCGTCCCTACCACCCATTAATGGGCGTTCCAGCTTTCATGGTGGGCAGTAATGGAGCAACCAAAGTATAAATAAAAAGATAGATTTAACTATAGTAGGTTGTTTTATAAAGATTTATTCTGCCAAACTTAACGAAAATCCAACATAAAGCACTTGGTAATTATTATTATATGCTTTAACTTGCTATAACTCTACTTTATAAATTTTATAAAGTTACTTTCCTACTTTACAAATCACCATTACTGTGGAACTGGTGGGTGGTTAGAAAATTTTACTACTAAGAGAGATACAAAAGTGGATGGTAGGTATAAAAAGGTTGACTACCCCTGCTGTAGGGGAACTAACTGATTACACTGGGGAACAATTTTATTTTCATTTTCTGTTGCATGAGGTTTTAGAACTGTTTCTATATATTTCTGCATCATTGATTCCAAATCTGAAATCCATTTTTTGGTGCATGCTCTAGTTTTTATGCAATTTTAATTTCTTTTTGTTACAGTTAATAGCATGCATTGGTTTTTAAATTGGAGTTAAAGGGCAACGACTCTTGGATTGAACATAACTACAAGGCAATTAACATTTTACAAATATCACTTTTACATAATTGTAGTTGTTTATAAGTGTAAAATATTATCTGATAAAAACACCCTCTTAGCCTGACCAGGCAGTGGCGCAGTGGATAGAGCGTCAGACTGGGATGCGGAAGGACCCAGGTTCAAGACCGCGAAGGTCGCCAGTTTGAGCGTGGGCTCATCTGGTTTGAGCAAAAAAAAAATCTCACCAGCTTGGACTCAAGGTTTCTGGCTCAAGTAAGGGGTTGCTTGGCCTGCTGAAGGCCCACGGTCAAGGCACATATGAGAGAGCTATCAATGAACAACTAAGGTGTCGCAACGAAAAGTTATTGATTGATGCTTCTCTTCTCTCTCTGTTCCTGGTTCCTGTCTGTCTGTCCCTGTCTATCCCTCTCTCTGACTCTCTCTCTGCCCCTGTAAAAAAACAACAACAAAAAACAACCACCCTCTTGTTTTAAGATTGAATCATGGCTTCTTCCAGTAGGCATAAATGTAAGAATAGTCCTGACACCTTCTGTTATATATGTGGCTGTTACACATTTCAATGTCAAAGGCACAATATTTCATCATTTGTGACACGTGCATATATTGCCTATTTTCAAGTTCCCCTTGGCGATCAAGACAAGAATTGGGCTCCTCATATTGTGTGTCATAATTGTGAGGAAATGCTTCATGACTGGATAAAGGAAAACGCAAAGGAATGCCTTTTGGTATTCCCATAGTTTGACGTGAACCTAAGGACCACAGCAGTGACTGTTGTTTCTGTCTGATCCATACAAAGGGCATTGGCAAGAAAAAATGGCATATGATCGCATAACCTAATATTCCTTCAGCAATACAACCTATCCCACACTCTGAGACACTTTTGGTTCCGGTTTTCAATGGTTTTATTTCTTCTAAGGACAAAGAAAGTGAACATGGTGATCAAGTGTATTTTGATAAGATGCATGAGGAAATGGTTGTAGAATCTGAAGGGTCTTCTTCTGATACCAAGCAGTCATTAACTCCTCAGCTATATATTTAGCCAACCAGAATTGAATGACTTAGTAAGAATGACATAAAAATTGTCCTCAACTTTCTGAAGTATGAGGAGCATAACTGGATCATTTGTGTGGATCTCAAAATGGTAAATTTCCTGCTAGGACAACAGAGAGGTTTCACGAAGTATCCTTGCTTTCTGTTGTTTGTGGGACAGCCAAGCTCGGGAGAAACACTGGACACAGAAAGAGTGGCTGAAACGTGAAGCTCTGGAAGTAGGGATGCAAAATATTGTGAATGAACCTGTAGTTAATCGAGACAGGATCATCTTTCCCCCACTTCACATCAAACTTGGCTTAATGAAGCAGTTTGTTCAGGCTTTGAATAGAGAAAGTGAATGCTTTCAACATATTATTTCTGCTTTTCCTGCCTTGTCTTTTGAGAAGAGAAAAGCAGGTGTATTTGATGGACCTCAAATTCGAACCCTCATATGTGACAAAGAATTTGCCAGGAAGATGAGTAAGGAGGAGAAAGCAGCATGGCAGTCTTTTGTGGCAGTTACAAAGAACTTCCTTGGCAACAAAAAAGCAGAAAACTATGAACTTCTGGTTCAAAGGATGCTGTTGGCTTTCCACGACATTAGATGTAACATGAGCATTAAGATTTACTTCCTGGCCTGACCAGGTGGTGGCGCAGTAGATAGAGCATTGGACTGGGATGTGGAAGGACCCAGGTTCGAGACCCCGAGGTCGCCAGCTTGAGTGTGGGCTCATCTGGTTTGAGCAAAAGCTCACCAGCTTGGATCCAAGGTCGCTGGCTCGAGCAAGGGGTTACTCAGTCTGCTGAAGGCCTGCGGTCAAGGCACATATGAGAAAGCAATCAATGAACTAAGAAGTCGCAACGCGTAATGAAAAACTAATGATTGATGCTTCTCATCTCTCCGTTCCTGTCTATCCCTCTCTCTGACTCTCTCTGTCTCTGACCAAAAAAAAAAAAAAAAAAAAAAGATTCACTTCCTGCACAGTCACCTTGATAAGTTTCCTGAAAATCTTGGAGCTGTTAGTGATGATCAGACTACTGCTGGAGCATCAAATGAGATTGTCCTCAACAAGTACACAAACGCAAGAGCTACAAATGCAAATTTTTGCCTGAATAGAATTTAAATAAGTTTTGCGCAAGTTTTATGATTAAAATGTTTTAATATGTTCTATTTAGAAAATGTAGACAAATTCTGATGCAATCATATCTTTTAGTGTATTAGTGTATTTACTGCATTATATAAATTATATTTTCACAAAGATGATGCCCAAGAAGACGTTCTACTTCATTATGTTAAACTAAATGTTGAAAATTTTACAATAAGATGAAAACCTAAAATCTTGAATTGCAAAATGCTATAGCTTACAGAGTAAAACTAATGTCAGATTTGAGATCAGCACAATCAAATTAGGTAAGAACAAGTGTTTTTGTGTATGCAACAAAAATTTTGTTCCCCAGTGTTATTGGTGATCAAAAAAAGTTAAATAGTTAACTAGCCTGACCAGGTGGTGGTGCAGCGAATAGAGCATTGGACTGGGATGCAGAGGACCCAGGTTTGAAAACCCGAAGTCATGAGCTTGAGCCCAAAGGTCACTGGCTTGAAGCCCGAGGTTGCTGGCTGGGGGGCCAAAGGTCACTGGCTTGTGCAAGGGGGTCATTTGCTCTGCTGGAGCACCCAATCAAGGCATATATGAGAAAGCAATCAATGAACCACTAAGGTGCTGTAACAAAGAATTAATGCTTCTCATCTCTCTCCTTTCCTGTCTGTCTGTCCCTGTCTTCTCTCTCTTTGTCTCTGTCGCTAAAAAAAAAGAAAAGTCAGTTAAAGGAGAAGTTAAGCTTCAAAAAAGGCTCTTAACTGCCTGACCAGGTGGTGGTACAGTGGATAGAGAGTCAGACTGGGATGCAGAAGACCCAGGTTCGAGACCCCGAGGTCACACACGGGCTCATCTGGTTTGAGCAAAAGCTCACCAGCTTGGAACCAAGGTCGCTGGCTTGAGCAAGGGGTTACTCAGTCTGCTGAAGGTCCATGGTCAAGGCACATATGAGAAAGCAATCAATGAACAACTAAGGTGTCACAACGAAAAACTAATGATTGATGCTTCTCATCTCTCACTGTTCCTGTCTGTCTGTCCCTATCTATCCCTCTCTCTCTCTCTCTCTCTCTCTCTGTCTCTGTAAAAAAAAAAAAGTCTCTTAACTATTTGTGTGTGTGTGTGTGTGTGTGTGTGCGCGCGCGTGACAGGGACAGAGAGAGGGACAGCACCTTAGTTGTTCATTGATTGCTTTTTCCTATGTGCCTTGATCTGGTGCTCTGCTATGACTCCCTTGCTCAAGCCAGCGACCTTGGGTTCTAGCTAGCGACCTCGGGCTTCACACCAGTGACCACAGGGTCATGTCTATGATCCCACGCTCAAGGCAGTGAGCTCACGCTCAAGCTGGAGACCTCGGGGTTTCAAGCCTGGGTCCTCTGTGTCCCAGTCCGATGCCCTATCTACTGCACCACTACCTGGTCAGGCTGGGCAGAGCCCATTTTAAAAAATGAAGTGTATGCTGCAAATCTATTTCTTTCATAAATGCCTTTCTTTTTACTATAAAGTTTTGAAACTTTACTTTCAGATGGACTATTTCTCTTACAAATACAATACTTTATGGCTTTATTTTCATTAATAAAAATATTTCTCAATTATACAAAAACGACTACTTTCTTATTTATTTATTTATTTTGTATTTTTCTGAAGCCGGAAATGGGGAGAGACAGTCAGACAGACTCCCCGCATGCGCCCGACCGGGATCCACCCGGCACGCCCACCAGGGGGGCGATGCTCTGCCCCTCCGGGGCGTTGCTCTGTCGCAACCAGAGCCACTCTAGCGCCTGGGGCAGAGGCCAAGGAGCCATCCCCAGCGCCCGGGCCATCTTTGCTCCAATGGAGCCTCGCTGCGGGAGGGGAAGAGAGAGACAGAGAGGAAGGAGAGGGGGAGGGGTGGAGAAGCAGATGGGCACTTCTCCTGTGTGCCCTGACCGGGAATCGAACCTGGGAATTATGCATGCCAGGCCGACGCTCTACCACTGAGCCAACCGGCCAGGGCTCTTACTTATTTTTTTAATTAATTTTAATTTATTGTGTTTACATAGATTCTAGTGTTGCCCGAATGCATCCCCCATCATGACTATTTTCTCTAAAAGCTTAAAGTTCCCACCTGACCAGGCGGTGGCACAGTGGATAGAGCATTGGACTGGGATGCAGAGGACCTAGGTTTGAGACCCCAAGGTCGCCAGCTTGAGCGCAGGCTCATCTGGTTTGAGCAAAGCTCACCAGCTTGGACCCAAGGTCTCTGGCTTGAGAAAGGTGTTACTTGGTCTGCTGAAGGCCTGCGGTCAAGGTACATATGAGAATGCAATCAATGAACAACTAAGGTGTCACAACAAAAAACTGATGATTGATGCTTCTCATCTCTCTCCATTCCTGTCTGCCTGTCCCTATCTGTCCCTCTCTCTGACTCTCTCTCTGTCTCTGTAAAAAAAAAAAAAAAGCTTAAAGTCCCCAACCAATTGTCCCCCTTCATCCTCAACCTCAGAATATGTAACATTATCATTTTGTAGGGTGTACTCCAGCTTTTTCTATTGATACCTATATATCCGAGTTCTTCCTGAATATGTACACTTGGATATCAGTATGTTTAAAACTGAAGTCATCAGCCTGACCAGGCAGTGGCGCAGTGGTTAAAGCGTCGGACATGGACGCAGAGGACCCAGGTTCGAGACCCTGAGGTTGCCAGCTTGAGCAAGGGCTCATCAGGTTTGGGCAAGGCTCACTAGCTTGAGCCCAAGGTTGCTGGCTCAAGCAAGGGGTCACTCGATCTGCTGTAGCCCCCCTGTCAAGGCACATATGAGAAATCAATCAATGAACAACTAAGGAACCGCAACAAAGAATTGATGTTTCTCATCTCTCTCTGTTCCTGTTTGTCTGTCCCTGTCTATTCCTCTCTCTGACTCACTCTCTGTCTCTGTAATAAATAACTAAATAAATAAAAATTTAAAAAAAATGTAAATATGATCATCTGTAAAACAGAGTTGAGTTGCCATGAGGATTAAAATATGACATTTGCAGAATTTAGCACAGTGCCTGACAGGTGCTCAAAAAAACCAAAAGCTATTAGAGGTAATATCACCCCATTCCCAGAATCTTCCAGTATCTCTTAAGAGCTTTCAGATAAAATTCAAACTAATAACATAATGCTCAAGCCCTTATGACTTGGCTTCTGCCCTGCATCCAGCAATCTCCTTGGACATCTGTGATCTGGTCACATGGTTACTGCGAGTTAACGAAGCATACCACTGAAATAAAATACAATGGTAAGAAAAGAGGCCATTCGTGACAGCGACAAGAAGACAATATCTAGTAACATCTTTAATAAGAAATGATCAGGACCTAGTTTAAAAAAAGGATAAACAATAAAGTAAATGTGTAGTTATATGCACTATATACCTTGTTCATGGGCAGGAAGATTCAACATCATAAACATTTTAATCCTCCTCAAAATGATTGCTATATAAAAGCACTGTACCCACAATCAAAATACAGTGGGATTGTGGGGAACCTGCCAGAAATATTCTTACATTCACCTGGAAGAATAAACATCCTAGAAAATACCAGGAAAACTGTAAAAGGAAGGAGAAATGAGGGGAACTCTGAGACATCAAAATACATTCTAATGGAAATTTAATATACTGTACAACAAAAGTAGCATTTCACATTAATCAGAAAAAAATATTTAAATAATGTTATACAAACTAGCTCATCATTTGGACAAAAATAAAGCTCAGTTACTTAAAAATAATCCTTAGCCCTTCCACCAAAATAAATTTCAAGTGGATTAAAACTTTCATGTGAAAACTGGAACCATAAAACTAAAAAAAACCCTGAGAGAATATATTTATAATGGACTGGTCAAGGCTTTCTAAGTATAACAAGTAAAGAAGAAGAAGGAGGGAGAAAGGAGAGAAAAATGCAAAAGACAAAAAAAAGAGTCAAAACATAGCTACATAAAAATTAAAACCTTGCTTGCCCAGTGGTGGCACAATGGGTAGACCCTCAACCCAGAGTGCAGAGGTAACTGGTTAGAGACCCAAGGTCATCAGTTCGATCCCAGTCCAGTCAAGGAACATATGAGAAGCAATAAATGGATGCACAAATACATGGAAGGAGTTGATGCCTGCTCACTCTCTTGTTCTCTCTCCTACACATACATACACTATCCCAATTATAAAAGTGCTATTATATCACATTAAAATAGTGGAGTTACACCACAGAAAAATGGACAAATAACAAGGACCACTGATATAAGAGTTTATAAATACTATTCAGAAGATACTTAACCACACTATAAAAGAAACTCCAATTAAAACAATAGATATCACTTTTTAATATCTATGGTTAGCAAAATAAAATTAAAAAACCACAATCCCCCATATTGGCAAGGCCAACATATCTGCATTCACGTTGACCCAAAAATTTCAATTCTAGATGTCCATCTTATAGAAATACTTGCAGGAGTGCTCTCAAAGCTGTATTTGAGAATTTCTCAACAATAAGTGATATTACTTAGTATTGTTTGTAAAACCCTGGCAGTGGCCAAAATGTTCGCCAAGAAAGCAATGGTTATAATATCTGCATCCTACATACTATGAGGTCATTAAAAATACAGTAGGGCCTGACCAGGCAGTGGCGCAGTGGATAGAGCAACAGACTGGGATGCAGAGGACCCAGGTTCGAGACCCCGAGGTTGCCAGCTTGAGCGCGGGCTCACCTGGTTTGAGCAAAAGCTCACCAGCTTGGACCCAAGGTTGCTGGCTTGAGCAAGGGGTTACTGGGTCTGCTGAAGGCCCGCGGTCAAGGCACATATGAAAAAGCAATCAATGAACAACCAAGGTGTCACAACGAAAAACTGATGATGCTTCTCATCTCTCTCCATTCCTGTCTGTCTGTCCCTATCTATCCCTCTCTCTGACTCTCTGTCTCTGTAAAAAAAAAAAAAAAAAAAAAAAATACAGTAGGTTTATCTATCTAAACATGATGACAATAAATTAAATGTAAAGGGCAAGGGCAAACAGCATGTACAATATAATATGATCCCATTTCTTTTCAAAAAGAAATCACAATTATTATTAATCATTTGGTATTTTATGCAAATAACAATGCTTCTTAAATGTGTTTTCTATTAAAAAGCCAGAATATTCATCAGGATATGTTTTCAGCATTTAGATAAATCTCTATAAAGGAAAAGTGTCAAACACAGCATATGTAATGTTGTTTTGTAATTTTTAAATCAGTATTACATTAAAATTGGGTTAGATATTCCACAGTTACACAAGGTTATTTTGTGAAATGTCTCCCTCCTATCTGCCTGTCCCCAACTCTCAGCTCTCCCACACATATTACGAGTTTTGGAGTATCTTTCTGAAATATTCTATGCACATACGAGCAAATACAGTTTTACTTTTTTTAAATCAACTTGTATGTCCCTTTTCTTTTTTTTGACAGAGACAGAGTCAGTGAGAGGGACAGACAGCAATAGACAGACAGAAAGGGAAAGATGAGAAGCATCAATTCTTCGTTTGCAGAACCTTAGTTGTTCATTGATTGTTTTCTCATCTGTGCCTTGATCGGGGGACTCCAGCAGAGCAAGTGACTCCTTGCTCAAGCCAGTGACCTTGGGTCCAAGCTGGTGAGCTTTTGCTCTAACCAGATGAGCTCTAACCAGATGAGCCCGCACTCGAGCTGGTGACCTCTGGGTCTCGAACTTCGGTCCTCCGCATCCCAGTCCGACGCTCTATCCACTGCGCCACTGCCTGGTCAGGCCCTTTTCTTTTTTTTTTTTTTTTTTTTTTTTTTCTTAATAAAGAATTAAGCTCACTCAGTGAGCTTGCAAAGTTTAAAAGTTGGGTTTTTTTTTGTTTGTTTGTTTTTTTACAGAGACAGAGTCAGAGATAGGGACAGACAGACAGGCACGGAGACAGATGAGAAGCATCATTAGTTTTTCGTTGCGCGTTGCAACACCTTAGTTGTTCATTGATTGCTTTCGCGTATATGCCTTGACCGTGGGCCTTCAGCAGACCGAGTAACCCCTTGCTCAAGCCAGTGACTTTGGGTTCAAGCTGGTGAGCTTTTGCTTAAACCAGATGAGCCCACGCTCAAGCTGGTAACCTCGGGGTCTCATACCTGGGTCCTCCACATCCCAGTCCGACGCTCTATCCACTGCACCACCACCTGATCAGGCTAAAAGTATTTTCGTATCATATTTCATAGCCTTATATTGGTCTCAAGAAGATATCATCATGTTTGTATCATACCTCCATCTTTTTAAAAGTTGTGGGAATTTCAATTGGGCCCCTCAGGCAAAAAGGAACACTAAACATGGTTATATTTAACTAACACTTGACATGGTAACCTTTACTGTGGAAACTCCTAGTTGAAGTGTTTTGCTATATTGATACTTGGTCATACAGGAACCAGTGTTAGATTCACAAAGGCAGTTTATGTTACAGAAAGTAGGGACTTCGGACCTAAAATGCCTACATAAATACATGAACAGTATTAATTTAGTCATGATTTGTTTACTTTTTAATTGTTCATGTTTCACAACTGCTAGTCTCCCAGCCTAGGATATTTATTTACATAGTGGAAGGTTCCCTATTGAGCACCCCAACATTCTCTTTCTCAATTGGCATTTATCACATAAAGTCATCTTTTATGTGGTGAACTCTTTGAGGGTAGGGACCATGACTTAGATGATTTTTTCTTTTTGTTTTTTTCTGAAGTTGGAAACAGGGAGGCAGTCAGACAGACTCCCGCATGCGCCCGACCGGGATCCACCCGGCATGCCCACCAGGGGGCGATGCTCTGCCCATCTGGGGCATTGCTCTATTGCGACCAGAGCCATTCTAGTGCCTGAGGCAGAGGCCATGGAGCCATCCTCAGCGCCCGGGCCAACTTTTGCTCCAGTGGAGCCTCGGCTGCCAGAGGGGAAGAGAGAGACAGAGAGGAAGGAGAGGGGGAAGGGTGGAGAAGCAGATGGGCGCTTCTCCTGTGTGCTCTGGCCAGGAATCGAACCTGGGACTCCTGCACGCCAGGCCGACGCTCTACCACTGAGCCAACTGGCCAGGGCTAGATGATTTTTATATTACCAAGCCCTAGTACCCTTCCTGGCAGTATTAGACTTTCAGTAAGTGCTGATCAGAAGAGAAAAAAAAATCTTTATACCACAGGTAATATTTTATAACATCTAAGATTGAGGAAATTTTTTTAAAAAGTGGGGAAATCAGGTGTTCATCCATCTAATTGTGTAGTCAGAGCAAAAGGACAAGAGTTGAAACTGCAAATATATAGTTCAGTGCATCTGGTGTGCATAATTTAAACACAACAGGTAAGACTGAACAGATACACATGGGGATGTCTCCAGGGCAAAGTTCAGAATCCTTAGTTTGGTAAGTTAGACCAAGAGGTGCACCCCAACTAGTTCTGAAGCCTCACCTCGGCCAGTCCAGCTCCCATAGGTCTAGCTACATCTAATTACTCGCAATTTCCTAAAAACATCCAATTTTTCCACACCTTAGCCTATCCTGTACTTTGTCCTTCGCTGCGAAAACTCTTCTTCCTTCTTCAAAACTCAGTTCAACTGCCACTTTCCCAGAGCAGCGTTCCCTGTTCCACCCGATTAATACAGGAGCCTCTGCCCTGCCGACGACCTCTATCTTATGGTTCGCTTACAGTTCCTTGACTTGTTTGGTCCCCTACTATAAAGTCTTAAGTGACATGAACCCGGATTTTTTCAACTTTTAAATTTCAGCTTCCTTGGAGCTAGATAGAATTCCTAAATTCGTTAATGATTAAGGAAAACAGACCCCTTTTTCCAATACGCCCCCCCTACCAACACTCGAAAGCTCAGAGACTCACTTTGCAGACAGTAGATCCAGGTTCAGAGACTGGCGGGACTTAGAAAATCAAATAAAACCATTTGTTAGGTATTCTTGGTGCTACTTTATGATCCCAGCTAGTCATACCGGGTGAACCGCCCTCTCAGAGAGAGTTCACAGGTTTTGCAAACATTTCGCTGTTTAGCGCTGCCGAGCCCCAAGAGTAGGCAACTGCAAGGCCAAAGGCAGGTAACGTGTGTATAGGAGCCTGGACTTGCAAAAAAGAGCTCTTCCAACTTCGCAGTTTGAATTACGAGGTCAGGGATTGCGTGTGAAAAGCAGCAAGAAAGAGCCAAGACCTGTGAGACTATTCTGGGGCCCAGGCCCATACTACTCAGCATTTCTCGCTCAGTAGGTTCCCAGAACCTCAGAGCTAAAGAACTAAGCGGCTAAGAGAGGCCGAAAGAAGCAAATGAGGGGCCAGCGTGGGGGATGGAGGTGCTGCAGGGCTTTGTTCTGCTAGACACCCGTGCTGCACACAGCGTCCGCCCGCGAGCGTGTTCCGGAGCCCTCCCGTCCTCGCAGGCGGCGGCGGCGGCGGCGGCCCCACTGACTTGGAAACTACGAGCTGGCTTGGATTCGCAACGTTCCTGGGCAATACCCACTCCCACCTGACCCTCTGTACTCCGGCCCATCGGGCAAAAGAAAGAGCTCCAGAAATTTCCAAGAGCGTCAGCAACCTAGGTTTAGGCCCACCCCCACAAGGCCCTCCGGCACAGCCCACTACAGCCCGAGCGCCCCCGCGCCGTTGTCCGGGTAACCATGGGGCGGTGGCAGTGCTGGGAAGGCGGGACTTCCTGCGCGCGCGTGACGCGGCTGGGCTCGGCTACAAAAGAGGACGGCGGCGGCGCACCAGCGGAACTTTCCAGAACGCTCAGAGAGAGGCGGGGGGAGCGGCAGCTTTCGGAGCTGCGCGCAGTAACGCGCTCTTTCCCGCTTCTCAAACCGGCCTCGGCCTGCTCGCCGGTGAGTTTCAGCCTTTGAGCTTCCCCTCGACCCAAAACCGGCGCCACTGGCCGCGCGGAGGGTGGATGGAGCCGCCGTCGTGAGGCGGTTGGCTCCGCGTGGGCGGGAGGGTTATCGGTTATATGGTCCACGATTCCATTTGGGGGGGGGGGCGGGAAGCTGGTGTGGTGTCCCCGCAGCAATTCACGGCACGTGGTGAGAGGTCCCAAGACCTTGCAGAATGCTTGTCCACTTCCCACCCAGCCTGAGGTCTCCAAGGACCTTCCGCCTGAGGCTTTTCCTCCTTGTGCGCCCCTCCCCCCGCGTCAGGCGGGGGGAGGGGGGAGCGACCCTGTGCGCAAGCGCAGAAGGAGCCTAGGACGAGGGGCTGCAGGAGTGGGGCGGAGGCTAGGGTTTCGCCTTTCGGGTCTCTGCGTCTCTTTGTTTTGTATTGGGATTCTCCCACCCCTTCGCTCTATGGTTGGAGGGGGAAAGGAAGGAAACCTTAAGGATCAACGTCAAGTGCAAGGGGAAACCGAACGACATGTAAGCTACGCTGGCTTTTAGGGGTCGGGTACTGCGGCCTGTGTGGAGAAGCTATGAGTCCTGTGATTGAGAAACAGACTTAGGATTGTCTTGATCAGTTTCATAAACCACTCCCTGCCCTCGTACCCAGATGTAATTTTTCTAGGAAATGTGGCTTATCGGATTTAGCAGAGAAGATAATGTGATAAGCAGTGGACAGAACCTGTTAGTGCTCCTTTTGATTACTCCCATCTCTGCTGGAGAAGGGGAACAGGAAGAATCTAGATCAAAGTGGCATTAGTATGGAGGCTTTTGTGTAGGAGAGTAGGAACCAGCTGCTACAGAAGGCGGCTTTTGAATTATTCCCTGGCAGTTACTAGCTTATGTTTAGTATCTTAAAAATTACCACTGAATTATCAACGAACTTGTCACTTTCTCTGTGAAGCTTGACAAAAAAAAGATTTCTCTGCCTTAACTCTGATTAATTACAACTTTCAGCTTAAAGTTGGTTAAAATTGCATTTTCTAATTTCAGCCTGTCAAAAATGGTCAAAGAAACCACTTACTATGATGTTTTGGGGGTCAAACCCAATGCCACCCAGGAAGAATTGAAAAAAGCTTACAGGAAGCTCGCCTTGAAGTACCACCCTGATAAGAATCCAAATGAAGGAGAGAAGGCAAGTTGTATATTCATACTCATAAACATAGCTTGAGATGGTTTTTGCCTGGTGTATGGTACTTCCATAACAACCTGAAATTGAGTATCTAATACAGTGGCTATTTTTGCAACACTTTTTTAAAAGTGAGATTTATTCTCTTAACAGTTTAAGCAGATTTCTCAAGCTTATGAAGTGCTCTCTGATGCAAAGAAAAGGGAATTATATGACAAAGGAGGAGAACAAGCAATTAAAGAAGGTGGAGCAGGTGGCGGTTTTGGCTCCCCCATGGACATCTTTGATATGTTTTTCGGAGGAGGAGGAAGGATGCAGAGAGAAAGGAGAGGTAAGAATAATCTAGTCCAGTTGTTTTCAAATGCTGGCTTCTGAAAGAGTTAATTAACCACCCTGATGCTGTATGAAGATTATAGATCCAATCTTCATATAACATTCGGGTGGTTAACTCTTTCACGGACAGGCACACAATATATTTCGGACTGGTGGTTGAAAACCGCTGACCTAGTCCATATGCACCAATTCAAAGATGTTGCTTTACATGTTGGTATAATGTTGCAAATTGACTGTAAACTGCCTTTTTTTTACTTATAGTATAGTTTTAAAATGAGATTTGATGTAATTAAAATTGTCTAAGCCAGTCAAGTGCTAACAAGTGAGTACTTCTAAAGCTCTTGGATAGTAAGACACAAATTTCAATAACATTGTCAAGCGTTAAAGGAACAAAGTATAGGAACATAATAAGTATTCATTTTAGAGAGGGGGGAATAGGAAGCAGCAACTCCTGTATGTACCTTGACCAGGCAAGCCCAGGGTTTCAAACCAGCAACCTCGGCATTCCAGGTTGCTGTTTTATCCACAGGTTAGGCTAGCAGCATAAGTTTCGAAGCCCTTTTACAGATCTTATTTGACACTCCTACCCCGGTGAGAGGTGTTTAGTTGAAAGTGAATTAAAGTTCAGTACTCAAGATTGGAACCTTAGTACCTCCAAAGAGCCTACCATCTGTTTAATTTTGCTTCACCTTTATTACATCAAAATATGTGCCCTTAACATTTATCAGAAATGTCTTTTTTTTTTTTTTAGAAATGTCTTTTTCTGTCTGGAGAAATACCTTCGTAGGTAAAGAGTGTTTAGGTCAGAGCCAGTCTCACTTTCTTCCCAGTATAGTTGACACAAATAAGGGCTAATAGGTAGAGCCCATATTAGAAGGAATAGGGAAGCCATTAAATTTCACTGAGATTTTTTTAAAAAATCAGAAAAACTGGACATAGTTTACTCAGCTTTTTGCAATCAATAAGTTGCTTAGGATGGTTTGTTCCAGAGAAAAGTGTAGTGGTTTTGTTTTGTTTTTTATCTTTTTAATAATTAATTGACTGGCAAACTCTTCTGTGTGATTTAGGTAAATGAAAGGTCTGTGTGTATATACCAGAAAATATTTGCTTAATCAAACTAAAGATTATCTCCCTTTTTAATATTTGCAAATCTATAAAGCTAAAGTAAGAAGGGCAGCTTTCAGCATGCTGGAACCAACTACATGGGACTATATTTGTGATACAGGACCCAGAGGTGGAGCTAGTAGCAGAAGGATGTAGTTAATGGTAGTTCACACTTAATTGGAAACTAAAAATGTTCACAGTAGGCATGCTGTACAGATGAGAGTTTGAGAACTTTTTTCCACTGGGCATAAGGCAGTACTGTTTGCCAGTGGATAAAGTCCTTATAGAAGAATCACTAGCTAGGAACTTGTTAATCATTAACAGGTGACTTCACGTCTTTGGCCCTAGTATCCTCATATGATCTCCACCTTCCACTTTGCATTCTGAGAAGAGATGTGACACTCCTTTGTAACCACTGGCTACAGTACATTTAAATTAATTCAAAACAAAGACAAAAATTCAGTCTGCAGTAGCCACGTTTACATGCTCAAAAGCCACATGTGATAGTGGCTACTATGTCGGGTAGAGCATTAATATTAAACATTTTCATCACTGCAGAAAGTTCTTTTGGACAGCACTTTGATAAAGGATATGAGAAATGTAATCTGGTCTTTAAACTAGTTCTGGTCAGGTAGTAAATGTGCCGTTCCCTACTTCAGGAAGAAGTAGGAATTGATGTTCTATGGAGACTAAATAAATGCATCAGCTTCCCTGGCCAATCTGGATTGGTTGCAACTTGGAACTCAGTGTAGTGAAGAATTTTTGGATGAAATAATGAGCCATGTTGCTCAATATCATAGTAAGTGAAAGATTCAAAAAAATACATTAGGACAGAAATGCAGTTTGGACTAGTTATTGTGAAATGTGCTTCTATTTAGATGACGTTGGTTCTCTCAAGTGATTTTGCAGTTAAATGTTTTTGGTTGCGGTAATTTGTAAGATGACCACAACTACATTCTCAGGCAGATTACTTACTCCATCTCATCCAATTTACCTCATCTGAAATTATATTGCATTTTGAGGATCATGTCTGGATAATGTGGCCAACATTTTTTTTTTTTTTTTTTCCTGAAGCTGGAAACAGGGAGAGACAGTCAGACTCCCGCATGCGCCCGACCGGGATCCACCCGGCACGCCCACCATGGGGCGACGCTCTGCCCATCTTGGGCGTCGCCATGTTGCGACCAGAGCCACTTTAGCGCCTGGGGCAGAGGCCAAGGAGCCATCCCCAGCGCCCGGGCCATCTTTGCTCCAATGGAGCCTTGGCTGCGGGAGGGGAAGAGAGAGACAGAGAGGAAGGCGCGGCGGAGGGGTGGAGAAGCAAATGGGTGCTTCTCCTGTGTGCCCTGGCTGGGAATCGAACCCGGGTCCTCCGCACGCTAGGCCGACGCTCTACCGCTGAGCCAACCGGCCAGGGCCTGTGGCCAACATTTTATGTATATAAGTACTCAACAGATGTACCCTGTGAAGTTCATCTTATTTACCATTTTTATGGTGCATTGACCACAAAATGCAGCGTCTTCAATTTTAATGAGTAACTTGTGATTTTTAATGAGCAATATTTTGTTCTAGGTAAAAATGTTGTGCATCAGCTCTCAGTAACCTTAGAAGATTTATATAATGGTGCAACAAGAAAACTAGCTCTACAAAAGAATGTGATATGTGACAAATGTGAAGGTATGGTCTTTTAATAACATCTTTACTGTAACTGAAAATGTAATGAAGCCTTTATGGAGCTATAAAACTGACAAATAATACAAGTACAAGTTATTTATTGGAAATATGGTATCTTCTTAAAAGAATAAGCCCTTTGAAATATTCTCACCTCACAGATAAAGTATATCCTATGAATTGTGATTGGGAGCATATTTAGAATTCAGTTCTAAAATGGCTCCTTGGGGAAAAAAGTAGTCAATGTTGATGTTTATATATGGATAATTGAAGCTGACTGCAGCTGTATTTTTTATCAAGTGAAAAGGCTGAATTGTAGGTTCTTAGGGCAGGAAATTATATCACACCTTGCAAATATAAAGCATAGTGTTTAGGAACTGTCTTATTAAAACATTCATTACTGTGTCCAATACTAAGTTGAAACATAATTTAATTTCTCTCTAACCTATTTAGGCCGAGGTGGTAAGAAAGGAGCAGTAGAGTGCTGTCCCAATTGCCGAGGTACTGGGATGCAAATAAGAATTCATCAGATAGGCCCTGGAATGGTTCAGCAAATTCAGTCTGTGTGCATGGAGTGCCAGGGCCATGGGGAACGGATCAGTCCTAAAGATAGATGTAAAAGCTGCAATGGAAGAAAGATAGTTCGAGAGAAGAAGATTCTAGAAGTTCATATTGACAAAGGTGAGTTTTCAGCCACTTCTGAATTCTTTAGCGCTAGGGCAAGAATAGTTAACATTTTATAGTTAAAAATGATTCTCAGTAGGGTTGTATGATCTTACCACTGAGAGATATCTTGGCTGCATAGTTAAATATGTTTTTCCATCCAGACATTTTTGCTCATTTTGTAGAGAATACATTAGGCATCTCCTCACCAAATATGACACTGATATCGTTGGATAATTGAACAGTGTCCCAAACTTCAATTTCTTCCATTAAGTAACTAGTTGTACCTCTTTTTTAAGTTGTAATTTTTGCATAGATTAAGTTCCTTAGGAACTGCTAGGTTAAGGGACATGGATTTTTAGGAATTTGGGGGAGGGGATTTAGGTGAATTGGGGGGTGTCATTAAAATGTTTTGTGTTTTTTGTTTTTTAAGATGTTATTTATTAATTTTATAACCATTGCGCCACCATAGGCCAGGCAAAATATTTTGTTTTAATTGATTTGTAAGAACTTAGATTAAGACTATTGCCCTTTTGGCCCTGGCCAGTGCTCAGTGGATAGAGCATCAAGCCGGCATATGGACGTCATGGCTTCAGTTCTCAGTTGGGGCACATAGGAGAAGCTACCATCTGCTTCTCCCTGCCTCCTGCAGCCAGAGGCTTGTTTGGTTCTAGCATGGCCCCAGGCACTGAGGATAGCTCAGTGTTTTCTCCCCTCCCCTCCCCTCCCCTTAAAAAAAATTGCCTTTTTAGAGCATTGTCCTGGTACACCAAGGATGAGGGTTTAATCCCTGGTCAGGCATATAAACAGTTAATTAATGAATGCATAAATAAGTAGAATAACAAATCAGTATTTCCCTTTTCCCCCCCTCTCCTTTCCCTCTCTCAAAAACAATACATAAAAATACTGAAACAAAAAGAATGTTGTTTTAAAAACGTTTTTACAGACTATGTACACTTACTGTCAGTTTCTGACTCTGGGGCTCAAGGTGGTAACTGTAACTTTTCATATTCTGAAATAATAAATATGGTAACCTTCAGGTCTTCCAACTATATATTATATTGTGTGTAGTGATTTGAAACTTAATATTAACATCTCAGACATGCATCTACATTACTTAAGCCCTGCAATAGTACTTTCCCCTCTGAATCATGATACTACCATCCCTCAATTTCCCCCCTAAATTGGCCCATTTACTGTAGGTTTTGGATATTTTTTGGTCCAGTAAGATGTTCCCCCTTGCTACCAATAATATGTACTTAGGGAATTAATTGGGAGTAAAGCCATTTATTTTGCCCTTGCCCATTCCATTTACAGTAATGAAACAACCAGCAGAGCAGCCGAGTTTGTCACACTAATGTACATTGCATCATGATAAAGCCAGAGTGTGTTAGTTTGTCAATGAATAAAACTGATATTGTGGTTTAAGTTTTTATTTTTCTAGAGGTATGTACTGAAGCATTTGTGAGTTAATTTGTATATCTGGATTTTGCTTCAAAAAGACGGTGGCTTGGACAAGGATTAAGGTATTCATAAAATAGTTATTAGTCATGAGTTAAAAATTGCTGGATCTAGATTGATGGATATATAGGGATTCATTATCCCAGAGTGTTTATATAGGTTTAATATGTATTTCCCATAACAAAGTGAAACAATAGCTTTTGTTGGGTGACCTCATTGATTGGTTTAGGAAGTTATCAGGAGGTATACTGCTGCAGTATAATGACCTACAAAGACATGAGTTAAGTTTAAAAGAGATAAGCTAAGTGAAGTGAGCAAGTCAGAGAAAGACAAGTACCAAAATGTTTTACTTGTGGAATCTACTGAAGAAAAAAATACAAAATAGAAACAGACTTGTAAACACAAAGATCAGACTGACAGCTGTCAGAAGGAATGGGGCTGGGGGGCTGGGTGAAAGGGTGAAGGAATTAAGCAAAAAAACAGTTGTCTTAGAGATGTGTAAGTAAAGCTTTACTGAATTAAAAATATATGGGTCAGAGGTAGAGGGAGGGAATCTCAGTAAAACATGTTGGCCTTTAAAAAATATTTGCCGTATTGGGAAATACTTGTACTTGTGATAACCACATGGGCTCTAAAAGAAGTGTCATATATTTGTCTTTTTTTAAGGGTGCTAAACTGAATCAATCTTCAACAAAAAGATGATAATTTTTCAATTATTTAGGTTTTATATATACTGTATTTCCCCATGTATAAGGCACACCTTAATTTTGGGGCCCAAAATTTGAAAAAAAAAAATAGACAAGCACAAAAAAGCTGGAAATGGAAGTAAAAACATGTACAACGAGTGCAAAAATAAGTGCAAAAAAAGTGGGAAGTGCAAGTAAAAAACATCTACAATCACTGTATAAGACACACCCAGTTTTTAGACCCCAAATTTTTCAGGGGAAGGTGTGTCTTATATGTGGGGAGATACGGTAGATTGCCTATATATAAATATTGCTAATACAGTAGAGAAGAAAGTCTTGATTTATGTTTCTGTTGGACTTAATAGAAATAATTTGACATAGTTTCTTTTAAGTAACGAAATTAAAGTAGTTAACATTTATGGTTATAGTATTCACTAGTCACTGATTTGTTGCCAGCGTAGACCTTTTTTATTTAATCCTCACAACGCCCCTGATGAGGCAGGTTGGACAGTTGGTGCTTAGGGAAGTTAATGCAACTTCTCTGGGATAATCCAGCTGATAGTAAATAATAGCTCTGAGACTTGAGGCCTGATCTGCTTGTCTCTAGAGTTTGTTTTCTGCTGTGATGACTTTCTTTGATAAGAAATTGGACTGATCTAGATCATATGGGCCTTCTTAGACATCTCTAGAAACTTTAGCATCCACAAAAAATTGAACTTTCTTTTTATGTACATGCAAATATGCATCTGTGTTTCTAAGTAGATTGAGAACCTGACCTTAGTTGGATGTTAAATAAGAGTATAAAATTAACCTTTTGTTTTTAGGCATGAAAGATGGCCAGAAGATAACATTCCATGGTGAAGGAGACCAAGAACCAGGACTGGAGCCAGGAGATATTATCATTGTTTTAGATCAAAAGGACCATGCTGTTTTCACTCGGTAAAATCTTTTGACTACTCAAACTGACATCTTGCATATTGGGGTATTTTTTAAAAAATTCAGATGAGCTTTTCATTACTCTTAGAACATATTTCCTGGAAGTACCCTGGAAAAATGCAGTGGGAGAGTTAGGATGTGTATGTGTTTTCTGAAAAGTTTTTTGAGCCATTGTTCCCATCTTGAAAGAGGCTAAAGCTCTGGCCAGATAGCTTGATTGGTACACCATAGTTCCAAAGAGCAGAGGTTGCTGGTTCGATTCCTGATCAGGGCACATACAGGAACAGATTGATGTTTCTGTCTTCTCTCCCCCTCTCTCTAAAATCAATAAAACAAATACTTAAAAAAAAAAAAGGCAGTCTGGCCATTTGGTTCAGTGGTAGAGCATTGGCCTGGGGTGTGTATGTCCAGGTTCGATTCCTGGCCAGGGGACACAGGAGAAGTGCCTATCTGCTTCTCCACTCTTTCTCCTCTCCTTCTTGCAGCCAAGGTTTCATTGGCGCAAAGTTGGCCCAAGGCGCTGAGGATGGCTTCAGGGCCTCCACTCAGGTGCTAGAATGGCTCCAGTTGCAATGGAGCATCGCCCCCTGGTGGGCATGCCGGGTGGATCCCAGTCGGGCGCATGCGGGAGTCTTTGTCTCTGTCTCCCTGCTTCTCATTTCAGGAAAAGGAAAAAAAAGGCTAAAAACCTAATCTGGAATTTGAAGGATGTGTTTGTTTATTGAGTATAACAGGTGGATTAGGGCAAACCTCCCTGGACAAAATTTTACCCTAAAGTTCTCACATGTTTCAATCCTTAGTTCTAGTTCATATGTTGGGTTACTTTTAAATTGTAAATAAGTGTCTAGAACCTTAAAACTAACTTCAGATCTATTGCTGTGAAATATATAATAGTGTTTACAATGAACTTATAGTGAGGCACAAGAAAAATTGATGGTTAACAACAGTGCATGTGTTAGTTATGTACCTATGGCTGACTTTTAAACTATTGAACTTGATTAGGGTTCTGATAAATCATAAATCATAGTGGGCCTGACCAATGATGGTGCAGTAGATAGAGAAGCAACCTGGAGTTCTGAAGTTGCCAGTTTTAAAACCCTGGCTTTGCCCAGTCAAGGCACATACAAGAAGCAGCTATTACGAGTTGATGCTTCCTGCTTTTCCCCCTTCTCTCTTTCTCAAATCAATAAAAACATTAAGTCTTACTGGGAATGACATCTGAAGGAACTGGTTTTAAATTAATTAAAATAGAACATTTTCCAAGTGTCCCAACAATGGAAAATGCTATCAAGTTCAGGATTTTAATGATATAAAAGATTGTGTTCATAATGTGCTAGTCAATATATTACTTAATTTATATATATCAATAAATTTCATAAAGCCCATCATCTGACCCAGCTGAGGTCTGTTCAACTTATACTATAATGTATTCTCCCTAATGTATGTTTGCTTTCTTTTTAAATTTTTCTATTGATATTGAGTCTTGTATATGCCCTGAATCAGATCCGCAACCTTGATGTATCAGGATGACACTCGAATCAGCTGATCTGGCCAGGGATATGTTTGTTTTTTAGCCTTACTGTGTATGTGTGGCAGAGAGAGTCAGAGAGAGGGTCAGATAGGGACAGACAGACAGGAAGGGAGAGAGATGAGAAACATCAATTCTTTGTTGTGATTCCTTAGTTGTTCATTGATTGATTTCTCGTATGTGCCTTGACCAGGGGGGGGGGGGGGGGGGGGGGGGTAATAGCACACCGAGTGATCCCTTGCTCGAGCCAGCGACCTTGGGCTCAAGCTGGTGAGCCTTGCTCAAATCAGATGAGCCTGCACTCAAGCTGGCAACCTTGGGATCTTGAACTTGGGTCCTCCACATCCCAGTCTGACGCTCTATCCACTGCACCACCACTTGGTCAGGCTTAGCCTCACTCTTGTGAGAACTTTTTCCTTCTCTATGTGAGAAACTAGATTTAAAAGTAGGTAATGAAATAATTGAGGGATGATAAATGGTAGAGACTACCTAGAGCAGGGGTCCCCAAACTTTACACAGGGGGCCAGTTTACTGTCCCTCAGACCGTTAGAGGGCCGGACTATAAAAAAAAACTATGAACAAATCCCTATGCACACTGCACATATCTTATTTTAAAGTAAAAAAACAAAACGGGAACAAATACAATATTTAAAATAAAGAACAAGTAAATTTAAATCAACAAACTGACCAGTATTTCAGTGGGAACTCTGGGCCTGCTATTGGCTAATGAGATGGTCAATGTGCTCCTCTCACCACCAATGAAAGAGGTGCCCCTTCTGGAAGTGCGGCGGGGGCTGGATAAAGGGCTTCAGCGGGCTGCAGTTTGGGAACCCCTGACATAGAGTGTATGCAAGGATTCTGAAGCCTTGACCAGGAAATGGGGCTAATAGGGTTCGTATATTTGCTGTTCCAAGTTCTCAGCTCCTTTTTTAGAATAGAGAAGAAAGAGTATCTTTGTGAAAGGTAATTTGATGTTAAGAAACAGAATTGCCTGCTGTGGTACTTGTAGTCCTTCGTGATTTGAAAGATCTAAGTATGTACTATGTTTATGTTAATATAGACGAGGGGAAGACCTTTTCATGTGTATGGACATACAGCTGGTTGAAGCACTGTGTGGCTTCCAAAAGCCAATAACAACTCTTGACAACCGAACCATAGTCATCACCTCTCATCCAGGTACGGTAACAATAGATGAACTTCTCTTTCTAGTGTAGTAATTTCATTTTGTTAAGTATATGCACTGAGGAGATAGGTATTTTCCTTGTTCAGTTACATAACCCTTCTTATGAGATGAGCTGAAATTGTATGGTCTTGGCTCTTTTTTGGAAGTCCCTAGAAAGTCCATAAATGAAAAAGTAAAGGATTGCTTTATATAACTTTACCTCCTGTCAGTGAGCTAGGACATTCCTCTGTGCTTTACCCACTTCATGAAAATGTGGCTGTATTTAAGGAAGAACTTGGCTTCAATGTTTTTAGGTCAGATTGTCAAGCATGGAGATATCAAGTGTGTGCTAAATGAAGGCATGCCAATTTATCGTAGACCATATGAAAAGGGTCGCTTAATCATCGAATTTAAGGTAAGCTATAAAGTACAGAATATTTGAGTAATTACTTACTAAACCTGATGTTATATTTTCTGAATGGTGAGAAACATCAAATTTATATTCTCCCTTGTCCTGTGGAAGAAATATATCGATCTAATACTACTACTGTTATGTTGGTCATCTTTAAATTGGGATTGGGTTTGTTTACATCATTATTTGGCTAAAGATTGGTAGAGAGCCTGAACACTAGTGGTGCAGTAGATAGTGTCAACCTGGCACGCTGTGGTCCCTGGTTCAAAACCTGAGGTTGCTGGCTTGAGCCCAAAGGTCGCTGGCTTGTCTGGAGCCCCACCCCTGTCAAGGCACAAATGAGAAGCAATCGGTGAACTAGAGTGACTCAACTACAAGTTGATGCTTCTCATCTGTCTCCCTTTCTCTCCCTTCCTGTCTCTCTCTCTCAAAAAAAAAAAAAAAAAATGGTGAGGGAGGGAGGGTCAGATACATGGCAAGTGGTTATTTTATTCACAAAGGGCTGTAACTGAAGGACTTTAAAAGCTATTATTTGGTTTTTGGCAAAATACTTTAGTGTTTGGTTTGTTACTAGGGTGGTTCATAAAATGTTTTAGGAAGGGTTCTTGTGCAATTTTTTAAGATATCTTGATTTTACAGAGAGAAGAAGGGGTGGAGTGAGAAGCATCTACTCAGTTGCTTCACTTCAGTTGTTCATTGTATTTTTGTACACGGTATGCCTTGACCTGGGAAGCCCAAGGTTTCAAACCAGCGAGCTCGGCATTCCAGGTCAACTCAAGCCACTGCACCACCACAGCTCAGGCTCATATAATGTGTTTACTGAATTACAGTGATCGTTACAGTATAATTTTACTAGGATCATTATATTTTAAAAAGACCTTACTTGCGCCAAATGCCTTAAAACTATTGTAGTTTAGAGCACTAGATGCTGCGTATTTTAAACCGTGTTCTGACCCTGGGACTAGCAAATTCACTCAAAAATTGTGTGGTTGCATGTGTGTTTCTGGGGGAAAGGGGTCGACAGTAATTTAAGGAGCTACTTACTGATCAAGTAAATTACATTGAACTTACAGTAGGAATTTCTTTTCATAGGTAAACTTTCCTGAGAATGGCTTTCTCTCTCCTGATAAACTTTCTTTGCTGGAAAAACTCCTACCTGAAAGGAAGGAAGTAGAAGAGACTGATGAAATGGACCAGGTAGAACTGGTGGACTTTGATCCAAATCAGGAAAGACGGCGCCATTACAATGGAGAAGCATATGAGGATGATGAGCATCATCCCAGGGGTGGTGTTCAGTGTCAGACCTCTTAATGGGGCCAGTGAGTAACACTGACTGCTGCCCTTTTACATACTGTAGTGAATGAGTGAAGGACTATAATCATAATATGCTCACTACTTGTTATTGTTTTTGTTTTAATATTCAACTATAGTAGTGTTTTAAAAGTTAAATGAAGAATAAACTCAAATATAAAAGCTCTGAGTTTGCCCTGTATGTATGATGACTTGTGTGCAAGATAAGTATAAAACCTGTAAAAACTACTTAAAAAGTTTTCCCCTAGCATTTGTTAGGCCATACTTTGTGATTAATTTCATCTATGTACATGGAATAGTTTAGACTGAAATGCCAGGTATATGTATTGACTTTGGTGTATGACCCTTAATTGTTAAGTCATGAAGTTAAAATTCTGTATTTAACTGGCAGTCAGACAGCCTAATTTGTAGAGAAGTGTTTTTATAGTTGTATTAAGTGGGATTCATTGTGATGGCTCTGCATTTATTCTGTTGACTCAACTGTTACTTGAAGATGGCATGCCATATAATTTAACTTGTATCAGTGATAGAAATGATACCTTTCAAAGGAAGGTGTTTATCATAGCTGCTTCTTAAGTGCTTGCACTTGTAGAACTGCATCCACTTCTGCGGTGCCATCTTTCTTTAAAATACATTATCAGTCCTCAGTTATGTTTTTTTTCTTTCTTTTTGGACCATAAGCCTTAGAGTAGTGACTTGGGGAGCAGGCTAATTTAGAAGTTGAGTGATGAAACCTTTACATGGAGAAGTAATTTGCATGTGTGAGATAGGAAGGTATTTTTTAGGTATGTTACAGGCTTACTTTAAACCGTTTAAGTTATGCTCCAAAGTAACTGTAATTTAATGTTGGTAGTATAGAAAATTATGAATAGTTTTAATTGTATGTTTAAAAGTCATGTTCACAAGCTTAAATCTGGATATCAGAATTTAAGCAATTATTGAAATGTATGGATGTCTCCTTAATATACTGATTACAAAGCATTTCCAGTGTGTCACTACAGGCTTTTTTTTCCCCCCAGAAAAAAAGCATTAGCTTTTCACTAATTAAGATAGGTAACTTTTCACTTAACTAGTTAAAAGTACTAATAACTAAAACTTAATGTTTTCTCTTAAATGGTTTGAGAGTAAAAGGTATGTCTTGAGAATGCAAATCAAAAGCACTGTAGCAGCTAGGTACTTCATACCAAGTAATCCAAAATCTAATTCAGAATGAGAATAGCAGAAAAGTTGGAACCTTGTACATTGCTGGTGGGTTTGTAAAATGATGCATATTTGCTAGGATAAAGTTGGACAGCTCTTCAAAAAGCCTAACATGGAATTGTCATGTGACTCAGTAATTACATGCTTTCAGATACTTGGGAATGCCAGTGTTTACTGTATTCACAATAGCCAAGGGGAAAACAACCACCAGTCCCACAGATGGTAAACAAAATGTGATACCTATAGAGGGGTGGGCAAAAGTAGATTTATAGTTGAGTATACTGAAGTTTACTCTTGTAATCTACCTTGGCCCACCCTATGAGACACAAGGACAGATAATATACTGTATGCTTCCAGCAACATGAAATATATCTAGGCAAATTCAGAGGTTACCAAGGGCTGGGGGGAAAGGGGGCAAAGGAGAGAGTTAGTACTTAACTGTTTCTATCTGGGGTGATGAAAGTTTTGGAAATAGTGATGGCTGTATAAAGCCTACTGAATTATACACTTAAAAATGGTTAAAAGTAAACTTTACATCTTAACAGAATAAAACAAAACCCTTTAAAAGAAAAGAGAAATCACTAAAACAGAACACAGCCTGGAGAGGCAGAAACTGACATGTTTGTAACTTTTAAAAAAAAATGTCAACGCTGACCAAGGTGGTTACAGAAATACAAGTGCACTATTGCTTTCTCTCTGGTGCTTACCTTCACCCATTCTACACTTTTATGGAGTAAGAATAGACTAGTTATGTTCCAGGGGGGTGCTGTGTAACATGGTGGCCAAAGTTCCTGTAGGTGAAATTAATATGCTGAAAAAATTGGGGTATTTCATCACTTCATATTTATTTTGAAGTACTCCTAATTTTTGTGAGCAGTCATAGTATCAGATCTCTTCTGCATACATACTGGTTTTCAACCATGGCTATGAGTAGAATTACCTGGGAAACTTTAAAACTGATTTTGAGTCCCACCCTTCAGGGATTTTGGTGTAATTGAGCTGAGTGTAGCCTAAGCATCTCAATGGTCAGATACAGCCAAGCTTCAACACTACCAACATGGGGTATTGACTACCTAGGACAGAAATGCCACTTAGAATTAATGTGGAAGTTCAAGTAATGGTAGCCCTTGCAAGTGTATGGGGTCACACCAAAGGAGCATCCCAGCTTAAGACATACACGTCACAATTTTTCTTTTGAAATAATCTAGGACAGGCCCTGGCCGGTTGGCTAAGCGGTAGAGTGTCGGCCTAGCGTGCGGAGGACCCGGGTTCGATTCCTGGCCAGGGCACATAGGAGAAGTGCCCATTTGCTTCTCCACCCCTCCGCCGCACTTTCCTCTCTGTCTCTCTCTTCCCCTCCCGCAGCCAAGGCTCCATTGGAGCAAAGATGGCCCGGGCGCTGGGCATGGCTCTGTGGCCTCTGCCTCAGGGGCTAGAGTGGCTCTGGTCGCAATATGGCGACGCCCAGGATGGGCAGAGCATCGCCCCCTGGGGGGCAGAGCATCGCCCCCTGGGGGGCAGAGCACCGCCCCTGGTGGGTGTGCCTCCCGGTCGGGCGCATGCGGGAGTCTGACTGACTGTCTCTCCCTGTTTCCAGCTTCAGAAAAATGAAAAAAAAAAAAAAAAAAGAAAGAATCTAGGACAGGAGTTCTCAACCGGTGGGTCGCAACCCCAGCGGGGTCGCCTAAAGCCATCAGGAAATACATAATGCATATCAGGTATTTACATTCCAAATCATAACTGCAGCAAAATTAGTTATGAAGTAGCCACCAAAATTATTTTTTGGTTTGGGGTCACCGCAACATGAGGAACTGTATTGCGGGGTCACGGCATTAGAAAGGTTGAGAACCACTGATCTAGGAAATGAATTATAGGCTCTAAATAGCACAGGGATTAAAATGCTAGTAAACTACAGCAATACAAATACACCAAAGGGTCTCTGAAATCTTATACCTTTTATTAATTTGGTTATCTCAGCAACCCTGTGAAACTGACAGACCAAAAATCAAACACATAGTCAGCCCTCTGTTCTCAGGTTCTGCATCCAAGGATTCAACAAACTGAACTGAAAATATTCAGGGGAAAAAGTTCCAAAAAGCAAAACTTGAATTTGCCACAAGAGTAAGTGAAGTGATGTGTAGGTAGAGACCCTATTGTGGTCTATACACAAATGTCATTTTACATAATGGTGTTGAGCATCTTCTGGATTTTGGTATCTTGCCATGGGTCTGGGAACCAATCCCCTGCAGATACTGAGAGACAGATGTACAGTATAGGTGAGGAAACGGCCCTCTAGTCCAGTGGTCTCAAATTTGTGTCTGCTGAGTGCCACTGCCAGTTTCTGATAGTGCAGGTCTACTGTATGGCCTGAGATTTTGCTTTTTCAACAAGTTAACAGGTAATAGCTATTGTTCTGGCCCCAGTAAAAAATCAAATGACAGCAAAGACTGAAATCCAGATTCTTGTAATTTAGTTCTTTCTACTCATCTCACTGCCTGGGGCCAATTTAGGTAGGTTTTAACAGAAGGTGGAGAAACAATCCATGGAGTCTTCATCTCTGCCCAAACTTAAAAAGGTAGAGAAGAAACAACAGCTTGATTCAAAGAGAGTAAAGAAATTGAGCTTTGGAATCACACCTGTTTTTTATTGTGGGCTCCATGAGTAAGGTGTGGAACTTGTTTCTTCATGTGCATTATGGGAATAGGCTGTACTTCATAAATGGTTCTGAGAAATAAGGCTGCTTACATAGGAAGGGCTCAATAAATAGTTTATTAGTGGTGGTAATACAAGTTGGGGAAAAAAAACTGGCTGGCTGAAGATACAGAATTGTACCTGAGACTATATTGGGAAAAAACTTTTCCAGAGTCATTAATTCAACAACTGATAGGACAAATGTTCTTTCTCTCATGGAATTAAATCTAGAGGAATATCATCTAAATTGGCTGCAGCCTAGAGCCTCCCTAGGAACCTGACATGACAGGCATGGGCATCCAGCTTCCATTCGTTTCACCTCTGCAACTAGCAGAGGCCCAACCATATGTAATATGAAAGTAGCCCATTAGCGCAGTCAGACCTCCAGCCACTGAAATCTGGTAAGGGCCTCCATTGGAGCTACTCAGCCTGGCCTAGACAAAGGACCACTGCAGGGGCACACTGAGGCTAATTGCGCATGTGCAACCTGCCCTCCGTAGCCATCTCGCCGCCTCTGCCCCCTCAGCGAGCTAGGTCCACACAACTACTCTTCTACCACCTCAGCCTCTGGCCCCAGGGCTCCCCCTGCCTTCTGGAGAGAGTCACATGGGCCTTAAGACAAAAAGCTAAGCACAGAGGAAAGGCGTTTCCACTTATAAATAAAACACCATGTTTTTCGGTTTGGATGAAATGAAGTTGTAGGCAGATGCCTAAGGGTTACCTAGGAAAAGCATTTTTTTTTTTTTTAAGAAAAAATACATACTCAATGGCTCCCAATCCAGGCCTCTCTGCATGGTCTCCCCAGACACTACCATTTGTCCAGCACATGCCTTGCACTAGGCCTGTGCCACACTGCAGTGCCTAGAAAGACTCCTTGCGCTTAGATTGCCAAACCCCTTTACCTCCAGCTCCTGATGGTGCTTTTATGCTGGACACCAGGAAGCCTTTCCCAACTCAGTAGGACTGGATTAGGTGCTCTTTCTCCCTTTATTGAAAAACAAAAAGATTTTCTCTATTTCACTATTTTAATTACTCCTTTTAACTTGCTTTTCTTTCCTAGCCTATGATAAAAACTAGTCTTTTTTTAACCATCCTCGGCACTAGATGCAAGAACAGAAGGAGGTGTCTGATAATAAAAAAAATCCTAGAAGGAAAAAAGCAACCTGTACTAACTGGATTCTTGCCTTTCATGAGTCCAGCACAAAACATACATCTCATAACTGCCAGTTCATGAAGTCATGGGCTAAACAAAAAATCCAATTTCTTGAAAGTTCTAAGGAATTTGAGCATAAGCTGTCCCTTTTCCACCTGAACTTCTTTTACTTAAGCAAAGGCTTCTTTTCACTGGGATGGCAGGCTACATTCACATGAATTCATGGGCTTATGGCTGTGTTCAAAGATCAAAATGTCAGCAATACAACAGACATTCTGTCAAAAAGCTATAGGTTTTGTGGTTACAGGAAAAAATTTTAGTTTGGGGAATATGACTGGAAAAGAAGGATTTCTTAGTGCTGTTAAGAATTAATTCAGCAAATATGGAGCTTTACTATTAGGCACAGGATCAGGCTGTATTTCAAATTACAATCAAAGATAAATTATAAGACTCCAAAACTTTGAAAAAATTATCCCCACTAGTTTATATCTAATAAATGCTAAAATTACACAGGGGCATAAAACAACTACACAAACTAATATGGTCTTACTTTCTTGAAATGGTACCTAGCACATTATCTTAATACACCAACACAGATGATGCTCCCTCTTCTAACATCTTTGGCTGAAACATAAAACACCTACATGCAAAATATTCCAAGGGTATTGTTGGCTTTTA
The DNA here is from genome assembly GCF_036850995.1 of Saccopteryx leptura. NCBI lineage: Eukaryota > Metazoa > Chordata > Mammalia > Chiroptera > Emballonuridae > Saccopteryx > Saccopteryx leptura. The sequence goes on along the minus strand of NC_089504.1, from coordinate 40,194,629 downwards.
ACATTTTTTTTTTAGCTAACTGGTGGTAATGATGCACATGGCAAAAAAGACTTCTAAATCTCAATCCTTTTCTAATTTTTCTTCAGAATAGTACATTTGCAGTGCCAAATCCTCCTTCAACAAAGGGGAGGTGCCAAAACTGAATTCTTCAATGTATCCTGCAACTAGTTCTATACAGGAGGAGCTCAAGACGATTTTCCTTGGAGTTGCCCAGAACATGTGAGAAGGCACACCTTTATGAATGAGTGGAAGGGTCAGTACAGTGAAATGAGATCTTTTGCAACATCCAACCTTTTTTTTTTTTTTTTTTTTTTTTTTTTTTTTGGTATTTTTCTGAAGCTGGAAACAGGGAGAGACAGTCAGACTCCCGCATGCGCCTGACTGGGATACACCCGGCACGCCCACCTGGGGCGAAGCTCTGCCCACCAGGGGCGATGCTCTGCCCCTCTGGGGTGTCGCTCTGCCTGACCAGAGCCACTCTAGCGCCTGCGGCAGAGGCCAAGGAGCCATCCCCAGCGCCCGGGCCATCTTTTGCTCCAATGGAGCCTTGGCTGCGGGAGGGGGAGAGAGACAGAGAGGAAGGGGGGGGGGTGGAGAAGCAAATGGGCGCTTCTCCTATGTGCCCTGGTCGGGAATCGAACCCGGGTCCCCCGCACGCCAGGCCGACGCTCTACCGCTGAGCCAACTGGCCAGGGCCAACATCCAACCTTTTCACATTCAGTCTCTTCTACCCAAGAATTGACTTCCTACTATATTTAAGATTCAGGCATAATTAATGTCCATATCCTACCCAATTCACTAAATTCTAAGTTAAGTATGTTAACTAGATGAGCACTTATTTACATTTAAAAACAAAGCCTCCAAAAAGGTGTAAAGTTTATTACCATCTAAAAAAAAAAAAGATGAAACAGCTACTGAATATGGATATTTCCTTATTTACAAATTTACTGCAAGGAGGCACATTTAATCAGCATCTCAATAATCAAAGGATTACAATTTTTTCTAGAAATATCAGTTATTCACTCTCCAGGTAAAATATTACTGAAAACTTAAAGTGACTGCCCCAATTAGAAACAAATGAATACCTTAAAATATATATATATATAAAAAAGGGTAACTGCTACTTAAACATGAATTTTCACAAAATTATTCTTGTGCCAAATTCAGACAACTCACTTAAAAGCTGGTTAAAAAAAAACACATGAACATGTCATCATTTAAGTACATGTTCTCAAGCTAGTTTAAAGAAAAATGTCAAATTAGGGTTTCCAGAGTTTTAGGAGTCCATCCTCACTGTAGGTAGCAATCAGGTTCTGATGAGGGTGATGTGCAATACCAATCACATCCTTCTCATGAACCTGGAAAAAGGAAAACACAGGGTTAGGGCATATAGGTCCACTAAAAAGTCACTCTGAAGCGGCTTCCAGAATTGAGTAGGTAAGAATAAGAGTGAAGCTTCCACTTTCTACCACAGGAATCAAGCCTAAGGCAGCCTCAAAGAGAGCTAAACAAATACAAACTGCAAACACTCAGACGAGGTGATTACATTGCTGTTCGTATTTTTTGTACTGTTTTTCATAATGTGTGAATAATACTTTGTCCCAAGACAGTGGCTGAGACCAAATGATTCCTTCAACTCAGTGAAATGGGACTGTCCAAGGCACCTCAGCTAGAGGACACCTCCCAACTTGTTTCTTTTGCTTGTTTTTTTCTCACATCTTAGATCAGTACTGGAGGCTTCCCAGGGCAGATGCACCAAAAGTTCACTCGTGAATCACGAGAAAAGATTATTCTCTAACACAGGTATCCATATAATTACTTTATGTTTACCATACCATTTCTTCCTGAACCGAAGAGATTACATCTTCATGTTCCAATGGCATTTGGGTATAACAAAAAACGAATACAGAACAAAGTAATATAAGCCACTTCCAGATGTGAGTCTTAAAATCATCCAACATAGCCCTCTAGCTATCTTTTTTCTCCTGAGACGCTGGAGACTATATATTCTAAATGACACAGCTAAAAGATGGAAGATGGCTATCCAACTCATACCACACGATAAGAAATAAACTTTATGTTAAGCCACTGAAATATGGGGAGTTATTACAATAGTTGGCAGTAATTTTTATACCAAATTTTACAACATAGAACTGCTTAAAAACATAATCAAATCAATTCGATAGGATAATGTAAAAGTAATTTGCCTAGGAAAGGACATGAACAGCTTGACCTGTGGTGGTGCAGTGGATAAAGTGTCAACCAGGAAGGCTGAAGTCGCTGGTTCAAAACCCCGGGCTTGCCTGGTCAAGGCACATATGTGAGTTGATACTTCCTGCTCCTCCTCTCCCTTCTCTCTCTCTCTCTCTGATCTCTCTATAAAAATGAATAAATAAAATCTTAAAAAAAAAAAAAGGACATGGACAGAACTAGCTATATCTGTCACTCTCCAATACCCTGAGGAAGATATGGATCATCTAGCTGGCTAGACAGGCATATTCCCTTTCTTCTCTGCTTTACATACAACCCACCCTATCCAATTGAAGCCGAGGGCTCAATGAAGGATAACTTTTTTTTTAATTAATTTATTTTAGATTTTATTTATTCATTTTAGAGAGAGGGGACAGAGAGAGAGAGAAAGAGACAGCAAGAGACAGAAAGCATCAACTCCCATATGTGCCTTGACCAGGGAAGCCCGGGGCTCCGAACCGACGACCTCAGTGTTCCAGGTCGACGCTTTACCCACTGCACCACCGCAGGTCAGGCAAGGATGACTATTCTTGAGAGAGAAAGTAATTCTATACAGTTACTTATGGGCTCTTTGTTTTATTTAGTGATAAAATTTTCATATTTTTTATACCAAGGTTCATACTGATAGCAGTCTGGAAAAGATTCACTCAGACTTCAGAAAGACACAAGCATTAATGTAATTTCTTTAGATGGCCTCAAGTCAGTAATACTCACTGTCAAAGTTCTCTCCAGTTTGCCGGTGACTGTGCTAAAGCAGTAGAGCACAAAATCCTCCCCCACACAGTAGATCCATTCACCACGGGGAGAGAGGGCACAGCAAACAAAGTCACCACCTTCTCTCTTACCAGAGCTGAAGCTTCTGACAATCTACATCATATCACAGCCCAAAGCAAAACACAAAACGTGGATTAGCAGCATTTAAAATGGACATCTTTACATTCTTATTTTGCACTTTGGTTTGCTGACATTTATAATTATTATAGATCACCAATTCCCTTCATCATATGCTAAATCCCCTTGCCTGAGAAATAGTCAACAGATAGGCTACCTAAAGTCAGTGGCAGTCAGAAATTTAAACTCCCTATGTCCCCAGTCACCAATCCTGCTCTTTAGTCTACTGAGTCATTTTACCCTGAAGCAAATTCATTACCACACACATAATTACTAAGTCAATACACTACTGGTTCTCAATACTCTGTGGACTCATGCTCCCCAGTTTCCACTTTCTAAAAAAAGGTGTTGTACCCATGCAGGCTGGAACTCTGTCTCCAAGATTTTGCTTGCTCTATTTTATATACCATTTAAAATCATCACAAATCAAGTTGAGAAACAAATGGCAAAGGTTATAAAAAATTGCACACTATACCAGTGGTCAGCAAATTCATTAGTTAACAGCCAAACATCAATAGTACAACAGTTGAAATTTCTCTTGAGAGCCAAATTTTTAAACCTAAACTAGACAGGTAGGTACATTCCTTATCGAGTAGACAGGTAGGTACATTCCTTATCGAGGTAGTGCCCGCACATGGTATTTTGGGGGAGAGCCACACTCTAGGGGCCAAAGAACCACATGTGGCCCGCGAGCCGCAGTTTGCCAACCAGGGCACAATACAATTCCATTTATCTACCATTCTCAAAATGACAAAATTATAATAATGGAAAATAGACCAGTGGTTGATGGGAAGGGTTTGATTATAAATGTGTAGTACGAAGGATTTTCTTTGGGGGTGATGAAACATCCCTGTATCCTAATTGTGATGGTGGTTACATGAATCTACATATGTGGTGAAATTTTATAGAACTGTTAACTTCCTGTCTCAAAATGAATGTAAAAACTGATGAAATCCAAATAAGGCTGTATTTGAGTTAACAGAATTGTAGTAATGTTAATTTCCAGATTTTGATAATTGTGCCATGGTTATGTAATGTTATCTTTGGGGAAAAGGTATACAAGAATACTGTTTTTGCAACTTCTTTCTAAATCTTAAAAAAAAATCTCTTTTTAATAACTCTTTTAAAAGTAAAAAAAACTAGGAAGTGCCATAGCAGCTCTGGCTACTATGCAGGGGCCCAGAAGGTACTACAGACCAGCCATCTCAACCACTACTAATCTGTATCAGTTATAGGGACTAAAGGAATAGAGATAGTACCATACACCAGCCCCAGATGCCCAGGCCAACATTTCAACAGCACCAGAACACATTCCCAGGGCTCCAGACCTCAACCTTAAAGCTTCTAATGTCCCTGGTGCTACAAAAGCAAGGTTCCCTGCGGACCATGCAAATGTGCTGATTACAAATATACATCATGAAGACACTGTTGCTCTTCTCCTATTAAGAGTTCTGCCTTAGATCATGTGGTAACTAGATATCCCAGACTGGTAACTGACACACACTACCTCCCATATTTAGGAAATGTTATCTTAAAATCTTCAATGAGATTCTGCAGAGGCTTAAAGAGAGAGCCTCATTTATCCAAAGGACGCAAAGGAAAGAGCATACCATACAAAACTCTGAGAAAAAGATAACTTTTAAAAAGCCAAAGAGTGTAGTTTAAGCATTTGAATAACAAATACAGTGTACAGGCAGTCCCGGGTTACAAACAAGACTGTTCTGTAGGTTTGAAAATGTTTAAGCACTTATAAGCACAGAAAAGTCAAAATAAATACGATGTTAAAACATCTAAGTTGCATTTCATAGATAAATGGACCAGTTCCAACTTACATACAAATTCAACTTAAGAACAAGCCTACAGAACTTATCTCATTCATAATCTGGAGTCTGCCTGCATATGGTTTTTGGAATGGTGAATCCATATTTAGTTACTGGAAGGGCCAGGACCAAGACATGCTGATTTGGGAATGGTCCACAGGATCTGTGTAAAGGCACTTTCTGAGCACTCACCTGCCCCTGCATGTTCATGATGACCACTGTGTTTGATCTGTTGCATACTACAAAGTGCTCTGGGTTTTTAGGAAGCAGAATCACACTGTTGACAGTGATGTCTGTCCCTGCAGTGCTGCCCAGGGATTTAAAGGTATTTGAACATTCTGTAGTCTTCATATTCCAGATCTATGACAAAAAATTTAAAGCATAAGAATTTATACAATTTGTGTGGCTTAAAACAAAATTAGATTACAAAAAAATAAAACTGACTCAGGAAAAAAGCTACTTACTTGATTTTTAGTCTAATCAAATAATTAGCATTGCCATATGCATAGTAAGCACTTGCCATCTATTTGCTAATTAGTATAAACAATCACAAAGCTAAATAATAAAAATCTTTACAAATTATGGTCTTTTCTTACAAAATTTTCCTAATGAGCTACCCATCTTTAAAATTAGCTATGTGTCACCCTGGCCGACAGCATAGTCCCAAAGCTCAGAGCTTGTTAGTTCGATCCCCGGTCAGGGCACATATGTGAACAGCTGGATGTTCCTGTCTCTTTCTCTCTCTCTCACTTAAAAAATAAAAGTAAAAATAAAATACAATAAAATTAGCTATGTGTCAATACTGCTACTGTCATAAACAACCACAAAGCTGCCCTTATCTGGACATCAAATTCAAATGGAGGGCCCTGGCCGGTTGGCTCAGTGGTAGAGCATCGGCCTTGCGTGCAGAAGTCCCGGGTTCGATTCCCGGTCAGGGCACACAGAAGCGCCCATCTGCTTCTCCACCCCTCCCCCTCTCTTTCCTCTCTGTCTCTCTCTTCCCCTCCCGCAGCCGAGGCTCCACTGGAGCAAAGATGGCCCAGGCGCTGGGGATGGCTCCTCGGCCTCTGCCCCAGGTGCTAGAGTGGCTCTGGTCGCAACAGAGCGACGCCCCGGATGGGCAAAGCATCGCCCCCTGGTGGGCGTGCCGGGTGGATCCCGGTCGGGCACATGCGGGAGTCTGTCTGACTGTCTCTCCCCATTTCCGGCTTCAGAAAACTACAGGACAAAAAAAAATCAAATGGAGGCTGTTTAGTTACATGCTCAGGCCCTTATCTGGAGATTCTAGCTTGGTGGGTCTTAGATGGGGCACAGGCATGTGCATTTTTTTATATTTATTATATTTTAGAGAGAGGAGAGAAGGGGGGGGGCAGAAAGCATCAATTTGTAGTAGTTGCTTCTCGTATGTGCCATGACCAGGCAAAGTCTGGGACTTCAAACTAGTGACCTCAGCACTCCAGGTCAATGCTTTATCCACTGTGCCACCAGTGGTCAGGTGGCATGTACATTTTTATAAAGCTCCAAAAATAATTCTAACGTACATTTTGAAGCACTAAACAAGTCACAATGTTAACACACACACATGAGGATCCATGAAGAGGAAGCCACTCATGGCCACCTGTACCACTACTCCCCATCCAACATCTCTTCTGGTCTTAGCTCTCTAACCTAATGCTTTGACCTAACCTCTGGGCTATTATGAACTGAAGGGTTAAATAAGACATCATAGTAGTTACTGACATCTGAGGTTTGCTTAAAGAAGGGATGGAACAAATATAGATTGCAGGGAAAGATGGCAGTGCAAATTTCCAAGAAGTGGAAGTTTGTTGTTGATGGCATCTTCAAAGCTGAACGGAACAAGTTTCTCATTTGGGAGCTGGCTGAAGATGGCTACTCCAGAATTGAGGTCAGAGTTATACCAATCAGGACAGAAATCATTATCTTGGCCACCAGGACAGAGAATGTTCTTGGTGAGAAAAGCTGATGGACAAGGGAATTGACTACTGTGGTTCAGAAAAAGTCTGGCTTCCCTGAGGGCAGTGTAGGGCTTTATGCAGAAATGGTAGCCAGAGAGTTCTGTGTGCCATTGCCCACACAGAGTGTGCGTTACAAACTCCTAGGAGGCCTCTTGGTACAGAGGGCCAGCTATGGCATGCTGTGGTTCTTCATGGAGATGAGCAGGGCCAAAGTCTGCGAGGTCGTGGTGTCTGGGAAACTCCAAGGACAGAGGGCTAAATTAATGAAGTTTTTGTCAGTGAGCTGACGATCCACAGTGGTGACCCTGTTAACAACTACATTGACACTGCCGTACACCATGTGCTGCTCAAGCAGGGTGTGCTGGGCATCAAAGTGAAGATCGTGCTTCCTTGGGACCCAAGTGGTAAGATAGGCCCTAAGAAGCCCTTGCCTGACCACATGAGCATTGTGGAACCCAAAGATGAGATGCTGCCCACCACCTCAAAACAGAAGGATGGAAAGCCAGAGCCATCTGCCATGCCCCAGCCAGTAACCACAACATAACAGGGTGTACTTGGCAGCTGGATCTGAAGTCTGGATGTTGCTCTATAAATATCTTTAATAAAGTTGTTTAAAAGATGAATGGCAATGGGTGACTAGATTATACATCCAGTATTCAGACTGAGGGTCACATAACCCCATCAGGGCATTACTTGATTTTTAGGGCTGCCTGGTCACAATGTTTCTTTACTTTCCTGAAATCCTCTTGGTTTCAGCTGTACTTGTGAGAAAAGGGCCAGAACAGCAGGACCCAAGAAGAGCTAACCAGAGAGATACCTGTTGGGGGTAAATGGTGATGGTAAGGTCTGAAAGCACCTTGATCAACTCACCTGTAGTTAGTAACTCATTTGCAGTCAGGATTATAGGTTTAGAAGAGGGATATATTAAAACAATTTTATTTTCCTGGTGCATAAGAAAATCTATATTGCACAAAGAAATAAATACACCAGCTATTATATTTTGGATGGTTCTATGCCCTGGTTGCTGCGCTTCACATACTTTCTTATTTAATCCTCACTATCTCTAAAATGTAAAAGGAATTTGTGCTAATGGATAAAGAGCCTGAAGCACAGATGTAAAGAATATTGCTACTGTCTATTGTTTTATCTTTTAAATAAAAAAGAAAGACAAATATTGATTGTATGGCCTCATCTGGACACCACTCACTTAATGAGGTATAAAAGCCTCAAAGGCGTGGACTGTGTTTTCTCTGTGCTCTCAACAAAGCTTAGCACACAACAGATACTGAATACCAATAAACAGGAGGAAATAGTTGTCCCAGTGTTTGTTTCCCTAATAAATATTATAATCATCTGTCCCAGTCTATTCTCTAAAGCCCAACTGCCTAGAAGAGAAATGAACATTTTAGACATCAAGAGTTTTAAGGCTTTTTTAGTGTTTCTGTCCAAAAGCCAGTGCAATGCTTTATCCCACACACTACAGAACTAAAAAAAAAAAAAGACATCAAAACAGAGACCTAGATAAACCAGCCCCCAATGGCATTTTACATGTTGTGAGGCCTTGCACCTAGCACAAAGAGGATAAATCCCATGACTAAAGTAGTGAGAGCTCTGTGTATTTCCCCATCCCTCCTGAGGAAGAGTATATCTCCTACTCTCAGATTTCTGGTTCGATTCCCAAACCAGAACAAACATCAGGACATGGTCTGACTTTCAGGTGTTTGTGTTAAAATGTTGAGGACTTCTGCTACAAAGCACTCACATAAGGCAATTAAAAAGCAGGTCCAGAATGTAAATGGAGTGTCTCAAAGATTTTCAGCAACTTATTATTTGGATTTATCATCTTTTCTAGGAAATGAGGACCTCTCTTAAAATAAATCTCTCTAGGCACTGAAGATCCATTCCTTTCAGCTGAGAGAGGGCTTTGTTCTACCCTGCACCTCCTCTGTTCCTCTATAAATGCCATTAAGAAAGCCCTAAATTAGAAAGGCTGTGCAACAACAAAAAAATCTATTTATTTAGCCACTGAGCTCCTTGTAAATTTGTTGCAGGTGGACCATACATATATGGCAAGATCAAATTTAACCAATGTAAATGGGGTATGACTTAAATTTAGGACTCCACACCTTTCTTCTTTTCCTGCACATGCTAAAGTTTGTTTTTTATTTTGTAAGTTTGAGATTTGAGGTTTAGGCCAACAGGAATTACCCACAAAATATTACTGTTGTCTCAGACTAAACTCAATTATAGCTAAAATAATTAGTAAAGAGGTCTGCTCCAACACAATTATAACCATTATCATCACTGAAAATTCCTCAAAGGGCAAAAATGGAACAGATACCCCAGAGTAAACCAGTAGCAAATACTTCACCTTCACAGTGCCATCAGAGGAGGCACTGATAATATAATGTCCGTCCTGTGTAAATGTCGCTTCGTTGACAAAGGAAGAATGGCCACGAAATTCCTTCAGCGTTTTCCCAGATTTTAAACCATGAATTCTATCACATACATTAGGAAATGAAAAGAACAATTAATGTTCTATATACTACATTTGAGGACAAGTTTTTAATTCATTTTAGGTGAATTACAAAAAGTCTTGTTATAATATTAAGTGAAGAAACAGGGCCATGCATTTATGTATGCAGTATAATTTTCATTATGTCAAAATCCAAAGCAAAAGGTTGGCACAGACTGGAAGAAAATATGCCAATAATACCACAGGCTTCTGTTCAGAGACAGACTTTTAGGCTTTGGCTGGGACCCAGGAATATGTATTTGTAATATGCCCTCTAACTTAATTCTGATGCAGGTGGGCAAAAACTCAAATGGACAAAATAATAGCACTGTGTCAGCTGTACTCTGGGGACATGAGATCTCACATCCGCTCACTCTCCATCCAATACTGTCCTGGTGAAAGCATAAGGAATCACTAGTACCACCCTTCAGAGCTTCGTCATATCAAACCCAAGTGAGGGCAGCTTGGGGATTCTTACTTACCTAATTGTCTGGTCAAAAGAGGCACTAAGGATCTGACTGCTATCCTTAGAAAAGCTCAGACACGTGACACCTTTACTGTGCGCCCTTTCAAATCTCCTTAAACACTGTCCACTCTGAATTTTCCACACCTTAAAAAAAATAGTAAAAACTTGTAAATAGAGTGTCCCACTCTAGCCCAGAATCAAGCAAGTAGCAATGCTCACTAATGTACCAAAACAGCATTAAAAATGCATGCTTATAGCTGAATATGATATGTCTGGTTCACACAGTATAATGATAACTGAATCTTTTGAAAATTAAATAGCTTTCCTTGTAAATTATTAAAACAAAAATTTAGACTCTAAGTTCACTTAGCAGAGACCATTTCTGTCTTTTACCTAGCCCAGAGCATTTTACAAGCAATTAAATACAAGCCACAGCTAATGAGCTATATACCATCCCATTCCCTAAAAAACAAAAACAAAAAAAAGTACAACACATACAAGGTAAGCAAGGTGGTACAGCACTAAGGGCATGAGCAGATCTACACTAAAATCCAGGTCTATCAATTACTAAATGTGTGACCTCAAACATATTATTGGACCTCTCTCAGCAGTTACGTAATAAGATTAAACAGAAAAAAGAAAAGTGACTAGCACAAAGTAGATGCTCAATAAACAGTAGCTGTTATTAAGCTGCATATCATATGTAGGACACTACTTCACTATAGAACTTTCAAAATGTCTACATACAAGTGTTTGTGACGCTCACTAATTCATACCTTGATTTTTCCATCTTGGGCCCCAGTTGCTAACATTTCTGTGTCTCTGCTGAAACACATGCAGAGGACAGCATCATCCATCATCATAAAGTTATCCTGGGCCTGGTACTTAAGATCCTAAAGGAAACAATGATAAGCACTTATCAAAATAACAAAACCCAGTTACCCCAGATCTCTACAAACTCACCGAAAGCAGGATAATGGCTTGTTCCTACTCTAAATCTCCAAAGCAAATAGTAGTGGCATGCACACATGTTCCTAATGAACAACTGAGAACTGATAATGTTGGGAATAAATAATTTTGCATAATTTGAACTAATATTGTAAAAAATGCCAACATAATGGCCTACATCTTTTGATTACTAATCTTTTCTAAGCAAAATTTCCTTACAGTTTTACACTATGTATCTCTAATAAATCTGAATTTACTTATCTTAGGAGTATGATGTAGAAACTAATGTTTTTTTCCAAATCATCAGCTATTTTTCCTCACCCCATGTACTGACTAATCTATTTATTTTTGATGCTTACTTTATCATACATTATTGTTCAAAAAGAAGTAGGTCTATTTTTTGCTAATTAAAACTGACACTGCTTCATGGTTTTAAAAAAGAGACAAACTAAAAAAATACAAAGCAGAAAGTGAAAATCACTCATAAATTCACTACCAAGTAGAATTTAGTACTCTATGATGGCAATTACAATTTAAATCAGTGGATAGCCAATAAATTTGGGAAAAAGATTAAGTTCAATCTATACCAACTTTATCTCCCTAAACAAATTACAGATGGATCAAAAATTGAACATAAAATGAGACATAAAAAGACTAGAAGAAAATGTAGAAGAGATGGATATATATAATAAAATAAAAAATAGGTTTATAAAGCAAAACCATAAACAAAATCAAAAGACAAAAGTTAAAATTAAAAAATATTTGTGATATGTATCATAAAAGTTGATTTCTTCAAACTGTAAAGAGCTCCAACAAATCAATAAGATACAATCCAAAAGAAAAACGGGCAAAGGATATAAACAGACTTCACAGAATAGGAAATATTGGTGGCTTTTCACATATAAAAAGATATTCTCTCAGCCCTGGCTGGTTTGCTCAGTGGTAGAGCATCAACCCAGCAAGTGGATGTCCCAGGTTCAATCCCCAGTCAGGGCACATAGGTGAAGCACTCATCTGCTTCTCCCCCTCTTCTCTTCTCGTCCCCTCTTGCAGTCATGGCTCAATTGGAGCAAGGTGGCCCAATTGCTGAAGATGGTTCCATGGCTTCCACTTAAGGCACTAAAAAAATGGCTCCAGTTGCAACAGAGCAAGGGCCCCAGATGGATAGAGCATCACCCCCTAGTGGGCTTGCTGGGTCGATCCCAGTCGGGGTGCATGCGGGAGTCTGTTTCTGCCTCCCCTCCTCTCACTAAAGAAAAAAAAAAAGATATTCTCTCATTCATAGTAAGAGAAATGCAATTAGTAGTACAATTAGGTTAGATTAGGAATAAAAAATAACTGCTTAAATATACCTAGAAAATTCCAGGACAGTTCCACAAGAAACTGGTAACCCTGTCTGGACCACGGAAGGGAACTGACTAGCCAAGAGACTAGAGAACAAGACCCTTTACAAAACAACTTTTCTATTTTATATAACATCGATCAGATGTACATATAACCCACTCAAAAAATACATTTAAATTGTAAAAATAACAGATAATTAAGAAACAATAGATCAACAGATCATTCTTTTACTAAAAAGTTAATGTATTTTAAATACTTTACCTTCCTGATTTTTCCAGTTGTAAAGTTCCATACTTCAATGAATCCATCAACAGACCCAGTGACCAGATACTGACCATCTGGAGAAAATCGAGCACACTCCACATGTGATTTCTGACCAAACTGTTTCAAACGAAACAATGAAACAGATACACTTTTATCTAATGGACTTAAAACAGTTCCCACTTTAACCTTTTGAGAAACCCTGCCCTAGCATAAAGTCATAGCTAGCTTATTATTATGAAATATAGAGGGGACATTTCTGCACCCAGACACAGGAATATTGTGGATATATTTTCTCTGACCAGTTTTGTGTCTAGACTCTCACTGGTATTTTTAATGTGAAGTTCACTTTTCCAAATAAAGGAAAAACAATACCAACAACCAAAAAAACTATTTTAACATGGGACTTAGAACAAACAGTCCTGTTAACCCAAACAATAAGCTTTTATCAGAATCAGCCACTATTAGCATGACACTCAACTTAATATACCATAATATGTTTCTGTTGTGTATCTAGGGGGAAAAAGTCAGTTTTTCAAAATAACTCTCTGCTTTCACACACTATTTTGTAAACAAATTTTCTATCACTGTTTCTTTTCATGACCTTCCCTTAATCAAGTGATAACGTGTAGGTGACTAACTCTGGGAGAACTAGTTAAAGCTGATATAGACTGTTTACCTAGGAAATGTATTGAGCATTTACCAGCAATCATGCTCCCAACAACTGATGAAAACTACAGAATAGACAGAAACGCTGTTATGAATTTCAATTTAAATGCCAAAAAAAAAGAAAGTGTAACAAAATCTTAGCCTAGTAGCGTAATTGTAATGGATTTTTGTCTCAAAGCTGAAAGGACTGCTCAAAAGTATCTTCGAATACAAGTCAGAACATATAACTCAGAAAAGACAAATTCAATTCACTAAGCCAAAGTCAAAGCTTTGAAGAACATGATTTTAAAGTACATAAATTCAATAAGAGCACAAACCTACAGAAAAACTGTAATATATATAAAGATGCTGAAGTAGCAAATATAATTCTGGAAACTGAAGCAATAACTTAATTGTGCTTTTCCCTAGGAAAGTCTAAGATTAAAATAAAGAACAAGAACCAGCTGTAAGATGATAAATTATTATCTTCAAACATCATAAAAGCCCACTTTACAATCCATACCTGGTACTTTGCCTGACAGGCAGCAGGCAAAAACACAAATGTTGAACAAGACAAATATATTTAAACGTTCATAGTTCCAGGCTTAAGCAAACAGCTAACCATACTTCCAAATGCAGACTTCCTGGGAGGAAGTGCAAGGTCAGATGGGCCAGACCTCAAATGTACTGTATTTCCCCATGTGTAAGATGTACCTTTTTTTCAAATAACTTGGGGTCTAAAAACTGGGTGCATCTTATGCAGTGGTTGTAGATTTTTTACCTGCATTTCCCGCTTTTTCACGCAGATGAGGAGTTGTATGAATTTTATGATGCATAAAACTTGAGTTCAATGACTTTATGTAATACGCTTTTTTCCCCCCAAATTTCAGGCCCCAAAATTAAGGTGCCCCTTATACCTGGGAGTGTCTAACACATGGGGAAATACAGTATGTCCACTTGGTTATACAACTGTGGTGTGCCACTGCCAGGCCACAGGACCCAGTGGTCACCAACAGCAACCCTGAATGTTGTCAGAGCTGGAGACTAAGTTTTGCTTTCTAACCCAAACTCCTAGTATAGGGAGGGCCTGACTGAGCAAGCACATGTGAAGACCTCAACAAATGATTACTAACTGGTTCAATGCCTAAGGGTCCTACCTTAATATGCCTGCTCAGCTGAGTAGGAAACTTTTCTTCTTCCACATCTTTGACAGCTGCTTTTCCTCGGAACAAATCTATGGTCATGCCAGGAGGAAGCAAACCCTGGTGCTGCTGCCACTTCAGTGCCTATGAAAAAAGAAATGTAAAGTAATCCACTTGAGTCTTTTTTTTTTTTTTTTTGATAGAGACAGAGTCAGAGAGAAGGATAGATAGGGACAGACAGACAGGAACGGAGAGAGATGAGAAGCATCAATCATTACTTTTTTGTTGCGACACCTTAGTTGTCCATTGATTGCTTTCTCGTATGTGCCTTGACCCGGCGGCGGGCGCGGGGGACGACTACAGCAGACTGAGTGACCCCTTGCTCAAGCCAGCGACCTTGGGCTCAAGCTGGTGAGCCTTGCTCAAACCAGACGAAGCTGTGCTCAAGCTGGCGACCTCAGGGTTTCGAACCTGAGTCCTCCACACTCTAGTCTGACGCTCTATCCACTACAACACTGACTGGTCAGGCTGCCTTTTTTTTTTTTTTTTTTTTTTTTAAAGATTTTATGTATTGACTTTTAGAGAGAGGAGAGAGAAAGGTGGGGGTAGAAGTGGGAAGCATCAACTCGTAATTGCTTTTTGTATATGCCTTGACTGGGCAAGCCCGGGGTTTTGAACGCGTAACCTCAGCATTCCAGGTCAATGCATCACCATAGGTCAGGCTACACTGGGTGCTTTTAAGAGCTCATCCTGGACATATGGACATCCTGGGTTCGATTCCCAGTCAAGGCACACAGGAGAAGCGACTATCTGCTTCTCTCCCCCTCCCTCTTCCCTGCTTTCCCTCTTCCTTTCTTGTAGCCAGCTCACTTGGTTCGAGCATGGCCCCAGCTCCAGACAGGGTAACCAGGTGGGTCCTGGTAGGGGCGCATGCAGGACTCTGCCTCACTATCTCCCCTCCTCTCACCTTTAAAAAAAAAAAAAGAAAAAAAAAAGGAGAGAGGGAGAGAAATCTCATCCTGATTGCTCAAAATCAAGCCCAAAAGGGTGAGGTTCACAGGCCACTGGGAGCCACAGACCTATCCATCTTTGGCCATCCCAACACCACATAATCTATGCTACTCTGTGCGTCCTAGAAACACAGGCTGAGCACAGCATAAAAGAGGATTCTGAAAGCCAATGGGTCCATCTTTCCACACCCATTTTCTTATTATAAATAAAATATGGAAAACAAAAATCTCTCAGAGTTCCAAATCCAAAACACGGCCACTGTTAGCATTTTATATATTATCTTCTCATATTTCCCTCCTTACACATGTGTTTAATTAATGTAGCTGTAATTTTAATATATGCAAAGTTTTATATTCTCCTGTTTTCACCTAACATCAGATCATGCTATGCCACAATTATCCTTCCAATGACTGTTAAATATTATATAGCCTATCTAGTAGATGTTTAACAGTTTATTTAATTACGGTAATATATTAATGGACACTTACACATTTCCAACATTTCACTCACCTAATTAATGCTGCTATAAACATCTTTGGACATAAGACTTTTTCTCTTTTGGGGACATTCCCACTTTAGAATAATAAATTCCCAGAATAGGAGTTATTGAATCCAAAAAAAGAACATGAGAGGTTAAGGCTCTTGATATACACTAACAAAGTTTCCCCAAAAAGTCTCAATTTCAACAACACTCACAACTATATTATGAATGAAAAAATCATGGATTTGGGGACAGATGGCCCTAGGCTAGATCATCTGCCGAATGTTATTTTGACTCCCAATCTCATGAACTAAAAGCCTGACCAGGCGGTGGCGCAGTGGGTAGAGCGTCGGACTGGGATGCGGAAGGACCCAGGTTCGAGACCCTGAGGTCGCCAGCTTGAGCGCGGGCTCATCTGGCTTGAGCAAAAAGCTCACCAGCTTGGATCCAAGGTTGCTGGCTCCAGCAAGGAGTTACTCGGCCTACTGAAGGCCCCTGGTCAAGGCACATATGAGAAAGCAATCAATGAACAACTAAGGTCTCGCAATGAAAAACTGATGATTGATGCTTCTCATCTCTCTCCGTTCCTGTCTGTCTATCCCTCTCTCTGTCCCTGTAAAAAAAAAAAAAAAAAAAAAAAAATACTCTTTTAAAAAAAAAAAGTAAAAGCCTAATTCCTAGAGCTGCTGAAAGGAAACAACAATATATGTTAAGTCTATATAACAGATACATGGATCAATGTTTATTCCTTTTCCCTTTATCAATAAAACTCAATAGTTTTGCAAATCATTTTAAAATTTTGCTAATTTAACGAGAGAAAAGTTATAACCTACTTTGGTCAGTTCTCTGATTAATTTGAACTTCTCTCCAAGTTTATTAACTAGATATATACTTCCTCTATTTGCCATTCATTCACTCATGGTCTTTGCTCACTGATCTATTGTCTGTTTTTCCTAACAATTTGAGAGCTCTTTTTATTTTTATATTTTACTCAGTGAGGAGAGGGGAGGCAGAGACAGACTCCCACATGTGCCCTGACTGGGATCCATCCAGCAAGCTTACTAGGGGGCGAAGCTCTGCCCATCTGGGGAGCTGTTCTGTTGCTCAGCAACTGAGCTCTTCTTAGCGCCTAAGGCAGAGGCCATGGAGCCATCCTCAGCACCTGGGGCCAATTTGCTCCAATCAAGCCATGGCTGCAGGAGAAGAAAGCGAGAGAGAGAGAGAAAGAGAAAGCAAGAGAGAGAGAAGTGGGGGGGGTAGAGAAGCAAATGGGTGCTTCTCCTGTATGCCCTGACCAGGAATCAACCTGGGGCATCTATACGCTGGCTGACACTCAGCCAGGGCCAATTTGTGAGCTTTTAATGTGATCAGTTATTTATGTTTGCCAAAAAATTTTTTTCCCCACTCTGCCTATTTTTTATTATAGCCATATAGCTTTCTTTGTTTTTGTTTGTTTGTTTTGTTTATTTTTGGAGGTAAGAAGAGGAGAGATAGTGAGGCAGACTCTCACATACTCCCTGACCAGGATCTACCTGGCAACCCCATATGGGGCCAATGCTCAAATACCAAGCTATTTTTAGCACCTGAGACTGACTTACTCAGATCAACCAAGCTACCCTTTGTGCCCAAGACCACACTCAAATCAATAGAGCCAGTGGCTGCCGGAGGAGAACAGGGAAAGAAGGGGAAAAGGGTGGGGGCGAGAAGCAGATGGTTGTTTCTCCTGTGTATCCTGACTGGGAATCAAACCCAGGACGTCCATATGCCAGGCCTATGTTCTATCCACTGAGCCCCAGCCAGGGCCTTCTTTGCATCTTAAATGATTAAATTTGCTGACCTTTACCTAGATATTTACTCCCTAATCACAGGAAGTTCTTCCCTATCAAGAGTTTGATAAATTATATTATCTTCTAGTTTTTCTATTTTCTCTTTTTTTATGTTTATTTCTTGATTTTAGCAAGACAAGAAGGGAGGGAGGGAGGGAGGGAAGGAGAGAGAGAGAGAGAGAGAGAGAGAGAGAGAGAGAGAGGAATAGCAATCTGTTCCTGTATGTGCCCTGAACCGAGATCAAACCAGCAACCTCTGTACTTCGGGATGATGCTCGAACCAACCAAGCTATCCAGCCAGGGCTCTATTTTCTTAAAATATACAATTTTCAGTCTATCTGAAATTATGCTGTATAAAACATGAGAAGGCTCTGAGCTGACCTTTCCCCCCATTTTAAAGTATCCCATAACCAAAAAGGTGAATAATCTTTTCCTATTCCTAGGATTTTTGACATTCCCATTATCATCTATTCAATTCTTATAATAGGATCAATTTCTCGCACTGTTGTTGCACTGACTGCAACAGATATTCTTATGCCAAGTATCAAAATGATTCAGACTAGGAACCTTCATTAAATGCTTTAAAATTTCTAGGACTAGTATGCTGTCAACACTCTTCCTTTTCAATTTCCTTAATGAATATACATCCAAGTTTATTTTTCCAGATGAACACTAAAATGCTTTCCTGAAAGAGTTCTAATCCTACTGTGATCTTTGTTATAACTGCTTTAAATCTAAGAACTGATATCAATGGTCAGTCTTATCCAGGAAAATCAATATTCAATCATTTACTCAAATCTTCTTCTAAGTTTTGACAGGTTTTTGCCTTTTTAATTTTTTAAAATTTTTTTTTATTTTTTTCCAGAGAGTGAGAGTCAGAGAGAGGGAGAGGCAGGAACAGACAGACAAGAACAGAGAGAGATGAGAAGCATCAATCATCAGTTTTTCATTGTGGCACCTTAGTTGTTCATTGATTGCTTTCTCATATGTGCCTTGACCGTGGGGCTACAGCATACTGAGTAACCCCTTGCTCAAGCCAGCAACCTTGGATCCAAGCTGGTGAGCTTTTTGCTCAAACCAGATGAGCCTGCACTTACTCAAGCTGGCGACCTCGGGGTCTCAATCCTGGGTCCTCTGCATCCCAGTCCGACGCTCTATCCACTGTGCCACCACCTGGTCAGGCGGTTTTTTCCTTTTTTAAAAATGGAAATCACCACCTGACCAGGCAGTGGCGCAGTAGATAGTGTCAAACTGGGATGCAGAGGACCCAGGTTCGAAACCCTGAGATCACTGGCATGAGCACAGGCTCATCCAGCTTGAGTGCAGGGTCGCTGGCTTGAGTGTGGGATCTTAGACATGACCCCATGGTTGCTGGCTTGAGCCCAAGGTCGCTGGCTTGAGCAAGGGGTCACTTGCTCTGCTGTAGCCCCCCGGTCAAGGCTCATATGAGAAAGCAATCAATGAACAACTAAGGTGCCGCCACAAAGAATTGATGCTTCTCATCTCTCTCCCTTCCTGCCTGTCTTTCCCTATCTGTCCCTCTCTCTGTCTGTCACAAAAATAAAGTAAAAATGAAAATCACCTGTTTCTCCTGAAAGTTAGAGCTAGAATTTCGACCTTTTATGTTGTTAAAAACAAAAGCTGTTTTTTCACTAATTGTCTAACTGGCTACTACTAATATAAAGGAATGCAATTAACTTATATCTGACAATATCAAACTTTTAAATTAAGTCTATAATTATTATAGTTTAAATATCTAATGTTTCTAAGTATTATTAATTTTATATCTTTCCAAAATTCATGTTACTTATTTTTCATGGTTTACCACAATGGTAAGAAAAAATTTCAAGGCCTCTTTCCAATCAATGTGTACTCTCTGCTTGCTCTTTACCATTAGTCTGTAAGTTTCAAATCACTCCCATCTTCAAAAGAAAAGAAATCCCCTCTTACTCTGTTCTTTAGCTATTGCCCTCTCTACTCCTCATCACTGTCATTGTTTTCCTTTGACCACCAGCTTCAGGAGCCGTCTACACTGTCTTCACTTCTCAGTTAATTAAATCCTAACTCATTACAACATACCTTCTTGTCTTCCTTTCCATTGGAGGTGTATCTCAAATATCCCAACCGTCAAAACCAGATTCCTTTATAACCTTGAACTTCCTTAGTTGCTATGACCTTAATACTCATCTTCCTGAAACTCCTCTCTTGGCTTATCTAATTCTATTTTCTCAGCTTCCCCTTTTATCTCTCTGGCTGTTCCTTTCTCTCTTCACTCTCGTCACTTTAAGTGTTTTCTATAGCTTCTTCTCAAACTTTTACTTTTCTTATTCTCCACGCATTCCAGGGTATTATATTTATATGTATGGCTTCAACCACTAGTGCACTTTACAGAGCTACAGGTCTAGCCAAAACCTCACAGCTAAGTTTCAGATTCACAAACCCCAGTACAATAGTCCCCCCTTATCCATAGGGATATTTTCCAAGACCCCTAGTAGATGCCTGAAACTGAACAGTACCAAATCCTACATATACTCTTTTTTTCGTATACATACCTACTCATGATAAAGTTTAACTTATAAGTTAGGCATAATAACAGATCAACAACAATAGCAGAATAATATAACAATATACTACAACAAACATTATGTGAATGTGCTCTCTCAAATATTGTGCTGTACTCACCCTTCTTCTTGTGATGTTAGCTGATACAATGTCTATGCGATAAAATAAAGTGAGGTGTATGACATAAGCATTGTGACAAAGAATTAGGCTACTACAATGGTTACTTGAACACAAGCACTGAGATACCTCAACAGTCAATGTGATAAACAAGATGGCTGCTAAGTGACTATAGGGCAGATGGCATCCATGGTGTGGATACGCTGGACAAAAAGATGACTCATGTCCTGGGTGGGACAGAGTGGGATGGAACAAGATTTCGTCACACTACTCAGAACAGCGTGATTTAAAACTTACAAACTTATTTCTGGAATTTTTCATTTAATATTTTAGGACTGCGGTTTACCACAGGTAACTGAAACAAAGAAAGTAAAACCACAAGCTTCTTCAAAGTACAGAAAATGTATTTCATCTCAAAAACCAATAGTGGCTCACACTGGGACACCAATGTCCAACTGTACTAGAGCTAGGAACATGATGGACATCTTGCAATGCTTCACCTACGCTGAACCAATGCTCCTTTCAAAGCCACGGCTGACTCAGAATGATGGTATGTCCTCTTCTTAAGGAAAAGCCCTCCCACACACACATTAAGGAGACATCATGTGAGCCCATAGAGAGAACATATCACTGAGTGCCTAGAAGCCGAAGGAAAGTATTAAACTCAACATTTCTCCAAATCCCCAGCAACCAACGATCAGAAAGTCAGAATCTCATTAAATTTAAGTTGGTTTTGCTAAAAAAAAAAAAAAAAAAAATTCAAACTAAGCAAAAGAAAAAAAAATTAAGCAATTATTTCAAGGAATCATAAAAATTATGTAAGAAATTAAATGTATTTATTATTGGCTATGAGCAGTACTTATGTAAAGATAATGTAAACACTGAACCAATTTAACGAAAAGTGTGGTATAGCTATATTGAAAATCTAGAGGAAGAAGAATGTGTGCGTGTTTTGGGAACTCAGTATGAGATAAATCATCTTCCATTAAACAAAGTCAATAGCTAATGTCTTTTAAAAAAAAGTCAAGATACAACAGTATAAATATAATAGTTTAGCTATGAAAGTAAATGTCAGGAGTTAGAAGTGACTGTAGGAATTAAGATTCAGAGATGGAGGACAGATGAGCCTATTTCTCACTGAAAGCCCTAAATTATGCAAATTGACTACTTTCATAAAAAGTAAAATAAGAAAAAAAAAAGCAGCTTAAGTTTATATCTCAGAAGTACTACAAACCTGTAACAAATAGCTTTTTTTTCTTAGCCAGAGAGACAGAGAGAAGGAGAGAGAGGGACAGACAGACAGGAAGGGAGAGGGATGAGAAGCATCAATTCTTTGTTGCAACACCTTAGTTGTTCATTGATTGCTTTCTTGTATGTGCCTTGACCGGGGGGGGGGGGGGGGCCCTCTAGCAGAGTGAGTGACCCCTTGCTCAAGCCAGCGACCATGGGATCAAGCCAGCATCCTTTGCGCTCAAGCCAGCAACCTTGTGCTTCAAGCCAGCAATCAGGGGGTCATGTCTACAATCCCACGTTCAAGCCAGTGACCCCGCACTCAAGGTGGTGAACCTGCACTCTAGCCAACTACCTTTGGAGCACAAACCTGGGTCCTCTGCCTCCCAGTCCGATGCTTTATCCACTGCACCACCACCTGGTCAGGTACAAATAGCTTTTTGGCCCCTTTCTAAATGCAGATCTAGTGCAAAAAGGCTATTTACAGCTCTATTAATCACTTGTGCCCTGTGCTATTTATAAAACATCTGCATATTATATAATAATAATGACACCACCAGTAATACTGCTACTAATAAAAAAAAGAAATCACCATTCGCAGCTACCATTTACTGAGTGTTTACAAGATGTCAGGCAATATAAGAAAGCTTTAAGTACATAATCTCATTTAATCCTTACCACACACTATGATAAATAAATGGGATCACAAGAGTTAGGTAATGTGCCCAAGACGACATAGCTAGCAAGTGAGAAAGCCTGGCTTCTAACTAGGGTAAATATTTGTTTCAACTTGCCTGGGACAGTATCCTGGCACAATGAACAGTGCCCTTAAGTTATCCTAGATGAAATGGTAAATTCTATGGTCACCCTGACTCTGACTCTAGAGCTTATGCTCTTAACCACTCATCTATCCTGCCTCTCTCAGGAAAAATGAAGGTGGCATGGCACAGCTGTTAATACAAACAGCTCTGCAGGCAGTCCTCAATAATCAGGATATCTGATTTCTTTAGCTCATACAGTATAGTTTACATACAGGGTAATTTCAGTTCCACGGACTTTAACTACCTGTCCCAGCAATGCCATGAGACGAGATGGAGGCACCACACTGACTTCCCCAGCTAAGGCCTGAGCAATTGCTGCTCTTCTCTTCTCTTTGCTACTTCCATCTGGGTATGCCTGAAAAAGGAGAAGGGGTAGCATTACTTATAAGAAATGGCTGCAAAATATGAGTGTGCTTAATTTAAAAAAAACAATAATCGCCAAGCAGAAACACCCAAAAAAGGAAAATATGTAAAGAAACTGCCCAGTTGAACAGGGGGTTAATTAAATCAATTAGATTTTTAAATGACTTTCCAATTCTACCCACTTTCATTTCAAAAGTATGAGCTGGGGGAGAACTGAGGTCAGTCAATCCAGAGTTATTTCTGAATAGAGTCCAAGTAAGCTACATCAAAGAGAGGGTTGTTTTCAGTTTTTGAAAAATCTGAAGAGCCAAGAATTCTTTTATAGTCTTTAGTAATTTCAGTGAAATGATCCCAGCCCAGAAATTCCTTACTACCTCTAACTTAAATCTTGACTTGGCAATTCTTTATCCTCACGGTTTCTGTGAGTTTACCCTAAATTTCCATTATCCAGTGTCTATCAAATTCTTCTTCCTCCCATTTTGTCTAGTAAAAGGCTGAGTGAGAAAGAATGAAACTATACACAAAAAAAGGTTGTGAAAGAATAAAAAGAGTATCAGTCACCACGTACTACCAGTAAGCATAATCAGCTGAGAAGTAAAAGCATGAGCTTCTAAGAACTGAAAGGGCGAGCCTAAAGGAAACTGCAATCATCAGGGTTAAGGGACACAAATGCACAGTGAATATACCAGCAGTCAGGGAGCATTTAAGGGCCAGACAAGTAGTTGGGCTAATGAGGAAATGATATCAGGCCCTGGCCAGTTGGCCCAGTGGTAGAGCATCGGCTTGGCGTACAGGAGTCCTGGGTTCGATTCCCAGCCAGGGCACACAGGAGAAGTGCCCATCT
This sequence comes from Saccopteryx leptura, assembly GCF_036850995.1. Taxonomy (NCBI): domain Eukaryota; kingdom Metazoa; phylum Chordata; class Mammalia; order Chiroptera; family Emballonuridae; genus Saccopteryx; species Saccopteryx leptura. Next base: position 40,171,113 of record NC_089504.1, on the reverse strand, counting down.
GCTTCTCCACCCCTCCCCCTCTCCTTCCTCTCTGTCTCTCTCTTCCCCTCCCACAGCCAAGGCTCCACTGGAGCAAAGTTGGCACTGAGGATGGCTCCATGGCCTCTGCCTCAGGCGCTCGTTGCAACAGAGCGATGCCCCAGATGGGCAGAGCATCGCCCCCTGGAGGGCATGCCGGGTGGATCCCGGCCGGCTCGGGCTCATGAGGGAGTCTATCTGACTGCCTCCCCATTTCCAACTTCAGAAAAATAGAAAAAAAAAAAAAAAGAAATGATATCAGAATAAACTTTCTGCTTCTGTACTAACTGACACAAAGTCTAAAATGGGGTATGTGGGGAAGGGAAGACCCTCCAATACTCAGAAAACTGAACAAGATTAATCTCTTTAACATATGCAAATTTCAAACAACATAGATAAATAGAAAAATATTATCAAAAATGAAATCAAAATCATAAAAGTACCTAATCAGATGGTTTAAAAAGATTGCATTATTACACGTTTTCAAAATTAACAAGTTTCTTTTCATTACCACAGTCATACCTCACGAGGATCAAAATAAGACCTGGCCAAGAGATTTTCCAGATGAATATACCGCTCTGGCTGTGTTTGTTTTAACATGATCATAGGATCAGTCTGTCTCAGGAGTGACCTGGCAGCCCCCAATTCACGGAGCTCTATCAATTCCAGAACAACCTAGAAAAGTGAAAGAAAATGGTCATTTCAATGCAGTCTCTTGGTAATAGTTCTTTTCCAGTATAACTCCTTATGCAGAAATAGCCTGTCAAAGTGATTTCCTATACTGGGAAATGCTCCTCCTTTTCAGATGGACAACTGAAGTAATTGTAAGTAATAGCTTCAATCCTTCAACTTCCACCTTCCATTTTTATCTACCAATCTCCTCTCCTTTCCAGCTACCTTTCAGAATACAGATGCTGAAGAAAACTAAAGATAGTATCTCCACGGGCTCCAGAGAAATCTTTCTCCAGGCACCAAAACTTTCTTTGGGGAATTACTGAATTCATGTGGATTGGAAAGAAACCAACCAACTACTCTATTTTTTTTTTTTTTTTATTTATCAATTTTAGTGAGAGAGAAAGGGACAGAGAGAGTGAGAGAGGAACATAGATCTGTTCCGGTATGTGCCCTGACCAGGGATTGAACCAGCAACCTCTGTGCTTCAGGATGATGCTCTAACCAATTGAGCTATCCAGACAGGGCTATTTTTATAAACACTACATTCTTATGTCCAGAAATTCCACTCTGTTCTACTGTATGTCATTTGTATGGTCTTTGTCCTGATTTCCGGGTCCAATGCTTCTAAAACCCTGAAATTTTGCCAATGACAGGAGTATCCTTGTTATTAATGAGCCTCCTGCATCACACTTGAGTTTGCGCTAAAGAGGTAGCTCAGAAAGGGGGCTGGTTACTATAAAAACCAACCATGTGATTGTAGGGTTTTGGCTTCGAGCCATCTCAATCTCCAGGGAACTGAAGATAGAATGCGACCCCAATGGAGTTCCCTGGTTAGTGAATACATTCCTATGCCAGGTCAGAGAGACACAAGAGTCCATGGGGAGAGGGCACTGGAAGCTGTGTTTAGGATGCTCCCAGACCACACCCTATATGTCTCTTATTTTGGCTGGTTACAGTCTGTATCCTTGATAACAAAACTGCAATCACAAATATAGTGCTTTCCTGAGTTATGTGAGTCATTCTAGTGAATTATCAATTCTGAGAGGGTCTTGGGACCCCAAATTTGTAGTCAATCAGAACTGTGGGTGGCCTGAGACCTCAAGGTGTAACTGGTATCTGAAATTAAGGCAATGTTACGGAGAACTTAGCCTTTAGCTCTGGGGGTCTGTGTTAATTTTAAGTGGTTAGTGCCAGAAATGAATTCTAGTATACTAGCAGGTATCAGAATAATTGATGTCAGAACAGTTCACTTAATGATCACTTAAGAAATACTTCCACCCTGGCCAAATAGATCAGTTGGTTAGAGCAATGTCCCAATATTCCAAGGCTACGGGCTTGATCCCCAGTCGGGGCACATATAAAATCAACCAACGAGTGCATAAATGAGTGGAACAGCAAACTTATGTTTCTCTCTCTGTCTCTCTCCCCACCTATTTTCTCTAAATTAATAAAAAAATCTTAATTAAAAAAAAAAAAAGAAATATTTTCAATTTGGGAAAATCTTGGCTTTTCCAAGAGAGAAAAAAATACAAAGTAGCACTCAGGCCTTGACAGTGAAAGTTTTAAGAACTATTACAGCCCTATAGTGCTTGAAGGAATGCTCACTAATGCTTCCCAGTCAGGAGGCCCACATTAACCAACCCACAGGAATCAGCATCACCTCCACTCTTACCTGTTCATAGAGATCAATGAGGGTTTTGTCTGGCAATTTCAAAGACTGTATAGCCTGTAAAACAGTGTCCCAGTGGCCACTATTAATGTCAGCCACAAAACTCTCAATGCTGTCCACAGTATTCAGAGACACAGTAGTCTCCTCCTGTAAGGTGGCTAATGCCCGGTGTAAACTGTTCTCCTTCAGGTACTGCATGATAAGACGGATCACACTGGAAAAAGAAAGCAAGGCATCTAGTTCAGGGATCCTCACTCACCAGACAGGCCACAAAGTAAGCCCATGCCAACTTATTTCTCCTACTTAGCCATCTTCCTTTCACTATCTACTTTTCATTTCTTTCTCATCTACGGGAAACTTTCCAAAAACCAAGGAATCTAAGTTCTAGGGGACTTTAGGGCCATCCGGTCCTAGCTCCATCTCAGAAACATAAGAACTGGGGGTTCAGAGAGGGGAAGATAATTTTCCCAATGTCTCAGTCAGAAAGGGAACTGGTACCAAAGTGACTCTCTTACTTCCAAGGCCAGAGATCTTTTTACTATGCCAGGTTTCTCATTAATTCATAAAATTATACTGTTGCACACTTTACCAAAATATTTAAACCTAGTCTAGTCATTGACACAAATACTCTAAATGCTTGTAGGATGATTTGGTTCACTTTCTAAACGATAACCAAAAGACATGATTTAAGATTTTCTTAATACGGATTTGGTGATCCCTATTTAATCTTAATGATCCCTATTTACTTACACAAGTAAGTAGAGCTATACTGTATAGAAAGTAAAGCAGCCTGACTAGTGGTGGTGCAGTGGATAGAGCATCAACCTGGGATGCTGAGGTCACTGACTTGAGCACAAAGGTTTCTGGCTTGAGCAAGGGGCCACTGGCTCAGCTTGAGTCAAGGTATGTATGAGTAGCAATCGATGAACAATTAAAATGATGCAACTTGCAACTATGAATTGATGCTTCTCATTTCTTTCTGTCTCTCTCTCTTCAAAAAAAAAAAAAGTAAAGCAAAGCTACATGTCCTCACTTGCAAAAATAACACCTAACTACTGCCTTTATCACCAAATTTTCAGAAGTGAAATAAAAACATTGTAAATTCAGTTTCCCAAGAAAAAGAGGAGTCAGATAATTGCCAAATATTGAGAGAATAAGCAACCATTTTCAACGTCGTTTATAGTTAAAATTTCTTGATCTTGGATTCAATGAGCATAGTAAAGAATCTTTATATATACTATAAAAGTTCACTGTATGGGCCCTGGCCAGTTGGCTCAGTGGTAGTCAGCGAGTGTGAGGATGTCCTCAGTTCAATTCCCAGTCGGGGCACATAGGAGAAATGACCATCTACTTCTTCCCCTCCTTCTCTCTCCCTCTCTCTCTCTTGCCCTCTTGCAGCCATAGCTCAATTGGTTCAAGTGCATTGGCTTCAGGCACTGAGAATGGCTCCATGGAGCCTCTGCCTCAGGAACTAAAAATAATTCCGTTGCGAGCATGGCCCCAAATGGGCAGAGCATCAGCCCCAGACAGGGATTGCCAGGTGGATCCCAGTTGGGTGCATGCGGGAGTCTGTCTCTCTATCTCCCCTCCTCTTGAAAAGAAGGGGAAAAAAAAGTTCACTAGCCCTGGCCGGTTGGCTCAGTGGTAGAGCATAGGCCTGGCGTGCGGGAGTCCCGGGTTCGATTCCTGGCCAGCGCACACAGAAGCGCCCATTTGCTTCTCCACCCCTCCCCCTCTCCTTCCTCTCTGTCTCTCTCTTCCCCTCCCGCAGCCTAGGCTCCATTGCAGCAAAGTTTGCCAGGGCGCTGAGGATGGCTCTGTGGCCTCTGCCTCAGGTGCTAGAATGGCTCTGGTTGCGACAGAGCAACACCCCAGATGGGCAGAGCATCACCCCCTGGTGGGCGTGCCGGGTGGATACCGGTCGGGCACATACGGGAGTCTGTCTGACTGCCTCCCCATTTCCAACCTCAGAAAAATACAAAAAAACAAAAAACAACAACAAAAAAAAACAAACAGAAAAAAAAAACCCCAAAAAGTTCACTGTATGATGCTGTGATACAGTGTTTTCCTTCTCTTTCCTTAAATGTGGCTCACACTGTCTTTCTACTAGACAGCACTAGTATAGAGTCAGATTGTCACACGGAAGGAATTTTAGATTGGACTTTAATTAACTATCTCTGAGGAGAAATAATCATAAAACAATAACCAATGTTTATTATGTTTTTAATATACCAAGTACTGTTCTAAGCATTTTAGACATATTGATTGATATCCTCCTCGAAACAATCCTATGAAGTAGGTTATTACTATTATGTCTACATATTTTACAGATAAGGATCTCACCAAGTAACAGATAAGTGGTAAAATGAAGATTCAAACTGGTAATGTGGCTCTTGAGCATATATCCCTGACAGGAAAGCAAACTCTCTTTTTAAAACCACTGTAGCCTGACCAGGTGGTGGCGCAGTGGAGAGTCGGACTGGGATGCAGAGGACCCAGATTCGAGACCCTGAGGTCTCCAGCTTGAACATGGGCTCATCTGGTTTGAGCAAAAGCTCACCAGCTTGGACCCAAGGTCGCTGGCTCGAGCAAGGGGTTACTCAGTCTGCTGAAGGCCCATGGTCAAGGCACATATGAGAAAGCAATCAATGAACAACTAAGGTGTCGCAACAAAAAACTAATTAATGATTGATGCTTCTCATCTCTCTCCATTCCTGTCTGTCTGTCCCTATCTATCCCTCTCTCTGACTCTCTCTGTCTCTGAAAAGAAAAAACAAACAAACAACAACAAAAAACCACCGCTGTAGACAGAAACTATTTGCAGTAGTCTTTTTTCTTATGGCTCCTTTACGAGACACCAGGTTTAGACCCCTGATATTTTAGTACCTGCTATATCCTCCTTACAACACTTTCATTTGCACTCCCAAAATAAGACACTTCCTGTCAAGATCTCTTACTTAGCATAATCAAAGTAAAATTTACTTCCTTCAAATATAATGGAATACATAAAGAGTTTAAAACCTGGGAGATTGGCTGGGATTTTAATCAAAGTTCTGTCACTGTGGGCTTGGGTGAGTCAGTTATCTCTGCCTGTTTCTTCATCTGTTAAGAAAATACCTACCCTGTAGGCTTGGTTAGAGTTGACTATACTGCTTATAGCATGGCTAGCACAGAAAATACTTAGTAAATAGTAGCTATTATTGATAATAAAAAATGTAGCACAGCCCAAGACTGGGCAACTATTATTCAGGTCCCATAGCATGGAATGAATCCTTTCAAATTTCTGCCCTTGACTTAACTGTATCATTCTTCTTTGCTTTATTTTTCTCCACAATACTTATCACTATCCGTTAAGCCTCATATTTCACTTACTGTTTTAGTCTGTTGTTCGCCTTCCCTAATCACTACATACATTTATAAGAGCTAGGATTTTTGTCTGTTTTGTTCACTACCATATCCCCAGGATCTAGAATAGTACATAGTAAACTTCAATATTTGTTGAATAAATAAACCTCCTTTCATCCTATGGCAGGTCTCAGGACAAGTCTTCTCTCTTACTTACACACAGAACACAAATGTTAAGTCTGATGATTTAATTAAATGTTGGTACAGGCACGGTAGAAGATGATGTCCTGGAAAAGTTCACTAAACACCTCTTTTAGTCACTCATTAGTTCCACCCCCCCCCCCATCCCTTCAAACTATCATTATTCTGGCCCAATCTCCAGATTCTGTTTCTCCTTTGTAGCTACACAGAGCTTACAGACCAATCAAAATTCAGCTGCACATAGAGCCTGATAAAATAGCTAGTCGTTTATTCGTTGCAAAGGCCGTAATCGAGCCTCTACGGCAGGGGTAGGAGACCTTTTTGGCTGAGAGAGCCATGAACGCCACATATTTTTAAATGTAATTCCGTGAGAGCCATACAACACCCGACCATGAACATGAGCGGTAGAAAATGAATGGATTGTAATACAGGAGAATGTTTTATATTTTAAACATTTTTTTAATTAAATATTTGCGAGCCAGATGCAGCCATCAAAAGAGCCACAGCTGGCTCCCGAGCCATAGGTTCCCGACCCCTGCTCTATGGTGTGACAGGGACTGGGACGATAAGAAAAAGGAGTCTCTAGGCGCCCATACAGGCCAGTAGAGTGGACAGAGAAACAGTGGCAATACTGGGTTAAGTGATGTGCAGAGGAAAGCAAAGGGGCCATGTAAGCACAGAATAAACGAATCACATTTGTTTAACGGGGGCAGGAAGAACAGGAAGGCTTAGAGTCCAAGCCCCCCTGCGCGAATAATCAGACTGGAATCCAGTCTGGAAAAGTAATTTGATCAAATAGCACGCCAGGAGTCGGCAATGGCCAGAACTCGGGTCTTCAAGGGGTATCCTTCTTCCGGGCCCGCACCGCCTCCCACGGGGCTTTGGGCTTCTCGTCCGCTACTTCCTTATGGGCCCGCCTTCGAGGCAGCCAGATGCAAGAAACGTCTTTGTGGGCAAGTAAATGCCCCTCCACTCCCTAGCCTCTCCGACGTCTGCCCCGAACCACCTTCCATTCCACATCCTTTTTCCACCCCACCCCCACCCCCACCCCCACCCCCTCACCCCCCGGCCGCCGCAGGACTCACTCCGAGGACTCGATTTCGATCGACATTACGGTACACTGCCGGGCCCAGGCCCCAATCCACTCTAAGACCTACTCGCGCAACACACCAACGCCACCTCCGGCGGCTGCCTCACGTCACTTCCGCTCGACGTCCTACGCCCGCCCTAGAAGTGGTGTACGTGAGGGGCGGGGCCTGTAGGGGCCGCAAAAAGCAGTATTCTTTCCTGCTCCGTAGATTTCTCCAGACTCTTCTCGGAAGGGAATCTTTGCTTAGAAGCACTGGTTTGGAAATTCTGCTTTCATTTGATGCAATTAGTTGATTATATTTAAAGATAGGATTGAATTTACAATACTGGGTGATATATACATATATAAAAGTTTTTTTTAATTTTTTTTGGGGGGGCAGAGACAGAGAAGAGAGAGAGAGAGAGAGAGGGATGGACAGGAAGGGAGAGAGATGAGAAGCATCAATTCCTGGTTGCGACACCTTAGTTGTTTATGATTGCTTCCCATATGTGCCTTGACTGGGGGGTTACGGCAGAGCAAGTGATCCCTTGCTCAAGCCAGTGACCCTGCACTCAAGCTGGCGAACCTTTGGGTTTCGAATCTAGGTCCACTGCATCCCAGTCCAACGCTCTATCCACTACACCAACGCCTGGTCAGGCGGCGGTTAATATCTTCTAGAATCTAAACCAATGGAACACTAGCCAGCATTTGCAGATAGAGTTAATGTATGAATGACTTTGAATCCAAATTACGGTTTAATCAGTCTAACTATGAAAAGTTTGGAACCCAGTTAAGATTTTCATACTCACTTGTGGGAAGAACTAAATTACTTACAGCATTTCTAATTAAGTATAATATTTAGTTGAAAAGGGTTTCATATCAGGGGTAGGATTCCTGGAAAAACAATGAAACCAAATGCAAATGTGGACAGGGAGATTTGAGACTTTTTTTTTTATAAAGTGATGGGGTTTTTTTTAATTTTTTTAATTCATTTTTAGAGAGGAGAGAGACAGAGAAAGAGAGAGAGGAGAGAGAGACAGAGAGAGAGAAGGGGGAGGAGCTGGAAGCATCAACTCCCATATGTGCCTTGACCAGGCAAGCCCAGGGTTTCAAACCTGCGACCTCAGCATTTCCAGGTCGACGCTTTATCCACTGCGCCACCACAGGTCAGGCAAGACTCCTTTTAATAGACTTTAAACCATGCATTATTAAATTAGAAGAACTAAATGAAATATAGGGATATCAATGTATTTTATATAAATTTAAAAATATTTGCGGCACAATAAGAAATCTGTGTTGCACAAATTACCTACTGAAATTATTTATTTGGAGATTTCCTGTTGGTTTTCAGTCTTACCTGATACTGTCTCCAAAATTTAGCCATAGAACTTCCCTGTAGCCTCTTAAATACTGCTTTTTTTTTTTTTTCCAAATCTTTCTCTCTTTCTCATGAATCCTTGAAGGACATGATCTCCAAGATCTCCAAGTTGTGGGAGTCTCAATGTTTGCTCCAATGTGTGGTGAGATAAATTAGATAAGTGTATGATTTCTGAGATTTTTTTTCACTATCCCACCTCATGACACAACATAGAAAATTATAACATCTTCCTTGGAAAGAAGAGCCAGCTAATTTTCAACAATAGTATACACTTTCATTTTCTCTACCTAGTATTTGTCATGTTATTCTTACTTTAATTAAGGTTACTTCCCTATTTCATTTATGCAAATATCTCCTCTATAATTACTTAACACCAGGTTTCAGTCTAGTGTCCACCACACCCAAGCTTTTATTTTAATAGAATGGCTTCTCTTCTTATGACTCCTATTAAATCCAAACTTATTATACATAGACACAAGAATCTCATTACTTCATTATGTCTTTAGAAGTAATACCCAAAGATTTACATATTTAAATACTTATTACTGTATTTTATAACAATTTTTTAAATTTTATTAGGCTTTTTTATTGATTTTTTTCATATCTATGTAGATTATATTCTTTATAAATTTCAGGACACCAAAGGAAATATTATAATATATTTGGAGAGTCTTGACTAATTAATACTTGAGGCCCTGGCCGGTTGGCTCAGTGGTAGAGCGTTGGCCTGGCGTGCGGAAGTCCCGGGTTTGATTCCCGGCCAGGGCACACAAGAGAGGCGCCCATCTGCTTCTCCACCCCTCCCCCTCCCCTTCCTCTCTGTCTCTCTCTTCCCCTCCCGCAGCCAAGGCTCCATTGGAGCAGGGGATGGCCCGGGCACTGGGGATGGCTCCTTGGCCTCTGCCCCAGGCGCTAGAGTGGCTCTGGTTGCGACAGAGTGACACCCCGGAGGGGCAGAGCATCACCCCCTGGTGGGTGTGCCGGGTGAATCCTGGTCGGGCGCATGCGGGAGTCTGTCTGACTGCCTCCCCGTTTCCAGCTTCAGAAAAATACAAAAAATTAAAAAATAAATAAAAAAATACTTGAGAACATGTTGGGAAGATTTCATCAGAAATGCCAACATAATAATTCTCTCTTTTTTTTTCTTATTGCTTGAAAGAGAGAGAGAAACATTGACCTGCTACTCCACCCATCCACTCATTCACCAGTTGACTCTTATTATGTGCCCTGACTGGGGATCGAACCTGGAACACTGGCATATCAGGATGACACTAACCAACTGAGCTACCCAGCCAGGATTCCAATCTCTTATTTATTTTTACATTCTTTTAGAAAATAATATCTCTGTGATAAAGAGACATTTATTTAAAATAAGGCAATTGGCCTGACCTGTGGTGGCGCAGTGGATAAAGTATCGACCTGGAAATGCTGAGGTCGCCGGTTTGAAACCCTGGGCTTGCCTGGTTAAGGCACATATGGGAGGTGATGCTTCCAGCTCCTCCCCCCCGTCTCTCTCTCCTCTCTCTCTTTCGGTCTCTCTCTCTCCCTCTCTCTCTCCTCTCTAAAATGAATAAATAAAAAATAAATAAATAAAATAAAATAAGGCAATTGGCCCTGGCCGATTGGCTCAGTGGTAGAGCGTCGACCTGACGTGCAGGAGTCCCGGGTTCGATTCTCGGCCAGGGCACACAGGAGAAGTGCCCATCTGCTTCTCCACCCCTCCCCCTCTCCTTCCTCTCTGTCTCTCTTCCCCTCCCGCAGCCAAGGCTCCATTGGAGCAATGTTGGCCTGGGTGCTGAGGATGGCTCTGTGGCCTCTGCCTCAGGCGCTAGAATGGCTCTGGTTGCAACAGAGCAACCTCCCTGGTGGGCGTGCTGGGTGGATACCGGTCGGGCGCATGCGGGAGTCTGTCTGACTGCCTCCCCGTTTCCAACTTCAGAAAAATACAAATAAATAAATAAATAAATAAATAATAAGGCAATTGCTTTGATTTCACATTAGTTTTTTTATTCAGTCAGTTACAGTTATAGTTAAATTGATTATATTTTCTCTAAGACATAACATGTATTCTGTGATCCTATTGCTGTTATCCTATTTGCACAGGTCTGCAACTCTTTACCTGCAATTATAAAATCTAAAAATCTGTGAAAATTAAAGATGTTTTATAAATCATTTAGCATCAAAATATGTACTGAATTTAAGTGAAGCTATTTGGAATCTCTTAAACACCTCTGAGTGTGAATATTCATGTGTTGTATTTATTCATGTTAATGTATTTATTTATAAAGTACTGCTTAGATCCTGCTGGGAGATAATATAAGGTGTACATAATATATACCATGTTATCTTTTAAAATATAAAACATTGCAAATTCCAAAATATGTCTAGCCTCAAGATTTTCAGAAAAAGTATTGTGAGCCTATTCTTTCTATCTAATCTCCTATTGTATGTATGAAAATGACTCGAATTATAGTCACCTAATATCATCTGAGTGATAGGATTTGGACTAATATTTCATTCTCATCATTTCTCCACATCCTAAAATTCTTTTTTATAAGCATGTGAAAGTAAAATCTTTTTAAATTTCAAAAAGAAAAGTTATAGTACTGTAAGGTGCAAATGTCAGTTATCTGAAAAATTAATTCATATGGAAAATTTAATATCTGGTCATTGTACTCTCAGAGAAATAAAAACTGCCTCTGGGCCCTGCCAGTTGGCTCAGTGAATAGAGTGTTGGCTTGGCATGGGGATGTCCCAGGTTTGATCCCCAGCCAATGTACACATGAGAAACGACCACCTACTTCTCTTCCCTTCCCTCTACCCCTTCTCTTTCTCTTCTTCTTTCATAGCCAGTGGCTTGATTGGTTTGAAACATCAGCTTGGGTGCTGAAGATCGCTCCATTAAATAGAGCATCAGCTCCAGATGAGCCTTGCCAGGTGGATCCTGGTTTTGGTGCATGGAGGAGTCTTTATCTCTACTTCCCTTACTCTCACTTAAAAAATAAATAAATAATTACCAATAAACTAAAGAAAAGGTGAGTAAACTAAGAAAACAATCCCATTTATAGTTGCATCAAAAAATACCATGGAATAATTTTAACCAAGGATGTAAAAGACCTGTACTCAGGAAATTGTTAGACACTGAAGAAATTGAAGAAGATAAAAAAAAGTGAAAGCATATACCATGTTTATGGATATGAAGAATTAACATCATTAAAATGTCATACTTCCCAAAGCAATCTGTAGGTTCAATGCAATTTCTATCAAGATACAATTGACATATTTTACAGGAATAGAACAAATAATTCCAAAAATTTATATGAAATTACGAAAGATCTCAAATAGCCACAGCAATCTTGAAAAAGAAGAACAGAGTTGGAGGTATTATGCTACCTGATATCAAACTACACCACAAGACCACAGTAATCAGAACAGCATGGTAGTGACATAAAAACAGTTGTGTAGCCTGACTGGTGGTGTTGCAGTGGATAGAACATCAACCTGGGACACTGAGTCCCAGGTTCAAAACCCCAAGGTCCCCAGCTAGAGCACAGGCTCATTGGCTTGAGTGCAAGGTCTCTGGCTTGAGTATGGGATTAGAGACATGATCCCACAGTCACTGGCTTGAGTCCAGAGGTTGCTGGCTTGAGCCCAAGGTTGCTGGCTTGAGCAAGGGGTCTCTGGTGCAGCTGGAGCCCCCCCAGTCAAGGCACATATGAGAAACAATAATTAAAGTGAAGTAACTACAAGTTGATATTTCTCATCTTTCTCTGGTCTCTCTCATCAAAAGAATAAATATTATACTGAGTGGTATACTTGAAACCATGTCAAAACAATAAATTTTAAAATTTTAAATAATAAATAAATAAAGACAGACATATATGCCGCGACCAGTGCAGGGAAGTGAAGACCTGAGTGGGGGTGATGAAGGATTAAGGAAAATACAGAGACATAGATAAAGTTTGGGCCAGATGGGACATTGTGATCTGATGGAGACACAATGACATAGAGCCTGGAAAACCCGTTTGTTTTAAAAGCTTAAACAAGAGGGTATTGTGCTGGGGGGTGGAGGTGATAACAATCTAATGCTTTATCCTACAAGCATATCAGGGCAACCTGAGCCTGCAGTAGCACTGTGTGCTTGCCACCCTGCTTTTGGCGTCAATGCCACAAACAGCCTCCAAGTTGTTTTAGTGACCTTGCCTTCCCTGGTCACTCAAGGCTGAGCAGCGGCCTTCCTCTGCTCTCAGCTGCACACAGGCTGAACACATTCAGATGCAGTGGCTTCAACACATATATATCAATGGAACAGAATAGAGAGCCCAGAAATAAAACCACAACTTTATGGTCAATTAATATTTTACAAAGGAGGAAAGAACATAAAATGGAGTGAAAAGAGTCTATTCAATAAATGGTGTAGGGAAAATTGGACAAATACATGCAAAAAATGAAACTAGATCACTTTTTTTTTTAGCAAGAGAGACAGAGACAGAGAGAGACAGAGAAGGACAGATAGGGACAGACAGACAAGAAGGGAGAGAGATGAGAAGCATCAATTCTTTGTTGTGGTTCCTCAGTTGTTCATTGATTACTTTCTCATATGTGCCTTGACCAGGGGGCTTCAGCAGAGCTAGTGACCCCTTGCCCAAGCCAGTGACCTTGGACTCAAGCTAGCGACCTTGGGGTCATATCTGTGATCCCATGCTCAAGCTGGTGATTTCGGGGTTTCAAACCTGCGTCCTCTGCATCCCAGGCTGACGCTTTATTCACTGTGCCACCACCTGGTCAGACTGGACCACCTTCTTACACCATACACAAAAATAAACTCAAAATCAATTAAAGACTTACCAGTATATGTAAGACTTGAAACCATAAAAATCCTAAAAGAAAGCATAAGCAGTAAAATCTCAGATGTATCTCATAGCAATATTTCTTTCTGATATATCTCCTCGGGCAAGGGAAACAAAATTTAAAATTTTTTATTTATTCATTTTTAGAGAGGACAGAGAGAGGGAGAGAGAGAGAGACAGAGAGGGAGAGAGGGGAGAGGAGCTGGAAGCATCAACTCCCATATGTGCCTTGACTAGGCAAGCCCAGGGTTTCGAACCGGCGACCTCAGCATTTCCAGGTCGACGCTTTATCCACTGTGCCACCACAGGTCAGGCCGAGAAACAAAATTTTAAAAAGTGGAACTATATTAAGCTAAAAAGTTTTTTGCACTGCAAAGGAAATCATTAACAAAATAACAAGACAACTCACTGAATGGGAGAACATATTTACCAATGATACATCTGATAAGGGGCTAATATCCAAAATGTATAAAGAACTTCCACAACTCAACACCAGGAAAACAACCAATTCAATTTTTAAAAATTTGATTGATTATAGAGAGAGTGGAAGGGAGAGAGAGAAAGATACTGACTTGTTGTTCCACTTATTTTTGCATTCACTGGTTGATTTTTGTATGTACTCTGACTGGAGATTGAATCCACAACCTTGTTGTAACAGGATGGTGCTCTAACCACTGAAATACCTAGCCAGGGTGAACAATCCAATTTAAAAATGGGCAAAGGACCTGAATAGATACTTCTCCAAAGAGGACATACAGATGGCCAATAGACATATGAAAAGATACTCAGTGTCACTAATCATCAGAGAAATGCAAATTAAAAACACAACGAGATATCACCTCACACCTACTGAAATGGCTCTCATTAAATCAATGAACAACCAGTGTTGGCAAGGATGTGGAGAAAAGGGAACTGTGGTGTACTGTTGGTGGGAAAGCAGATTGACACAGACACTATGGAAAGAAGTATGAAGTTACCTCAAAACATTTCAAATGAACTGCCTTATGACCCAGTGATCCCACTTCTTAGAATATATCCAAAGAAACCTGAAACACTAATTCGAAAGAATATCTGCACCCTTATGTTCACTGCAGCATTGTTTACAATAGCAAAGATTTGGAAGCAGCCCAAGTGCCCATCAGTAGATAAGTGGATACAAAAGCCATGGTACATTTACACAATGAAAAACTATTTAGTCATTAAAAAAAAGGAAGGAAATCTTACCTCCTTACAGCATGGATGGACTTGGTGAAATACGCCAGTCAGAGAAAGACAAATACCATATGATTTCACTAATATGTGGACTCGAATGAACAAAATAAGCTAACAAAACAGAAACAGACTCTCAGATAGAAAGCAGACTGACAGCTGTTAGAGGGGAGGGGACTTGGGGGACTGGGTGAGAAGGTGAAGAGATAAGGAGGTTGGGGAGGTAGAAGAGGGTACAGGGGGAGGAGGGATAAATGGCGACAGAAGGAGACTTAACTTTCGGTGGTGAACATACGATAATACAACAGACAGACGATGTATTATAGAATTGTATGTCTAAAACCTATATAATTTTTTTTTGTATTTTTTGTATTTTTCTGAAGCTGGAAACGGGGAGAGACAGTCAGACAGACTCCCGCATGCGCCCGACCGGGATCCGCCCGACTGGGATCCACCCGGCACGCCCACCAGGGGCAACGCTCTGCCCACCAGGGGGCAATGCTCTGCCCCTCCGGGGCATCGCTCTGCTGCAACCAGAGCCACTCTAGCGCCTGGGGCAGAGGCCAAGGAGCCATCCCCAGCACCCGGGCCATCTTTGCTCCAATGGAGCCTTGGCTGCGGGAGGGGAAGAGAGAGACAGAGAGGAAGGGGGGGGGGGTGGAGAAGCAAATGGGCGCTTCTCCTATGTGCCCTGGCCGGGAATCGAACCCGGGTCCCCCGCATGCCAGGCCGACGCTCCACCGCTGAGCCAACCGGCCAGGGCCAAAACCTATATAATTTTATTAATGAATGCCACCCCAATAAACTCAATAAAAATTGTTTTTAAAAAAAGAAAAGAAAAGAAAAAATGGTGGGGGTAGTCATGGCAGGGTGTAAACTGTATTCTATCTGCATTGCTTGCTGCTTGAGAAAATCCCCGGTGCCAAGCTGCCTGTTTCCAGTTGGAACTTGTTGTCTGTAGCTGTGCCTGTGGTTTATACATCCACAAGAGTCAGACCATCAGATATCACTCTTGAGATATGAAACTTTATCATTATAGTTAGCAGCCACAGGTGTATCCTCATCCTTTGTTTCTTAGACATATTGAATTTTTTTTATCTCTGACGCCCCTGGCATCACAAACTCTCCTCATCCATGTTTTCCCTATAATAACGGAAGTGAATATGACATTTTTGTTACCATATGTAATGAAGCTGCAATCTTTACCTTGTTAGGGAAGTTTTCCCCTCTTAACTAGCTCCTTGTGTCTTCTGTCTCTCAACTATATAACCCATCAATTTCCATATCCTTTCCATGCACAAAGCATAGCTTTTGTCATCTTGCTGATTCCTTATTAGCAAGCTGATAAACTTTGGCAATTACTAAAGATCAATTTATCTAGGAAATTTTGTTAATGCTAGACAAATAAGGTCAATCGCATCTTCTTACATTGTGTATGGATAAAGAAATCAAACAGGCACACAACTTTTTAACGTCTAAACCAGGCAGTTGTATTCATCATAGAGCTTCCCACTCCCAATTTGAAGTTTGGGTCACAGCCTCCTAGACCTTTTTTCTGGTAAACAAATGGCCAGAGTAACCCCCAAGGAAATCCAGTCTACTGATCACATTCTCTTTCCAGAAAGCTGGCTCTCCCCAGAAGTCCCCATCTCCACAATCCAGCTCTTTAACCAGCAGAGGGCAGGCGGACCACAGAAAAGCTGTCATTGTAAACCCCAGCCTCCAGGTGTCCAACTGGATAGTAAAGAGGACAGATGTAGGAAGATGTTAAAAACCTAACCAATACACAATATATGGGAATGAGAGCAGTAGTACTGAGTGCTTAAAAGCACAGATATCCTGGGTTGGAATCTCACCTCTGCCACTTATTAACTGTGTCACTTTAGGTGAGTTGCTTAAGTTTTTTGTGCCTTGGTCTCTTCATTTGTAAAATAAGGATAATGATAATCCCTACCTCCAAAGTCATGAGGATTGAATGAGATAATACATATAAAACACTTAGAGCAGTGCCTGGCATATAGTAAACTCTGAGTAAGAATTTCTTGTTATTGTTATTGTTGTTATATATTAAGAAGTAAAAGGCCTGACCAGGCGGTGGCGCAGTGGATAGAGCGTTGGACTGGGATGTGGAGGACCCAGGTTCGAGACCCCAAGGTTGCCAGCTTGAGCGCGGGCTCATCTGGTTTGAGCAAAGCTCACCAGCTTGGACCCAAGGTCACTGGCTCGAGCAAGGGGTTACTCGGTCTGCTGAAGGCCCACAGTCAAGGCACATATGAGAAAGCAATCAATGAACAACTAAGGTGTCGCAACGAAAAACTAATGATTGATGCTTCTCATCTCTCTCCTTTCCTGTCTGTCCCTGTCTGTCCCTCTCTCTGACTCTCTCTCTGTCTCTGTAAAAAAAAAAAGAAAGTAAAAGCCCTTCTCTTACTTATGTTTCTTTCTTTTCTCTTTTTTTTTTTAAAGAATTTATTCATTTTAGAGAGGAGAGCAAGTAGGCAGGGAGTAGCAGGAAGTATTAACTCCCATATGTGCCTTGACCAGGCAAGCCCAGGGTTTCGAACCAGTGACCTCAGTGTTCCAGGTCAATGCTTTATCTACTGCACCACCACAGGTCAGGCTCATTTATGGGTTTTTTTGTTGTTGTTGTTTTTTTTTTTGTATTTCTCTGAAGTTGGAAACAGGGAGGCAGTCAGACACACTCCCGCATGCGCCCGACCAGGATCCACCCAGCATGCCCACCTGGGGGTGATGCTCCGCCCATCTGGGCCGTTGCTCTGTTGCAGCCAGAGCCATTCTAGCGCCTGAGGCAGAGTCCATGGAGCCATCCTCAGCACCCGGGCCATCTTTGCTCCAATGGAGCCTCGGCTGTGGGAGGGGAAGAGAGAGACAGAGAGGAAGGAGAGGGGGAGGGGTGGAGAAGCAGATGGGCGCCTCTCCTGTGTGCCCTGGCCGGGAATCGAACCTGGGACTCCTGCACGCCAGGCTGATGCTCTACCACTGAGCCAACCGGCCAGGGCTCATTTATGTTTCTTAACACAATAAGAAAATTAATACTGAAAGTCAAAATAAAGTCTGTTTCAGAGAGGGGGACTCCACTTCTCTTTGGTGCGAGGCTGCTCTCACAGGTGTGTTTGTCCTCTGCTCATGTGCAGCCAGAAGGTGGATGGCTGGTCCCCTATGATCTTTCACTTTGTCTTGATCCCTAGAATCCCTGTCCAGTTCAGCCTCCAGACATAAAGCCATAAAGCTGGGTGTGTTGCCAGCACGTTTATTTACACAGAAGGGTTCTTCCCACAAACCTGGGCTTGGATGGTAGGCCAGATTGGAAAGCCCAGTTCCCCACACCATGCCTGTTAGGACTTGTGGTTCCAGAGGTTTCCCTTAGCACATCTTTAATCTGGAACCCAAGCAAACGGAATCCGCAGGGTGAGGCCAGCACAATGTATATCCTCCTGTGTATCCCTCACAGGGACTTCTCACTGTTGTCTTTTTTCTTAAATAGCATCTCTGATCTCCTTTTCCAGACTACTTTCCTTCAACCTCCAGAGACTCTAGGACATAAAGACTAAATTTATACCACTGGATTGCTTGCCTTTGTTTATCTACATCAAGGGGAAGGTTCCAACTTAATTCCCCATATTATACCTACTCATAGAGAGGACTAGAATTCCCTACCCTCCAATTGTAATGACTATCTTTTGGGATATCTGGCCAAGTCACAATTCTTCTTTCTCCCTGTGGTATTCCAACTACCCTCAAGGGTGGGCCTGGTACAGCCACATTTTATGAGGTACTTTTCTTTCCACCATATCTAAATGGTCTGGTAGTAGACACTGACCCGAACTAAGCCGATAGGATTCTCTCTCCCAGCTATTAAGAATTGGGATCAGCCTGACCAGGCGGTGGCGCAGTGGATAGAGCGTCGGACTGGGATGCGAAAGGACCCAGGTTCGAGACCCCGAGGTTGCCAGCTTGAGCGTGGGCTCATCTGGTTTGAGCAAAAAGCTCACCAGCTTGGACCCAAGGTCACTGGCTCGAGCGGGGGGTTACTCAGTCTGCTGAAGGCCCGCGGTCATGGCACATATGAGAAAGCAATCAATGAACAACTATGGTGTCGCAACGAAAAACTGATGATTGATGCTTCTCATCTCTCTCCATTCCTGTCTGTCCCTGTCTATCCCTCTGACTCTCTCTCTCTGTCCCTATAAAAAAATTAAAAAACAAAAACAAAAAAACCCAAAGAATTGGGATCAGCCTGACTAGGCAGTGGCACAGTGGATAGAGTATTGGCCTGGAATGCTGAGGAGTCAGGTTTGAAACCCCGAGGTCGCCAGCTTGAGAGTGGCTCATTTGGCTTGAGTGTGGGCTCATCTGACTTGAGCATGGGCTCACCAGTTTGAGTGTGGGACCACAGACATGACCCCATGGTCGCTGGCTTGAGCCTAAAGGTTACTGACTTGAGCCCAAGGTTGCTGAGCAAGGTGTCACTGGCTCAGCTGGAGCCCCCCAGTCAAGGCACATTTGAGAAAATTAACTAAGGAGCTACAGCTATGAGTTAATGCTTCTTCTCATCTCTCTCCCTTCCTGCCTGTCTGTCCCTGTCTGTCTGTCTCTTTCACTAAAAAAAGAAAAAGAGAATTGAGATCAAAATTTTTTAGTTCTAACTGATATGCTAAGGGGGTGTGGGTGGTCACTTTCTCTTGCGTGACTAAGGAGCAAGGAGTCAGGCTGCAGAGGAAAGAGTAAAACCAGCTGCACAGAGAAAAAGAGAGAGAAGAGCAACCAAGAGTGCTGTCTGGGTTTCTGACAGCTTTTCTTCCTGCAAAACTCTATGTGGCAGGGACTTTTTCTTTAGCAGCTTTATTTTTTAAATAATTTTTTCTAATTTATTGACTGATGTTTTAGAGAGAGGAGAAAGAGAGAAAGGGAGGAGGAGCAGAAACATCAACTCATAGCAGTTGCTTCTCATATGTGCCTTGACCAGGCAAGCCCAGGGTTTCCAACCAGCGACCTCAGCATTCCAGGTCACCACTTTATCCACTGTGGCCCACCGGTCAGGCTGCCAGGGAATTTGAATACCTTGTTTTACAGGTGAGGAAACTGAGGCACAGAACAACAACAATGCTGTTCTAAAAAGAACACAGCTTCGGTCATCCTAGTTGTGCGAGCTGGTAAGGGATCCCTTTTGGTCTCCGTAAGCTGGTTTGGGTTGGTATTCTGTCACTTTTGTGTACTGACAAAAGAGAAATGCAATAGAATCTTTTGACAAGAGATTTGGATATGAGAAAGGACACCAAGCTACAAGAAAAGGAGATGAGAATGAGTGCAGCTACACACAAGTTTGAAGATGAGAGAGGCAGGAAATGGAGGAAATTCACATCCATTAATCTGGGGTGGGGAGGTTCTGTGAGGTGTTAGGGGGCAAGGTCTTTGCTGAGATCAAAAAAAGCACTTGGGGTGGGGTAAGGGGTGCAAATGAAATAAAGAGGAGAGGGCCTGACCAGGCGGTGGTGCAGTAGATAGATAGAGCATCGGACTAGAACACAGAAGACACAGGTTCAAATCCCCAAGGTTGCCAGCTTGAGTGCTATTTCACCAACTTGAGCGCAGGGTCGCTGCCTTGAGCGCAGGGTCACCATCTTGAGCGTGGGATCATAGACACGACCCCATGGTTGCTAGCTTGAGCCCAAAGGTCGCTGGCTTGAAGCCCAAGGTCACTGGCTTGAGCAAGGGGTCACTCGCTCTGCTGTAGCCCCCAGTCAAGGCACATACGAGAAAGTAATCAATGAACAACTAAGGTGCCGCAACAAATAATTGATGTTTTCATCTCTCTCCCTTTCTTTCTGTCTGTCCCTAACTGCCCCTCTTTCTAACTCTGTCTCTGTCAAAAAAAAAAAAAAAAAAAAGAGGAGAAGGAAGGCAGTTTGTATCAGAGGAATCCCAAGGTGTGATTATAGGTGATTAGTTTAAGATGAACTTTTCCACCTGACTGTATATAATTTTGCACCAGAAAGGCTCAACTACATTGCTGGGCATTACCTGGATGCAGTAAAATATAAAACAGAATATGCTAGAAAGTTAGGACCTGGAGGGTGCCAAGGAGAAAGCTATTAAACTGATACAGGGAGTTCAGGGCTGAAGGGGATAGGGAGTTGTAAAAGGCTGGAGGCCCAGTGAGATAGAAGACAAGTGAGGTAAGAGCCAGAGTGTGCAAGAACTAGAGAGGGGGAGGGCCTGAAACATAGGATTTTGAGACTTCTTTCTCTGATGACAAGATTCAGGACATGACCACAAGAGAGACTGGCTGAAGCACAGTGAAAAAGAGATGTTGGAGAGAAGTCATGGAATTTGAAGTCTAAATACATATAAATATACCAGGTTAGAAACAAATGTCAGAAATACTCAGACATAGGAAGGACACAATACAGCCCTCCCCTATGCACCCTCCAGCATACAACACAGACAGGTACACACACAGGGACACAATGACATGTACACAGATATGGACTACATATATAGAGACACAAGTAGTCATGTGACAGGCATGGAAACTTAGACACACATGCATACACACTACAATCTTGTGACTTAAGGGAGTATATTTTCCCCCTGGATATTGTTTTTCTTGTTGATTCTGGCCACATATCCAGTTCTTAGAAAAGAGAGAAACGTGAAGCCTCTCCCAAGTTAGAAACAAAAACCCTAGCACAGCACAGCCCTGGCTCACCAGTCCAGGATGTCTATTTTTGTCTCCCTGGAACTGGAGTTGTAGTCCAAATGCTGCCCAGGGGCTCCTAGCCAAGTGAAACAAAGTCTTCCCAGGCACAGGGTAGCCCTGGGACAATTGACCCAAGATAGGCAGATAAGTTCTGACACCTAGAGCCCCCATCTTCCCCAACTTTAGCATCTCCTCCCCAGACAGGTCAACCTCACCCCACACAGTGGCCTGCTGGGGAAAGGGAACAAAGGTGAGAGGGTTGAGGCTGTAGAGACATATAGAAATGAAGGCTTCAGCCAGAGGAAAATTGGGAGCCAAGAGGTATTACTAAATAGGAGAATGACATTAAAATTTTTACTTTAGAGCTCCCAACATCTTATAGTGCCTGTTACATAATGAATATGAATGGCTCTGGTGGTTTTCAATAGAAGGGGTTGGAAACTTGTGACCCTACTGGTAGGAACCCCAGTCAAGAGCCTCATATCAGGTGAAAGTAGATGGGGGCTTAGTTAAGGCAAAGGATGATGTCGGACTGAGTAGAGGAAAAAATGGAAGTGACTATGTGATAAGAAAGGCTGGCTATAACTTTTGACTCATGCTAGTTCAAGCACCACTGAGAAGCACACATAAAAATACAACTTGTTCATTTTCTTGTCATACGTGTATAAAATATACCTGTCATGAGGATGGCAGATATATACATCATCGTAAGCATCCCCATCAGTATACAAACATGCTCTGATAACTCTCACCCTTAAAATTCTTCTTTGACCCATATCATCCCTCTTTATCTCTCACCTCATTTCTCTACTTTCCTTCATAGCCAAATTTCCAGAAGGAGTTGCCTCTCAAATGCTATTTCTATCCCCTTACCCTATTCACTGTGAATCTATTCTAACCTGACTTTCATCTCTATCACTCCACAAATCGTGCTCATGTCAAAGTCACTGATGACTTCCATGTGCCATAAACAGCAGGGATATCTAGGTCCTCATCTTGAGAAAACAGGTTCAGAAGGGTAAGTACAATAGATTTCACTTGCAATTTTTTCTTGCAATTTGGTCCAGCCCTCCTATTGAAGACAACTGTAAAATATGGGGGAAAGGCCCTGGCTGCTTGGCTCAGTGGTAGAGCGTCGGCCTGGCGTGCGGAAGTCCCAGGTTTGATTCCCGGCCAGGGCACACAGGAGAAGCGCCCATCTGCTTCTCCACCTCTTCTTCCTCTCTGTCTCTCTCTTCCCCTCACGCAGCGAGGCTCCATTGGAGCAAAGATGGCCCGGGCGCTGGGGATGGCTCCTTGGCCTCTGCCCCAGGCGCTGGAGTGGCTCTGGTCATGACAGAGTGATGCCCTGGAGGGGCAGAGCATCGCCCCCTGGTGGGCAGAGCTTCGCCCCTGGTGGGCGTGCTGGGTGGATCCCGGTCAGGCACATGCGGGAGTCTGTCTGACGGCCTCCCCGTTTCCAGCTTCAGAAAAATACACACACAAAAAAAAATATGGGGGAAAAAAATCTGCTAAAGGCACAGAAGAGATAATAAATTGGTGTTTGGAACCACTTTTCCCCTGGAGGATATTTGTCAATGCCAGAATGGCTGACCAAGAGGCAGGTGGCCTTTTGAAATACAAGTACAGTAATTGCAGTTTAGGAATGGTCAAAGTGAGGAGTCCTGATGAACCTCCCTTGTGTTAAGATACTGAAAGACTAAATCTTAGAAGTAAAACTGAATTAGAAATAGACAAACCCTTGTAGGAATCAGCTTCAAATCATTTCAATAGTTGAAATTGAAATAAGGTATTCTAGAATGCCAGAGACTCCCAAGAGCCTGGCCGAAGCAAACTTAACCTGACCAAGTGGTAGTGCATCTGATAGAGCATCAGACTGGGATGCAGAGGATCCAGGTTTGAAACCCCAAGGTCACTGGCTTGAGCCCAAAGGTTGCTGGCTTGAAACTCAAGGTTGCTGGCTTGAGCCCAAAGTCACTGGATTGAGCAAGGGGTCACTCATTCTACTGGAGCCCTCCGATTAAGGCACATATGAAAAAGCAATCAATGAAAACTAAGTAAGGTGCCACAATGAAGAATTGATGCTTCTCTTCTCTCTCCCTTCCTGCCTGTCTATCCCTATCTGTCTCTCTCTGTGTCTCTATCACACACACACACAAAAAAAAAAAAAAGAAGAAGAAGAAGAAGCAAACTTAAATCTTTTTTGGAGGAAGACATCTCAGGCCTCAAATTATTGCTATAAATAATTTTTTTTTGCATTGAGTTTTGCAAACATAATGTCTTATGTATAGACAATAGAACATAAAACCCAGGAAAATCAATAGACAATAGAAATAATTCCACAGAAACTCCAAACATTGGAATTATAAGACACAGACTTTAAATTAACTGTTTACTGCCTTACTAGGCAGTGGCACAGTGGATAGAGCACTGACCTGGGATGCTGACAATCCAGGTTTGAAACCCCAAGGTCACCAACTTGAGCATGGGCTCATCTGGCTTGAGCGTGGAGTCACCAGCTTGAGTGTGGGATCTAGATGTGACTCCATGGTCTCTGGATTGAGCCCAAAGGTTGCTGGCTTGAGCATGGGGTCACTGACTCAGCTGGAGCCCCCTGGTCAAGGCACATGTAAGAAAGCAGATGATGCTTCTCATCTCTTTCCCTTCCTGTCTGTCTGTCTCTCTCTCTCTCACTTAAAAAAAGATATTTAAAGTAACTGTTTACCATGTTCAAAGTAAAGACTGAGAATTTCAACAGAGGACTTGGAACAATTAAAAAAAAAGAACTAAATGGAAATCCAAGAACTAAAAATACAATAATTAATCATAAGAAATCATGGATTGGTTTACCAGTCCATTTAACAAGCTAAAGAGAGAATTAATGAATTGGAAATGAAATAATTAAAAACAAACAAACAAAAAACAGTCTCCCACATCAAGTTAGGTTGCAGACCCCATTTGACATTGGAGCTGAGCCCCACTGATCAGGAAGATCACAGATGAGTTGTTCGCCATCTTTGCCAACATGTTGGGTGTGTCATTCTCTATTACTACATGGTGGACAACAATTCTGAGAAGCAGGAATGAAAGTAGCACTTTCTCTGCCCCAGAGTCCCAGGACATGGTCTGAGGCAAGATGAAGGGTGTGAGGGGCCTTCACACTTCACTTCATCCCTTCTACCCATCACAGCATATAAAGCAAGTACACCTGGGGTGGTGGGTCGGGGGAGGGGGGATGGGGCGAAGAAGGAGTGAGGGGTTGGAGGAGGGGAGGGGCACAAAGAAAACCAGATAGAAGGTGACAGAAGACAATTTAACTTTGGGGGAGGAGTATACAGCACAATCAAATGTCAAAATAATCTAGAGATGTTTTCTCTCAACATATGTACCCTGATTTATCAATGTCACTGCATTAAATTTAATAAATAAATTAAAAAAAAAAAAAAGCAAGTACACCTGGATTTTTCCAAACAACTTTTATTTCCTCCAAGTCTTCCTTAACCCTGTGGAACAAAAGTTGTTACTTCAAGGGCTCAGTACAGAGGCTGCTATCTTTTCTACTCCCTCCTCCCAATTAAAATTAAATGATAAATGCAGGGAGACAAAAGTGTGGAATATACAAAAGAGAGAACAATTCACAAAGGGTGTGATGAAAAGATCTAACATGGCCCTAGCTGGTTGGCTCAATGGATAGAGTGTCAGCCCGGCATGCAGACATCCTGGGTTTGATCCATGGTCAGGGCACACATAAGAAGTGATCATCTGCTACTCTTCCTCTCCACCCCCTTTTCCTCTCACAGCCAGTGGCTTGATTGGTCTGAGTGTTGGCCTCAGGCGCTGAGGATAGCTCGGTTGATTCAAGTATCAGTCCCAGACAAGCTCAGGAGATTTGAGAATCAGCCCCAGATGAAGGTTGACAGGTGGATCCCGGTCAGGGTGCCTGCGGAGTCTATCTCCCCTCCTCTCACTTAAAAATAAATAAATCAATAAATCAATAAATAATAAAAAATAATAATAATACAAGAATAAACTGTGTTTCACAACTGTAAACCTACTTTTGTCCCACACTATGTCTAAATAAAAACATATGAAGCAATCAGAGGAATTTGAACACTAACTGAATATTTGGTATTAAGAATTGTTCTTTTAATTATTGTTTTTGTGTTTTAAAAAGGAGTATTTATCTTTCAGTAATAGACCCTGAAGTACTTACAGATGAAACATTATGATGGTAGGTCAATTGTTTTGAAATAACCTGAGACTGTGGGGAAGGGAAGAGTGAAACAAGCTGAATAGATACTGATAATTGTTGAAGTTCAATGATGGGTACAGAAGTTCATTATACCAGTCTATTTTCACATTTGTTTGAAATTTTCCATGCTAAACATTTTATCCAAAAAGAATGAAGGTCAAATAAAGACATTTTCAGACAAACATAAACTAAGAAAATCTGTCACCAGTCGAGCCACAATGTTGTTCAGTCAAAATGAAAATGATTCCAGATGGAAGCTTGAAAATGCAGAAAACAGTGAAGAGCATGAAAATGACAAATATGGGATGAATTCTAATTGGTACTGACTGTGTAAAACAATAATA
Organism: Saccopteryx leptura; assembly: GCF_036850995.1. NCBI lineage: Eukaryota > Metazoa > Chordata > Mammalia > Chiroptera > Emballonuridae > Saccopteryx > Saccopteryx leptura. The sequence continues at coordinate 40,145,382 of NC_089504.1, read as the reverse complement.
ATAATAATCTCTTGGGAGTTTTCAAATATGTAAAATTAAAAATGCACGGCAATAATAACATAGAAATCAAAGAGTAAATGGACAGAAAATGTTCCAAGGTATTGGTATTGTCCTGGAAAAAAGTAATATCCTATTAGAGTTCAATAAGTTAAGGATGGATGTGGTAATCCCTGCAATGACCACTAAAGGGATAGTAAAACAATGCATAATTTCTAAGCCAATTGAGGGAAAAAATAGGAAATTTTAAAAATACATAACCAATTTAAAAGTAATGCAAGAAACGAGAGAACAAAGAATATAGAGCATGTGTGACAAATAGAAAGCACTTAACAAAATGATAGATTAAGACAAACACATCAATAATTACTATGAAGGTAAATAGAAAAAAAATTCTCCAGTAAAAATAAAAAGATTAAAGATGGATTTAAAAAACAAACAACTATATGCTATTTATAAGCGATACAGGCCCTGGTCGGTTGGCTCAGAAGTAAAGCATCGGCCTTGTGTGTGGATGTCCCAAGTTCAATTCCCAGTCAGGGCACACAGGAGAAGCACCCATCTGTTTCTCCACCCTCCCCCTCTCGCTTCTCTTTCTCTCTCTCTCTCTCTCTCTCTTTCTCTCTCTCTGTCTCTCTCTTCTCCTCCTACAACAGGGGTCGGGAACCTTTTTGGCTGAGAGAGCCATGAACGCCACATATTTTCAAATGTAATTTCGTGAGAGCCAAACAATATGTTTAACACTAAATACAAGTAAACGTGTGCATTTTATGTAAGACCAACACTTTATTTATTTTTAATTTTTTATTTTTTACAGAGACAGAGAGTGAGTCAGAGAGAGGGATAGAGAGGGACAGACAGACAGGAACGGAGAGAGATGAGAAGCATCAATCATTAGTTTTTCATTGCGCGTTGCAACACCTTAGTTGTTTATTGATTGCTTTCTCATATGTGCCTTGACCGCGGGCCTTCAGCAGACTGAGTAACCCCTTGCTGGAGCCAGCGACCTTGGGTTCAAGCTAGTGGGCTTTTTGCTCAAACCAGATGAGCCCGTGCTCAAGCTGGTGACCTCGGGGCCTCGAACCTGGGTCCTCTGCATCCCAGTCTGACGCTCTACCCACTGCGCCACCGCCTGGTCAGGCAAGACCAACACTTTTAAAGTACAATAAGTCTCGAAATTCTTTTTAATAACATTGTTATGCTGTTGCTAACCAATGATGAATAAAGTACTTCTTACCATTAATGCGACTTCTGGTGCTGCATGGTTTTGCTGTTGGCTTTGTAGTCTGGTTGATACATGGTGAGGTTAAGCTTCATGTAGGCGTTGAAACTTCCATCCGTTAAACGAATCGTAGGTTGGTCTTAATGTTCTTTAGATGTGAGAAAGACTGCTCACATGCATACATAGAGCCAAACATTGTCAGTACAGCAATACTCACACACTGCAGTGTGTGAGTGATGGGAAGCTCGTTCCAAGTTTTGACAATCAGCTGCTCCATGGGTTGAAGTTTTTTCATTTCTCCCCACTTGTGTTTGCTCACCAACTCTTCTTGCTGTCATGCAAGTCTTTCCAAATCTTCATTCAGTGACTTGAACTTATTCACCCACATGTCTGAGGTCTTCAGGTCAGCAGCTTGTAGCTCAAAATCTCTGAGGGAGACACCGGGGATGTAACTCAGCTCGGTGCTGTCCACTGCACACTCGTGTGGATGATGGGTGATGAACTTAAAAAGACAAGTGTGCTCACGAAATTCTCCAAAGCACGCTTTCAATGACTACAAGAGATTAGATGTGAAGCCCGCTAGCTGCTGGAGATAAAGATGTTGAGCAGGGTCACTTGCTGTGCATGCATCTTTAAACTCTCCCAGTTTTTCAAAGTGTAGTAAACAATGATGAAGAGTTCCAGCTTATTTTCAAATGCAAACACTGCTTGTTGAAGGGATAAGACTATATTTCCAGTGCCTTGCATTTTCCCATTGAGCTGGTTCAGATGTTCAGTCATGTTCTACTATCTCCTGATAGTAGAAGTTCAGGAGCCACTCAGTGTTAGCTAACTCAGGATGCTCGACGTTTTTCATTTCAAGAAAAGTCCGGATTTCGCTCAGACAAGCTGCAAAACGGCTGAGCACCTTCCCTCTTGACAACCAATGCACATTGCTGTGCAGAAGCAGACCAGGGTAATTATTCCCAACTTCATCCAGCAGTGGGGTTTTTTTTCTGAAGTTGGAAACAGGGAGGCGGTCAGACAGACTCCCACATGTGCCTGACCGGGATCCACCCGGCATGTCCACCAGGGGGCGATGCTCTGCCCATCTGGGGTGTCGCTCCATCGCAACCAGAGCCATTCTAGCGCCTGAGGCAGAGGCCATGGAGCCATCCTCATGAGCCATCCTCAGAGCGCCCGGGCCAACTCTGCTCCAATGGAGCCTCGGCTGAGGGAGGGGAAGAGAGAGACAGAGAGGAAGGGGGAGGGGTGGAGAAGCAGATGAGCACTTCTCCTGTGTGCCCTGGCCGAGAATCGAACCCAGGACTCCTGCACGCCAGGCCGACGCTCTACCACCAAGCCAACTGGCCAGGGCCCATCTGGCAGTGTTTTAAACTGGCGATCATTTAAAGCTCGGGCAACAATAAAGTTGACCACCCGAATGACCGGCAACATCACCTCACCAAGCTGCTCGCCACACATCTGAGCACAAAGTGCCTCCTGATGTAGGATGCAGTGAGAACTTAGGATGGGTCTCTTTTCATGTTCACAAAGAAGCGCTACAAATCCTCTGTTTTTCCCCACCATGCACAGAGCACCATCAGTACACACCGAAACAAGTTTATCCATCAGTAGATTTTTTTCTTTAGCAAACTCAGTGAAAGACTTGAATAAATCCTCCCTTCTTGTTGTCTCTTTCATAGGCAAAACAGCAAGACTTTCCTCACATCGTGTGTCACTGACAGCATACCTTGCAATCACACCGAACTGGGATAAATGGCTTACGTCTGTTGATTCATCCAAAGCAAGAGAAAAGAATGGTGCTGCATTTATGTCCTTCACTTGTGTTGCCTCAATTTATTTGCCATCATGATGGTACGATCGTGAACAGTTCTTGCCAATAGAGGCATATCTTTTATTTGTTTGATTATTTTGTCTTTATCCGAAAAGTCGTCAAAAAGTTCATTGGCAACATCAAGCATGAATATTTTGGCATACTCCCCATCTGTGAATGGCTTTCTGTTTCTCACAATTGCTAAAGCACCAGCAAAGCTAGCCAAATTCCAGTCACCTTGTTGGGTCCAAACATAGAGTTGCTGCTGACTAGCTTGCACTCTGCACAGTGGCTCTTGGCATGCTTTCTTCCTGCTGTCTCCCACTGGATATTTTGATGCAAATATAGTATGGTGTGTGTTGAAGTGCCGCTTTATATTTGACCGTTTCATCAATGCAATTTTATCATTGCATATTAGACACACTGCAGAACCTGCTCTCTCCACAAAGGTGAATTCCTCTGTCCATTCCTGCTGAAAAGTACGATACTCCTCATCTTTTTTCTTTTAGCCATCTTCTTCGTCAAAAGGGTTTCTGCAATTAGCTAGCTAACTATTTGATTAAAAGGAGGGAAGTTTACTTCTTGACCTCACAATGACCCGTGTACGTTAGGCATTATCCAATAAAAATTTGGTGTTGTCCCAGAGGACAGCTGTGATTGGCTTCAGCCACCCACAGCCATGAACATGAATGGTAGAAAATGAATGAATTGCCTGACCTGTGGTGGCACAGTGGATAAAGTGTTGACCTGGGAACGCCGAGGGCACCGGTTCAAAACCCTGGGCTTGCCTGGTCAAGGCACGTATGAGAGTTGATGCTTTCTGCTCCTCTCTCTTTCTCTCTCTCTCTCTCTCTCTCTCTCTGTCTCTCTCTCTCTAAAAAAACTGAATAAAGTTAAAAATAAAATATTTTAAAAAAAGAAAATGAATGGATTGTAATACATGAGAATGTTTTATATTTTTAATGTTATTTTTTTTTTTTATTAAAGATTTGTCTGCAAGCCAGATGCAGCCACATCTGGCTTGCGAGCCATAGGTTCCCGACCCCTGTCCTACAGCCATGGCTCCATGGAAGCAATTAGGCCCCAGGCACTGACGATGGCCCCATGGCTGTGCCTCAAGTGCTGAAATAGCTCAGTTGCTGAGCAACGAAGCAAGGCATTAGATAGGCAGAGCATCACCCCATAGTGGCCTTGCCAGGTGGATCCCAGTCAGGGCACATGTGGGAGTCTGTCTCTCTGACTCCCCACTTCTCACTTAAAAAAGAAACCCCAAGAGATATAGGTAAAACATAAGGATGCAGAAAAATTAAAAGGATGGAAAATATAGACTGGGAAGACTAACCAAAAGAAAGCTGAATTAGCCATATTAATATCAGAGAATGTAGATTTTCTCATGTCCTTTAAGGTGTATAAGCAATGATTTTTTTTTTTTAGATTATTCACAAGATTATGCAACCATCACCACTAACTAATGCCTAGAAAAAGTTGGCTTTAAGGCAAAAGCTTTATGCTGAGAAGATATAATATTTCTAAATTTGTAACCCTCTAATACCATAGCCTCAAACCATAAAAGGTAAGAATCAATAGAACTACAAGAATAACCAGAAAAATATGCAATCATAGTGAAAGATATTTAACAAGTAAAGGGTATAAAAGATTTTATTTAAAAATTAATTAAGGTTATAAAGGATTTGAACAATACAATTAGCAACTTTGACCTAATGGGCATACACAGAATGCTGTCCCTGCCCTGGCCAGTTGGCTCAGTGGTAGAGTGTGGGCCCAGCATGTGGATGTCCCTGGTTCAATTACTGGTCAGGCACACAGGAGAAGTGACCATCTGCTTCTCTACCTCTACCCCTATTTCTTCTCTCTCTCTCTCTCTCTCTCTCTCTCTCTTTCTCTTCCCCTGATGCAGCCATGGCTTGATTGGTTCAAACACATCACCCAGAAGCTGAGGATAGCTCTGCGGAGCCTCTACCTCAGGCACTAAAAATAGCTCAGTTGGGAGCATGGCCCCAGATGGGCAGAGTATGGGCCCCAGACTGGGGTTTCTGGGTGAATCCTGGCAGGGCACATTTGGGTGTCTATCACTCTATCTCCCTTCCTCTCACTTAGAAAAGAAGAAGAAGAAGAAAAGAATGCTGTCCCCCAAAATTCTGACTATAGTGTCTTTTCCTGCATATAGAAACACTTTCAAAAGTTGACCATAGGCTACTGGCTACACAGCCAGTCACAACAAATGTCAAAAGACTGACATCATACTGAGGATGTTTTCAGCTTACAATGCAATTTGAGCTAGAAAGTTAACAACAACTTAAACCGCAATAATTTGAAAATCCACATGTGATAAGACATTTAAAAAATATTAATATATTTCGCCTGACCAGGCAGTGGTGCAGTGGATGGAGCGTCGGACTGGGATGCGGAAGGACCCAGGTTCGAGACCCTGAGGTTGCCAGCTTGAGTGTGGGCTCATCTGGTTTGAGCAAAAGCTCACCAGCTTGGATCCAAGGTCACTGGCTCAAGCAAGGGGTTACTCGGTCTGCTGAAGGCCCGCGGTCAAGGCACATATGAGAAAACAATCGATGAACAACTAAGGTGTCACAATGCGCAATGAAAAACTAATGATTGATGCTTCTCATATCTTCATTCCTGTCTGTCTGTCCCTGTCTATCCCTCTCTCTGACTCTCTCTCTCTCTTTAAAAAAAAAAAAAAAAGTAAAAAATATATTTCTATGTTACCATTGGATAAAAAAATCACAATTGAAATGAGAAAATATTTCTAACTAGAAACCAGATAGCAATAAACATGACACATAAAAATTGCAAAATGCCGTTAAATATGTGCTTAGAAGGAAAGTAATAGCCTTAAATGAATATATTGAAATATATATTAAGAGGTAAGCTTTAATCTCAAAGTATTAGAAGAAAAACACATTAAACCCAAATAAAGTAGAAGGCAGGAAATCTTTAAAAATTCTATCAGAGGCCCTGGCCGGTTGGCTCAGCGGTAGAGCGTCGGCCTAGTGTGCGGAGGACCCGGGTTCGATTCCCGGCCAGGGCACACAGGAGAAGCGCCCATTTGCTTCTCCACCCCTCCGCCGCGCTTTCCTCTCTGTCTCTCTCTTCTCCTCCCGCAGCCAAGGCTCCATTGGAGCAAAGATGGCCCGGGCGCTGGGGATGGCTCTGTGGCCTCTGCCTCAGGCGCTAGAGTGGCTCTGGTCGCAACATGGCGACGCCCAGGATGGGCAGAGCATCGCCCCCTGGTGGGCAGAGCGTCGCCCCCTGGTGGGCGTGCCGGGTGGATCCCGGTTGGGCGCATGTGGGAGTCTGTCTGTCTCTCCCTATTTCCAGCTTCAGAAAAATGAAAAAGAAAAAAGAAAAAAATTCTATCAGAAATGTAATGAAGTGAAAATAAAATATAATAGAGAGCACTAAAATCAAAAGTAAGTCAGGCTTGACCAGGCAGTGGTGCAGTGGATAGAGCGTTGAACTGGGATGCGGAGGACCCAGGTTCGAGAACCCGAGGTTGCCAGCTTGAGTGCGGGCTCATCTGGCTTGAGCAAAAAGCTCACGAGCTTGGACTTAAGCTGGCTCGAGCAAGGGGTTACTCGGTCTGCTGAAGGCCCGCGGTCAAGGCACATACGTGAAAGCAATCAATGAACAACTAAGGTTTTGCAACAAAAAACTGATGATTGATGCTTCTCATCTCTCTCTATTCCTGTCTGTCTGTCCCTATCTATCCCTCTCTCTGACTCTCTCTCTGTCCCTGTAAAAAAAAAAAAGTAAGTCAGGTGGCCTTGTCCAATATCCCCAAAGCTCCTAGTAAGTCCCCTCCTCTCTTGTAAATTGCAGCTGACACCTGAGTACCAAGCCCCCTTGAAAAGAATAGTCCTCTGGTTGGCTACCAGCAGGAGGACCACTCTTGGGCAGGAGGCTAACATCCCAGCACCGATGCTCAGGGCTGGAGCACTCCCAGATCCCAGGGAGAGGCCAATGCGCTGATGTTCCTTTGCGATCTGTCTCCAGCAGTGTTTGGGAAAAGCAGGAACTAGGCCACCAGAGACCCTGAGGACATGTTTTACATTTCATTTTTGTGAGCTGAATTTTGTGTTTTTTCAGCTTCTGTCAGTCTGTGGTGAGACAGATTGAAGAAGAAAAAGCAATAGAGTGTTCCAATAAGGCTTGCAGTAAAAGCCTAGTTCCCTTTGGATTCTGGACCATGCGCTTGGGGGTGACTTGGAACTGCCATGGGCTATCTTTCCTTTCTCTTCCTGGTATCCTGAATTGACAAAGAAGACCTTTGTTTCTGGCCTGGAGCACCCCAGCAGCAACCTTAAACAGGCAGAGGGGGCTGGAGGAATAAAACACCCCAAAAAGTTTTCCTAGAACCATAAGCTGACATCCCTAAAGGGTCTTCACCACCCCACCACCCCATCCAGTTTCTTGTTGAGAACCAGAGATGATCTGGCCTTGGTCACACAGTGAGTCAACACTGATCTCCCAATCCAGGGCTTTCTCAGCTCCCTATATGTCTGCATTGCCCAAAGCGGTATGTTAGGATAGATCCTCACCTCAGGACTGTGGGGAGACAGGGGAAGACCTGGCAGGCCTTGTTTCCCATGAAGAAAGCCCTGGAACAGTCTTCTGGAAGGTGTGGGCAATAAACCTGCAAGATAGGGCATGTCCAAAATGGAGAGAGTGCCCACAGGCCCTGGGAAACCAGGAGGACCAAGCTCATCAACCAGACACACCAGTCACCCAGCCCAGGGCCTGTGGGAGACCAAGTTAAGCCCCGGGCCTGAGTCAGAGGCAGAACATTCAGTGCCGGCTGCCAGGGCCCCGGCTGGCGTCTGAAACGTGCTGCCTGACGAGTTGGTCATGGTGAAGATTTCTTCTGTCCTCAGCAACAGCTCTTCTCTCTCATTCCACGGTCTCATTGTGGCTAAGTCAGCTTCTCTCAGAGCAAACCACATGAAACATAAGTCACTAAGGTCTGAAGTCTGACGAAGTTAAACCCAACAATGTGCTTTTTAGAGTTTTGGGTTCAGCGTGTTTAAAATCTCAAATCATGAGACAAAACCACAGCCCCTGGCTTCATTTAGAAAAATGCCATTGCTCAGGAGGAGTTGGAGTAGTGTGGCAGCCATCCTCTTTACGGGGAGAGGCTGTAGGTGGGGGAAGAGGTACTAACAAGGAAAAGAGAGAGCTAAGCAGTTCAGGCCTCAGCAGAGCTGCCTGCCTCTCTACCTTCCCCATGGTCCCCGCAGCCTTGGAACGAGACTGTGCTGAGCCTTCCTGGACACCAGGTGTCAGCCCAGGGCAGGGACAGGACTAAGCAGTGGCCGGAGAAGCTGTACTGTGAACCCGGGGACCAGGTGTGATGCCCAGAGCCTTGCTCCCAGAGGCAGAAAGCAGCCCCACCTCTCGAGGTCCACACTTGCCCTCAGCACTCAGGGGTCTCCGTTCCTTCCTGCACCCCATCCCCCAGGCCTCCTGCAGCCTCATGGATGATTTCAGTGTCAATCACTCTGGTGTGTCTTCCCAGTAGAGGCTGGAACAGGGAGCTGCTCCCATGAAGTAAGCCAGGTTCCCAAGTCCTCTAAAACCACAAAGGGAAAACAAAACAAAATGAGAAGCACAATAAACAAAAGCCATGCTTTTGGGTCCAGCTCTCAGTCTGCGCCACACTTCTCTTGGCCGTTCTGCTGAGGACAGACTCAAAACGAGGGCATGTCTTCCTGGCTGGGGCAGGGCGCCACCCAGCTTCCAGCCTCCCCTCCCGTGCTGTTTTGCGCAGGGACTGCTGCTGAGGCTGCTGAGGCTGGACCCTGGTCAGTGGCCAAAGCCCTGAAATGAGATTCAGGAGACCTGGGTCAGACACTAACTCTGTGTGACCTTGTGTGACCTACGATGGGAACAACTGTAATGAGCAGCACAGAGCAGGTGGGAAGGGGCCGGGGTGCTCATCATGGGAGAACCCATGTGAGGGCAACCGTTCCACAAGTCTGCCTGCACCTTCCCTCACTCCCTCTCTTACTATAGACTGTGCCTTTGTGAAGTTGGTGACTACAAAGCTGGAGCTTTGGAGCTGGCCTATCTTCTCTGCTGTTATTATCATCATCAAGGGAGACCAAAGTCACTGCAGCCACAGCAGCAGGACACTTTCACAGAAAGGGAGTACTCTGAAGGCCCCACCAAAGGCCCAAGTTCCTGGCTGGATTACTTCCAGGGGCTGACCTCGTCCAAGGCTGTCAATGCGGAAGCTCCAGCTGGCCAAATTCCATGGAACTGAGCAGGATGAGACAGGGATGGGCACACACCTCTTGGAACCCTACCAGATAGAGATTCAAAGATCAAGGTTTAAAATAGGGGTGTGAAGAAAAATAAAATAAAATAATATAAAATAAGGGTGTGCGCTCTTGCTAGTCATGGCCTCAGACTCACCTACCCTGGCAAATGCCTCCCAGGCAGGAAGTGGGTCCAGAAGTTCAGGCCAATTGTCCCGCATCTTCATCTGGCCCGGAAATGAGTCTACGATAGCTCCAGGATTAGGTTTGCATCAAAATCCAGATACCAGGGCCTTCCTCAGCAACCAGGCTTCTGGATTCTAGGGTCAAAAATCCATGGGCAGTGTGCTGCACCTCACTTCCCACTGGGTTCATGCAAGATCGGCCTGAGAGCCCTGATCAGGTGCCTCAGGCCAGTCTTGCTCCTAAAGAGCCAGGAGGACACAGTGGCCCCCAGCCCACTATTCTTTCTGTCCTTAACATTGTTATTACCTATGTACAACACACATGGATATTTAGTAGCACTTAGGAAAGAGTGGCAAGAAATGTCCTAACTGGATTTTTCTAAATCTGAGAGGACCCCCTACCCTGAGCTCCTGTCCAATCTCTAGAGACATCCTCACAGAATGCCACATCTGCCACATGTGAACAGGGCACAGGACCTCACCATGTCCCCTGTGGGAGGAAGCGCCACCTCCCTTTCTAGCCTGGGCACTTTCAGAGAATGCAATCCCTCTGGGGTGCAACCCAGCTGTTCTCTCCATGGGGCCAGCTCTGTTAAAGGCTTGGCTCTCAGGCAGCCCCTGGAACACAAAATGTTGTTACTCTACCTCAGAGCAACATGAGCCCGGCTGCACAGTCTGTGCAGAGAAAGGAAATCATCTTTCGTGTTATTACTGTGCATCTGCTCCCACAAACAATTACAGAGTAATTTCTGCACTAAATTATTCATTCGGTTCCCTTGTCATACATGGAAATAACATTCTGTAGCTTGCTTTTTTCCCTTAGACCCCTTTCCAATCAATAAATATAGATCCTCTTCATCATTCTCAATGGTCATAGAGTACCTAATTGTTTGGATGCATCTTGTTTTACTTAGCACAGTCACCCACTGAGGGTGGCTTCTAAGTTTCAGTGTTATGAGCGGCGGTATGGCAAACATTGCTACACATCTTGGTGCATAGATGTGATATTTTTGGATAAATTCCTAGAAGCTGAATTGTAAGGTCAAGGTACAGATCCATTTTTAAAATATTTTCCCATTGATTTGAAAAAGAGAGAGAGAGGATGAGGGGGAGGGAGAAAGAGAGAAGCATCAACATATTGTTTCACTTAGTTGTTGCATTTAGTTGTGTACTAATTGTTTCTCATATGTGCCCTGACCAGGGGTTGAAACCATGACCTCTGGCACACGGGGTTGATGCTTTATCCACTGAGCCACCTGGCCAGAGCTGCTAGATCCTTTTTAAGATTTATTTATCTACAGTCCACTCCCTGAAAATCTGTACCAGTATAGCAATGTGGGGGTGGAGGTTCCCCTACTGCGACCAACACCAAGTACAAGGCCATCTCTCCAAATGACCCTCCTGCCCTCTACGTCCAGAATGCAGGCTTTCTGTGCTGAGACCTGGGGGCCTTCCTCCCCAGCTAGACTGATCTTAAATAATTTTCATCCCCACGTGTAACCAGGCCCCAGCTTGTCATTGCTTCCTTTAAAAATCCTGCAGCTCAAAAAAAAAAAAAAAAAAGGCCTGCAGCTCAACTAGTTTCTACCAATAGTAACTGCCCAAGAGGGCACTCTGGGAATAAGTGTCCCCTTGCCCCCGGCCCTAAGACCCTGCCTGAGTCCAGGCCTCATTCTCTCCACCCAATCCCCCCACCCTCCCACTAAAGAATAATTGTACCTATGTCTAGCTTTGTCATGTCAAGGGAAGGATGTTTGTCTTGGAAACAGGTAGCAACTGAAAAGCTAGTCATCTGGGGCAGAGCACCAAGCTGGACTCAGCAACCAAGCTGAGTGCCCACGATTCGTGGTCCTCAGATGGCACAACCCATCCAGCCAGCCCATCTCATTCTCAGAATCTCCAGGTGATGTTGTTCTCACACCACCATACTCAGCCACCTCAAGTAGGATGAGATCAAGCTTGGCTACAGGGAGAGTCCTTTCTTAAAATTGTGGTTAAATATACTACTTTAGTCTTTTCAGGCTGCTGTAACAAAAGGCCTGTACACTGGATGGCTTATAAACAACAGAAATTTATTTATCACAGTTCTGGAGGCTGGGAAGTTCAAGAACAAGGTGACGCATGCTTGATATTTGGTGGAGGGGTTCATAGATTGCCCCTTCTCTCTGTAATTTTACAAGGCAGAAGCGATGAAGGAGATCTCAGGGGTCACTTTTATCAGGGCACTTGTCCCCTTCATGAGGGCTCCACCCTCATGACCTAATCACCCCCCAGAGGTCCATGTCCATCACATTGGGAATTGGCTTTCAACTTATGAATTTTGGGGGACACACTCAGTCTATAGTATATATATGTAACATAAAATTTGTCATTTAACCATTTTTAAAGTACACAGTTGTTTGAAATTTAATATATTCATTTTGTTGTACAACCATCATCACCATCCATCTCCAGAACTTTTTTTATCTTCTCCAACTAAAACCCTGTGCTCATTAAATGTCAACTCTCCATTCTTCCCTCTATTCCACTTTTCCCTACAGCCCCTGGCAACCATCATTCTACGTTCTGTCCCCATGAGTTTGACTACTTTAGGTATCTTATGTAAGTAGAATTATACAGCCTGACGAGGCAGTGGCACAGTGGATAGAGCATCAGACTGGGATGCGGAGGACCCAGGTTTGAGACCTCAAGGTCGCCAGCTTGAGCGCGGGCTCATCTGGCTTGAGCAAAAAGCTCACCAGCTTGGACCCAAGGTCGCTGGCTTGAGCAAGGGGTTACTCGGTCTGCTGAAGGCCCGCGGTCAAGGCACATATGAGAAAGCAATCAATGAACAACTAAGGTGTAGCAATGAAAAACTGATGATTGATGCTTCTCATCTCTCTCCATTCCTGTCTGTCTGTCTCTATCTGACTCTCTCTCTGTCCCTGTAAAAAATATATATATATATAATTACACAATATTTGTCCTTTGGTAACTGGCTTATTTCACTTAAATAATGTCTTCAGGTTTCTTTCATGTTGCAGTATGAGTCAGAATTTCCTTCCTTTTTAAGGTTGACTGACATTCAATTGTAAGTGCACACCATATTTTGTTTATTCATTTACTTGTCAATAGACACTTGGGTCATTTCCACCTTTTGGCTATTGTGAATAATGCTGCCATGAACATAAGTGTACAAATATCTGTTCAAGTCCTTGCTTTTGTTTCTTTTGGGTGTATATGCAGAAGTGGAACTCCTGGATCATATGGTAATTATATATGAATATTTTGAGAAATCACTACACACGTCTTCCATAGGGGCTGTATCATTTTATATTCCCACCAACAGCACACAGGGTTCGAATATTTCCACATCCTCAGCAACACTTTTATTTACTTATTTATTTACTTATTTACATATTTTTGTTACTAGCCATCCTAATATGTATGAAGTGGTATCTCAGTGTGATTTTGAACTGCATTTCAATAGGAAGCCTTCTTAAGGTCAGAATATTCCAAGTCATTTTGTTACAGGATAGCTGGTCCACCTGAAAGGAGCCTGGTTGTGAAGCTAGCTCCTGCACCACCTTTAATCCTATCAGGAGCTGAGCAGAGGCGGGGGGGGGGCACCCCTCCACCCATTCCCCCCACCCGCCCCCACCCCCCACTCCCATGCTTCTCCCTCAGATCCTATGGGATGATCAGGAAGCCAGAGTGTTGAAATCCTAGGGGAGAGCATGAGAGAGAAGTGTGTCCTGCTCCTCCTGGAGGGGCCTCAGGCAGGAAAGTGAGACGGCATCAGAAACGACAGACAGCACACCCTCCGCACCAGCTAAAACTTTAACACTTTATCCTTTGATGCTTCAGCAGCCCTGGGAGGGAAGTGGGAAGGCAAGGGGAGATCCTGTTATTTTTACAAAGTCCAGGGTACTTCCTACTGGGCAAAACTATGGGGAGACCAGGTTTGGAATCTGAGAGCAAGTAATAAAACTGAGGAACAAACAGCAGAGCTCAGATTGGGGAACCAACTTGCCTACCGTCACAGAGCGAGTGGGAAGGGCAGTTAGAGCCAAAGTAATAATCATTATATGGCTTCTTCCTGGCTCTCTCCCCAGGCTCCCTGCCTGACGACCTGGCACACATCTTGTTCCAATGCTGATGGCCTTGGAGTGCCACATTGCTCTGGTTTCCGGTCTAGTGACCCTATTTCTTCCCATGACAACTACACCCTGCAGGTTCCTCTGCCTCACAGCCTGGGTATAAGTCCCAGAACCCAGACAAAAGCAGTAGCCACACTCTCTCTCTGGGGACTCTGCCAGGAGGAAATTAGGCTTGTCTGGCATGACTGGCTCAGCCAGACAAACCTCATTTCCTTTCTGATGGGGTAAGAAGTCCCAGTTCTAAGAAGAAATTGGCCCCAAGGAATGTCTGAACTCCCACCTCCTGGAAGAAAGAAGATGGATGCCTGGGAGTGTGGTGGAAACTTGGCAACCCCTAGAACTTGGGCATCTTCTCATTTCCTTGACCTTTCCCTCACTCTCCGTAGCTCCCCGTCACCAGCAGCAAACACCCCGGCCTGGGGAGGTTTCACTGACCTCCACGGGCACCCGCCTACCTGGGCACCACAGCCCTACCGCCACAGGACACCTGTGGGTCACTGACTTGGCATCCAGTATTCTCACATGGGAAAGAGCTACTACGTGCGAGAGAAGGGGATCAGGTTCCCACCAAAACCACACTCATGACTACTGGGCTGTGCCTGGCTCATACTTATCCGGGTCCCATTTAAAGTGCCAAGCCCAGGAACCTGTCCTTGACCCACTTCCTCCTACTTTCTTCCTTTCCTAGCATCTTAGAACCCATGGGACAGGGAGGAGTGGGAGGATTCAAGACCCCTCCCTCCCCAAGGCAGTCATTTCAAATATCTTGGCTTAGGCAAGATAGGGAAGGGGTGGGGAACCACTGATAAGGTCCAGAAGAGGACAGATTACTTACCCTGAGGTTCACCTGCCCAACTGCCATACAGTTAAGCTCCAGACATGTGCCCTGGAAGAGGAAACGTAAAGATCTCCACTATACACCTGAAACCTATATGTTGGGCAGATAAAATGTATTATGCTCACTTTGTTAAAGAGGCTGTTGCCCAGGTGATATTAATGTGTGTTGGGGTGGGCTAAAGGCAGGCAGAATCCTTGTAGCCTGGGGCTTGGTTATGGGATTAACCCTTTCCTACCCTTTTTGGTGTAAGGTGGTACAATCCTATCATGCCTCAGAGAAGTGACTTTGTATTAGAGACTTCCCTATTATGTATATTGGATTAAGGGTTTGGATTTCTACACTATAAAATGGGAACAGAGCGGGAGTTTGTCTCTTGGTTCCTGAGGTTAGCATGAGAGAGCAGAGAGAATAGAGCCAGCAGCGGGAGGAGGCCACGTGGAGAAGGCCAGGAAAAGCAGCCAAGATGGCGGAGTGCTGAGTGAGATGCCAGTTTGTACAGGGTTTGTATCTGGGATAAGGAAGGAGATGGGGAACTGAGGAGAATAAGGCTGGTGAGCTAGAAACCCTTGATTCTAGGAAACTCGGATAAATCAGTAGCTTTGTGAGCACTGAATGTGACTGGGTTTTGGAGCTCAGTGTATGTTTTTACTTGCCCGCCGGGTGCAAGCTAGATTAAAGACTATGGCCCACCAGTTTTTGGCTCCATGGTTTCTTTACCGACTGTCCGAATCCAATGCGAACCTGCATGTGAATGGCCATGATGGCGGCTCCTGGCTTTACACTATATAATTTTTTTTCTTTTTTTTATTCCTTTTGTGAATTTTTATTTATTTATTTATTTATTTATTTTTCATTTTTCTGAAGCTGGAAACAGGGAGAGACAGTCAGACAGACTCCTGCATGCACCCGACCGGGATCCACCCGGCATGCCCACCATGGGGCGAAGCTCTGCCCACCAGGGGGCGATGCTCTGCCCATCCTGGGCGTCGCCATGTTGCGACCAGAGCCACTCTAGCGCCTGAGGCAGAGGCCACAGAGCCATCCCCAGTGCCCGGGCCATCTTTGCTCCAATGGAGCCTTGGCTGCGGGAGGGGAAGAGAGAGACAGAGAGGAAAGCGCGGCGGAGGGGTGGAGAAGCAAATGGGCGCTTCTCCTGTGTGCCCTGGCCGGGAATTGAACCCGGGTCCTCCGCACGCTAGGCCGACGCTCTACCGCTGAGCCAACCGGCCAGGGCCTTTTGTATTTTTTTTGAAGTTGGAAATGGGGAGACAGTCAGACAGACTCCCGCATGCGCCCGACCAGGATCCACACGGTACACCCACCAGGGGCGACGCTCTGCCCACCAGGGGGCGATGCTCTGCCCCTCCCGGGCGTCGCTCTGCCGCGACCAGAGCCACTCTAGGGCTTGGGGCAGAGGTCAAGGAGCCATCCCCAGCGTCCGGGCCATCTTTGCTCCAATGGAGCCTTGGCTGCGGGAGGGGAAGAGAGAGATAGAGAGGAAGGAGGGGGGGGAGCAAATGGGCGCTTCTCCTATGTGCCCTGGCCAGGAATCGAACCCGGGTCCCCCGCACGCCAGGCCGACGCTCTACTGCTGAGCCAACCGGACAGGGCTGAAACCTATATAATTTTATTAGCCAATGTCACCCCAATAAATTCAATTAAAATTTTTTTCCACTATATCTGATGTGTGTATATTGGTAATGTGTGCAGAACAGTCTATATGTACATATCAGCAGGTGTGTCCATGTGCATTTTAAAAAATTAACAAACATTTGTAACACATAAAATGATTATGAGCCAGGCATATTCTAAGTGCTTTATAAGTATCAACTCTCTTGTTCTTTGTAACAACCCTATGAAATAGGTATTGCTATCCCCATTACACAGATGAATAAACTGGGGCACAGAGAGGCTAAGTAATCTGCTCAGGATCATAGAATTAGCAAGAGGCAGAGGCAAGATTGAACCCTGGCCTTCTGGCCTCTCATAGGCACATGTCAGGAGCATTTGCACATGTTTGTGTTTATGCACCTGTGTGGACATGTGTGTCTTTGGGGAGAGAAGGGTGCTCCCCTTAACCCAGACCCTACAGCTTGCAAAATCCTGAAAAGCAGCACTTTGTCCAAAGGACCAGTCTTCTGTTCCAAGGTCATATCTGAGCCCCAGGCCACCTGAGGTCAGGACTGGGGCAACAAGAGATCCTTCTAAATGTCACAGGGAAGGGTGGAGACAGCCAGATGGTCCAGGGAGAGGGGCTATAAGGGTCTGCTCCCTTCCTGTTCCTGTTTCCCAGCTGGTCCCACCTTTGCAGCTCCACCCTGCCAGGGCCAGTAGCTGCCTCAGCCTAGACGGCAGGGCAGCCTCTCCCGCACACTGGCTTCCTCGGGCCCATTTCTCCCACATGCCGACTCAATCCAAGCAGCATGTAAGAGGCTGCTGCTGAGCACTTAACATCCTTGGGTCACAACTAAGACCCTTTAGTTCAATTGCCCGGGGCTGACAAGAAACGTTACTTTGGGTAACAGTGATTGACACTGCAAACACCTTGTGAAGTGGCTGTGACAACTATCTCAGAACTAGTCAGGAATTTGTTGAAAACAGAAA
This sequence comes from Saccopteryx leptura, assembly GCF_036850995.1. Classification (NCBI taxonomy): domain Eukaryota; kingdom Metazoa; phylum Chordata; class Mammalia; order Chiroptera; family Emballonuridae; genus Saccopteryx; species Saccopteryx leptura. Next base: position 40,128,288 of record NC_089504.1, on the reverse strand, counting down.
TGTGGCCAGAGAAGTGTGGAGAAAATTCTGCTTTGAAGTGGCAACTGGCTACTATGCAATGAGTACTTGTGAGGTGTCGGCCATTGTTTTAGATACTTCATCTCAAGTCTTTATTATTCCTATTATGTAGATAAGAAAATGAGGCTCAGATGGGAAATGGCTGTGTTAAACAAAAAACTTTGACTTCCTGACTTTAGTTTTTTGTGTTTTTTTTTTTAAGTTCTTATTGAGCCAAAAATACTAGCTAAAAGATCAGTCTTGGGGCATGGAGTCTAAATCACCAGCAGCATGGCTAGGCAGAGAAGACAGTATGTCCGTCGCCCCAGAGTTTTGTGAGTGTTTTTATACATCAAGTTGGGGGGAAAGGGAAGAAAGGCATTCTGAAAGGATTTACACGAGCTATAGGCAAAGGGGTGGGAGAAGGTGAAGGGGGCCAGCTCTGGGACAGCAGAGTCCAAATAAAGAAATGTTTGCGCCTGTGGAGTGGCTGTGGGCAGCAGTCCAGAAAGCCCACGTGCAAACAAGCAGGGGCTCCTGAAGTTTGATGGTGCCTGACTAAAATACACTGCAAATATAGCCACCTGGAAATTAATCCAAAATTCCAACAGGCAAAACAGAAACGTGAGAAGTCTTTGGTTAGCTGGCCCGCAGCCATTAGCAGACTAACTATTCTGTCTCCTCTCACTCTGAGGTAACTTAATTTAGAACATCTCGGAATTTTTCTCTTATCAGGGATTGCAGGAGATGTGTGTGCTCCAGGTGTGTGACTGCTGGGTGTGCTCCAGGTGTGTGACTGCTGGGTGGTGGGTGGGGAGATCAACACCTCCTGCTCCCCAGCGCCCCAGCCACGACACCCCTGAGCCGGGAAGGCACAGGAAGGCTCTGCTTTCCGCGAGCCTCCTGCAGGAAGCCCCAACCCCTGTCCACCTGCTCTGGGAGAGCGGAGCCCTTTAAATCAGGAGAGAAACCACCTGTAGTTACAAAGATAGGGTCATTTATTCTCGTTATATTACCAGATTTTAAAGGCAAAAATACACTTTTGATTTTGAACACCGAAGTCAGACATTCCCCCCCCCCCCCTTACAATGGGAAATACATACATTTGCACACACAGAGAAATCAAAATACACAGCACAACAGGTCTCCGGGACAGGAAAGCTGCTGTCCTGGCTGTGTAGGACACCCCATGGCCAGCCCTGAGGTCAGCGGAGGCCCTCCCCAGGCTGAGAGCCAGCACTAGCACTTCCTTTACCTTCCTGGGCCACCTCTGCCCTCTGATCTTTTCCAAAGGCCACTTGACAGGGTCACCAGCAACGGAAAGGACAGAAACAAAGGCACAGTACATGACAGCTTCATGGTGACAACTTCCAGGTAAAGGAAATGCTCACTGAACCCTCTGTCCTGAACTCCCCAGGGAGGAAACAAGACCGACAGCATCCCATGAAACAGGCAAGCATCCAGGCCCAACCTTGAGCCCAGGCGGCCCCCATGAGAGCACCAGGAGGTGGGCAAATGAGGAACAGATGATGTGGGCTTTCCCTTGGTCCTGAGGATGAACCACGTAATTGAATATTACAATGTAACGTGAAGGAAAATACAGTATAATAAAAAACAAAACAGAAAAAACGTCTGATTTTTTTTTGTCTTTCAAGAATAAAGTAACAAAGAGGTTACTTTCCAGGGCATTTGCCTCCCTTCTTTTAAGGCACTTTGGAAAAGTCAGAATCTGGGGTCAGAAAGAGAGGCCTTCCTTCATTCTTTGCATTTCTCAAAACTCCTCTCAGTGCAGTTGTTCTGAGTTTTATTAACATCACTATTAAGGAGCGGGGAAGTAACAGAGGAATACTCTTTGCATAGCCCAAATGCTTCTGCAGTGGGAAATAAATGTTAATCAATACAAAGACTTCTGGAAAAAAGAACCCAGTTAGCATCTGAGATGCCCGAAGCAATCAAGGCACAGGTGAGACTGGGGCTGGACACCAACTCAGCCTCCACACTGAGGGCTGATTCTCATGAGGTCAGTGATGGGGGTCTGAGCTGCCACCAGCGGAAAGGTCAACCCTGGGAGTAAACAGCTGAGTCTCATGCCATTAACCCAGCAAGGGCACCCAGTGGTAGAAACTGCCTCCTGCATCTCACCCCAGGCAGGCAAAGCCTCTTCCAGCAGAGGTGGGTTTGGAGAAAACAGCCCCATTGGTCAGCCTCCCTGGAGTGGGAGCACCTGCTAAAATCTTGAGGGGGAAAGGATGGCTTTAGGCACCAGAGTGGTCAGGGGAGTGTGTGGGGGGTGGTTTAGCTGAATTTCTTTCTAGGTTTCTAATTAAAAGGCACATTCATGCTGGAGAATGAATAGTTTGTTTGACCCTGAGTGCCACAGGCAAGTTTTAGGGAACAGGCAAGAAGCAAAGGAACAAAAAGGGGGAGGGCGGAAGAGGGAAAACCGGTCCTGCCAGGCGGGACAGGCGGTGTGGGGCAGAACCTCCGAGGGAGGCAGCCCCTAGACTCCTAGGGGCCAGAGCGAGGGTCCCTCCACCTCCCCCAGGCTAAGGGCTCATAAACAGACTGGCCGCCCTCACAGCCTAGGGCCCTGATGGGAGGTCTTGAGGTGCGGGTCAATCGGAGGAGGTGGTGAAGGTTCCCTCTACCCTGCCCACCTGGGGAGGGTGAGGAGGTGGGGAGCTCTGCCCAGCAGGCCAAGGTTGCTGCCCTCCTGCAGAGGTCCAGGAGGCCTTGGGTGACTTTGTTCTTCACAAAACCTGGTCTGCCAGCTAAATCAGAGGCCTGCTCATGGCCACGACAGCATACTTAATTTTTTTTCCCCTAAAAAAAAAATGCTCAGCCCCCTCCTCACATTTAAAACACCACAATCAAAATACATAGGAAATTCAAGTTTACATAGCATACTCAGAAAAATAAATTGCCATGATGTAACACTAAACAGCTATGCAAATCTGGATCAACAGAAAATCAAGCTAGATCATTAATCAGAATTTGATTTGGTCTTTAAAATACTACAAACTGCAAACTGCAATTTTAAAAAAGTTTTACATTCAGAAATCAGGCTACCTGGAGAAAGGCCACTGAATGTGGGAACACCCAAGGCTTCCGCTCTGATGGCTAAGAAAGTTGCCTGGAATTCACACGTTAGGGCAAAAGGTCAAGGCTCAAGTTTTCACTCTCTTGCTAAGGAAAAGGCATACACACAGTGACTGTAATAGTTGTATAGCACTAGGAGGTGGGGGAGGGGTAAAATGAAAATGGTTGAAACTGTTTTCTGTTAATATATGACAACCAAAACATACCACAGCAATCCAGTTTCAGCAGCACTCTCTGATTTTTCTTAAGTATTCAGAATACACAATTTAAAGCAAAATTCTTATCTATTTCACAACAATTAGCAGTTTACCACTGAGAATGAGTCCCACAATCACCAAATTTGGGGCTGTATACAGCCCTACTTCTTTGGGGTGACATGGCGGACATGATAAGAATTCCCAGCTGACAGTTTCTACACTTACAAACGCCTCACAGAGCTAAGAAGTCACACGCCGAGCCAAGTTGGAGGTAAAATATTCCATTCATTCTGGTCATCTGGAAAGGCATGTGAATGATGAGCGAAGGGGGCCTACCACTCTGATTGGTAAGAATGAGAGGGACCAGCCCGGCACATTGGCAGAGACAGCAGAGGACTCTGGCCATTTTAGGTCTCTTATCAGTGTAGCAAAATGCTAGCTCGGTGTCCCGACGTCCACTGTGATTTTGGTATATAACGGGTATTTCTCTATGTTCAACACCTGGTAGGCCAGTGTGTTCAAACCATCAGAGAGCATTGTTTCCTTTGTGTGTGCAATTCGGTCAAACCTACAAGGAAAAAAAGGGCAAGTGGTTGGTGTCAAAACAAAAATCGTAAGGAAAAACTGCATTAACACTTGTTACTTCACTGCCCTTCCCCCCTTGGACTAAACCCTCCTCGCTTCAGGCACGGAGCCCTCCCAGAACCTCAATTCCGCTTCCTGCCTCGTCCTAAACGGGGAAGAAGGACTATGAACCAACACAGAACAACACACCTCTGAGGATTGGGCTCATTTTTCTTGTCTCTTGAGTGGCGAATCATCCGACACTTCCCAACCACAGCATTTGGGCGAGATATAGACATACCTTTAAACACTAATCTGCAAGGAGTAAAGGGACAAATCATTACGGAGCAGGCCATGAGGCTTGGGTCTGACAGCCCCAGCTGCAAGACCGCTGCCCACTCCCACCATCCTGCTTACTGAAACTCACATCCCTTCCCCATGTCCTTTTACCACTGTTTCACAGTTTGTGTTGGTGACTGTCGTGTGCCAGACTCTGGTGGTGTCTGCCCTGATGGAAATGACAGTGCTTAGAACACAGGGCTGTCAGTGGCAGGACGGAGGGGAAGAAGGAGGCGGAGTTGTAGGGCCCAGAGAGAGAAGCAACTACCTGACCAAAGCAGGCAGAGCCAAGCTGTGAAGATGAATGGATGTCTGCCAGAGCATTCTGGGCAGCCAGGAAAGCACAGGCAGTGGGGGAGAACAAGCGCAGTGCCCTCGGGGACTGGTGACAGGGCCTGGGGTTGGGCGTGGCTGGAGATGAGGCTGGAAAGATGCACGAAGGTTAAATCATGGAAATGTTCTCAAAGCTTCAAGCATCCTGCCTGGCCAGGCGGTGGTGCAGTGGATAGAGCATTGGACTGGGATGCGAAGGACCCAGGTTCGAGACCCCGAGGTCACCAGCTTGAGCACGAGCTCATCTGGTTTGAGCAAAAAGCTCACCAGCTTGGACCCAAGGTCGCTGGCTCAAGTGAGGGGTTACTTGGTCTGCTGAAGGCCCGCGGTCAAGGCACAAATGAGAAAGCAATCAATGAACAACTAAGGTGTCGCAACAGAAAACTAATGATTAATGCTTCTCATCTCTCTGTTCTTGTCTGTCTGTCCCTATCTATCCCTTTTTCTGACTCTGTCTCTGTAAAAAAATAAAATATTAAAAAAAAAACAAAAAACAAAAAGAATGGAGTAGGGGACAAGGTCAGAGGCAGCCAGAACAGGGTAGAAGGTTCTGGCTAGGTCTGGGGAAAGGAATGAGGACTCAAACCAAAGCCTTGAAAGCAGGAATAGAAGAGTTAAGAGGCAGGACTGACTGCTCCTGGGTGATGGAAGGATTTCTGGCCTCACCCCCGCAGTACTGAGCTAGTGCCTGGCTCAGTGAGCAGGTGTGTAATAACAGTTGGGTATTTTATGTTTCAAGAAAGCTGCTCCACAAACCACTCTTCCATCTGGGTACCTCCACTCTATGGTGTCCATACTTGGTGCTCCTACCCCCTCAACCTTTCAAACCACTCAGATCTGTGGGGTCACACCAGCCCTGTATAATACCATATGGGCCCAGTGTTTGCCCGGGGCTGGTACTGTGGAAGCAAGTTTGTCTCTGTCTGGCCCCCTCTGTCATGTCCATTTCTTCAGTGTCCTCCCCACTGGGCTCACCTGGCACGGTGCTCTGCAAGCAGCATTCAGTAAGCGCATGCTTGAGAACCAACCTGCATACTTGAAAACAAGTTTTCTCCAAGGCTTGGGTCTACGCCAAGTTCTCACATAAAGGTAAACTTGACTGATTTGGATGCTGCTCTGACAGACTCCTGTTAACTGCTCAAATCATGTCTCCAGTTCAGGAAAGCACTAGGGTGTATTCTGACATCAAACTCAGTGACAAGTTCACACTGGTTCCCATAGGAGGAGGTGCGTTTAACCTGAGGCTGACAGGGTTGAAGTCTCCGCTGCCAGGGAGGACTGGGCAGAATGTGGTTTCAAATGCTATTGATAGATGGTTTTTTACCGTCTGCAATGATGACCCACATGATAAAAATTTGCCAGCCTCCAAGGAGTCCCAGAGTGTGGATGGGGCAGACCGGACATGAAATGATGGTCGCCGGGGCAAGTAGGTGCAGAGTCTCATCGCACTACAGGTCCTTTTTCGTGTATGTTAAAAATAGTCCAAAAAAAAACAGTACAAAGATTCTGTGAAGAACTTGGGATTCTGGCCAAAGAAACTTGTTTCACACTCAAACAGGACTACAATGAGATGCTGACTTTTTACGAAGGACACGTTGACTCCTTCGGTACAAAATGGCATGTGGTATGCACCAAAGGAAGCTCACCCCTTCATCTAGTTCTCCTTCTCCATTTTCCAAGGCTAATGCAAAACTCACAGAAGCTAACTTTCCTAAAGTCATCTTCAGCACGTATAGCGGCTGCAGCAGGGCACACGTGAGAACCCGGGCCGAGTGGGGACTGCATCCCTCCCGAGGGTCAAGCCTTGCAGAATGACCAAGCACTGACTGAAAAACTAGAAGGGAAGGGAGACAGGGAAGAAGGAGATCTAAGTTGTGACCGTTACCTGTTAAAAATGTCGTCATCTTCACCTCCCCAGCCCCAATAATTATTAGGAAATCCATTGATGGTGAGAAACTGTTGTTTACTTAGAGCAGACACGCCTCCAAAAAACTGAACGTAAGGTAAGCTGGAGGAAAAAAACACGACACACACACACACAGGACCAGTGGTTAGTAAGTTCTGACTCTCTCAAAATAAAGCTTGCTCAAAACATAAACACTTCTGAAGTTATTTTTATTCTCTAGAACTTTTTAATTAGAGATTTATGAGGATTCTCTGTTTTGTTTTTATAGCAGACTCAGATTACCTTAGAGAAGACAGAGATATCAAAAAATAGAATCTTCTAAGAATACTGTGTCACTTCTGTGGTGATCTAGACAATCAGTTACAAGAGCATAAGCCCAGTTCTTCTGTACCGATCAAGAATCTGCTCCCCACGTTCTGTTCCTGCACGGGAAATCCTCTCAAGGTCCTGGAATCTGAGATTGTTTCAGAGCCTCCCTGTGCCCACTCTGTCCTGCACCCATCCCATCTACCAGTCTGCGTTCATTCTTCCAGAGGAATACTGGCTTGAACACTGATGAACTCCAACAGTCATGATAGCAATCCTGAAAATATTCTAAAATAAAATCTTGGAAATTTCTACCATGTCCTGACTTAGCAAAATGTAAAATGGTGAATCTATTCTGACATTTGCAAGCAGCAGGGCATCTGTGTGCTTATCCATCCAAATCTTTTTGTATTTCAATGTTTCAGTGGTTATGAATTGTGGCACCCTGTAATGTGAGGGTTTGAACCAGACATGATCAGGCCAATCAAGTTGTTTGAGAATCAGTGTTTTTACAGAAATGGACTCTTAGCCACTTTTAGGGGAAGTGTAGGCTGAGCTGACAAGATCTAGTTATGCTGTCTCTGCTGCTTTCTCTTACCTCCTGCCCTGTCCCCCAATCCTAAGTGGTTGTGGGGAAAACAGATATAGTGCTGTGATAAAGAATTAAGTGATCAGCTTGATCGGTGGTGGCGCAGTGGACAGAGTGTCAACCTGGGAGGCTGAGGACCCAGGTTTGAAACCCCGAGGTCACCGGCTTGAGCGTGGGCTTATCTAGCTTGAGTGCAAGCTCACCAGCTTCAGCACAGGGTTGCCAGCTTGAGTGTGCGGTCATTGGCATGATCCTGTGGTTGCTGGCTTGAGCCCATAGGTCACTGGCTTGAGCAAGCGATCACTGGTTCAGCTGGAGCCCCCCCCACCCATCAAGGCACATATGAGAAGCAATTAATGAACAACTGAAGTGCTGCAACTACAGGTTGATGCTTCTCATCTCTCTCCTTTGTTGTCTCTCTTCTCTCTCTCAAATAATAAAAATAAAAAAGAATTAAGTGATCACCACCATGCTTCAAGGGAGGAATTAAGAGGGGTCAGAGTATGTATCTCAAAAAGAATACAAACAGGGAGGGAGGAAAGATATTGTTTTCAGCTAAATTTTCTCCCCTAGGCCCTGGCCAGTTGGCTCAGGGTAGAGTAATAGAATGTCGACCCAGTGTGTGGAAGTCCCGGGTTCGATTTCCAGCCAGGGCACTCAGGAGAAGTGCCCATCTGCTTCTCCACCCCTCTCCCTCTATCACTTTTTTTTCTCTCTCTCTCTCTCCCCTACCTGCAGCCATGGCTCAATTGGAGCGAGTTGGCCTGGGGCGCTGAGGATGGGTCCATGGCCTCTGCCTCAGGCACTAAGAAGAGCTCAATTGCTGAGCACTGGAGCAACGCCCCAGATGGGCAAAGCATCACCCCCTAGTGGGCTTGCCAGGTGGATCCCGGTTGGGGGCACATGCAGGAATCTGTCTCTGCCTCCCCTCTTCTCACTGAATAAAAAAAATTTTTTTTTTTTTCCTCTTGAAGACTGCAGGTTAGGACCTGAATACTTTTGATCTGGGGGAAAGACTTCATAAGAACCCTATATTTATCTCACAGATCGCATGCCCTCAAGCAAGGGAGAAGAGAAAAAGTTCTGAGAATAAAATGAGTCAGAAGAAAATGCAGCTGGATCTAGACCAGGGGTCTCAAACTCAACTCAGCATGTGGGCCGCAGAGCAAGATCACAGCCGTTTGGCGGGCCGCACTAGGTCTACAAAAGGCAACTGTTACGCAACACTTTTCTCACTGCAGTTGAAAACAAAAAAAAATCAGTACAACAAGCACAATCGTACATGCAGTTTACTCAGTGTCACAAAACGACCAGAAACTGTAGTTCGCATCACAACTGCTGTTAACTAAGCTAATATCTAGCTAGGATGCTAGAGAAATGAAAAATACAAGTAGGCCCCTAGGCTTACTTAATTTTATCCAAAATATTTTGAACTTCGTGGATTAGTCTGCGGGCTGCACAAAATTGTTCGGTGGGCTGCAAGTTTGAGACCCCTGATCTAGACCAAGGGGACTCCTAATTGGCCTAGGCCGGCCACACTGCTTATCATTCTGAGGCGGGGGGGGCCTATACACTGGGCACCTGCAATAGCTTCTTAGAATAGGGAAGGAAGGTTATAAGATTGATAGGTGATTTAAAACCATTTTTTTTCCTATTGATTTGAGAAAAAGAGAGGGAGAGAGAAGCATCAACTCGCTATTCCACTTAGTTGTGTACTCACTGACTGTTTCTCCTCTATGCCCTGACTGGGTATCGAACCCACAACCTTGGCAAGCCGGGATGACACTATCTACTGAACCACTCAGCCAGGGCAAAACCGTTTTATATTGATACAAATATGAGTAAATTATCAAACAAAATACACATTTTGTTTTTATGCTAAAGCAATGGACCACAAGGTAATTTTCCCCCTATGATAATATGCTCTGGACTACACTGCTGCCCCCAGGGGAAGGCATGAGCAGGCCTCCTCACTAAAGGCATTTTGGTAGAAACATTTGGGCTCCATGTGTAAGCAGAAGCCTGTGCACTGCTGAGAAACAGAATCATGCTCCTTCTTAAAGTACTAACGAGCATTTGCTGAGGTTTTCATGCTCAAGAACATGCTGGGGGAAACGAATCCAATTGGTTTCCCAAACTTGGGGGCTTGCAGGGGGAAGCGAGGAAACTCAGTGTCAGTCCGGAGCCATCCTAAACACTGGAAGCTCTTCTTGTTAGGATGTGCAGAGGTTATAGGCCTTCCACTTTCCTTCTCAAATAATCACTGGCTGTGGACTTAATAAGCACCCACTTCTCAGAGGAGGCATTCTTCTCCAGAGCATGAAGAGGCACTCTCGGGCTGGAGAAACGACACTTCCTCATTGTCGCAGCAGAGAGGAACATGTTTTCTGTAGATGCTGGTGAACAGCTCTTACCTAAATCCAAACTTATCCATGGCCACCGAGATGTGCCGTGGCTGTGAAAAACACCTGTAGGTGTTACGGTCATCCATTGGAATGAGGTCCACATCGCTGAACACGAAGCAGTTGTAGTCATAGTCCTTCAAGGCCTCTTGGAAGCCAATGTTGAGGAGCTTAGCACGATTGAACATGGAGTCTCCAGCCTAGTGCAGAAACAAAAGTAGCATTAGATGCCATAATGACTCTGAACAGAACACTGGAGCTGGTGACTTGATCCCCACAGGTGGTCATTAGTCCACTCTTGGGACTCATTTTTTTCTGCCTTCATTTACAAATTAATACCAAGTGGTATGTCCTGAGTCAGTATTCCCACTATTTGGAATTATCTTGCAGGCCTTGCAAATGTGCAAATGACATATGAACATTATTCCCCATGGAGTGCTCATCACAGCAAAAGATTGCAAGTAATGACATAAGCATCACGAGGGAATTGGTTAAATAAAGCATGGTACAGCCACATAATGGAATAGAGTTATTTAAAAAAATATGGAAGTTCTAAAAGGAAATGATCTTCAAGACAGTACTGTTAGGTGGAAAGGCATTTAAATATATGTCATTTATTTATGTACTATATGTAGACTAATTACAGGAAAGATACCCAGGAAACTGATGCTTATGGGACTTTTCGCTTCTACCCTCTTCATAAGGTTGACTATGATTGATAACCACAGTGTGTGCCAAAGTGTCCGTCACTAAGCTAGGCACCAGAGAAATATGGCAAACCCAACTAGATCTCTGCCCTCATGGTGCTCATAGTGTATGGTGGAAAGCAGTGCAGGGCACACAATAGAAACAGGGTGTATGAGAGAGTGGGCAATACCTGCTTCAGGATGCCAACCACTGGGTCGCAAAGTACCAAGTCTGTTCGTGCAAAAGTACTTTATATTTTAATTACTTATTTTCAATTCCCCCCATTAGAATCCATGCTCAATGAAAGCTAGAATAATTTTACTATTTATTCACCCAGTGCCTTGAACACCACTTGGCATATAATAAGAGCTCAACAAATAACTGGCTGGATGGATGCATGATAGATAGAGAGAGAGATGGATGAATGAATGGATGGATGGGTGAACAGACTGATGGATGGGTTTCAACATACAAAGGCAGAGAGCAATCCTTTATGGGAAGCTCCAATCAAAGGGCCCCCTCATAGTAACCAGCATGGGTCGCTGCTTTACCAACTCCCATGGCCCTAGGTGAGTAAAGACAGTAACAGTACACAAGTGACATAGCTGCGCTGAAGCCTAACACTATGGAATCCTCACTATATGCTCTTTCCCAATACTCTTGGGATAAACGAGATCAGGTCCTCTATTTTTGGGGGAAATGTGTCCCACAAGGGCCTGCAGTGGTTACACAGTCTCAGAAGTAGGATGCCCAAACCTCTCTCCAGGCTCCCGAGAGAGAGGACTTGGAAACTGGTGCTCCAAGGCTACCTGTGAGAGTGCAGAGCGGCAGACAGCACCACGGCTGCCCAGTCTCGGGCGGGGGACTCTGGGAAACAAACCTCTGAAGAAAAATAAAGACCAGGAAGTCAGACTAAGCCAAGAGAATACTAAATGAGTACTAAGGAAACATTTTATGCAAGAGCTCCTTTCTTTAGCCCATGACAAAGTTTCCTAACCACACTTAGTAAAAAGAGAAAGCTGTGACCAATGGCACACACTGTATTTTCCGCTTTCCCACCAGTTAAGTCATTTCGAGTTCTGCCTTCAGTTAATTCTGTGTAAGTCATGAGGCAAAAAGAAGTTTAAAGTTTAGAAAATGCATATAAAAACCATGAAGTTGTAATTATTATTATTGCAACAATACATTGCTAATATTCACTGGGGAGGGGCAATATGACAGACCAGGCAAAGGATAAGTGTTTTACATGCAGGCCCTGCCATTTAATCCTCTCAACAATCCTGTAACCACCTTCACCCTGACCCAGACTGACGTCATTCCTCCCACACCTTCTAGCTCTGGGTGACGGGGATGAGGCCAGCATCTGGTACTTTCCATCTTGCTCCTCCAGCTCCATGAATACCCTAAAAGAGTTAGCCGAACATTTTCAAACAAAATTCATTCCCACTGACCACGTTTCCAACAAGTAAAAGCAGGGTCTCCACTAAGCCTTTTCACACTTGTGTGGCAGAACCACAGGGTAGCTGTGCAGTGCTCCCTTCTCTTGCTACACTCTCCAAAAACAGAGGCGGGGTGGGGGGCTCCTGGTGGCCGTGTCAACCACAGGAGCTGGCCTCCTGGCCACTACTATTTGATCTAAGCAGACGCCTGATTGAGACTACACTAAGCATTTTTCCTCTCCCAGAAACTGGTAATTTGGAACCATAAACAAGCTCCTCTGGAGCCAAGCTCCCAGAATAATAGCAGCCTGGAGAAACCTCAGAAGAAGACCTGGTTCTGCCCGCTGCCCATGTGCGATGCAGCAGTTCCTCCGACTCAGTAAGGTACTCCAGTGTCTGGTCCACACTTAAAACTAGTCAAGCAGTTTTCCAAAATAACCTGAACTACACATGGCTTCTCCCATCCTTCTTCCTATCCTGGCCTTACCTGTGTGATGCAGAGAGAGGGGAAAAGCAGGGTCTATTTCTGCAGGTGTTAGGCCCAGGAACACCAGATCAGCAGAATGATAAATGAGGAAAATGTGTGTTTTTCCCTTTCTCCCCTGGGATTACAGAAAAGCCAGTTCTAGGCTTCTTTGGATGAAATGCTATAATAACACGGGTAACTTTCTTGATAAAAAAGGCCCTGGAGCCTGACTGGGCAGTGGCGCAGTGGATAGAGCATTGGACTGGGATGTGGAAGACCCAGGTTTGAGACCCCGAGGTCATCAGCTTGAGCGAGGGCTCATCTGGTTTGAACAAAAGCTCACCAGCTTGAGCCCAAGGTCGCTGGCTCAAGCAAGGGGTTACTCTCGGTCTGCTGAAGGCTCGCGGTCAAGGCACGTATGCGAAAGCAATCAATGAACAATTAAAGTGTTACAATGTGAAACGAAAAACTAATGATTGATGCTTCTCATCTCTCCGTTCCTATCTGTCTGTCCTTGTCTATCCCTCTCTCTGACTTTCTGTCTCTGTAAAAAAAAAAAAAAAAAAAAAGCCTGGGAAGTCCACCAACTCCTCCCCCTACTAAAAGCAGGTGCCCCTTCTTTTCAGACAGTAGGAAGACACCCTGCCCTCATTCCTACCCGTCCTTGCTGGACACATTTATACAGTGCACTGGGTGCTTCATTTACTCCAACGTTTATCAAGTACCTATTGTCTGGCCAAGTCAAAATGTGACAGATAACATGCATTTTTATCTCAGGAACGCCAGCTTCTTCACTTAATAGATATGGGACTTTGGGCAAATCAGATCTCTAGGCCTCAGTTTCCTCGTTTGGCCATGGGGATGACAAGATGGATTGTATTAAACAAGACAATACATTACAGGTCTTCCCACATTGCCTGGCAACAAACGTCGGATACATAATATGGATATATATAATAAAATGTCATTATTACAGCATAGATTTTCCCATCATCTTACGTAGACATTTCAAAATGTCTCCCAGAGATCCGACCTGGGGACCACTCCTTCCCTCATATTCGTGTGTGTCCTCCCCAATCAACTTCAAAATTCCTCCTAAATCCGGCTTCTCTTCTGGAAAGGGAATTTCTTTTTTTATTTTAATTTTTATTTTATTTAATTGATTTTTGGAGAGAGGGGAGAGAGAGAACAAAAGAGGGAGAGGGAGAAAGAGGGGGAGAAGCAGGAAGCATCAACTTGTAGTAGTTGCTTCCTGTATGTGCCTTGACTGGGCAAGCCCAGGGATTTAAACCAGAGACCTCAGCATTTCAGGTCTATGCTTTATCCACTGCACCACCACAGGTCAGGCTTGACAGGACTGGAGAGGGAATTTCTTAAAAGGATTACAGCTCGAGTGAGTTGCCTGTGGCTCACATGATTAGAGTTTATAGCAGCAGGGGAAAGAGAAACCTTTAGAGCAGGGGTCCGGAACCTTTTTGGCTGAGAGAGCCATGAACGCCACACATTTTAAAATGTAATTCCGTGAGAGCTATACAACAACCCGTGTATGTTACGCATTTTCCAGTAAAAATTTGGTGTTGTCCCGGAGGACAGCTGTGATTGGCTCTAGCCACCCGCAACCATGAACATGAGCGGTTGAAAATGAATTGTAATACATGAGAATGTTTTATATTTTTAATGTTATTTTTTTTTATTAAAGATTTCTCTGCAAGCCAGATGCAGCCATCAAAAGAGCTACATCTGGCTCGCGAGCCATAGGTTTCCGACCCCTGCTTTAGAGACCCGTGAAATGCCTGGAAAGTCACACTAGTGAGGAGGAACTGGTGCACTGGAGCAGATGTCCTGAAATACAGGGATTTTAAAGTGCAGGCTTTTTATATGCTGCTGGACAAGAGTTATACTTATCCCTACTAGGGCAACTGGCTCCACTTAACAGAGGGAGATGACAAGAGGAAAGAAGGCCAAAAACTGTATGGCATTCCTACAGCTGGACCGGGCAGCTGTTCCAGAGACGAAAGCTCACAGAGGAGTCTTTTTAGGGCTGGGCATACAATCCTGACAGTGGGTGTGTGAGTCAGTCGAGCAGAACCAACAATGGCCAGCACAGAAAGAACAGGAGCCGGGCATGGTCAGGCACGCTGGCCTGGGGTTCAGTGAGGAGCCCTGAGGTGGGAGGTCCAGCACAGGCCTAAAGGCCATGCTCCTCAGAGGGTGAAAAGAAAAAAGCAGCTACCTCCAGACACATCATGTAGCAAGCAAGCCCCAGTGCCCTTCTGGCAGATCTGGGTGGCAGGGAGGAATGTCTTCAGATGTATCAGATAGCTCTCAAAGGCTATTAAACCCTTTTTCTATGGTGGGGAGAGGTGAGGGAGGGTACGGGGGAATAGATGGTGATGGAAGGAGACTTGACTTGGAATGGTGAACATACAGGCAATGTACAGATGATGTGCTGTGGAACTGTGCACCTGAAACCTGTATAATTTTATTAACCAATGTCACCTCAATAAATTCAATAAATTTTTTTTAAAAGAAACACACAGAAAAACATTTTTTTAGAGCCCTCACTTACATTGAAGATAGGAAAGAGCAAACAGTATGTCCACTGAGAATGGAATCACCCTACACTGCTGGTGTGAATGTAAAATGGCGCAGCCATCTTGGAAAGCAGTCGGGCAGTTCCTCAAATAGATAAAGAATTACCATATGACCCAGCAATTCCACTCCTGGGTATATCCCCAACAGAAATAAAAACGTGACCACAGGTGTGCCCTGGCCGGTTGGCTCAGTGGTAGAGCGTTGGCCTGGAGTGTGGAAGTCCTGGGTTCAATTCCCAGCCAGGGCACACAGGAGAGGCGCCCATCTGCTTCTCCACCCCCCCTCCTCCTTCCTCTCTGTCTCTCTCTTCCACTCCCGCAGCCAAGGCTCCATTGGAGCAAAGATGGCCCAGGCGCTGGGGATGGCTCCATGGCCTCTGCCTCAGGCGCTAGACTGGCTCTGGTTGCAACAGAGTGATGCCCTGGATGGGCAGAGCGTCGCCCCCTGGTGGGTGTGCTGGGTGGATCCTGGTTGGGCGCATGCGGGAGTTTGTCTGACTGCCTCCCCGTTTCCAGCTTCAGAAAAAAAAACAAAAAAACATATGCCCACAAAAAACAACAACTTTTTTTTTTTTTTTTTTGTATTTTTCTGAAGTTGGAAATGGGGAGAGACAGTCAGACAGACTCCTGCATGCGCCCGACCGGGATCCACCCAGCACGCCCACCAGGGGCGACGCTCTGCCCACCAGGGGGTGATGCTCTGCCCCTCCGGGGGGTCGCTCTATTGCGACCAGAGCCACTCTAGCGCCTGGGGCAGAGGTCAAGGAGCCATCCCCAGCGCCCGGGCCATCTTTGCTCCAATGGAGCCTTGGCTGCTGGAGGGGAAGAGAGAAATAGAGAGGAAGGAGGGGGGAAGGGGTGGAG
Organism: Saccopteryx leptura; assembly: GCF_036850995.1. NCBI lineage: Eukaryota > Metazoa > Chordata > Mammalia > Chiroptera > Emballonuridae > Saccopteryx > Saccopteryx leptura. The sequence goes on along the minus strand of NC_089504.1, from coordinate 40,112,506 downwards.
AAGCAGATGGGCGCTTCTCCTGTGTGCCCTGGCCGGGAATCGAACCCGGGTCCCCCGCACACCAGGCCGATGCTCTACCGCTGAGCCAACCGGCCAGGGCCAAAAAACAACAACTTTTAAACAGTGTTCATAGCAGCATTATTCACAATAGCTAAAAAATGGAAACAATACAAATGTCCATCAACACAAGAATGGGTAAATAAAATATGGTCTATCCATACAGTGGAATACTAGTCAGCAATATAAAGGAATGAAGTACAGATACATGCTACTATGCAGATGAACCTTAAAGACATTATGCCAGGTGAAAGAAGTCACTCACAAAGGATCACATATTTATTATGATTCCATTTACATGAAATGTCCAGAGTAGACAACTCCACAGACACAGAAAGGTTAGTTACTGCCTAGGGCTGTGGGGACTGGAGGGATTTATAGCTAGGAGGCGTGGGGTTTCTTTCTTTTTGGCATAATGAAAATGTTCTAAACTTGATTTTTATTTTTTATTTTTTGTGGCAGAGACAGAGAGAGTCAGAGAGAGGGACAGATAGGGACAGACAGACAGGAAGGGAGAGAGATGAGAAACATCAATTCTTTGTTGCGGTTCCTTAGTTGTTCATTGATTGCTTTCTCATATGTGCCTTGACCGGGGGGCTACAGCAGACTGAGTGACCCCTTGCTCGAGCCAGCAACCTTGGGCTCCCGCTGGTGAGCCTTGCTCAAACCCAATAAGCCCGCACACAAGCTGGCGACCTCGGGGTCTCGAACCTGGGTCCTCCGCATCCCAGTCCGATGCTCTATCCACTGCGCAACCACCTGGTCAGGCTCTAAACTTGATTTTATGGTGATAGATGCACACCTCTAAACATGCTAAAAGCCATTGCATTCTAAACTTTGTATGTGATGATATCTCAGTAAAGCAGTTACCGAAAATAAAAAGAAAGAAAGATAAAGAAAGAAAGCGCAAGCCAGCCCCAGAGACCAGAGGGTCCTGTTTCTCTTTCTCTCATAAATTCATTCTTGTCATTCACTGTCTACTTCATGTTTAGCAGTAGGGATACAAAAAAAGGAAACAAAATGGCCCCGCTTTTGAGGTATTTCAAGTTAAATTGGGCAATGACTAATACACGCTTTATGGTATACAGCTACCAGGGGAGGGCAGGGGAGGGCAGGGGAGGGGAAGGGAGGGGAGGGGAGGGGAGGGGAGGGGAGGGGAGGGGAGGGGAGGGGAGGGAGGGAACTACAGAGCCAAGCACAGACTGAGAAGTGGAGGTGGCAACACTAACCTAGTCCTAGGGGCTTGGAGATGGCTTCAGTGAAGAAGTTAGTCAAGTTTAGTGGGGAGGCTGAGAGGAGTGTCCCTGGGGAGAGAGCAGCATTTGTAAAGACTGTGAGGAAAAGAGAACATTCAAGGGACTACAAGAAATACAGTGTGGAAGCCAGAATAAGACATAAAGGTAGAGGCTGACCAAATCATGAAATGAAGGAAGAAGCTGGGCACTCTACTAAAATACTCAGGTTTTTCCTTTGATTTAGGCCACAGGAATCCTTTGAAGGTTTTAAACAAGGATTATGTTTTGCATGTCAAGGAGGGATTTGTGTCACCTCCCCCCAACTGAAGGCAGTTTGGAAGCTGCTGCATGACTCATGTGACACGTGGAGACTAGGCAGTATGGGGGGGGCAAGTGGAGAATGCTCCCCCATGGGCTAATGTCTGGCCTCCACTTGCCCATTTCTTGCTTCACCTGCTCCCTGGACATGTGCACTGTACTCGCAAGCTGGCTTTGTGGGGCTTTCAGGACAGGTTCCGGAGTCTGGTCCAACCCCCAGAAAAATTCTGACTATGGTTAAGGCAAGTGCAGCCTTCTTCCCCTGATTTCAACAGAGGACAAATGACTACCAAAAGCCATGGTTCCTGTTTGTTCAAGTGTGAACAGTCTCTAGAAGACCCATCAAACCACCTTGCCTTCCCTGGATGACAGGGTCACGTGTGCTCGGCAGCAGACCCATTGCCAGACCCTGACGGCTCAGGAATGAGGCTACCTGGCCCCTCCTTCACCAAAGACACAGCAGAAATGAGGTTGGAAACATCAACCCAAAGCCAGGACTCCCGAGGAATCCGAATCCCTATGTGATGGTAGAGACAATATTCCTCTGGTGCACGTGCCCTGACCCCTCACAAAGTCACTCCCCCTCTGCCCACCGTTACCCCTAGGCTCTCAATCCCATGAATCCACGGGCAGGTCAGTGGTGCGCGGAAATGTCTCCTTAAACACAACTAAGACTCCGGGAGGAAAGGCCTAGGCTGAGTGGCTGGTGAGAAAGTAGGGCAAACTGGGTGGCAGTCCTGTGGCAGGACTCACCTGCAGGCCTACGTGTGGACCCTGGGAGGGTAGACAAGCTAAGAGGTGATCTCTAGAGTTACTGGGAAGGGCCTGGGATCACACACGTGTGTGTGTGTGTGGGGGGGCAATGTCCATTTACCCCTGATTTCACAGCAGTTGGGCCTCTGGTTTTTCATATAACAATCATAATAATAATATAGAACTCCATCATAATAATATGGAGCTTCGACAGGCCTTCATCAAAATGTAGATCTGAGACTTAAGCATTTTACTCAGTGAGAAAGGAAATGGTTCTTTCAGGATCAGGGAGCTGAGAGGGTGGTTCTCTGTTTGACAAAAGAATTAGTCACAAAAGTGAGAACATCCTTGGCCCCTGCCAGACTAGTACACAGTTCAGATGCCGTAAACTGCCTTCAGAGAGAACTAAGATAACAGGACAGCCCAGGAGCAATTCTGGGTGAGGTAAACAAAGAGAATTTTTAAACCCCAGCTCCACAGGGGCTATAGTGGAATGCCTGCCTCTCTCCCTGGGCCTGAGGCACTGACTTTCTACAGAAAAACACTTTAGAAAATAAAAGCTTCCTGAAATAAGTAAATCAGAAAAAACCAGGAACTGCATTATTCCATACGTAGGTGGGACATAAAAGTGAAACTAAGAGACATTGATAAGAGTGTGGTGGTTATGGGGGGAGGGGGGAAAGGGAGAGGGAAAGGGGGAGGGGCATAAAAAAAACTAGATAGAAGGTGACTGACTTTGGGTGATGGGTTATGCAATATAATTGAACGACAAGATGACCTGGACTTGTTATCTTTGAATATATATATCTTGATTTATTGATGTCGTCCCTTTAAAAAAAATAAAATTATTAAAAAAAAAAGAAAATAAAAGCTTCCTTAGAAGAAAATAATTTGCCCATTTATCTTAAGAACCATAAACATGTTTAAATTATATCTGAATCCATAATCCTGTGTCTAAAAATCTAGCCTGTGGAAACCAGCCTGACCAGGTGGTGGCGCAGTGGATAGAGCGTCGGACTGGGATGCAGAGGACCCAGGTTCGAGACCCCGAGGTCGCCAGCTTGAGCGCAGGCTCATCTGGTTTGAGCAAAGCTCACCAGCTTGGACCCAAGGTCACTGGCTCGAGCAAGGGGTTACTCGATCTGTTGAAGGCCCGCGGTCAAGGCACATATGAGAAAGCAATCAATGAACCACTCAGGTGTCACAATGCGCAACAAAAAACTAATGATTGAAGCTTCTCATCTCTCTGTTCCTGTCTGTCCCTGTCTATCCCTCTCTCTGACTCTGTCTCTGTCTCTGTGTAAAAAAAAAAAAAATCTAGCCTGTGGAAACCTAAAGACAGAAGAAGCAAACACCAAGTAAGATTTAGACTCAAAGATGTTCATTACAGTATTATTTACACTAGAGAGAAAGTGGAAATGAGCTAAATGCCTGCTAATACAGAAGAATGGCTAAGTTAATTATGGTAGAACTGCATGCTCAACTACTATGAAGCCATGGAAAGTGATGATTATGAAGACTATGAAATAACATGGGAGGATGCTGATGATATAGAATTAAGAAAAAGCAGGATACAAAAGTATACATACACACAGTATGAGCTCAACTATGGCTTAATTTTCAAAAGGCAAAGTCTCAGACCTCTGCACAACAGACTGGCATTTCCAAGCAAGCCAACAGAGCCCACGGCCTTGCCTGAGAGAAAACCGGGCCCAAGGACAAACACCGGCAGATTACACAGCTCCCCCTGACCAGTATGGCCTGGGCTCTGGCTTTGACTTGGAAGTGTGTGGACATTACCAAGGTGGCAGTGGTGGCAGCAGCGGCGGCAGCAGCAGTCACAGCAGTAGTTAGGTCAGCACTCCTTTCTCTCTCTCTCTCTCTAGGAGGTGGAGGGACCAGAAGAGGAGGTAGGTGGAGAGTAAGAAGCAGATCACAGAGAGAAGCTCCTCCTTCATCTGGCTTTGCTACAAACAGAATTAACAAGTAAAGGAAAAAGACCCCCACTAGAAGGAAAAAAAGAAAAAAATGAAAGAAGGTAGATGCGAGAGAGATAAGGAAAAAAGGCAAATATCAAGGCTGCAAAGGAAAGGGGCCCATTCCGACCACCCCTTGTTCAGGGCAAAGGCCCATTCCTAATAAGCAGCCATTCCTGGTCCTGAAGTTAAAAGGGGAGCAGAGAAAATGGCATTTCCCAGAATAACGTCCAGGGAGGCAATTCACCAGTCATGTGAGTACCTATAAGTGCTTTAACACATTCCCAGAAGAACGGAGCAAACCACGGTCAGAGAGGGGGAAACACGGTTCACTGGGGCAGCACACAAGCAGTGGAGGGACACAGACACCCCCAGTCATACACAGCCCTGCCGGGCCCCAGGCTCCGAAAGATCTAAGTACTCAAAGAAGGGCCCGCTGCAGGACAGGATCGGCACTGCCCGTCCCGAGCTCCATTCCTGCACACATTAGTCTGGAGGCTGACAGCTTGGGAAAGAAATGGAAGACAGGGCTGGGGGATGGTAAAAAAAATGGTCAAGGCAGAAGCCAAACCAGTGGGGGCTACAGGCCTAGGCAGCTGTCCTCAGTCATGGGGCAGACTCGTGAGTCTGCTTCACCCTAATTCACCTGGGCCTCACTTAGGAACCAGCTGCCTGGCTCAGGGACAGAGATAAGCTGCTGAGGAATGGCGACAGATACTTGCACTCATTGGGGTTACAAAGGGCTCTCTCCAAACCTGCCCACACTTGGCCCCAGACAAGCAGCCTGGAACCATCTCACAACAGTGCACAGGTGGAAAAACTTCCAAAGTCAAACAAAGCCGGGTCTCTCTCATCTTCCCCCCACAACCCAGCCTTTCAGGCCAGGGTTCACCTGTTAATGATGACTGGGCAAGCCTCACAGAGGGTTCTAAGGCTGTTACTCCAAAGGCATAACCCCCCACCACCACCTCCATGACCCAGCGGGACTCATGGCATTGCCAAGCAGAAGTGGAGCTGTTCCCCAGTGAGGGGAAGAGAGGCATTCCTTAGGCTTCAAGTGATATCTGCCCAATCCCAGCTCCACCACCCAGCCAACATGGAAGCAAGCTACTTACCTTCATGAACCTCCCCTCAGCTGGATCAATGAGAATAACTATTTGCCTCACTGGAGGATCATTAAGAGTTAACATTCAAAGTGAGACCAAGAAAAGATGGTCAGTCCTAAGGACCAGAACTGTAAAGTTTTATGACCATCAATAATCACAGGGTTAAAGTAGGTTCTCTGCATTTTTCCTGAAAAGGTAGGTCACCCCAAGGCGCTGTACCCTAGGCAGCCTGCTTTGGTCAGCAAGGAGCAGAAAACTCTGAGGAAAGACCCCAGGGAAGGACTGAGCAGGTTGCCAAGGAGCATGACCTGGCCTGACTGAGAAAGGAGGCACCCCTGCCAGGCACGCCCTCACCAGAGAACGGGCAGCAAGGGGGCAGAGTGGGTGTGAGCACCGGGGCAGGAGCCACAGGGAGCGCTCAGCACACAGCCTGCTCAGCCTTGACTGAGCACTCAGAGCTGTGTGGTCAGGGAGACAGAGGCTGTCAGACCTGCGGCCAGAGTCCTGGGCCGCCAGCTAGAGTGAGCACGCCCAAGGCAATCCCTCGCTAGGATGTACTAAGTGCCCTGGGAGCAGCCGACAGGGAGAAGTCAGTTCCATCTGGGGCAACACAGTACTAGTAAGGTTTGGGGGGCCTTAAATGATGACCAGAAAGAAAGCAGGCAGGGGAGGGAAGGCAGGGCAGAGGGAACAGCATATGCAAAGGCAGGAGCACAGAGTCTATCTGGGTGGAGATGGGGAATCCCACATGGCTGTGACACAAAGGTGTGAAGGAAGTGGAGGAGGAAGTGGCTGGAGGTAGGTCAGGGGTGAATGCAGAGGGTCCTGGATGCTGACCTCAGGGCTTCAGACCTTGTAAACCCTTGCCTGTGGGTAGTGGGGACATACTGAAGGGTTTAACGAGAGGGCATGGCATGGAAGAATTAGAGGTGCCAGAGGACACACAGATGGAACTGTCAGGCTGCTGGCTCCAGGGCAAAGGGCTGCCGTGCTGATTACACATGCGCCTGGCCAACTGGGCCTGCACTCCCCACCTGCGGGTAATTTTTATGATGGGTAGTCCCACAAACATCCTGTATTTCTTACTTAGGGCTGGTGCTGTCACGTGGCAACCTATCTTCCCTTCACCTTGGGTGGTTTTACAGTTTCCTTTCCTGATTAAACTATGAGTAAGTGCAGAATGCACCCTACCCTATGTCTGCTATGACACCTTGATGTACACTTCTACACCACGGTTCCGGTGCCACACCTCAGGTAGGACTTCTATCCTCTGAGGAGCACTAGACTCCAACAGCCTGGCTGCACCAGAACCCTAACAGGCTTCCCAAACACTGGTGGGCGAGGGCAGAGGACCCGAGGACAAACAGCAACACTGTTCTCCATCTCAACTGGCAACCCCCACACTTATTGTGAGATGTAAGTTCTTATGGTAACTGGAAGGGGGGGGGGAAGACCAGAGAGTTCAAAACCAAAATGGGGTGGTTAACAGCTTAATACGGACAGGAGAAGCCACAAAAGCCCATGAAGCTCACCCCTGTATGTGGAGCTTGAGACACAATCCTGTTCTGAAAGAGCTGGTAGGGTTGACACGGTCCCTATGTCCCCTGGGATTCCGTTACCCGGTGGCTTTCTGCTGTAGGTCATTATCCATTATCCTATAACCCCATGGAGGCCACTCAAATGACAGGGACGGTCTCGATGCTGGTACTGAGTGGGGGTGAAGCAGAAAAGGGGGAGCAGTAAAGACTTGATCACCACAGTACCCAGTGGAGAAAAGAGGCAGGAAGAAGGGGGTGGGGAGAAGAAACTCAAATCATAGCAATAATAGCTAATGTTTACTGACAGTTCTCCAGGTGCCAGGTGCTTCACAGCCCCCCTGGGAGGTACTAAAACCCTGCCCTCCCACCAGTGTGGAAACTGAGGCACTCAAGTAAACTCAAATTGAAGAGCTCAAGCTTAAGGTCACTAGCTGCAAAGTGGCAGAGCCAGAACCCAGGCAGTTTAAGCTGGAGCTCACTCCCGGCCCTGGATGACCAGCTCTGAGACACTCTTTAGGGGGAGGGACTAAATGGCCTTGAGAGATTACTGCCCACGCAGTCAGAGGGCACGAGGAGTCAGGACAGCGGGGTGAGCTGCTGCCCAATATTCCTTAGGTGATGTTCTACTTGCCTACGTTGAGCCTCAGTTTCTTCACCTGTGAAATAGATAGAGCAGACATTTTCACACTATCTGGCCTCAGGGGTCCAGGCAAATCCCAGCAAAAACTGCAGGGAAAGTTAGGGAGTAGAACTTCTGTTCTTTTAAAAACCTGTTTGAGAACCCCTGGACTAGATGTCTCAGAAGCCCCTCCAATTTTAAGCATTTTTTCTCTCTAATCTTTAATGGGGTTGGGGATGAATGGTCAAAATGAAAGCAGGGTGTCTGAGACAGGGAGACACCGAGAGGTTCTAATGACGTCTATCTGACGGCCATTTGACGCCTATTTGCTCAATAGTACATAAAGGTTAAAGCCAGATGCTACAAACTACCCTTGAACTCCCTTTCTTCCTCTAAAATAACTATAAAACAGGGAGCACAACATGTTTCTAAGTTAAATGGGGGAATGATGCAAATGTTTCTCTCTTGGCCTTTTTCTTTCAAAAGGCTCAAGTTTCTGCCCTAGCCAGATAGCCCCGTCAGTTAGATCAGTGGTCCCCGACCCCTGGGCCGGTCCATGGGCCATTTGGTACCGGTCACAGAGAAAGAATAAATAACTTACGCTATTTCCGTTTTATTTATATTTAAGTCTGAACGATGTTTTAGTTTTAAAAAATGACCAGATTCCCTCTGTTACATCCTTCTAAGACTGACTCTTGATGCTTGTCTCGGTCACGTGATACATTTATCCGTCTCACCCTAAAGGCCGGTCCATGAAAATATTTTCTGACATTAATCCGGTCCGTGGCCCAAAAAATGTTGGGGACTACTGAGTTAGATCATCGTTCCAAAGCACAAAGGTTGCCAGTTTGATCCCTGGTGAGGGCACATACAGGAACAGATTGATGTTCCTATCTCCCTCTCCCTTCCTCTCTCTAAAAGCAATAAAATAAACAAACAAAAAAAGGCTTACGTTTCCTATCACCACTTTATTATGTGTACTTTATGGCTATGAGACAGATAATACTCTTAACAGGAAAGGTAGGGCAGAATTCAAGTTTCTCCTTAGACTTGGTTTTCTCAAAGAAATAACCAGGGTGGAGTTGGAGCAGCAGAAAAAAATTAGCAGGGGGAGAGGAAGATAAAGAGGCAAGATTCCTCTAAAGTAGAAAGTAATCCTCGGAAGGGAAGGAAAAGATGTAGAGGCAAAACACATGGGATTTGGGGGGGAAGAAGTGATACTGACAAGGCTAGAGGAGGAAAAAAAATGTTTGAAAAACTAAAAATAAAATATATCTAATGCTGAGTTGCAAGTGAGAAAGAGAGGGGGGGGGGGAGAATGGGGATTCTCAGTTCCCAAGAGAAGAGGTGGGGGCTGCCTGCTTTCCCTAAAGTGCGACCCACAGAACATTATAGAGATGGTCCTTAGAAACCCATCCTCTAGGCCCTGGCCGTTTGGCTCAGTGATAGAGCGTCGGCCTGGCGTGCAGGGGTCCCGGGTTCAATTCCTGGCCAGGGCACACAGGAGAAGCGCCCATCTGCTTCTCCACCCCTCCCCCTCTCCTTCCTCTCTGTCTCTCTCTTCCCCTCCCGCAGCCAAGGCTCCATTGGAGCAAAGATGGCCCGGGCGCTGGGGATGGCTCCTTGGCCTCTGCCCCAGGCGCTAGAGTGGCTCTGGTCGCAACAGAGCGACGCCCCGGAGGGGCAGAGCATCGCCCCCTGGTGGGCAGAGCGTCGCCCCCTGGTGGGCGTGCCGGGTGGATCCTGGTCGGGCGCATGCAGGAGTCTGTCTGATTGTCTCTCCCCGTTTCCAGCTTCAGAAAAATACAAAAAAAAAAAAAAAAAAAAGAAAAAAGAAATCCATCCTCCAGTCAAACAAGCTCAGGAAATACCACATGCTGAGAACTTCTGGAAGCTATGAACACCTAGCACCCTGTGAAGGCTCTGCAGGACCGAGACCTGCTTCACACTATTCAAGCCAGCATCCCTCTGAGGCGCTTGGCCTCAGATCTCCATTGTGGAAACTTACTTGGAGAAAAGTACTGGCTTAGGCAGTGTTAGCCCACTCAGTGGTGGCACTTGTCCACAGTGGCTGGATTAGCTTTTCCACTAGCTTGGACTGGGACAGGCAGGAGCATATAGCTGGTACAGGACATTTAGAAATCTGTTGTTTGAAACTTTAGGATTATTTGTAGAAATTATGTCATATGCGTTTAACATGGTGGCTAAATTTCACTGGTCAATATTTGTTTTGACTTTATGATTGACCAGGGAAGTCTTACATTCACCTAAAATTTAACATATCTACCTATTCATTGGTATCTTCTCCTCTAGTCTTCCTTGACTCTAGTCACCTAAATTCAAAAGCTCAGCATCCTCACTAACTCTTTTACCCTCTTTGCCCAAGTATGCATTTTAGTCTAATTCAGGTGTAATCCAGACCACAGTTGTCTATCTTCTGCTCAGGAAGATTTGTAGGAGGCCATCAGATGCCTTGATGAATAAGATCCGACAACACTGTGCCCACAGTGTGTCACTCTTCTGCTGGTAGAATAATTATCAAAGAGGGGAAGAAAGTGCAGCTGGCACAGATTGTTCTTACGAACTCCCGCTGGCTCCTGTGATGGTGGCTTCCTCTTCCAGGCCCTCACTGCCATTGCCTTAATAACGGACTCCTGCATCTTGCCACAATCAAGTATGCTCACTGGCATTGGAAAAAGGTTCCCTGATGACAGGGCTTGTCTTAAACAAATATTTGTTGGATTGAAGGTGCCTGGCATTACTTGCTCGCTCTCACATTCTCCAACATTCTTCTATAGTGAGTGACCCACAGCTATCTTGCTCATAGATTTCCTCAGGGCCCTGATCCGTGCCTCACTTGGCTAAGGGACTCAAACAGCCCTGAGGGGTTTGCCTGCCACCTGCTTTCCCAACCTTGAGCTTCATTTCCCGTGTAAAGGGTTGTTCTGCTCTTTCCTGTCTGACAAGACTCAGCTCCAACATCTGGCCCTACACCCTTGACTGCCTTACTACCCAATGGTCATCTCAATCTCCAGGAACATGTAAGGCTGTTTTCCCAAAAGTCTCCATCACTGGTCCCAGCTGAGATGCCCATGTCTCCCTCTAGCCCTCAGAACCCAGTTTTTATCCTGGGTCTTCCAGGCGGTTGCTCTCTCCTTCCTGAGCTCCCAGAGCATTTGGGAGCCACCATCCAATCACATGCTATCTGGGCTTGTTAACCAACTGTTTCCTGGAAGGGTCCGCCTGCCATAAGAGGGAATGGAAGCTTTGGGACAGTTGTTAGAACTGGGACCCTACAGTTCTTTAGAATCTTTCTGCAACTGGTGAAGCACTATGCACAGAAGTCCTCAGAAATGCTTGGGGACACATTGCTGTCTCCAGCTTCCTTTCTGGTCTAAGGGGAGGCACACAAGGTCCCCCAACTTTGACAGAAGCTGTCAACTACCATCAATCTTACTATCTCAAGCAGATTCAGAATTTATCTTAAAATGAAATGGACACTAGAAATAGGCATACTATGTCTCTTCAGGTGAATTTCAATGAAATTTGGTATACAGATACGTTAAATGTGTTATTGCACCTAGGAGGTTATAGTCTAAAGATATGAATTTGAGTATTTGAAATAAACTTGCTATATCAAAGTTATACGTTCAGAAAAATAATAATGCTCCTCAAGCAGACTGGAAATTAGCAAAGTTATTACAACAATAGTGCCTTGTAGGTCAATCTGATTTTCTCCATGTCGTGGTGCTAAAGGCTGACATGTCTTCAACATTAGTTTCCTTAAGCCCAGCATACAGGGATCAGACACACAGAAAGACACTCTCTTTTCTTAGACTCAGCTCAGTCCACGTGATGGTCAGCCACCAAAATCAGACTTCCCCAAACTTTTGCTGGGGCCTGGCATTCAGGCCTGAACTAAGGGCGTAGTCTCCTTTGAGTACCCCAGAAAAAGCAGGGAAACTGGATAAATATGAAGTTGCCTAAAAGCCTGACATCTAAATGGATATTTTTATTTTTAAAAAAGAAAATACCAGCTACCCAGAGACAGGAAATAATCAGTGTTTTGTTTGGAGAGAATTTTTGAAAGAATTTATCTCAATTTGGTTACAAAGCTACTTCAAAAAAAAAAAAAACCCAAACAAACAGAAGCCTTGTCTGGGTAGTTCACTTGGTTAGAGTGTCATCCCGATATGCCAAGGTTATGGTTTCAATCCCTGGAAAGAGTATTTACAAGAATCAACCAATGAATTAATAAAGAAGTAAACAACAGATCAATGTTTGTTTCTCTCTTTCCCCCTTCTCTCTCTAAAAATCAATAAATTAAAAAACAAAAAAAACAAACATCCTAGCAATTTCTCTTGCCTACAAATTAATAGCAAAAGACAAGCACACTGTAAAGCATTTAGCTTATCTACACTGATTGAGATAAAGAAGGCAGCAGAGCTGTAAAATGTGTTGTGTAGAAAACCACTTCCATTACACATTTATGTGCACACACACTTCCTCCCTTTGCTCCATCTTCCCAGAACTCACCTGGTTGATAACATAGATGCCATAATCCAACTGCTGACGCTGCAGGATTGGGTGCAAGTAATATAGCCAGTACTTGAGGTGCTCCTGCCGGTTGCGGAATGGAATAATGATGGCGACCTTGTGAGGAGAAATGCAGTCTTTGGGGGCATAGCGACCTCCCACCTTCACCTTAGGGTTCTGTTTCGCCACAAGCGTCAGGTCCACAGGCACGTTAAACTCGATCAGCATGGGGCCGACTAGAAAGTGGAGGGAAGGAGAAATTAGCAGGCCACAGGACTCACTGCTTCACAGGTGTCAGAGGGCCAGGTCACAGGAGACAGCTCTTCCTAAGAGGCAGCATGGCCATGGAAAAGGCACTCGTGCCCAGAACTAGGTACCTTGTCCAGCACTAGTGTGACCAACCAAGCCAGGAAACTCTCATACCAGGCAAACTTGGATGGCTGGTCACTCTAGGAAGCACTCGCCTAAGCAGGACAGACTGTTCCTCAACTGTAAAATGGAAATGGGGTAAGTCCTGCTCTGACTTCCTGACAGGATGCTGTAAGGATCAGTCAGCATGGAGGAGAAGGCACTTTCTCAGAAATCCTAAAATTGAGAACTAGCTCTGCCACCTCCCAGGGGGCTTGGCTTTGGACAGATCCTCTCTGAACTTAGCCTAGTTAAGGACAGCAGAGAGGGAGAGGGAAAAAAAGAAAGAGAAAGAGAGCTGGAAAAGTCAGCGTTGAGAAAATCAGAAGGTAGCAAGGAGTGGCATGAGTAACCCATGTCTCACGGGTTGATGCACAGATGAGACAAACTTGATGGGAAGGACTGGAGAAAATGAGGCCCCAGAGGAGACAGGGGGAAGGGGAGGAAAAACCGTTGGAAAGAACAGCAAAGAAGAATACCGAGTAAAAGTAAGGATGAAATAATAGCAGAGGTGATAAAGAAGGAAGGAAAAGTCAAGCATGGCTGCAAAGTATCTGGCTTGAAAGAACATGGCTCCAGATAAGAGAAATAAGTAAGCAAGAGAGCTCTTTGGCTTAGATGAAAAACTGACGCGTGGAAGGTGGGTTTTTAGTTAGTGGCAAATTAGGAGCAGAGGCAAAGGCAAAGGTCAAATCCAGAGACAGACATGGAAGTCCTTGCCTCCTAAACAGAAACATGTAGAGGGGCTGCTGGGGACTGTCCCTCACGCAGCACAGGTGGGGGGGGGCAGAAGAAAGATGACTGGCTCAGGGACACAGGGAGTAAGGGACAGAGTCAGAACTTGAACCCAGGCCCCCAGTATTCCCTGTAGGCCAGACATTCTCCAAGGGGCTTCGAGGAGACACTAATCCCAGTAAGATACTCAATGGAAGAACATGTCCCCTGGTCAAATAAGGTTAGCAACCCTGCCTTACTAAATCCTGCTTCTGGAAAGTCATGACGTGTACCCAAGACTCTGAGAAGTTGTGCAATCGAGAAACCTCCTTCACTTTATTTAACCTGCCATCTCCCAAACTTACTAGGCCACAGAACCATTTTATTCGGGGACATGCTTTGAGAACTGTTACTCTATATGTAACCAGCTTCACCGGTGAAGCAACCAGTCGCAGAACAAAGGAAGGAATCTACAAAACAGAGGTGAGAACACTGACCACAAATCCAGAGCAAGTTCACCTGAAACATGCTAGTTAAAACCAGTGTGTGAAAAAAACAACAACAAAAAACCAGTGTGCGCCTTCTGTCACCCTGTTTGTCAACAATATGTGCTCTCCAAGCACCCATGTCCCCAGAGGCCACTTACCCTCCTGAAGTGAGACAGCCCGAGAAAAGAAAGCTGTGACTCTTGCTCCTCCATCCTGTCCTGGGTGCAAACTCACCATCTCCTCCCCCCTCCCCCCCACCCCAGTCCCCTCCGCTACTCCACTCACCCCTCCCTCCTTCCAGTGCTGATCCTGTTCCATCATCAGGGACCTGTTCCCATTCATTTTTTTCTGAGACACAGCTATGGTCATTACTTTCCTGCTAAAAACCTCCAATGGTTCTAAGGCTGTGTCACCTTGGACAAGGTAAAGCCAAACCTCTTGGCTTGGCAATAAGGCCCTTCAGTCTCCACTCCCCCCCTCCCATAAACCAGGTCTCTGACCACATTTTGCCCTTTGCAGAAATGCCCTTCCCTCTTCCCTCTAACAACAAACTTTGTGTTGAGAGAAGGCCAGAATCTTACAAGGAAAGCCCCAATCTGACCTTGAAATTTGCCTTTCCTCCTTACCACAGAGCTCCCCAGCAGATGCCCTGGGCACGAAGGATAACCTCAGGGTTCCAAAGCCCAAGCACCTCCCTGGCCATGTACCTCCCTCTCTGGGGGCACGAGGGCCTCAAACTCAGCCCCTCTTCTGACTGCTGGCTCCAATCGCCCGAATGCCCTCAGTTGAGTAGGTTTTATGTTCCAAGACTAAGTAAGGGGTAACCATGGACCAGTTTTTCCCCAAACCTACCCTCAGAATCCCTGAGGTAATCTGTAAAAATATGGAATCTCAGGCCCCTCCCCTAAAGAGCCTGACTTGGCAGATCCTGAGAAGGACCAACATGGATAATTAATTAATAAGAAGCCTAGGTCAGTGGTTTTCAAATGCCAGTCCACAAAACAGCTAACCACCCTGACGTATGAAGATTACAGAGTCTATAATCACTGGGTCTACAATCTTCATACAATGTCAGGGTGGTTAACTCTTTAGCAATGGGAAGATGAACCTCCCATCTTCACAAGTTCTTGGGGCTTTCATGTAAGGAGGATCCTCAAAGTCTCCTACAACTCACATGTCATGGAGGCAGCCCTTCCCCACAGGGTGCTGAAGGCCTGAACTGCTTGATTCCTCAGCTCCAGGCAAAGCCTGCTGGGAGGCCCTGCTGCACAGTGCACTTGTGAAACACATGAAAAAAAGATCCATCACTGGGCTCTTCTCACTTCAGAGGGCTGCACCACACCTGTAAATCCCCCAGCCCCGCTGCAGCTTTGGTTCTCAAAATACTGCTAAACATAACACCATTTTCAGGAACTCAAGGGGCATCTGGACTATCACCCTACCAGCTTACACTTTATGAAACCAGCTCAGAAGACAGAATTCACACTTGGTCTCCCTAGCCTCCTGAAGCAGACACCTGCAGGTTGGCCTTGGTTTTGCCCCTTCAGGAGTTCCAGAAAGGTGGTCCTGAGGCTTCCTGGACAGGAGAGAGGATGCCTGGGCCCTGGTTCAGCTCCATCAGTGACGTGCTGGATGATCTAGCATTAGGCAAGTACCATCCACCTTCGGGATACTGGTTTCCCATTTGTAAATTGCAGGGACTGGAATTCAACCTGCCACAGAAGAACTCATATCTACCACCACCCCTACTGGCTCCTCCAATGGCTCATGTAGAGTTTTGTCACTGAAGAGCCTCTTATCACTCTCCTTCTCCTCCCTGCACTCTTCTCGTAACCCCCATCATGTCTCCAACTCATTGAGAGCACAATGACCCCCAGATCCTGCCCTCCCTGCCCAATCTGGCAATTCTTTCCCCACCTTTCATCTGTGAAGCCTCCACAGCTTTGAGAATCCTACAGATCACACCTCTGAGAGTGGACAGCACTTGGCAGTCACTGGCTCCAGACCTGGAGCCGGATACCTTCTTGGGTCCAGCGCCAGGCAGGAGGACTCCGTGAGTGCCCTGAACACCTCACACCCCCTGCCCAGGCTGCAGAGACCGTCCTCTGCACACACGTGGCTCTGTCCCAGTGAGAAAATCCACAGAGCTCAGACTCCAGGGCTGTGACAAGCTCTGCCCAGAGCCTTGCAGACCTGCCCTCAGGTCTCAGAGCCACTGCTTGCGGTCTCAGGGAGAGGCAAAGAGAGGAAGCAAAGGACTGAGAGCTTCATGGCAGTCCTCAGGCTACGCCAAGCCTCCCTTGCTGTGAGGCGCATGGCGTGTGCTACCACAAGCCCTTGGCCCCGCTGGGCTGGCTTGTGTGTTTTCTTGGCTCTGGGAGCTGGGAAGCAGGGTTACGTAAGCAGATGAGCAGATGTGAGCCTGTCCTCGGCTCCCCTAGCTAATGCCTCGCCACGTGGGCCTCTCGGCTGGGAGTCCAGGTCACGGCCTTGCGTGTAAGTCGCTCAATAACTTCAATGTGTGAGCTCAACTCCGACAAATTCCACTGCTCCCTTGCTCAGCACGGCAAACCCAGACACACACATGATCCTCCATCAAAAGCCCTGCTAATCTAGAGCCAACCCAGCACAGACTCCCTGCCACACTTTCACATTAGCTAAACCAGTAGTTCAATCCTCCAGCCTCAGCAACACAGGATGGAACCTCTAGTCACTGCTTCCCAACTGACCAGCCAGTGGTTCAAGACACAATCCTTGGCCAAATGCTGGTTTGTGACAATGTTTCACCAGCCTGGACAAAATGGCAATATTAGAATGCAGTGGTTCTTCATCAGTTAAATGCAATCAATATACCGGAATGCCCTTTCCTCCACGGTTAAGTACTTCTTACTCTTTAGATGTTAAAATGTCCTTTCTTTTATGAAATAATCATGATTGATTTTTTTTTTTTGAGGGCACATTTATTAAAGCTGGGGACAGTGAAACAAGGGCTTAGGATAGAAGGAGCAACAGGAGAGAGACCAGGAGGGGCTGCTCTGGTGCTCTGAAATGTTATAGGAAAGAAGTGAGCCCAGGCAGGGCTGCTCTCTTTGGCTCCCTAGAAAGTAAGAGTAAAGGAAGCCCTGGAGACAGGTTCAGGGGTGAGCCCAGGATGAGCTGCCACTGCCCACTGTTCCCCTGGTTGCAAGTCCTGTGGGAACCCTTAGAATTTAAAAGATGCATGCCAGAGAGGGAGAGAACACTGATCATGATTGATTTTGATGCTGGATTGAATTTTTTTTTTTTTTTTTTTTTTAACTTCAATGCTGGATTGTCAACCATGGATCAAGCCCCTCAATTTCTTTTGGGATTTTCCTAGACAGTGAAATTCAAACATTTGGGAACTCTGGGACTGGGCAGTACCCAGAGCTTTGTGGTCCTAAAAGCTGGGATGCTGGAGTGTCTCCCTTGTCCAGGCTTCAGTACTGATAGCACACGACACAGCCCCTCTTTGAGCTCTCTCCTCCCCAACCACAGTGTAGTTCCACAGGCATCATGGGTGGGCCATTTCTCTCTGTACCAATTTTCCAGAAGCCAGATATGCACTGGAAGCTGAGCCTGGCACTACGAAATCCCCAGACTTGGGAATGACAGCTGTCTGCAGTGGTCCCATGACCTCATGATGTTCCCTGTGCCCCTCAGACAGGAAATGAGAAGCACCATCTACTGCATGGGGCTCATCACAAACCTTCTTTCTGGTCCTTCAGGGAACAGAAGGTCTTCAGAGTTTCCCAAGGACTTAGTTATCACCAATCCAACAGCTGCCTGGCCTCAGCTCAAACATCACTACCATAGGAAGACTTCTTGGTTCTTCCTCGTTCTCCACCTCAAGTACTTACAGCACCATATCCACGCAAACACACACCCAGTTAGTTCATACCATGTGCCAGCTGGTACTGGGCATGCAGCAGTGAGGCTGGGTTAAGAGGAGGTCTTTGCACCCTTCGGGCAGGGTGACCAGCAAAGCAGACAGTGATGATGAGGGTGACAGTGGTGAGAACAGCTGACAAGGTACAAAGGAAGGGGAGTCAACTCAGGCCAGGGAAGAGTCGAGGAAAGCTTTGTAGAGAAGCAGCTTATCACACAGAATGGCACTGTCTGCTTGGCTGCCATGGCCTCAGAATACAGCAACAAGTGTCAGCTGAGTGGACGGCACACAGCTATTCCCCTGCTCCCGCCACTGACACAAGCGACAAAGCGGATTTCCATAAACCTTGAGAAAACCTGGTGGAAGAGCATGGAGACTGAGAGCCACCAGAAAGGACTTCTGAAGTCTCGTGTTAACCATTTCTCGTTGAGTTTTAAGATCTAATTCACCAAAAGCTTCACAAGTATTGGAAAAGATGTATTTCTTAAACCAGATGTTCATGCTATTTTTCTTTTATCTCTTTGGGCATATCCTTAAAATTAAACAATAAACATTTAAAAAATATAATCCAAGGACAAAAATATGTGACCTCCCCCTTCATTCCTTTCCCAATAAGTGTCTCCCAAAATAAAGATTTTGAAACATACTACTCAGTAGCCAGAAAACGGGAATAATCTATTTCTAATGTTGACTTGATGTCCTTCAAGCACACTGCACACAACACAATTTCAACACCTACTGTGCTTCCTGCAGTTTTACCACCGAAGCCACTCCTAGACCCTGGGGAAAAAAACACTTTTTCAACAGGAAGTAGAACACATTTGTGGTCTCAGAACCCTGCACTTGGGAGTATAGAGAAAAACAAAGTATTTACACACAAAAATAAAGGTGCCTGCTGGGAGGTCTGCCGAGCAGAGCGCAGGTGGCCAAGGGGATTGGACCAGCCGGGCACGGTGGGGCCAGTTACTCCTCCACCCACCTCGCCCAGGAGCAGCCCTGCCGTGTGCCCACAGCGCTCCACTCTGTAGGTCTTCCAAATATGACCTGAAAATAACATGGCCAGCAATGGAACACTGGCCTCATTGGAACTGGCCTTTCTTGTGCCCTGCTCTCTCTCCCATTATAAATGCCCACCCAACCTTCAAAGGCCATATATATACTCTGATTTGTTACTGTTTTTCCCTTCAAGACGCTGGTGAGCTTTCCACCTATTGATAACGGTTCTCAAACTGAGGTGTGCAAGAATCAACCAGAAAAGCAAACTGCAGATTCCTGGGTCCTACTCCTCAGAGCTTCTGATCTAGTAAGTCTAGGGCTGGGGGCCAGGACTCTGCATTTTAACAAGCACTCTAGGTAATTTTAACATGGGTTCCTGGATTATATTTAAAGAAATGTTGGTTTATCGGTTCACTCATTAACCACTACCTCCATCCCACCCCATGAAGTTCTAAGAATGAGATACCAAGAAAAACTTACACGCAGGAACTATTTTGTATTTCTCATTTCTGACAATGTATGTCATATAACAGAACATGTTTCACTTTTGGCTTCTGTACAGGGATAGATATCATAACTACATTGTTGTCTTTTTTTTTTTTTTTTTTTTTTTTCTGAAGCTGGAAACGGGGATAGACAGTCAGACTCCCGCATGCGCCCGACCGGGATCCACCCGGCACGCCCACCAGGGGGCGATGCTCTGCCCCTCTGGGGCGTTGCTCTGTCGCGAACAGAGCCACTCTAGCGCCTGGGGCAGAAGCCAAGGAGCCATCCCCAGCGCCCGGGCCATCTTTGCTCCAATGGAGCCTCGCTGCGGGAGGGGAAGAGAGAGACAAAGAGGAAGGAGAGGGGGAGGGGTGGAGAAGCAGATGGGCGCTTCTCCTGTGTGCCCTGGCTGGGAATCGAACCCGGGACTCCTGCACGCCAGGCCAACGCTCTACCGCTGAGCCAACCGGCCAGGGCCCACCCTCAATTTTAAAGTAAACTTCCTGCAGGTTCTAGGGCTACAATGAGAAACTTAGTGGCAGTATACAACCTAGTGAAAATGTTGCCTTTCCTCATCTAAACCTCACACTGCCGCATCAAACAGGCACTTCACCAAATACCATTTATTCCTTGAGAGAATAACTCCAAAGCTCCAAGTCTGATGTGGGTTGTGAGATCATCAGAAAAGCCTTAGGCGGTCACTCAGTTAAGGCCCCTGTCCCCAAAAGTATCAAGGCCTAAACCTAAGAGAGCAAAGCCATGGTCAGATTCCATCACCTTGAAGGGTCCGGATCTTCCTTGAATCAGAACCCAAAAAACCCTGGCAGTATGGGGCTGGAAGGACCTTTAGAATTATGCTCAGCCCCAAGGTTAACACATGCGGGTTTGAAACTGAAGACCAGAGATTTACAGACTTCCTCAAGGACATTCTTGGATTGTCCCCCCCAAAAGCCACCCTTATCTTCCCCTTACTAACCCTTTAAGGTTCTCATGTTTACAGATGCACCCACATAGGGGACATACATGCCCCTCTGCTCTCCCTGCGCTGTGCTCATGGGGATTCTGTCTCAGAATCCCTCTCAAACTAGGGCTCCAGGAGCCACTAATGCTCCCAGGCAGCACAAAAGTGAACTTATTTGACATGACTATCCTAAACCCTCCTCAAGCCCATTTCTATACCATACATGGTCACAGTGCCTGAATTCTGAGGCAGGAGAGTCAAGGAGTGAATACTGAGAAACCTCTGGAGACCCCAGAACTGGGGGCATGACAGTCCACTTGTGTCCTGAGGTAGCCCATAAAGGCTTTCTTTTCCTTTTCTTAATTTATCAGGGTGACACTGGTTAATAAAATTATAGGTTTCAAGTGTACAATTCTATAATACATCATCTATGTACTGCAGGTCGAGTCTCTTTCTGTCACCACTTATCCCCCTTTACCCTTTTCTACCTCCCCCACCAAAAGGTTTTCACTGGCAGTGCAACCACAGAGAGGCTAGGCCCTGAGGTCAAGGCACAGCACTGGGGGTCACAGGCTTCGAAGCTTCCCAGTGTTTGTCCACCAGGGAAAATTGTCCCAGGAGGAATTTCTGCTTTGTTTGGTTCTGGCCCAAAAACAGATTTCCTCCTCACTCAGCCCTTCTGCCTCCCTCCCTCTCGCCCTCCCTCAGCTGGAATTTGCCGAAATTGTGCCTGCCCAAGGTTAGTAGTTATCACTACCAGGAAAGGCTCAGGAGGCCAACTTGCCTGGAAATTCTGTCAGCCCCAGGGAGGTCTAGCTGCATCTCTCTCCTCTAAGAACTAGAGCACTTCTGGAAGGAATGATTTGAACGTCTCATAAAGGATTAGAATGACAGCATCTGGTATTGTATTTTAAGACTTTCCCCTGAGGCTGAGGCAGTCCCCTAACCTCCTCTGAGGCCTCTATTCTCTCCCTGGAGACAGTCACCCACAGGTGGTCCTGGGCCTGCCACTTGAGAACTCCAGGCCCCGAATGATAGAAGCCACACTGGCCTCCATTCCTCTTCTGATTACATTACCCTCCTCAGGATGCTGGGCACTTTGCTCTGCGCCTTCTTAGGTCATTTGTTAGAAAAAATGGAGAAATTTGACACACAGTTCTGCAGCAAGCAAATGCAGTGTCCACAGGAAGCAGCATGGTAATCACAGCCCAGGATTCAGACCTCCGTGCCACTTCTGAAAAGCCACAGGCAAGGTTCATAAGCTCTGAACCTTGACAGTGATAGCACAGCACCTAACACACAGGAGGCCTACAACAGATATTTGCTGAATACATGAATGATACCTGCATGTGGGCCTCACACTCTAAGAGACAAAGTCATTCTCAATGGAATTCAGTAAAGCAGGGGTTGGGAACCTATGGCTCGTGAGCCAGCTGTGGCTCTTTTGATGGCTGCATCTGGCTTGCAGACAAATCTTTAATTAAAAAATAGTAACGTTAAAAATATAAAACATTCTCATGTATTACAATCCATTCATTTCCTACCGCTCATGTTCATGGATGTGGGTGGCTGGAGCCAATCACAGCTGTCCTCCGGGACAACACCAAATGTTTATTGAATAATGCGTAATGTACACGGGTCGTTGTATGGCTCTCATGGAATTACATTTTAAAATATGTGGCGTTCATGGCTATCTCAGCCAAAAAGTTTCCCGACCCCTGCAGTAGAGGCTATGGGCTCATAAGGATGGACTGCTTGCTGAGGACAGTCAGCGGAGCTTCGCTACATCAGAACACCCAGATGCAGAGGGACTACAGGCGTTAACACAGTCACAGAGAAAGAGCGCTGGTGAGACACTGCACAAAACAAAGACAAAGTCACGTTCTAACAAGATAGTATGGGCCACATGAACAGACAGATGACAGATTCAGAGATGACATTGCAATGTCTAAGAGCAGCAAGGGATTAGTTTCCAGGATGTATTAAAAATCTTGCATATCAAGAAAAGTATAAGAACCTGAATGAAAAAACCAGCAAAGGGAGCCTGGCCTGTGGTGGCGCAGTGGGTAAAGCACCGGCCTGGAGTGCTGAGGTCGTCATGTCAAAACCCTGGGGTTGCCTGGTCAAGGCACATACGAGAAGCAACTATGAGTTGATGCTTCCTGCCCCTCCCCACCTTTCTCTCTCTCTAAGAATCAATAAATCTTTAAAAAAAAAGGAAAAACAACTAAAGGATTATTATGAATAAGCAATTTAGCAGATAGGAATCCCAAAGGCCACCAAGCATCTAAAGGGATTATTTGTAATTAGAGAAAAGCAAGTTAAAACAAGAACTCTCTCAGCACATTTATTCTTTTGGCAAAAATTAGAAAGCTGGTTAATGCCAAGTATTTGTGGAGGTACAGAGATGCTCATGCCCCCCTGGTGGAAAGGTAAAGGGGGGTGGCCATCTTGGGTGGTATCTGGCACTCCCAAATCAGCGTAAGCATGCACACACAGGTCCATAAAGGACGAGCAGAAGGCTGTGCCTTACTTACCACAGGATTAGTGAAGGCAGTGTGGGAATATCATTAAGGAAGGCAAAGGGAAACTGGGATGAAAATCATGGACACTAGATGTACACATAACAATGTGAACAGACCTTAAAACAAGCAGATGAGCTCCAGGAGCTCAATTCTTGGTTTCTATATACTATTCTCTACTAAAAAGAGCTAGGGCTGGCAGAGAAGTGGTTGATTCCAGGACTCAGTCAGGGACTGAGCAAGAGGAACCTGGAACATCTTGCTGTGCCTAAAAAGGAAGAAGTACTCAAAGAATGATGAAATATTTCAAAGTGACATAGGAGCCAGCCTGAAGGGGATCTCACTAGCCAAACCTAGGAAAGTCTGAGCATCAAAATAAATAATCCTAGTAAAGGATTATGAGCTACTGAATAAAATAAGAATCCATAAGTCTGTACCGAATTAGCAGGGGAGAATAGAAAGCTCTTCCTTACAGGAAAATGCCAGCTAATAAACCTAGAAGGAATGACCGAATTAGATCACCAACAACCATAGTAAATGCCATAAGATACTTTCTAATTAAAAAGTATAAAATAGTAACTTTATCATTGAGAAATGGCAGGTTCCCCCATTAAAGTTCACACTGTCAGTAAGGACCAAAATTAATAACATGTGCCTCCAGAATTAATGTACTGAGAACTCAGCATTGCTTGTGCAGTATTCTTGTCAAAAGTGCATAACTTGAACCTCATTGCAAGAAAACATCAGATGAGTCCAGAGGGGCCTTTTACAGAATAACTTTATTTATTTATTTTTTCCTTAACAGAGACTGGGAGTCAGAGAGAAGGATAGATAGGGACAGATAGACAGGAATGGACAGAGATGAGAAGCATCAATCGTTAGTTTTGCGTTGCGACACCTTAGTTGTTCATTGATTGCTTTCTCATATGTGCCTTGACCATGGGGCTACAGCAGACCCAGTAACCCCTTGCTCAAGCCAGTGACCTTGGGTCCAAGTTGGTGAGCTTTGCTCAAACCAGATGAGCCTGCGCTCAAGCTGGCGACCTTGGGGTCTCGAACCTGGGTCCTCTGCATCCCAGTCTGACACTCTATCCACTGCGCCAGCACCTGGTCAGGCATAAAATAACTTTAACACGTAGTGTCATGTAACATAAAGACAGAGTTGGGCACTGTCCCAGATTAAGAGACTAGAAAGATATGACAACTGAATACTATTCATGACCTTTGACAAGGACATTCTTGGGACAACTAACAAAATCTTTCTAAGGTCTATAGGTGAGACAGGAATTTTTCAATGTTGGTTTGTTGATTTTGATCATTACACTATGGCAGCAATTTTCAACTGGTGCATCACAAGATTTTTTAAAACATGCAATAATACCTGACTATTTAGTCAGGGGCACTGACTTCTTTTCCCTTAGGCTGTCAAATAAAAAAATGACAACAGCCAACACAACAATAGCCATCCAGCAGTGTGAATGAATCAGTTTTTTTGGTCAAAAAAATAGGCAAAAAATATATTTTTTGGTATGATACAGTATTTCAGCAATTAGTTTATGTGTGCCACAAGATAAAAAAGGTTGCAAATCACTGCACTATGGCTATATTTTTTAACTTCTTATTTTTAGGAAATACATACTGAATATGTAGGAATAAAAATGGTTAGAATGTCGTTCCAACATGCCAAGGTTGCAGGTTTGAGCCCTGAGTGACTTTCTGGACAAGTACTGCTGGTTATAAGAACACCCTTCTCTCTACATCTAGAACCCGACTTGGGCTGTACAGAGCCCGCTTCCCTCTGGGCCATCTGGGCAGTCTGCCATCCATGCACTCCTGGAAATACCTCTCAGGTATCAGGACTACTTTAAATGTAGCCAGCTCCAGTTTCCTTCTCCAAGGAGTGGGTCTAATAATGTGTTCCTTTCAGGAGACAAATGAGGTAACACATATACATATTTATCACAGTGCTTAATACTAACAGATGATCAATAAATATTATTTGCCTTCTCATTGATCGCTAGAATTCCCAAGCCTACAGATTATTACAGCTCTACAATCACAAGTGGTTGAAATCTCACTTTTTTACTGTGATCCACCAGCAACAGTGACAGATTTGGAAGAAGAGTCTGGGACCTCAAAGGATCTTTTGGGTACGACATAAGTCATCCTGCCACACATGAGGGTTGAGCAGCGGTTCTGCTCATCTTTTACTTTCAGGGACAATTACTAAAATGTTGAAGAACCAACTTAGAAGAAAATACAGGAGATTAAAAATTTTACAATCTTGGAATGACAAAGACCTTCCCAAATGGAAAAACAAACAAAAAACCTGAGGTGATACAGTAAAAGACAGGTATATATACATTAAAATTCAAAACTTTTGTATGCTCAAAGCTACAGATAGTTAAAAAGACAGGTGACAGAAGAAAAGATCATATTTGCAAACAACATATAATAAAGAAATAATATCCATAGTATTAAAAACTCCTACAAACATATTCTAAAAACTCATAAGAAAAATAAGTAAAAATATGAATAAGTAATTCACAGAAGAAATACAAATAAACAACAAACACATGACAGTTTGCTCAACATCATCACTAATTAGAGAAACAAATTAAAACAAGACGCCTCCCTGGTCAGATAGCTCAGTTGGTTAGAACATTGTTCTGAAGCACAGGGGTTGTAGGTTCGATCCTTGGTCAGGACATACACAGGAATAGATCAATATGCCTGTCTCTCTCTCTCTCTTTCTCTTCCTCTTTCTAAATCAATAAAATAAACATTAAAAAAAAAACAAAAAAACCCCACCAAAGCCCTGGCCAGTTAGCTCAGTGGTAGAGCATTGGCCTGGCGTGTGGGAGTCCCGGGTTCGATTCCCGGCCAGGGCACACAGGAGAAGGGCCCATCTGCTTCTCCAACCCTCCCCCTCTCCTTCCTCTCTGTCTCTTCCCCTCCCGCAGCCAAGGCTCCACTGGAGCAAAGTTTGCCTGGGCGCTGAGGATGGCTCTGTGGCCTCTGCCTTAGGCACTAGAATGACTCTGATTGCAGCAGAGCGACGCCCCAGATGGGCAGAGCATCGCCCCCTGGTGAGTGTGCCGGGTGGATCCCGGTCGGGCGCATGCGGGAGTCTGTCTGACTGCTCCCCGTTTCCAACTTCAGAAAAATACAAAAAAAACCCCAAAAACCAAGATACCACATTTGACCATCATATTGGCAAATATAAAAAGACTGACAGCCTGTCCAGGCAGTGGTGCAGTGGATAGAGTGTCAACCTGAGACACTGAAGATCCAGGTTCAAAACTCCAAGGTCCCTGGCTTGAGCACAGGCTCATTCGGCTTGAGCGTGGGGTCACCAACTTGAGAGTGGGATCACAGACATAACCCCATGGTTGCTGGCTTGAGGAAAGGGTCAGTTCAGGTTGCTGGCTTGAGGAAAGGGTCACTGGCTGAACTAGAGCCCCTGGTCAGGGCACATATGAGAAAGCAATCAATGAACAACTCAAGTGCAGCAACCACAATTGATGCTTCTCATATCTCTCCCTTCCTGTCTGTTTGTCCCTGCCTGTTCCTCTTTCTGACTCTGTTTCTCTCTCTCCCCCTCTCTCTAAAAAATCAGTAATAAAAACAAAGGATAAACAGAAAATCTGAATAGACCTGGAACAAATAAAAAGATTGAATTAGTAATCAAAAAGCCCAGGCTCAGATGGCCTCACTAGTGAATTCTACTAGATATTTCAAGAAAGAATACAAATCTTTCACAAACTCTTCCTAAAATCAATGGGGGAAAACACATCACCTATTCATGATAAAAAAACACCCAACAAACTAGGAACTTTACTCACCTGATAAAGAAGAAAATCGGTATCCACACTGCTACGAAAATCCCACTAACATATTCAAGAGTGAAAGACTGAATGTTTTCCTCCTAAGATCGGGAACAAGAAAAGAATGTCCTCTCTTATCACATCTTCTCATCATTGTACTGAAAGGTGAAAGTAAATGAAAGTAATGCATATGAAGAACTGTTGGAAGAATGTTTGGCTGTTGCCAGAGCCTAGGATGCTAGACTCACTGTGGCTTCCACTGATTGGGTCTTCAAACTGACCAACTTACTCATTCCGAGTTTTGATTTTGTGCCTAGAAACGAAAACTGCTGAATCAGGTAGGTGTAAATTCGTCAAGTAAGACTCAATCCTGGCTTCCAGGGCCCACTGAGAGTCATCCCAGCTCTACATGACTGGCCCTCGCAGGGTCATCACTCTACCATCTAGCAGCCAAGCCACTTAGCTTTGCTGAGCAGGAGACCATGGCTACATTAGAATTCCCAGGCAGGCAGGGACCCCAGAGAGCATCCAAGCCAACCCTTCATCTCATTATACAGATGTGTAAAATGAGGCCCAGTGAGAAGATGTGATTTCTCTCAGATGAGTCGGTAGGGTGGCACCAGAGCTAAGCAGAATGACAATGCCATCCTGGCTTCCAACACCAGCCCCTGAGTAAAGACAGGATGTCTATAGGCCTGTGCCTACATTTTCCTAACAAAACACCAGGCACAGGCTACTAGGCAGCCCAGGCTAAACCCATTTACACCCAGTCTCCATTTTTTAACAACTCTTCTCACTTCTGAGACTCCACCAAATATCCAACGGCTCCTTCCAGCTCCTCCTCCTGACAACACAACTACCTGT
The DNA here is from genome assembly GCF_036850995.1 of Saccopteryx leptura. NCBI lineage: Eukaryota > Metazoa > Chordata > Mammalia > Chiroptera > Emballonuridae > Saccopteryx > Saccopteryx leptura. Next base: position 40,085,195 of record NC_089504.1, on the reverse strand, counting down.
AATCTATGACGGTATCTCCCCTGGACACTGATAAACAACCTCCACCTGGAAAAGGGAAGACTACGGTCACTACAGAAACCTGGCATGCCTGGCATATGGCAAAACACACTCTGAGTTTCCAAAATAGTGGATTCAACAAAATGGAAGGCATTCTCCTTGTGCCCGGGAGCAGGTCTGTTCATATATAAGCCTGGCCACAATCTCCACTAAACCTTCCTTCCACGCTAAATTCTGTCTCCTCAAGCTGTGGTTAGAGCTTCACACTTTTCCTTCCTCCTGTTAACTCTGCCCCAGGGCAGATGAAAAACAAAACAAAAACTGTATTTGGAAAAAACTATTCTCTGCAGCCTGCTGGGTTGAATGCATGTTTTCTGTGCCCAAGGGGATAGGTTAGGCATTGAACAAAAGACATAGTACTGATATTACTACAAACCTCATCTCTTAGCAACCCCCTGAGGTGAGAATTATCTCCCCATTTTACACAAGAAGAAAATCTTGTCCTGGATCCCCCAAGAACAATATGCTGGACACCAGCTCTGTCCCCACTGTGAGTGGACCCAGACAGTACCCTGTTCATAAGGCACAGCTGACTGCTGTGGAATGCAGTAGAAGAGAGGACATATGGAGTGGCCGAGATAGAGGGAGCAGCTGTCCCAAGCTGAATACACCCTGTATGCTGAGGAGCCACTGAGCCACTTCACCTGCAAGTGTTGTAAAGTACCAAAAGCTACAGAATATTAATATTTTGGGAGGCTTGAGAAACACTTTGTTGATTTGGGTTAAGGTGTGCAGAGAAATTGTGAGAATAGTCTCTGTACTGTGTGATTGGCATAGTCAGGATGGCCCTTGGCATTGTATTGTAAATGCAAAAGGAAGGAAAACATGGATCCCCAGACATTCCACCACACCTGTGGGGAAAAGGGTGAATGGCTAGCCAGGTACAGGGAGAGAAAAGCCAAAGTAAACCTTTTCTCATAGCAATGAGCCATTTGCGGGCATTTATCCCCACCGAAACTACCTCTCCTATGTAAATGAGTGTGGTTAACACGTGTGACTCAGGACAGAGAGATAGCAGATGAACACTAGATAATATAGGAATGCCTTTTAATATGTAAAGAGACATCTTTCTACTATTGTGTTGGCTTGTAAACTTTGTTTTCCCCAAAAGGATGTATGGCTTGCAAACTGAACGTGGTCCTATCATGTTAAAGGACATATGACTATAACCAATAGTGGTAAGGGGCTCCTAACTGCAATTTTTGCTTCTGTACTTCCCACTTACAAAACTATAAAAACTAAGTAGAACAAAGGGCCTGCGCCCTTTCCTTCAGAATTCTGTTGGAGTAGCCGCCGCTTGGCCAAGCTAGACAATAAAGCTTTGATGTGTAACCTATGGACCTTGTTCCTGTCTTCAATGTTTCGGGTCCCTCTGAATTAGGCTTAACAATACTAGATTTGTAAACCTTTGGTCACTGAAATCACTAGCTTTAAAGTCATTCTACTGGCCCTGGCCACGTAGCTCAATTGGCTAGAGCAGGGGTAGTCAACCCTTTTATACCTACTGCCCACTTTTGTATCTCTGTTAGTAGTAAAATTTTCTAACTGCCTACTGGTTCCACAGTAATGATGATTTATAAAGTAGGGAAGTAACTTTACTTTATAAAATTTATAAAGCGGAGTTACAGCAAGTTAAAGCACATAATAATAATTACTTACCGAGTACTTTATGTCGGATTTTCACTAAGTTTGGAAGAATAAATCTTTATAAGACAATTTACTATAGTTAAATCTATGTTTTTATTTATACTTTGGTTGCTCAGCTACCGCCCACCATGAAAATTGGAACGCTACCACTGGGCTAGAGAATTATCCCAATATGCCAAGGTTGAGGGTTCAATTCCCAGTCAGGGCACACACAAGGATCAACCAATGAATGCATAACTAAGTGGAACAAATCGATGTTTCTCTCTCTCTATCTCTCTGCAAAATCAATAAAATAAAAATTTTAAATTAAAAAATAAAGTCATTCTACCATTTATGCAAGTCAGCAGGCTCCTGCTTATCTATAAAAGGGGCATGTGCATGAGGGGTGGCGATAGAGACAGAATAGGCAGTTTACATTTGCAGACCTTGGGCTACTGATACCCAATATAATCTAAAACCTTATTTGTCTGGGTGCCCATAAGCCAGGGCTGTCAGATCACATTACCCACTTGGGTTATAGTCAGTGTGCTGCCTAGCCTATCAGAACCTAACAGTTTCTATAGATGGCTGCATGCAGTATTTCCAGCAACTAACTCAAAGTTTTTAGATCAACACCATTTTTAAGCCAGGCTTTTAAAACCAGGGTCTGCCCCCATTCTATAGGTTTGGCTCCATAAATAAAGAAAAGAGGAAAGGTTCTTAGTTTGTGTAAATCAATTATTTGGCAAAGGTGTTCAAAGAGCCACCAATAAGATGTTTTGGATAAGGAGAAACCTCAGCAGGATCCAGGGGGAAAGGCTTAAAGAAAAAGTTCAAGTCCAGAGTGGCTGCAGGCCCTACACAGGGACCTGAACACACACAAGGCCCTCAGGCTGGGAGTACAATTTGGAGACTCCAGACAGACCTGACTCTCCTTCAGAATCCACACTCCTTAAAAGCCAATATCCTTGGGGCCAGGAATTTACAATTTAGGGTCTGCGGATTATTCCAATCTTTTTAGGAAACAAAGTAGCAATGTGACCTAGTATCCTAGAGGTGACCATATACTATACTCCAGGCTAGAAATTCCTCTCTATCCCAAGGAAATAATGGAACTTCAGCAACTAGCTACACACAGTAAAAATGTTCAAGAGTATCTATGATGGTGAGATCTGGAATGGTGAATGCTAAAAGAATATCCATAAAAATTTTAGAGAGCCACTGCAAAAGATAATTAGTATCATTATAAACAACATAATAGTTGAATGAAATTGGAAGAATGTAAAATAGTTTCCACATACAATGGCAACAAAGTATAATAGGTATACATTTGCAAAGTAAATTCAAGTTTTGCTACAGTATTAGGCACAAATTTTGTTACAATGGTAGATAGAAGAATTATATTTTTAAATATTTAATGTGATGACATTTTCAACTAAAAAAAAAAATAGAAAGAAATCCTACAAAGCAAAAGCCAAAATCTTCACAAATAAAAACTATCAGTACTACCAATAATAGAAAACATATTCAGTGCTTACTCTATGTTAGGCACTGTTTTAGGTCCTTTTATGCCTATGACCTAAACTTCACCTCGACAGACACGGCTAGTCAGAGTGACAGAATCACCCCTTATGCCATTTTAGAGGTCATCTGTCAACCAAAATCGTTATGCCTGCTTAGTCAGAGATGACAATATCCTCAGCAGGAGCCTCTCTACAAGAGTCCTTGAAATGGATAGTGGGTGGTAACAAACTTCACAGGAAATTTCATAAGTCTTTCATGTTGCAAATATAACCAGGATTTCCCCCAACACCAACCTAGACTCCAGAAGGAAGAGAAGGAGGGCACTAAAGACCAAAAAGTCCAGCCCACTCAAACTGCAGAAATGGGAATAGCCGGGGCTTGCCCAAATGATGTAGCAAGTTAGAAGAAAGAGAACACAGAATTGTCACTCCAGGGGCTTGTAAGGCTTGCTCCTACTCTCTGCAGACCATGAAATACCTCTTTCTGTAACTCTCTCCCTTCACCTTCCTCCCTTCAGTCCCTCAGTCTAAGGCAGTGGTAGTCAACCTGGTCCCTACCGCCCACTAGTGGGTGTTCCAGCTTCCATGGTGGGCGATAGCGGAGCAACCAAAGTATAAATAAAAACATAGATTTAACTATAGTAAGTTGTCTTATAAAGATTTATTCTTCCAAACTTAGCGAAAATCCAACATAAAGTACTCGGTAAGTAATTATTATTATATGCTTTAACTTGCTGTAACTCCGCTTTATAAATTTTATAAAGTAAAGTTACTTCCCTACCTTATAAATCATCATTACTGTGGAACCGGTGAGCAGTTAGAAAATTTTACTACTAATAGAGATACAAAAGTGGGCAGTAGGTACAAAAAAGGTTGACTACCCCTGGTCTAAGCCATCCTCTGCCTTCGCCTGTCCAGCAGGGTCCCAACTCCAGCTCTCTCTTTTATCATCTTCTGTTCACTCTGCCTCCACTTCCTGTCTTCCCCTGCCCTGCTGGTGACTGTACACAACAGCGGAGCCTCAGCCATGATGTTCTTCTCACGTGCAGCAGCTACAGGAAACTACTGGTTGTGTTCAGCAGTAGACCCCTGCCCTTCCCAACCCGGGAGACTATTCAAACAGCCTGAAGCAGGGATGCCAAAATCAGTGTTTGGAAGAAAGGCCCTTCATTTTTACTCTGGCCCCGGGAGCACCCAAGCTTCCTCTTCTCTCTGGCCACACAATATTGCCATGCCCGAGTCTGTCCACTGCTGAAGGGCTCCCAGAGAATGGGGGTCAGCCCTCACTCATATCTAACTCCCGTGCTTCATGTAGAATAGTTACCAATAAAAGTTTGCTGAATCAGCAAATAAGCCCTCATTCATCCTCTTCCTTGGGCCCTCTTACTTTGGGGTGAAGACTCAAGTCTACCAGGAGAGACAGGCTGCCTGAAAAGCACTTGAATGCCAGAAGCTTCCTAATACCTCCTACAATGCAAATACCAGCTTCCCGAGGTCCACCCTAATCTCGTGAGTCCTTTCCTGTTTTTTTCAAGCTGGCGGTCTCCTAAAACACCAACAACAGCTCTGCCGTTTCAGGATGTCAAAGGCAAAAGGACATTATGCAAAACAGGAAGAAACTTTTAAAGAAAAATTTGAAGACATTTTTAGAATGCACCCTGTCATAGGCCAGGGCAATGCCTGAAGCCCCAGCCAGGGCCCCTCCTAAGACCCATGTGGTGGGGCAGGAAGGAGCCTGATCTCATACCTAATGGTCACACTGGTATGACACAACCCTGCCCCTTCCCTCAGTGCAGCCTCCCTCATTCCCCAGGCTCTGTGCCAAATGACCCTTGGCAGATTCCCAAACCCCAAATGTCCCTCAGAAGAGGAGAATTTAGCTCCAGTGAGGACACTCCAAGTCAGGGATCCCCAAACTTTTTACACAGGGGGCCAGTTCACTGTCCCTCAGACTGTTGGAGGGCCGGACTATAAAAAAAACTATGAACAAATCGCTCTGCACACTGCACATATCTTTATTTTAACGTAAAAAAACAAAACGGGAACAAATACAATATTTAAAATAAAGAACAAGTAAATTTAAATCAACAAACTGACCAGTATTTCAATGGGTCAGCTCTCACTGACCACCAATGAAAGAGGTGCCCCTTCCGGAAGTGCGGCGGGGGCGGATAAATGGCCTCAGGGGGCCGCATGCGGCCCGCGGGCCGTAGTTTGGGGACCCCTGCTCCAAGTGGAATAACTTCAAAATAGACATGTTGGGAAGAGCCTGGTGCACTGGCCTGAGGCTGAATTGTACTAACCCATCCAAACAAGTCCTTACTGCGTGCTAGATTTCATGACCCCTCCCTCCCTAGATCTCAGGACCTCCTGGAGGTGGGAGTCTGATTTGTTAGCCTGTTCTCACACCTTCAATGGAAATAGTCAAGTCAGCCATGTCAATAGCTGGGTTAGCTAGCTGGCTGCTCACCCAGCACCATGGCCCCAATGCCACAGTCATAGTCCACGTAAGCCTAGCCCAGGACTCGGCTGCCAAGGAGACAAACGGAGAAGTTACTGAGAAAGCTGACTCATAGGGCATCAGCCCCACTGATTCTATTGACAGATTTCTGCTCAGCCTTATTCCAAGAGCCTGGCCTGCAACCTGGCCCTCTGCCCCGGCCCCAGGCACTTCCTGCACCTAGTTTCCTTCTTAATCAGAATGCTAGACACATCCTTCATTTAGCAATAAATGATACTCACCTGTGTGCAGTAAGCAAATGTAATTTTCGAAGGGCCTATCCTTTAGTAGAACTGGTTTAAAAACCTAACCCTTCTTAAAAAGCACTCTTTTATTTTCTTTTTTAGAAAACTCTATTTTGGAAGCAATCCAAAGTATATAAAGCTTTACACACAAGCTTCACCAGATCACAAGAACAAGCAAACAAACAAAAAACTCCGCATATTAAGCTGACAGAATAATATAGCTTTTGGAGCTTATAAAGGTATAGAACCAAGCCTTTGACAAAATCTCAAGTGAAAAATACTAGACACCAGGCTATCTATAGCTATACTAACCTATCTTTCCCTCTATAAAAATATCAGCTATATTCTCAAACATGTACAAGATATAAGACTAGCAGAAAATATGCCAACACATTTTGTCCGAATGACAGAAATACAGGTAATGCTTTTTACCTCTTAAATTTTCAAATTATTTTTAATGAACTTGCATTAGTTTTTACACAAAGGGGGAAGAGATTACTGGCTCCTCAAAAAAAAACAACAAAAAACAACAACAAAAAGAAACAGGTAACAGCAAACAACCAAAACCCTAGCCTCGCAGTGAGGCAAATCCCAAACTCCTCCCTCTGGGCTTCATGAGGGGCTTCTGAGAGGTGGCAGGGGATAGAGAAGCAGCTACTCAACACACCAAGACCAGAGATTAAAATCACTGCCAAATAATTCAGCAACAGCCAATTATATAGCCACTTGCCTTCATTTGTGTCAGAAAGGGCCAGGCTGAGGTCAGGCTGGAAGGCAGACCCTGCAACACTGAGGGTGTTAGTCAGCCCTTCTGTCTTCTAATGACAGAACTGTAGGCCTGGTTCACGCACAACCAGTTCCCTGCCAGATCCTGTCTTCTACCCCTAAGTCACCACAACCTTTTAACCTGAAGGTCTCTTACCTTTAGCATAGGATTTGAAATATCTCTCCCCAAGCTGGTGACCTGCATGGGCCCAGGTAAATACAGATGCCCCCTGTTATAGTAATATAATGTTATAGCAATTAAATATATAGAAATATAAAAAAAATGGAAGATATATAAAAGTAATTAAGATATAATATTAAAATTAATTAAGAAAATTAAAGTTATGCCATCTGGACAGGAATTAATATAGTGTGTGCAGGTGGAATAAACGGACTCTGACTTTCCAGGGGGCCCAGTTAGTGTGTGTGTGAAGTTATACATAGATAAGAAATGGCCTGATGTCATAACTCTGTAAGTTAACATAAATAAGCTTCCCTAGGAACATCTTAAAAGTGGCTTGATGTAAAAAGGGCTCCCTTTACGACCAAGGTCCATGAGTTTAGTACCTATGTTTTCTTCTATGTAATTTGTTTCAGGTCTTATATTTAGGTCTTTGATCCATTTTGAATTAATTTTAGTACAAGGGGACAAACATACCATCTCACACCTGTTAGATTAGCTATTATCAACAAGACGGGTAATAACAAGTGTTGGAGAGGCTGTGAAGAAAAATGAACCCTCATTCACTGTTGGTGGGAATATAAAGTAATACAACCATTATGGAAGAAAGTATGGTGGTTCCTCAAAAAATTAAGAATAGAACTACCATATGACCCAGCATTCCTTCTACTGGGTATATACCCCCAAAACTCTGGTACATAAAGACACATGCAACCCCATATTCATTGCAGCATTGTTCACAGTGGCCAAGACATGGAAACAACCAAAAAGCCCTTCAATAGATGATTGGATAAAGAAGATGTGGTACATATATACTATGGAATACTACTCAGCCATAAGAAATGATGACACTGGATCATTTACAACAACATGGATGGACCTTGATAACATTATACTGAGTGAAGTAAGTAAATCAGAAAAAACTAAGAACTATATCAGGGGTTAGGAACCTTTTTGGCTGAGAGAGCCATGAATGCCACATATTTTAAAATGTAATTCCATGAGAGCCATACAACGACCTGTGTACGTTATGCATTATCCAATAAAAATTTGGTGTTGTCCCAGAGGACAGCTGTGCTTGGCTCCAGCCACCCACAGCCATGAACATGAGCAGTAGGAAATGAATGGATTGTAATACATGAGAATGTTTTATATTTTTAACGTTATTATTTTTTTTATTAAAGATCTGTCTCCGAGCCAGATGCAGCCATCAAAAGAGCCACATCTGGCTTGCGAGCCATAGGTTCCCGACCCCTGAACTATATGATTCCATACATAGGTGGGACATAAAAATGAGACTCAGGGACATAGACAAGAGTGTGGTGGTTACTGGGAGGTGTGAGGGAGAGGAGAGGGAGAAGTGGGGGAGCGGAGGGATACAAAAAAAACAGATAGAAGGTGACGGAGGACAATTTGACTTTGGGTGATGGGTACGCAACATAATCAAATGTCAAAATAACCTGGAGATGTTTTCCCTGAATTTATGTACCCTGATTGATCAATGTCACCCCACTAAAATTAATTAAAAAAATAAATAAAAAATAAAAAAAATAAAAATAAAAAGGGCTCCCTGCGAGGAACTCCCCAAATGGTGGTTTGAGGTGATAATCCTGTAGATTGACACCTGTTAGAAGGCGTTGGCCAGAAAAGGTACTAAAGCTGAGGGGCCCCGTGCTGAGGTAGTCACCCAGAGTCCAATGTGAATGTGAACTGTCTCCACACTGCTCTGAGCTCTAACCAAATACAGCCAAGAGGAGCACGCCGACGGGGCCCCCTTAAGCTGTTCCCAGGCACGCCAAAAGGATTTGTGAGTAATAAACTGCCTGTGTGATTCTTACAACTAATTTGTGTGTTGGTCGTGTTTTTCCTCCGGTGGCAGTTAGTGTCGGCACTGATCAGTAGCATCCTCATAGCTGCCTCAAGAGTAGTCTCAAAGAGGCTGCCAGCCCTGCTGATAAGCAGGAGTATCCCACTGTGCGGGGAAGTCGAATCAGGGACGCCTGATCAACATAGAGCTTGGGCTCTACTGGGACACCTCCACAACTGAGGCCTTTACATTCACAGCCACAGTTTAGTTCTCAGGCCCCTCTCACCAAATTAAGGGATGGGAGGGGTCGAATCCAATCCCACGCCTTGTTAAATCCCACAGGATGCAGGGTCTGGCTGGCTAGGCTTTACAGTGACCTCATTGCCTAGAGATCACGCTGGGCAGCTCCAGAGCCAAATGTAAAATGGCCACAGTGCCAGTCCCTCAAGGGAGTTATGCAGAAAGGGCGGACCATTTGTCCTTAGACAACTGGATTGGTGCTTAACTGGATGAGAGACACTGGAATTTCCAGGTCAATACGGATTCAGGAAGAATTCTAGTCTCTGCTTCTTGTCAGGAATAGGCAGGGAACAACCGAGTAGGGAAAGGGGCAGGAGGCACTGGGTACGTAGCCAGGAGAAATCACCAGGTTTGACCTGAACACAGAATGACTGGGCCCCTTTCACACACAGCCAAAACTCAACTGAGCCCCCAAAGTCTAGAAGGCCCCTAGGGCAGAATCTGTGCAAGGCTGGGACTGCCTTGGCATTAACAGTCCCATCACTCCCAACTCAAAAATTAGCCAAGTCCCTGTTTGGGAACCCCACCCTGCTGCTATCCAAAGACCGTAATACCCACCCATATGGCTGCTAATATCTCATCACAGTCATTAAGAAACAAGTTAAATGCCTGACCACGTGGTGGCAGAGTAGATAGAGTGTCGGACTGGAATGCGGAAGGACCCAGGTTCGGAATCCCGAGGTTGCCAGCTTGAGCGCGGGTTCAACTGGTTTGAGCAAAAGCTCACCAGCTTGGACCCAAGGTCGCTGGCTCGAGCAAGGGGTTACTCGGTCTGCTGAAGGCCCACGGTCAAGGCATATATGAGAAAGCAATCAATGAACAACTGATGATTGATGCTTCTCATCTTTCTCCGTTCCTGTCTGTCTGTCCCTATCTATCCCTCTCTCTGACTCTCTCTCTGTCTCTGTTAATAAATAAATAAATTAATTAATTAAAAAAAATAAGAAACAAGTTAAAGATTACCCAGCAGAGTAATCTAGAGTTAATGTGAGGCTTCAGAAATTAGAGGGGAGGGGAAAAATTAGAGGAATATTTTCACACAATCAAATAAAACCAAACCTGGAGAATTCTGATACCAACCCTGGGTTTCTGAATAAGAGAAAAAAATGAAGAAGAAAAGAAGGAAAGGAGGATGGCTAAGGCGAAGGAGAGCCTAAAGACACACACACAAACACACATTTCCCTAAATGTCATCAGCACGGTTTAATTATGTCTCCTCTGCCTAGCATGAGTTCCTAAAGAGAAGGCATTTTGATATATTCTTTGCAGCTCTCGCACCCAGAACAGGGCAGGCACATAGTTAAAATTGAATGAATGAAGTTAACCAACACTTTAGCCATCAAGGACATCCAGGCAAGTTGCCATCACATAAGTTTTTACAAAGGGACCCACAGACACAGCTAGCTGGATCTTCCCAAACTCTAGGCCACACTGGGCTGCCCTGAACCTCTGCACTAGGTGCCAACTGGAGAATAACCTCCAGGAAGCGCACTGAAGCCCTGGCCAGATAGCTCAGTTAGAGCATCATTCCAATATGCAGAGGGTGCAGTTTGATCCCCCATCAGGGCACATGTGGAAACAGATCGATGTTTCTGTCTCTCTCTCCCTTCCTCTCTAAAAACAATAAATAAAATTTTTAAAAGAGAGAGTACTGGCCCTGGTCAGTTGGCTCAGTGGTAGAGCATCAGCCCCGTGTGTGGATGTTCCGGGTTCGATTACCGGTCAGGGCACACAGGAGAAGCGACCATCTGCTTCTCTATCATTCTCCCTTTCCCCTTTTCTCTCTTTCTCTTCCCCTCCCACAGCCATGGCTTGATTGGTTCAAGTGCACTGGCTCTGGGTTCTGAGGATGGCTCTGTGGAGCCTCCGCCTCAGGAGCTAAAAAAAAAAATAGCTTGGCTATGAGCATAGCCCCAGATGGGCAGGGAGCATCAGCTACAGATGAGGTTGCTGGGTGGATCCTGGTCAGGGCACATGCAGGAGTCTATCTCCCCTCCTCTCACTTGTAAAAGAAGAGAAAAAAAAAAAAGAAAGAAAGAAAGAAAGAGTACTGAGCAGAGAAGCAGGAAACTGGGTTCCCGCTCCAGCAGGCCACTCCCTGTCTGTGTGTACTGAGG